>NW_022436943.1:9653285-10255638 GCF_009761245.1 Sapajus apella | reverse complement strand
TTTTTTTTTTTTTTTTTTTTTTTTTTTTTTTTTTTTTTTTGGTGAAGTGTTTCATAATAGAGATTTCAGCCTTGCCCATCATCAGGACTAATTTAAGAGCTCTGATTCAGAGAAATATGTGTTTATTACAAATCTAGGCTAGAAATGCTTTCATTTTAATTTTCTCATCATAGGAAACAAAGCAATGGTTTTCATCAACTTGTTTTCAATATATTTGAATACTTCCATAATTTTCTAAGAAGACATTGAAATAACTTGGCATTTGTGAATGAGACCCTTCACTGTGTTCTAAATATATTGTCATTCCTTTTGTTCCAATCTTTTAAATCTTTTATATTACCACAGAGCTAGTTATAAATACAAAGCAAGGTCATTTCTTACAAAATCTGAGTTCAGCGGCCAGCCTGCCTATTAAGAAATCAGATGAAAGGTGATGGAGATTCTGATTATTAGCATGTAAATAACAAACTACCATGGAAAGCCTAAGATATATAGGTACATTTCTTATAAAGCATCATGTTGGCCACTGAGGGGTGTAAGCTAAGCTCACATTCGTAAATGAGAATGCTGAGCTATCTCTATACTGACAATACATTAAATTGAGTCATAAACAGACGGTTTCATAAGACTTTCTCCTTAAAATCCTGAGAGAAATGCTGCTCATGATCTTCTCTCTGTATAAAGGAGCCAGAAGATCTGGGATTAGTCAGACATGATGCCTGCTTTTCACAAAACATGCATTTCCAATGACGTGAAACCAAGTGAGATTGCACATGAGGGACTGTCACCTCCTGTGCTTGTGAGCATGGGTTTCAGCATGTGCTAACCACAGATCCTAAGTAAATGGCCCACGCTGAGTTTCGTCTAGGTCTAGACTCAAGACTAGATTTTAGCAAGGGGGCAAACTGAGCCATCAATTAGCAAATCCATCCTATTCAAATGGCAGTGCCCATTGTTTCCACGGATGCCCAGGGATCTTAATGGGCAGTCAATTGTGTGTCCATGCTAGGGCTGTGGCATCAGATGCCACCACACCTCAAAATACTTTCTTCCCAATAGTTCACTGTGGAACTTTTCCAGAGTAATGAGATATGCTAAGGGAGGCACTGACCTGCTTTTGGAATCCCATAAGGGCTAATTCACTTTTTTTCCTCTCTCTCTCTTTCTCTTTCAGACCAATTTCTGAGCAGCAAGCATTCAGTGTAAGTCTGGAAATCAAGACCAACCATGATTCTTGATTAAGAATTCACTCACTAGTTTTTGCTTCTTCTTACCTTCAAAATAACTAGTCAAATCTTCACGTTTTAGAAACAAACTCCAAGTTTATATCATTAAAAAAATTTTGGTATAGTCTAGTTTTTAATATCTTAATTAGGTTACAGATCTTGATTCTTTGCTACATAAGTCCTACTTCATATATTTGACAGTATTTTAAACATAGTAACAATACCTTATATTTGTACAGTCTGATTTTTTCAAAGTATGTTTATATACATTATCTCAATGTATATAATTTTTACTCCTTACTACTTAAAACTAAAAAATTAAGCATTTATTTAATTAAGGAAACAACTTTAATTTTGCTGACAAGTATATAGACATATGGAGAAATACATGACATACTAGACAGCTGTAAATGGCAGAGCTAGGTGCAGGTTTTAGTCACACATACTCTTCCCGCTAATTTAAACATTGTACCTTTCAACATTTTCATCTTTGATGCATTCTTAAATATGAACTGGGTGAGGAGATAGACCCATTAGTTGTAGCAGCATCTTACTTCTGTTAAAAGATAAATGCTAGAACTGTTATTTATTTTGTTAGTGTCTTAAATCTGCAAACTTCTTCAGACATTTATCTGGAAATTCTGAGTACATGTTTAGATTTTCTATTTTCTATTGAAATTTCCTCAGTTTGCTGTAAAGATCTCAGTACTTTTGATAAAATGTGTTGGTTGATTCAAGCCATAAAAACAAAAATAGAGTCACATGAGAGAAGTTTCTTTTTGTTTGTTTGATTTTGCTTTTGAGACAGAGTCTCACTCTGCCTCCCAGGCTGGAGTGCAGTGGCATGATCTTTGCTCACTACAACCTCCGACTCCTGGGCTCAAGCAATCCTTCCACCTCAATCTCCCGAGTAACTGGGACTACGAGTGCATGCCACCATGCCCGGTGAATTTTTTTGTATTTTTTCAGAGATGGGCTTTCGCCATGTTGTCCAGGCTGGCCTCGAACTTTTGAGCTTAAACAATCCATCCACCTTGGCCTTGCAAAGTGCTGGAATTACAGGCGTGAGCCACCTTGTCATGCTATGCTACTTGTACCAAGAGCTAGTGGGACTACCGATCTTTGTTTAGAAACTTGTGTTATTTAGTATCTACTGGCTATCACTCAGTGTCTATTTATTATATTTCTAAACTGAGCTTCCTTTCTTTGTTGCAATGGTTGATATGTCAAAGGCTAAAATTCTTCCTCTTTACCATTCTAAGGTATTTTCTTTAAGCATTTAAGCTGTTCCTATATTTGACAAACTACTAGCTTTGTACTTGTATCTTATCAAATATTAAAAAGATAAATACATTTTAATAGAGTTAACTCAAATTACCATAGGTTGCAGTATTCTTATCTATTCTGCTTAATTCATTACTTATTGATAAAGGTAAGATTTTTAATAGCTTGGCATGAGCTGCAAGAGCATGACTTTTAAGTCAACTTAATGGTTTCTAATTTAAGAAAAGTATGAAAGAAGAGGTTTAGAAATAAAGGTTAGTTTTGTTTTAGGCCAAAATTTTTCACCGATTTAATAGTAATGCAATCTCTTCCCAGTGGAAAGGGCAATTAGGAATCTAGTAGAAAGAAATGTAAATATACCATTTGGATTTTATAATGTTAATGTCATATTTAAAGGACGGCTACTCCAAAATGTTACATACACTTGTTCAAATATAGGAATAAATCTTCATAAAAATAAAATAGTAGCAACAGTATTCAGAAACTGGCAATGACTTTTGATAGCTTTTACCTCTGATCCTTCCAACTGATGAATAACTTGACTCTAATTTTACAATCTCTACCGTCAATTTATCATAGTAACAATTGTTTTTTACTTTAAGTTGTAATTCTTTTTAAAGTTCCATTTCTATTTACATGTACATTATATATTACATTTAAATTTTAGAATTAGAATATTCTTGGCATAAGTTATTTTATAAATGGTGAAACTCTTAAGAAATCTTGGCCAGGTGGCAGTGGCTTATGCCTGTAATCCCAGCACTTTGGAAGGCCAAGGCAGGTAGATCACGAGGCCAAGAGATTGAGACCATCCTGGTCAACATGGTAAAACCCTGTCTTTAATAAAAATACAAAATTAGTTGGGCATAGTGGTGGGTGCCTGTAGTGCCAGCTACTCTCAAGGCTGAGACAGAGTCACTTGAAGTTGGGAGGTGTTGTAGTGAGCTGGGGTCGTGCCACTGCACTCCAGCCTGGCGACAGATCAAAAATAAATAAATAGATAACAATAATAATTCTCAAGTCTTACTATTTCATATAATCTTTTCATAGGGTTTTATATAGCCTGTAATTGCATGTGGTCGTCTTTCAAATGTTTGCTTATGAATTATGAATTTAATTTTTTATTCTCCACATTCAAGGGCTTGCTTATGTAAAAATGGCTGTTTCAACTGAATACCACCTCTTTATTTTTAAACAAACATTAACCAATGCACAGTAAATTAGGAAATAAATATGGTAGTAAAGCAATCATGATGAAAGTCACATGGGATTCTTGAAACCATTTTTCTTCCTCCTTTAGTTTACAAGCCTAGAAGAAGGAGGTTGACGATTCTTTTTAGAACAAAACTATCCTCTGATGGTTACATTTCTAGGATTCAATTTCTCCTCTTGTGAAAACAATGCATTCTTGAGCATTATGAACTATATAAACTGACAGTGTCTTATCTACTCGTATTTATCAGTTTTTAGAATATAAGAGCTTTGCTGTGGTTTATTGTTAGATAATTGGTTTGTCATCTATATATTACAAATATCTTTCCATTCAGAGACAACTTGGAAGAAGGGTAGTGGAAAGTCATATTTTATGATACTTTTATGCTTCTTCAATCTGCATTAGTAATAGACTGCTTCTACACTTAAATTAACAAAAAGTCCTTGCTCAAGCAAATTTTTAATTATCATCAAACTTATTAGTTTGTACTTTTCCTAAGACAGAACACTGTTTTGACTTAAAGATCGTAATGTCCTAGGTCTTACAAACAATAAGAATTCTAATTTTATCATAAAATATTGAGTTAAACTGACTGGGAGAAATTATGTCTCACTTATAGAAACCTACGAATAAGCTATTTCAATTTAACAAAATATTTCTTACCAATCATTGATAAAATAATCAATATAACTGAGGCAGCATTTTTTGATCCCATTTCTGTTGTCTCATTGAGCAGAGATCCTCAGAGGCTATTTTTCTAAGACAGAGGCATGGGAGTGTGGAGGTCTACAACACCACAGGGATGATTCAGTGCCCAAGAGCACTATACACAGAGGAGACACAGGATGTGTTGCTTTTGGTCATAATCTGAATAAATAGGTTCAATTGAAAGAGAACACATGTGTATTGGGAGAGTGTACACATTTCTGCTCGCTTACTCCATTAGGAAATATCAAAGTCAAGGACAAGGACATTTTATTCAACTCCAGCTTTGGGAATAGTGCTTTCATTCTGATGAGCAAGTCAATCAGTTAAGTTCAGAGTGCATGTGGGGTATCTTGTGCACTCTTTCTTTAGATTCTCTTTTTTATATGTAGCTGGAGTGTAACAAGGCGCAATCCTCTTCACATTTGTTTGCAAAAGGAGCAAAGCAAAAGCTTTTCTTCCCAGAAGAATTGTCTATTTCTTTTGGGAATAGTGGCGTGCACACACGCACATCAAATGTAAGATGCAGGGAGTAGAGATTTGGGGAGCAAGTGAGAAGAAGAAAAGAGGGCTCTACTCCTCCTTTGTTTTAGATTCCTTAAATAAAACTAGGCTGTGCACAAAAAGCCCTTTTCAAGGTCCAGCATTGTTATAAATCTCCCCTCTCCTTGCTGTGCTCTCTTCTCATATCTCCTGGGACCCGGAGAAGCTTATATGTCCTGAGGCTTACAAACATCAGTCATCAGTTTCACCTCCCTGGAATCTCATATTCTACACTTAGTGGGATTCACTTTATTCTACAATGATGTAGTCAACTTTACAGTGCTATACATCACAGTGGAAACACCTTATTTAACAACTCTCTTCCCTGTGACACTGTAAGTGCCATAAATGAGGACCCATTTCTGTTTTGTCCTATGAGGGACCCTCCTGCACACTATACAGTGACTTACAGGTAGTGGATGCCCAATGTAATAATCATTGAATTAATAAGAGGTTAAATAAAGAATGCAGAATTTAAACTCCAAACTTCATATTCTTTTACTGCCAACAGTCTGCCTATAGCATGTAAGCTCTTTGGATCCCTCTGAAATGTCACTTCTTCACATGGACTTTGCCTGACCTCCCTATCTAGAGTAGCTGTCCCTCCTACCTTCCCCTGCCACCCATCATTCTGTACCTCAGCATCCTGTCTTCTTTCCTTCATGACACTTAACAACTTGCCTGCCTGCCTGCCTGCCTGCCTGCCTGCCTGCCTGCCTGCCTGCCTTCCTTCCTTCCTTCCTTCCTTCCTTCTTTCCTTCTCTGTTTCCTTTTGTGACTTACCTCATCCACTCCCGCTGTGGAAGCACCATCACCATGAGGACAGCATGAACCTTCTGCTCATGATAGCATACTCATTATCTAACTCAATGCAGAGGCACAATTAGAATAATACTCTTTGTGCTTGCTTTTAGGTTAAAATATTGAGATTAGAATGCAGCATTTCCGGTGGCAAAAGATACATCTGATTTTGGAAAATGCATGGTTCTTAGCCCCAGTGGAAAACAAATACATCACTCCTGCCCATAGAGTAGGACAGGTGTGAGATATGAACTTGACAATATTCACTCTGTCTTTCCCTTTTCCTAGTCAGTCTGAATTACACTAGCTAAAGGTAGCCATCTATCTGCCTTCAGGAAGAATGCAGTTATGTGAGACCATATGCTATTAAGGCACAAATAACTTTCTCCTACATGACTCACAAGTTTGATAATCTTGTGTAAAAATAGTGTAGATCACCCTAGTGCTAATGAAAAAGTAAATTATTAGGTATTATAGGTATAAGTATGCCTAAGTGGGTTCATTTTATTTTCTGGAACACCAACCATCATTTCTTTCTCTTCAGCTAAGAATTTACATGCCACAGATCAGAAATCAGTATTTTAGGAGCTCTGAGAGGATGAGCATTTATTTACCAAATACATAAACACTCTCTTGCACATCCAACTAACGCTGAATTGGGTTTTCTCTTTCTCTCCCTTTTGACACTACTTGACACATTAGAATGTGACAAAAGAATCTCTCTTTGGCAGAATTTCCTGCTCCATATTTAGTTATCCTGTCCATATTAATGCCACATTTGAATCAACAACCAGGAACCCAAATCCCTGGAGAGGATTTTAACATAATGTATAAAGATTCTGTCAAGTCCACTTTTGAAGTTGTCTCCTCTAATTATTAGAAACTCACTGCTGGTCTCAGGTACAATCACTATGGGAGACAGGATGTATTACACGGCAGTTTCAGTTCATGGTCAGTAGTCATGGCAACACAGGAGGATAAATCTTAAAATAAGAAATAATCTCCAAGGGCAAGAGTTTGCATCTTGCTTCCAGATGTTTGCAGTTTCATTTTTGGAAATAAATAAGCTATTTTGGTCTTTAAATGCCTTAAAAATCTATTTTGAAGGTACAATATTTAATTTTTTTTTTCAAAGTAAAAAACTGCATCATGTTTTCTAAATAGCACCATATGCTAAATTTTCTTTATAGCTTTCTGGATGCTTTCAAATATTTCTCATTTAAGAATTACAGCAATTTTTTTCTAATTCATTCACACAGTTAATAAATATTTATTGAGCACTTAATTTGTTCCAGACACTTTACTAGACATTGAGAATTCAGAGATGATTTTGTTTTGCTGACTTTGAATATGGATGAGGGTTGTTCTATGTATGCAGATTTGGGAAACTTTAATATTTGCTATATTTGTGACATGAATCCTCAAGAATCAGAAGTATTTAGTTGAAGAAAAATAGACAATTATTCTTTATAATATGTATAGAATAGGAAATACTGTTTTTTAGTTTACAAACAGATTTAAGTAACAATTATATTTATTACCTGGCACTATTCTCATCCACTGGTACCTTTGTCCTGGAAGGAAAAAACCCTGTGTCATGCTTACAGAATGACATTGAGCATTGTGAAGACATCGAGTCAGTCAAATGTGGGTACTTTTAGAAATACAGTGAAAAAACAGTGGAATTTAGGTGATTCTGCCCTTGTGCTCCTCTCCTTGTGCCCTCTCTCGTGGGTATCCTAAGAATACACAATATGTTCTTGAACAACAAAACAAATCTATAACATTGTTAAACAATTCAAACAACTGGTTCTACATGCTCTCCAGTGTTTTCCAATTTTCTGCTGAGCGTGTCCATTTGAAATGTCAGCATACCAAACCCAATTCACTTGAATACCAAAATAACACTTTCTCCTTGCTCCTCTGTTTCCGGAAAATGGTCCTATTACTTGCTCACAGCATATTCAACTTCTTTCTCATTCATATTTGCAATCACCCACCACTTCACACACTTTTCCATTCATCTTTTCTCCTGCGGGATCGTGGCAACCACAGTACTATTAGAACTTTATCATTTTATTTCTACATTATTAACTTTCAAATGAATCTTCTTCCTTCCATGCATATTTTTATTTCCTCCATCCGCACACCACTGTGGGATCACTCTTTCTTAGCAGAATCTTTTGAATAAGCCAGTTGGGAGGTGAGTGTGAGGAACTTGTAGACTCATGAGCTGTTTCTCTGACCAGGAATACGTATGATGATGATTTTGTTAAGGACAGAGGTTGGATGATAAAAAGAGAGAAGATGCCTGACGCATGAGTGTTTACCTGAAGTGGAATGACAGTTGAAGGAGAGAAATCTAGGGTGAGCAGGAGAGATGGAGAGGGCTCACTTCTTAGACTGAACGACCAGGTCTGCGCCTTGTATAAGAGAGAAGCAAGAACCTGTTGGAACCTGTGGAATTTAGGGCTCTTGAGTTGCTTCTCTCCAGTCCTTTGTGAGCAGCAAACCTATACAAAAGGCTAGAAGACAAGAATATGAACAAGTGTGTTGCTAAGCATATGCAGTTTACTGCCTGGGACCTCCACAATTAACCAGCCTTGGGGGGTGGTTCTTGGGTTCCTGAATAAGTGGTGGTAGAGGCCACATACTAAAAAATCAGCTGTTAATGTACGTATTTTGATCAAAGGCTGGCAATCCCTGGGAGAATATGCTTACAAATAATTTTTGAGGCCATTTCAAAAAATAAAAATAAAATTGTCTGTAGTACGAAGTTCAAAATTTTTATATTTGTGTTTTTAAAGTCTTTCTCAAATTCATTCCAATTTACTATTCCAACTTATCCCTATTTTCCCACAGAGTTCTTTTGGCTCAGTTCAGGGTAAGTTATTAGATGTGTCCTTAATGTGCCAGGGACCATGGAGGGATTAGAAATACAAAGGCAGATCAGAATCCCTTTTTCAGGGAATACCCGGTGCAGTAGGGGAAACAACGGTCTAATCAGTAATTACATTGCAGCATGATACATACAACAAAATGTGAATGTGCAAAAGACACAGATGGACCAGAAGTGAGAATGGCTTGGGGAAGCCTTCACAGAGGAGGTGACTTCCAGCCTAGCATTTACACACCCCTTTGTTTTTCCCCATTCTTCCTGACCTCCTGCCTCCTGATTATGTGAAGCGCTCCCAAAGTTCAGTACTGGCTTTAATTGCACCTCCTCCTTACATCGTTTCTGTCCCCAGCTGAGGTGAGCATTTCTTTAGTTAGTGTCTGAGGGATATAGTCAGCAATTAATAATCTGCCTTGTGGAATTTCATGGTCCTGAAATATGATTTAAATCTTTTGTTTACATTACCTCACCAAGAAGCTATTAAATTACTTTAAGCTGGAATCAATTCATAATGCCTTCTTTGTAGTAACTGCAGTTCCTTGATTAAAAAATATATTTTATATTTATATATAAATAAACATACACACATAAATCTAGTGAAGTATTGGTTTATTGATATGAGTGGAGGCTAACTTTTTAGTTCCTAGTTCTATTCATAACTTGCAGTTTCCATCAATTATGTTATAATTTGACATTCAAATTATTCTTCCCCCCCATAGCACATTGCTTATTCCTTTCTTGAATTAGAGCCTCTCTTTCATTGTGGATTTTTATATGCTTTTGTCTCTTAGTGGCCTCTGAACATCTCATGGTCAATATGTAAGTTTTATTTACATTTTATTTCCTATCACATCTTGTCAAGTGTTTTCTATGCTAGTCAGGTGAACAGCATTTGTTTAAGTGATATATGTGCTGAATGAATATTTTTAGGAACAGTATTGAATTCAGAGTTAAAATTCCATGATGACATAAATTTGATGTAGATTACAAGTTTTTATAATCAATGACCAATTTTTCATTAAGTCCTTCTTGTCTCTGCCACTCCTCTAGCTGATGTGTGCTCCGGATTTGAAAATCAATTTGAGAAGCAAAATTGTTTCATGCTTTTCAAAGTGTACATACAGTTACATATGTTTTTATTTATATGTACACACACATATGTAAAGGAATTAGGTCTCTATTAAAATTATGTTCGTTTAATATTATTTGTAAGAATTGTAAATTATCTCACTATCCTTTATTTTTACTTTGCACTAGATACACCTAAGAGTTTGTGACACATGTCTTGTAAGTACCTTTCATCTCATCTGAGGGGTTTCAAGGGAAAAGTAAACCACAGACACCAAATGTTCCAATCCCCAAGCTAAAAAGTTATCAAGAATGGGACATTAGACATATACTTTAAGGGAAGTAGTTACAGAACAGAAGAAAAATATATTAAAAAAGGATATGAGATTGAAGACAAATTTTACCTACTGTATATTTGTGTATGACACACTTAGCTGAATGCTATGTTCATGTAAAATACATTTCAGTAGAAACTTCATCTTCATTAGAGCAAGCTCATACTGCTTAATAGTTTGTGGAGCACTTTCAAGTACATCAGCGCTCTTGACATTTACAACAGTTTCTAAATGAGAAAGTAATACCTTTACACATCTGTGCCTTGTCCAATGTCAGGGAGTTGTCACACTCAAGAACTTCTGATAGGTTTCAAGTCAACAAAGAATTTCAATTTCCCAATGAATAATGAAGAATCAATTTTCTCATTATTACAAGTCCTAAATTAGTTTTCTAACTAACATGAGAATTTATGAAAGCACTTTATAAAAGCAATCTCCCAGTTTTTAGTGGGATCTGTGCAAAAAAAATTCCCTTTGCTTGGGTCCCTGGTGCTTTTCTTTCTTCTGTCTTAAAGTGCACTGGTTATTTTAGATCCCCAAATCTCTTTCTTCTGGGAGAGATTAAAAGACTAATAGTACCTTTAATCCAAACATACAAAGTACTAACCTTTAAATGTCCACTCCATAAAATGCTTATGTTTTTTGTGTGATCTTTTACATTCACACACTAAGTCAACTTACAGAGCAAGACATTCAACTTGTTAATGTTGCAAATCTCTGCTCTCCCAAAAGAACACCAGTATTTAAGGGAACACCACTGAAAAATCCTTTCCATGCTGGCCATTCAGAGTGGTTGGAGCAGCTTGGCATTTTTATGTCATGCAGACATACTCTCTGAGTGCCATGAACACTTTACAGGCCTGCCATTAAATTTTGTTCAACATGTAACATTTATTTTTGCCTTAATTGAGCTTACATATTGTTTCAATAGCATTCTGTCAAGTGAAGTGTTGACCCACTGCATATTGCAAGCAATAGAATTAGGCTCACTATGAGTTAAGAGACATAGCAAAATGTCAAGTCAGGGCCAAAATAAGCTCTAGAGTATAATGAAACACATAAGGAAGAACAGCTCAGGAAGGGAATAATCAGATTCAATATAACACAGTACTGAAAGGTCAACCCAGGAATTGTTGTCATTTCTGTGCATGCTTTTATAGTCACTGGAAGACACTGTGTATAGTGATTTCATCACCATTATTGCTGACTTGTTCAGTGTTATTATGAGTGCTATATTCCTTCTTATGCACAATTGAAATGCTAGTATTTAAATGTGTAGCATATGGCTACAATGTCCAATATTTGGATGATGGGTACACTAGAAACTTAATCCCCACTATTGTATATGTAATATCCATGTAATGAACAAGTACATGTATCCCTTGAATCTAAAATAAATAATAATAAAACAGATGTGTAGTATATACCAAAAAGCTTGTTTTAGGGGAGTGCCAATATGGCTCAGGGAAAAGGACACTGGAATCTTTGTAATTTTAGAATTGCAATAATGTATGGTATTTCATTTCTAAGGCTAAAGCTCCAGACCTGGAATAATGGATGAGCTTTAAAATTTCTCTCCAATGATAATACTGCTTCAATCCATCGATTAATTGCCATCAATTTATCAATGATGGCATTAATGCTATGGCTTTTGTGGCATGGCTTTCTGAATACAAGTTGTGCCAAAAACTGTGAAATATGCCCAATATTTGTTTCTCTTCTTTCCTTCCTGTGGTAGACCTCCTTGAATTTTAGCTGGAAAATGGATGCCCAAGCTAGTCATCACATTTTCCAACCTCGATTGCAGCTTAGAGTGGATAATTATGAAAAAGTAAAGCCAACAGGATGTAAGTGGTGATGTGTGCAACTTTTGCTTACCCTGACTCTCATTTCCCACTGGCTAGGAAATTGAAATGACTGAAGAAAGCCCAAAAGCTCTTCCAAAAGAACACCAGTATTTAAGGGAACATCACTGAAAAACCCTTTCCATGGGTGGAAAGGTTCAAAGATCATCTGTCTTTGCCTTGAACCACTCACTTCTGAACTATCTATGAAAGAAAAATAGATTTCTGTTTAAGTCAACAAATAGCTGTTGCAGCAGGTTTGTTTGTAGCCTAAATAATGAGGGAATACAGAGTCTCCGATTATGAGGATGAACAAATTTCATTAGTCTAGAGAAATTTAAAATCTATGACATTGTCCTCCCTGACATTATGTCCTAACCAACAAACTCCCAACAGAATCATAGATTCAGAAGGTTAAAAGAAACCCAGTGAAATGCCATAATTCACAAACCAGAATTTGTTTGAGAAGTAACTTTTCTGAGGGTGCTAATCTTTTACTAAAATAATTGATCCTTTGTTTTAAGTAGGTCTGTAAAGCAAAAGTGAAACTTTTTTAGGGTAAAAAAAAAAAAAATCCAAGTAAGTCATTATGACATATGCCATTCTTTCCTAAATTTGAGTTTTTAAGAAACCATTGACTCACAGTAAAGCTTAGATTAAGCTACTCCAAACCGAATATTGAAATCCGGATTGTGGCATGCCGTCCTAAACAACCAGACTCACTGTAGATCAGCTTAATAGAAATGCATGGAGTAACATGTTTTTCATTCAATTATTCTTCTCCTTACAATTAGAAGTCTTATATTAAAGTATCCAGTTATGTACTCACCAGAAGCAAAAGAGTTGAGCACGGTACTTCAAATACAAGCATTTCTTAAAAGGTAAAATCCTACATACCTTTATACATGAACCCTTAAGAATAATGGATCATAATTGTCCATGTCTTCTTTTCTCTCTGTAGTGTTAGTGAGAAGGAGTTTTAAGTCCCTTCCTTTGGTAACAGAAGTGTCAATGAGCTTTGGCTCTTAGAGTTGATATTTCTTTTGGAGTTGATAAACCTTACGGTTTTCCAGGAGAGAAAATAGGTTCTGAGTATGACTCACAGTTTCACCATTTATTTACCATGTGTCTTTCTGGAAGTTAATTTAGTAAGCCTTGCTTTTTCCCCATATTTTGTTTCTTTTTTTAAATTGATACATAGTATTAGTAAATAGTTAGGGGTACATATTTTGATATGATACAATGTATAATAATCAAATTAGAGTAATTGGGATATCCATCACCTCAAACAGTTATCATTTCTTTGTGTTGGAGAAATTCAAAGTCTTCTCTTAGGACGGTTGTCCAGTTTCATTCTTTACATATGGATACTTACGCTCTAATATTTAACTGTAGGTTTCAATGACAAGGATTTTGCATAATATTTACATTACTAGTGTGCTGATTACTGAGATCTCTTTCCCCCATCCTGTCCCATACCCTTTCTAGCCCCCGGCAGCCATTCCACTCTCCATCTGTTTGGGACCAACACTTTCTAGCTCCCACATGTGAGAGAGTACATGTGATAATTGTCTTTCTATGCCTGGCTTGTTTCACTTTTGTCCTCCAGACTCATCTATTTTGCTGCAAATGACAGGATTTTATTCTTGTGTATGGCTGAATAATATCTTTTGTGTTTATATACCAAATTTTCTTTATTAATTCACACATTTTTGGATATTTAGGTTGATTCCGTATCTTGGCTATTGTGATTATGCTCTAATAAACATGGGAGTACAAATACCTCAGCAAGAATGTCTCATACAGCTTTTCTTTCTTTTGCATATATATCCAGCAGTGGGATTGCTGGGTCTTATGATAGTTCTGTTTTTAGAGAAAAATTCATGCCATTTTTCTAGTGGCTGCACTAATTTACATTCCCCCCAACATTATAGAAGAGTTCCCCTTCCTCTGCATCCTTGCCAGCATTTGTTACTTTTTTGTCTTTTTTATAACGGCCATTGCAACTGGAGTGAGATTATATCTTATTGTGGCTTTGATTTGCATGACTCTCTTGGTTAGTGATGTTAAACATTTTTTCGTATACCTGTTGGCCATTTGTATGTCTTCTGATATCAATAAATGGTGCTAGAAAAACTGAGCATCCATATGCAGAAGAATGAATCTAGACCTCTCTCTCTCACGGTATACAAAAATCAAGTCAAAATGAATTAAAGACGTAAATATAAGACCTTAAACTATGAAACTACTAAAAGAAAATATTGGGGAAACACTTCAGGACATTGGTGTGGAGAAAGTTTTTTGAGGCAACAAATAGATCTTAGGTGGTGATAAGAGTTATAGAGAAGAATAAAGAAAGGTAAATGACATAGTTATAATGGGTGTGGGTAGGGCATTGCTGTTTTTTAAGACAGTCATGGAAGTGCTATTTTAAACACTAACAGTGGAGCAGAGACCCAAAACCTTGACTGAGCACCTTTCAGTGAAAAAGTATTTCTGGTAAGGAAGTAGCAAGTATTAAAGTTTTGAAGCAAGAATTTTCTTGACATATTCAAAGAAAAGCAAGGTGGTCACGATGGCATAAATGGGCCAGGCAAGAGAGAGGGTGGTAGAAAATGCGGTAGGACAGGGAGACTGCAGATCCTCCAGGACCTTTAACACTATTGTTAGGAAAGTCTCTTACTCTGAATGAGACAGGAAGTCAGTAGAGGCATTTATGCGGAAGAGAGACCATCTAATTTAATGTTTAGAAGGAACCCTCTGTGGAGGAAAGGATAATGGAGCAAGACCATAGACCCCACCTCTGCTCAGCTCCTACCATTTGTTTAGTTTATTGCTATATCTCCAGCATTTAGAACAATATCTGCAGCATTTTAAGCACATAATAAATATTAGTTGAATGAATGTGTTGATTAAATGAAAGCATATGAGAGTTCCTGTCCTTTGTAGGGACTTGGATGAATCTGGAAACCATCATTCTCAGCAAACTGACATAAGAACAGAAAAACAAACACCGCATGTTCTCACGTATAGGCAGGTGTTGAACAATGAGAACACATGGACACAGGGAGAGGAACATCACACACTGGGGACAGTTGGGGGTGGGAAGAGTAGAGAGGGATAACATGGGGAGAAATGCCAGATATAGTATGCACCTATGCAACAACCCTGCATGACCTGCACATGTACCCCAGAACCTAAAGTAAAATAAATAAATAAAAGAATATAAATTACTTATTTAAGACATGGAGGCAGGTGAGGTGGCTCATGCCTGTAATCCCAGCACTTTGGGAAGACGAGGTGGGAGGATCACAAGGTCAGGATCACAAGCCTGGCCAATATGGTGAAACCCCATTTCTACTAAAAATACAAACATTAGCTGGGTACAGTGGTGCGTACCTGTAATCCCAGCTACTGGGAAGGCTGTGGCAGAAATAGTGCTTGAATCCAGGAGGCAGAGGTTGCAGTGAACCGAGATTGCGCCACTGCACTCCAGCCTGGGAGACAGAGTGAGGATGTGAGGATCCATCTTGGGGGAAGGGGAAAAAGAGGGTGGAAGACATTGGAAGGGCTCAATAAATGGTAGCCAGTATTATTTTGTTTCTGTCAAAATAACAGCCACTCACTTCCCTGGATTCTTTCTTGCGTAACTATTAGAATAATTTCAAAAAGATTTAAAATTATTTTTTATAGCTCAATGTTCTCCTATATGAAAATTAGTAATAAAGCATAACAAATATAATTACATTGTAATACATCTTTATAATTATTTTTCCAAACAGAAAAGAATAATTTTTTTTTTTTTTTGGGAGACAGAGTTTCGCTCTTGTTACCCAGGCTGGAGTGCAATGGCGCGATCTCCGCTCACCACAACCTCCGCCTCCTGGGTTCAGGCAATTCTCCTGCCTCAGCCTCCTGAGTAGCTGGGATTACAGGCACGCGCCACCATGCCCAGCTAATTTTTTGTAGTTTTAGTAGAGACGGGGTTTCACCATGTTGACCAGGATGGTCTCAATCTCTTGACCTCGTGATCCACCCGCCTCGGCCTCCCAAAGTGCTGGGATTACAGGTGTGAGTCACCATGCCCAGCCCCAAGAATAATTTTTTTAAACTTCAAAGTGACATCTTGCCCATAAGCTCGAGAAAGAATATATATAATACTTTAATTTTCTGATTTGAGACTAAATGTTCTAACTTCCCTACACTAGTAATACAAATACTATGCAAAATCCTTGTCACTTAAACCTACTGTTAAATATTAGAGCATAAATATCCATATGTAAAGAATGAAACTGGACAACTGTCATCATATACAAAAATTAACTCAAGATGGATTAAAGACTTAAATGTAAGGCCTCCAACTATAAAAATTCTAGAAGAAAACCTACAAAATACTCTTCTAAACATCAGCCTTGGCAATGAATTTATTACTAAGTCCTCAAAAGCAATTGTAATGAAAACAAAAATTGACAAGTAGAATAAACTAAAGAGCTTCTGCACAACAAAAGAAACTATCAACAGAATAAACAGACAACCTACAGAATGGGAGAAAGTATTCACAAATTATGCATTTCAAGAATTGTCTAATACCTAGAATCTATAATGAACTTAATGAAAAAGAAAATAACCCCATTAAAAAGTGGCAAAGAGGCCAGGTACAGTGGCTCACACCTGTAATCCCTACACTTTGGGAGGGGAAGAGAGATGGACCACTTCAACCCAGGGGTTCAAGACCAGTCTGGGCAACATGACAAATCTTCATCTCTGCAAAAACATTTTAAAAATTAGCCAGATATGGTGGTGTACACCTATATAGACTCAGCTACTTGGGAGGCTCAGGTGGGAGGATAATCTGAGCCCAGGGTGATTGAGACTCAAGTGAGCCATGATTGTGCCATTGCACTCCAGGCTGGGTAACAGAATGGTGAGATTCTGTCAAAAAAAAAAACAAAGTAAGCAAAGAACATGAACAGGCATGTCTCAAAAGAAGACATACAAGTGGCCAACAAACATATAAAAAAATGCTCACCATCACTAGCTATCAGGTAAATGCTAATCAAAGCCACAATAAGATACCACCTCACACCAGTCAAAATGGTTAATATTAAGAAGTCAAAAAATAAATGCCGTTGAGGCTGGAGCATGTGTTCTATACTATTTGGTGAAAATGTTAATTAGTTCAGTCACCATGGAAAGCAGTTTAGAGACTTCTCAAAGAATTAAAAATATAACTACCATTCAATCCTGCAATGTCAATTGGGTTGATACCCAAAAGAAAATAAATCATTCTACCAAAACCACATATGCACTCATGTTTGTCACAGCACTATTCACAAGAGCAAAGACATCGAATCAACCTAAGGGCCCTTCAACAGTGGATTGAATAAACTCTGGTACATATGGAATATTATGCAGCCATGAATATGAAGTAACGTCCTTTGCAGCAACATGGATGTAACTGGGGGCCATTATTCTAAGTGAATAACACCAAAATAGAAAACCAAATACTGCATAGTTTCACTTATAAGTGGAATCTAAACATTGAGTGTACATGGAGATAAAGATGGGAAAAATAGACAATGGGGACTACAAGAGGAGAGAGAGAGAGGGATGGGGGGAAGGGACTAAAAGAATGCCTGCTGGGTACTATGCTCACTGCCTGGGTGATGCATTCAGTTATACCACAAACTCCAGCACCATGCAGTATACCCTGGTAGCAAACCAGCATATGCACTCTCTGAATCTAAAGTAAACAGTTGAAATTAAAAAAACAAAAGATTTTCGGGAATATCTAAATTACCTTATTTATATATCCTTGAAATAAATACCAATTAAATTTTAAGACAATTACAATCTACTTTGAATTTGGAGAAAGGTACTCAGATTTAAGGGAATGGAGAAAGATTACAGGGGGAAGGAAAAGAGGAGATATTCAATGAACAATTCATTGAATTAACAACTGGGGAAATTCTGCCCCCTCAGGGTATAGTTGGCAATGTCTAGAGGCACTTGGTAGTCATAGCCAGCTCTCGCTCTCGTTCTCTCTCCCTCTCCCTCTCCCCCCCCCCATGTGTGTGTGAGTGAGAGAGAGACACAGACGTCTAATAGGTAGAGGCCAAAAAGAAAAAGATGTGATATGTGGTTAAACATCCTATTATGCACAGGACAACCCTCATAATGAAGTGTTATCCTACCCCAAATGTCATAATCCAATCCTTTCCAGGCCCATAAGCAGACTTGTCATTCAATTTTGTACTATTACAGCACAGAAGACAACATCTGTTCTGATTTGCCTGAGACCTATCAGTTTTTAAATATTTTGAGTATCAATGACTTAATGGCAAAATTGAGACTGAAACTTATGCCTTAATATTCCAATAACCATTTTTTTTTTTACTATGACACTACTTCATGAAATGTATGTAGAAGTTGGTTGTGTTTATCCTGTGTTTGTTTTTTGTTGGCTTCATATGAGGAAGGAAAAGTTTTGGGGAAGGAAACTTATTTTGTTAGTAATGAATTGTTCTCTGGTCTTCTGCTCTATTGCTGTGCGCTGCACACTAGAAGAATGAAAGCAAATGAGTAGTCACTTCTCTAGGCTCCAGCAAGGTCAGAAGGAGGTCTGTTCCTTGAGAGTCCTAGCTACTCTGCTTAAATAGCTTTTTGTGCTCTTATCATGCTGAGTGTATTTCAGCACTGCAATATGTATTCTTTTCTTGATTTTGACAAGCTATGGAAATGAGATTTTACACCCTTGTATGCTTTCATTTGCTGGGTAATTCTTAATAATGGAATTATATTTCACACTTACTAAGAAGTGAATGAGAACCCACTTGCTAATTAGACACTCAAATCTGTTAATAATGCTTTGGTTCCATCAGCAACAATTCATTGGGCTTGAGTGAGAGTATCTGCTCTTTCCAATTCTTAAAAAGCAAATACTTCTCTAAATTTGAAACTAAAAATAAAATTTCAGTACCCAATTCTTTCTTGCCTCTTTGCTCAAATTACATTGCAATTTGTTGTTATTGCTATCATTGTCCCAAAAGATCGCACCAGTAATAGCAAAATATTAAAAGATTTCAAAGAAAGAGTGGCAGAGAGAGATTGAGATGTAGGTTATCAGGGGGAAAATATGGTAGAGTACCTGCTTCTAGCCACATTACCTAAAGTAATTCATTAGGTTAAATGAGTAATTTAGTGAATAATAAGATTTATTAAACACCTTGGGTGTTTTTTTTGTTTTCTTGTTGTTGTTGTTTGTTCGTTTTTCCCGTGTGGGGTTTCAACCAAAAGTTTCAGAACTGAAGATTAAATCCAACTCTCAATGAAGTTTGAACTACCAAGTGCCCTTCCTAATTTCATTTATTCTTTATTTTCAACTTCCACTGCCACTGCCTAGTTGAGGCTTCTATTGGTTTTCAATTACAATAGCTTTTTTTTTTTTTTTTTTTTTTTTCCTGAGACAGAGTCTGGCTTGTCACCTAGGTTGGAGTGCAGTGGCACAATCCTGGCTCACTGCAACCTCCACCTCGTGGATTCAAGCAATTCTCTCTGCCACCGCCTCCCAAATAGTTGGGATTATAGGTGCCTGCTACCACGCCTGGCTAATTTTTTGTATTTTTTAGTAGAGACAGGGTTTCACCATGTTGGCCAGGCTGATATTGAAATGACCTCAGGTGATCCACCTGCCTTGGCCTCCTAAAGTATTGGGATTACAGGCATGAGCCATCATGCCACGCCTACAATAGTTTCTTAACATTCCATTGCCCCAGCCAGGAATTCAAGTCTTCCAACTTTAAGCTCCAATCTAACCTCCAGAATTATCCACTGTATTGGTAACACCAACCTCCTGGAAGGCACAATATTGGTGTTAACTGTTGTCCTTCTCCCCATATATAATATCTAAGAGGCTCTACCATCAATGGGCACACATTTTCCCAGAGTTTCATCTCTTCATAGTCCATGTAGCAGCAGCAATGTTTCACAGTCAATCCTTTGGGAAGCTGAGATGGACAGATCACCTGAGGTCAATTCAAGACAAGCCTGATCAACATAGAGAAACCCTGTCTCTACTACAAATACAAAATTTGCCAAGCTTGGTGGTGCATGCCTGTAATTCCAGCTACACGGGAGGCTGAGGTGGGAGAATCACTTGAACCTAGGAGGCTCAGGTTGTGGTGAGCCGAGATTGAAACACTGCACTGCAGCCTGGGCAACAAGAACGAAACTGTGTTTCCAAAAAATGAAAATAAAAATGCCCAAGGATATCTGAGGGAAAATGGTAGATAGGAGGCAGGACTGACTTGCAGCTCCCACTCTGATAGACAGATCAGCATGTGGAGACCCACATCATGAACTTTTGCTCCATAAACTACTGCAGGAACATGCTAGCAAAGCTGAGAGAATCCACAGACCCTTTGGAGGTGGATTGCAGCTGCAGGCTCTATGGGAAAGCTGAGGAACTGTGAATTGGCTTGCTTTTTCAGCTGGAAGGCTTGTAGCCTGGGGCAAGTTCTCAGCCATTCTCACCAGTTGCCTGGAAATAAACTTGGTGCTCTTGAGGGGTACTGTGAAAGGAAGACTAGACTTTGAGGCTGTGGGCTGCATGGGAGCTGGGTGAGGCCTGTGGCTGCTGGCTTTCCCCCACTTCCCTAGGACCCACATGTGTAATGCAGCAGAGGCAGCCATATCCACCTCAGAACATAATTCCATTGGCGTGGGAATCAGACCACCACCCAAGGAGAGTCTGAGCTCAGAGCAGCCTAACCCTACCCCCACATGATGGTCTTTCTCTGTTTTGGTAGCTGAAGACAAAGAACATAGTCTCAGGCTACCTCACTGCCTGATCCTCCCTATACTACCACAGCTGATGCACTTTTGAAGTGCCACCTCCTGGCTGGAGGCCAACCAGTACCAAACCAGCACACATAACAAAAATACAACCAAGAACCCTCAGAGCCCACTTCACTCCTCTGCTACGTACACCAGAGCAGGTGCTAGTATCTGCAGCTGAGAAATCTGAAAATGGATCACATAACAGGACTCTTTGCAGATACTCCCTTGCAGCAGCAGCAGGGCCCAGGAGCTCCACTGGGTGACTAGATCCAGAAAAGATAAAACAATCACTGCAGTTTGACTCTCAGGAAGCCTCATCCCTAGGGGAAAGGGAGAGCCCTACAAGGGAGTACCCCATGGGATAATATTATGAGTACCATAATTAACATTGATCACTTCATTTTGTTACCAGATGTGGGGTGTGTGTGTGTGTGTGTGTGTGTGAGAGAGAGAGAGACTATTTAAGATCTACTGTCTTAGAAGGGTAAAACTGGAACCCTATCTCTCACCATGTAGAAAAATTAACTCCGGATGGATTAAAGACTTACATTTAAGATATGAAACCACAAAAATTGTAGAAGAAAACCTAGGAAAAACTTTTCTGGACATTGGCATAGGCAAACAATTTATGAATTAGACCCTAAAGGCAAATGCAACAAAAATAAAAATAAATAGGTCTTAAACTAAAAAGCAAAAGAAATAATCAACAGAGTAAATAAACAACCTACAGAATTGGCAAAATTACTCTCAAACTATGCATCTGACAAAGAACTATTATCCAGAATCTACAAGGTACTCAAACTAATCAGCAAGAAAAAAATCCCACTAAGAAGTGGGCAAATGACGTGAACAGACATTTTTCAAATGAAGATACACAAATGGCCAATAAACATATGTAAAAAAAAGTTGAACATCACTAATCACCAGGGGAATGCAAATTAAAAATACAATGAGGTCCAGCATGGTTACTCATGTCTATAATCCCAGCACTTTGGGAGGCAGAGATGGGCGGATTGCTTGAGGTCAGGAGTTTGAGACCAGTCTGGCCAACATGGTGAAACCCTGTCTCTACTAGAAACAGAAAAATTATCCTAAGGCAGGAGAATTGCGTGAACCTAATTCAAGCGATTCTCCTTTGCCCCACTGCACTCCAGCTTGGGTGACAAAGTGAGACTCCATCTCAATAAACAAAAACAAAACACAATGAGGTACCACCTTACCTCAATCAGAATAGTCATTATTAAAAAGTTAAGAAGTCACAAAACGAGATGGTGCAGATGTGGTAAAAAGAGAAAACTTAGACACTGTTGGTGAGAATGTATATTAATACAACCTCTATGGAAAATAGATTTCTCAAATAACTAAGAGTAGATATATCATTTGATCCAGCAATTTTACTAGTGGGTATCTACCCACAGGAAAACAAGTTGTTATATCGAAAAGACTGGACAATTCATACATATGACCAAAAAATACTTGTAACCCTAAAGCCATCAGAAAAATAAATTACTTTGCTACAGACTAGCATTTAATCTCCAAAATTGAAATAAAAACTGTAATCTAAAAATCTAACAAATTTCAAGTATGTAATACAGTATTATTAACAGTAGTCACCATGCTGTACATTAGATCTGCAGAATGTATTCTTTCTGTCTAACTGAAACTTTGTACCCTCTCCCAGTATCTCTCCGACAACCCACCCACGGCCCCTAGTAACCACCGTTCTACTCTCTGCTTCTGTGAGTTTATCTTTTTTAGATCTTACATAAAAGTGAGATCACGCAGTATTTGCCTTTTCATGTTTGGCTTATTTCACTTAATGTTCTTCAGGTTCACCCATGTTATCACAAATGACAGGATTTCCTTTTTTAAGGCTGAGCGATGTTCCATTACATATATATACACACACACCACATTTTCCTTTTTCCATTTATCCATCAATGGACACTTGGGTTGTTTCCATATCTTGGCTATTGTGAATAAAACATAAGTCTCAGAACTAAAGTCTAAAACTAGAAGATAACATAGGGAAAAGCCTATAAACATTGATCTGAGCAACAATTTCTTGGCTGTAACACTGAAAGTACGGGCAACAAAAGCAAACAGATAAATGAGACTGCATCACCCTAAAAAGCTTCTAAAGGCAAAGGAAACAATTAACAGAAGGCAGAGACAATCTACAGAATGGGAGAAAAATATCTGTCAACAATATATCTGATAAGGGGTCAGTATCCCAAATATATAAGCAACACAACTCAATAGTAAGAAAGCAAATCGCCTAATTAGAAAATCAAAGGACATGAATAGAGATTTCCCAAAAGAAGAACAAATAACCAGCAGGTATAATAAAAAAAACGTTGAACATCGCTTATGTCAGAGAAATGCAAATCAAAACCACAGTGAGCTATCACTTAACACCTATTAGAATGGGGATTATAAAAAAGACAAAACTGTTGGCAACTATATAGAAAAATAGAACCCTTGTATGCTGTTGGAAATATTCATTGGTAAATCCATTAGAGAAAGTTGTGTAGAGGTTCCTCAAAAATAATACACACACACACACACACACACACACACACACACAAAACACCATATGATTTAGCAGTCCTACTTCGGGGATTTGAAATCAGCATCGGCATGTTGAAGAGATACCTGTATTTTCATTCTCATTCTTCAGGTTGTAAGGCTTACAATATTAAGATAATTACCACACAAATTGTGCAAATAATTGGACGACAAATGTTTCACTGCAATAATTTGCATAAAACTATTAATTATTTCTAAACCATTTGGTTAAATTATAGATGTTTACCTCATGATTTTTAAAAATGATTGCAGAATCAACATAATAAAATAGGCCTTTTATTTATAAAATAAAATGATAAAAATGGCTTTATGTAAAACCCTAAAGGGACAGGATTTCCTTCCCACTCACTTTATCTTGCACGCATTCAAACTAAACACCCCTACATCTACAAATAGATTGTTTTCATGGGACTAATGTGATCAGTATATTTTCTTTAAAACTATTTTCATTCTTTGAAGCTAGAAAAATTCAGATAAAACTGAGCGTAAAATACAAATTAAGAAAATTGTATTTCCCATCATCCTATTTAGGATTTCTCCATTTTAAAGAAAAGAGAATGTATAGAGAAAATAGTCTCTCTTTTCTCCTTCCAGAGGGCATGTTTCCCCAAGAATTTTGGAGAAGAGGGTGAGTTAGCATTTGCAATGGTATGCTTTAATAGAAAGGAAAGGCACAGTGGCTTAGGCCTGTAATCCCAGCACTTCGGGAGGCTGAGGTGGGTGGGTGGATCATCTGAGGTCAGGAGATGGAGACCATCCTGGCTAACATGGTGAAACCCCATCTCTACTAAAAATACAAAAAATTAGCCGGGCATGGTGGTACGCGCCTGTAGTCCCAGCTACTCAGGAGGCTAAGCCAGGAGAATTGCAACCTCTGCCTTCCAGGTTCAAGCAGTGAGCCGAGATCACACTGCTGCACTCCAGTCTGGGCAACCGAGTGAGAGCGAAACTCTATCTCAAAGGAAAGGATAAAAGATGAAGAGAAATTAGTATGATAGTAAATTAATGAAATAATTCTTGTTTCCTTTGAATGAAGAAAATATAATTAACTATATGAGGAAGTATATAATGGAATCAAATGTTTGGAGGAAAAGTGCATGTGTGTGTGTGTTTGTGTATCTATTACCTGACATTTAACAATCAGCAAATATTAAAGAGGCAGCTGGCAGAATTCTCTCTGTATTAGTACCAGCACACAGCTAAATAACTGCCTTTTAATCTGTTGGCTAGCTTCCAGCCTTCTCTGTATAGCCAGCTGGGTTTTCTTGAAGAAAATCTTTCCTTGCTTTTTTCAGATGATTTACCTCCTTATGTGGCTTCTTCAATTAGACAGGAAAAAAACGTAAGCCTTCATGTGTCATTGCCAAAAAAAATAGAATCTTTAGTAAAGCTTCTGTGTTCTAAATTTTGATGAAACATAAATTGTGTAACTCAGTGTGGGAGATGAGTTTTAAAGACAGGTTTGAAGAAATAGTGTAAGCAACAGCATGAATATTTAAATGCATGAATATTTTGTTGTGGTGGTTACATATTTTTTTTAACAGTAAAACGTTCCAAGAAGTTTCAAGAAACAACCATATCAAATTTTCAGACAGCAATTTTTCTTAGCTGTTAAGATTTTCAACTATTTCTAACCTCATTTTTTTGTAAATAATGTTTATTTCAAGATTATTTGCATAGTCTTGTCAACCTTTCCTTAGCTGTATGGACCTTTTTAAACCTGCTCAGAAGTGTTTCGTTTTCCTTCTGTAATTAATGAGACATTTATTGTGTTATTCTCTGACTGGCTCTATTGAAAATAGCTGATATCTGCTATCTGACCTTGGGAGAGATTAATTTTCTCTTTTTTAATATCAGCATTGTCTGAAAGCACTGCAAAATCAGCCCTGTTTATTCATTATTTAATTTAATGGAAATGTCTTTTTCATAGAAGTGACCATGGCAACATGCTGTTGTAAAAACAATGCCCAGGAGGTGGCAGCAATTTTCAGCAGTTTAGTACGTTTCCATCCATTAAAATACACTTACATACGACCTGTCTACTATTTAACCAGCTCATCAGTTTAATATTTCTTTAATGTACCCTTTACCACCTGCTACTTCCCATTTTTCCCTTCTTATTTCTACTGGAGGCAAAGAAACCCACTAGAGTCCCCTTGCAGGGCTCATAACCATCTCCTCAACCCATCAGTAGCTCCCAGTCCAAACGCTCACTGTGGGGCTTGCTAGCTCTTTCAGCGATTTGTTCTCATTTTTGCTTGTTTCCTCTCCAGCGCTGTGACAAATGATATTGATTTTTCCTCTATTCAGTGCTCAACATTCTTTTTACAGTGTAAATTTTAGTAATCTTAAAGGTTTTTCTTTCTTAGCTTATGCTGTTTTTCTCCAGAACTAGTAATTTCTGTTCTTATTGAGTGTTTTTAATCTTTTGTTGCATAAACACTTTTACTACTTTCTGACATATAAATATACATATATTTTTATCTATAGCCAACCAGTGTTATTATTTTCTGGTGTGTGTGTGTGTGTGTGTGTGTGTGTGTGTGTGTGTATCCATCCACAGATAGATATTGATTTATTTATTTTTTCTTCTAGAAAGTGGCCATCTTTCTAACAAAGAAAAGGTTTGGACAATTATTTGCTAGGACACTTATACAAAGAAGTGTTTCTCCTTTTTCTTTCTACCGTTAGCCGAAGAGTTAGTATGTGAAATATTTGAGTCTTTGAAAGGACAAGTAATTATCAGCTATTAGCACGACTTCATTGACCTATTACAATAATTCTAAAACCAATTGTGTTAGTTTAGGCAGCTATAAGATATTACAATAGACTTGATGACTTAAAAAGCATTTATTTCTCACAGTTCTGGAGGCTGGGACGTCCAAGGTAAATGTGCCTATAGACCCAGTGTCTGGTGAGGGCTCACTCCCTGGTTTTCAGATAACCGTCTCCTCATTGTATCCTCACATAGCCGAGAAGAGAACGAACAAGCAAGACAGATTCTCTCTCTTCTATGATGGGCTAATCCCATTTATAAGACCTCTACTTTCATAACCTAATCACCTCCCAAAGTCCTCACTTCCTAATATTACCACATCGAAGGTTGGAATTTCAACATAAGGATTTTAGGGGTACACAAACATTTGGTTTATAACACCATGCTTTTCAAATATTTTCTGCAGTTTCAAAAGCCTCCTTTTTTTCAAAGGGAAAAAAATCTGTTTACCTATCTACCTACCTACCTATCACACATAAATACCCACGCAAGTATAGAGCCCAGCTGCTGTGGTTGAAGTGGAGGGGAACCACAGACTTCCTGCTAGACTTCTGCCTATCCTACCCATTCCTAAAGTGATCCCTGAGACACCACCAGGAGTTCCAGGGTTCCACAGAACACAGTTTGAAAACTCCTGTGGTAAGGTAATTTTTAAGAATGCTAAAGTAAATTTAAATTGTATGACTATCAGTCAAAAGTTGAGGAAAAGACTAATGGATCAATTCAAATGGTTTCAAAATACAATAATGTCAAGATAACCTCTTTATTTCCTGTCAGACATCATGCCAGTCCTCATATTTTTGTCACCCCAGGAGCAACAGACTAAGAAGCAGCCATCTCTCATGCTGGAGAGACAGGGTATGAGGCAGCTAACTGCCCAGTGGAGAGCAGAATTGTCACTTCCTCTAGCTCCATAGTTCTCAACCCTTGCTGCACATCAAGTAATTGATGAACTTTAAAAATATAGGCCAGGCGTTGAGGCTCATACCTGTAATCCCAGCACTTTGGAAGGTCGAGGCAGGCAGATCACAAGGTCAAGATCAAGACCATCTGGCCAACATACCATCTCTACTACAAATACAAAATATAGCTGGACATGGTGGTGTGTTCCTGTAGTCCCAGCTACTCGGGAGGTTGAGGCAGAAGAATCACATGAACCCAGAAGACAGAGGTTGCAGTGAGCTGAGATTGTGCCACTGCACACCAGCCTGGTGACAGAGTGAGACTCCATCTCAAAAAAGAAAAATGTGTATATATGCATATGTGTGTGTATATATATACACACACACACACACACCCCAATGACACCCATGAACAAATGATTCAGACTCTGGGGACCGAGCCTTAGATGACCCTGTTTCTAGAACCCATCCTCTGGTGATATTTATGTGAAACCAGAGTATAGAGCCTCCAAAAAAACCTCTTAATTTCTTTTTTTCTGTTTTCAAAAGAATATATATCTAATTGAATTTTGACTCCTCAAAGTTGTTTTCCTCTAACTATGCATTACACAGGGACCCACAGCCTATCAGACATTATACCACACCTAAAATGAATTAACTCCCATAAAGTAAAAACATGGCTACCGAAAATAGAAATTATTTGCTAAAGCCACCCACACTATAATTCTTTAAATTTTGGAGGATTCTTTGCCTCAAAAAATGCAGCTTTAGTCCTAGAACAGAGAAGAAAAAAATATTCTAGGTTTAAATATGTTTTGTAATGTGTTTTATTTAAGGCGCCAAAGTGAATTATGAAATTCTAGAATTTAATTATGTTTGTTTACTGTGTTTTTTAAAGTTCACTTTTAAAACAATTAAAATTCAAAGGGTTTATTTTTAATAGACTTATCTTTGCTTTAAGCTCTAAAATTATAAAAGACTATTAGAAATGGGAAGGACTATAAAAGCATCCATCACTCTGTCAGAGTCTGAAAAAAATGTCTTAGCTCAGATACTTGAAACAACTCATCACAGCGCACAGAGCATAGTCATGTACAGTTTTTATTCAAAGGCAATGGATACAATGCTGCAAGAGAAAGAGCGCACAGAATCATTAAGCTTCCAACTGGCATCCCATGAGCAAGTTCCCAATGTCACTAGTCACACAAGGATCTGACTTACAGTTTTCTGAACCTACCAGGATATTTAAAACCCTAAGCCTTTATACATGCTACTTCCTCTCTGTGATAAAACCATTTCCCCAGATAGGAGGAATTTTATCTTTGCCTGAGTAATTAATTATTGGTCATCTTTGAAGACAGCTCAGGCTGCATCTTCTCTCTGTGCCTTTCTGAATATGCTGTTACCCAAGCTCAGGTAGAATTGTACACTATTTCCTGTCACATTGCTTTAATTATATATTTGTACATTTATTAGCTTAATTTTTTTTTACCTTGTTACATTACAAGCTCCTTGAAGGCAAAATTCCTGTCATTTTATTCATAATATCCCCAGCACATACCACAGTGCCAAGCTCATCCATTCATGCATCAAAAGTCTTTGTCTAATTTGTATCAGACACTGTTCTAAGCACTGATGACACAAAAGTGAACAAAAGAGACAAACTATCTGCCTTTATTGCCTTTGTGAGCCTTATATTTTAGTGGGAGATTAACCTCCCTCCCTCTTTCTCTCTCTTTCTGTACATATATATATATATATACTATCTGCCTTTATTGCCTTTATGAGCCTTATATTTTAGTGGGAGATTAACCCCCCTCTCCCTCCCTCCCTCTCTCTCTCTCTCTCTTTCTCACTCACACACACACACACATATATAGGGTTTAATCTCTCTATATGTATGTATATATATACACACACATATATATACGTATATATATAAGATATATATTTTTAATAAAACATATATATATATTATATAGGGATAAATGATGCCTAATAAATACATATTGAACAGGTAGCCACTCTATCCTTAGTACTCCTACTATTAACCTATAATTGTTTCTAATTGGACCATAACTCCTTGAGGGAAGATTTAATGTTATTAATTCCCATGAACCTAACACAGAGCTTGATAATTTTTACTTAAGTATTTTTCAGTAAAGCCAATAAAGAACTGTTCTGACAGCAATTTTTTGTAAAAAGAATCAAGCACCATCTTTGGAAATGTAATTGACAGAGACCTAAAAGTAACAGCTATTCTTGTCATGTCTTCATTTAGAACAATAGTATTATCTTCCTTCTAAATAGCATTTGATTTAGAAAGTTTACAGTGAACTTTTGTATTTTCTACTTTATCTTGTTGCATTTTATATGGATAATGCTTTCTCAAGTGTTCTTACAGTCCTCTTTCTCTGTAAATTGTTTTCCCCTCATGTTCCCTACCAAGTACTTGAAGGTTAAAATCCAGAAGCTGGATTCTTGCCCCTCGGAAAATATCTACCCCTGACCAGTGGTAGATACCCGTCCTATGTTGAGTCAAACAGATTCTCTGTCCTGTGAATTTAGACTTGGATCTGAGAGGCAGCATACCGTTCTCCATATGTGTCTGCAACTATAATAAATAAATTGGGAGCTGTAGGATGAGGGAAGAGAATTGAGAAGTTTGAGATAATTTAAGAGATTTACCTGGGAAAGAGCACAGAGAAATTAAAGAAAGAGAAACAAATGGATCTAGAAGGCAAGAGAGAAAGGATAAGATTTGGCAAGGACAGAGTCTGGTTTGGTGGTTGTGATGGTTAATATTGAGTGTCGGCTTGATTGTATTGAAGGATGCAAAGTATATTGTTCCTGGGTGTGTTTGTGAGGGTGCTCTCAAGGAGATTAACATTTGAGTCAGTGGACTGGGAAAGGCAGACCCACCCTCAACCTGGGTGGGCACAATCTAATCAGCTGCCAGCATGGCCAGAATAAAAGCAGTCAGAAGAACATGGAAAAAGACTAGACTGGTTTAGTCTTCTGGTTTACATCTTTCTCCTGGGCTGAATGCTTTCTGCCCTCGAACGTCAGACTCCAAGTTCTTCAGCTTTGGGACTCAGACTGACTTCCTTGCTCCTCAGCTTGCAGACTATTGTGGCATCTCACCTTGTAATCGTCTGAATCAATACTCCTTAACAAATTTCCCTTCATATATACATCTATCCTATTAGTTCTGTACCTCTAGAGAATCTTGACTAATACAGGAGTATTTAGCAGAAATGAGAGCTTGGTTTCAGAACATTGCAGGTTGTGTGGAGTTCCTCTATCATTGGGTGGCCATTCGTGTCCGTATATGGATAAAAATAATGTCAATCATTTTTGCTTTTTTGATGCCTTCCCTGCTAACTTTTTTCCTTCACATCTAAATAAAGGAAAATTTTATTTTATTATTTTGTTCTAAATAGTCCCAGCAAATTGAATAGAATTTTGAGCTAGCTTTGTCAGTGTGAAAAGCTATCAAATATTAATGTATTGAGTCAGGTCCTTTGTCATTTGGGAGCAATATAGGCTGGCTCTATCCTTCAAGGTTAATTGCAGTTAAAACATATGCTTATAATTTTTCTGGAAGAGATGCTTGTAAACTTGGGTGGCAAATCTAAAAATAGCATTGTAATTCCTAATTTTAGTAATAATTATTATTTACATGATGTAGTTACTTAAGGCTATTAAAACATCTTAACTCTATCAAGTCATTTGTAATCTTGATATGCGAAGTTACTAGAAAGGAAGAATTACAGTATAGTAAGAATAACTCAATAGAAGATGTAATAGTGACAGTGCTTCATATTTATCAAGTCACTGGGTCATTTATATTGTATTATTTGTTCTTTATATGAATCTTCTGAGGTAGAAAAAAAAAATCTCCTGTTTCACAGGTGGAAATAACTTACTGATCACATATTTATGATACTCTTTTTAAGTTATCCTTGACTGGAATTCTGTAATTATAGAGTTCTTAGAAATTAATCTGGCCATTTTAAGTAAAATTAAACCCCCAAGAAAAGTGATATATTTAGGCCACAGAACATTTGTTTGTTTGCTTGGTTAGTGTTTTAATTACTTATTTTGGTCCAACATATCAATAGTGATGAGGTTGAAAAGCGCTGCGTTAAGCCACCTCTTTCCTAGCCTGTCTAATTTATTTCATTTTGTGTTCTTCCTTAATACCATCACCCCAGGAAAATGCACATATCACCCTTAGTCTCTGCTACATAAAGGCTGCCCTCATGGCTGGTAGCTAGACAGTGACTGAAGATGCAGTAGATGTGGAGTAATAGGTGACAGTACTTTTTTTTTTTTTTTTTTTAAGAAAATACTGTTTGTTAAAAAAAATGGAGAAAACTTGAAACTGGTCTTTGTTCGTATTTTAAAACTAAATTCCATTTGTTTATGTATGCTTAAAAAGATTGTTAACAGTAGTTTATTTTGGAGAATGAAAAAAGATGGACGTGAGAGATGACTTTAAAAAATAGTTTTCTAAATATGTGATTATTTAATAACAGAAACACTACATTTTGCATTAAAAACTTTAAAATCTTTATTAAAAAGTTGACATTTTTTAAATGGAACCTAGAAATGAACACTGGTTGAGTTCAGGTATATGTTTTTCTTTATATATATATATATATAAATAGACTAAGCCTAGTCAGCATAATGAGACCTCATTTGGGGAAAAAAAAATAGGCATTGTGGTGTGCACCAGTAAGCCCAGATACTCTGGGAAGCTGAGGTAAGAGGATGACTTGACCAAGAGTTTGAGGGTGCAGTGAACTATGATCATGCCACTGCACTGGGTGACAGACATCTCTAAAAATAATTATTATAATAAAATGTTATTTTTATTAATATGCATTTATTTCATTAATTAGGTTGAGCACGTATCCAAGTATTAACCATTTATATTTGCTTTTTAAAGAATTCTTTTTTAATATTCTTTGTCCATTTATCTATTAGGGTCTGATTGCTTTTCTTTTTTTTATTTCTGACTTTTAAGTTCAGGAGTACATGTGCAGGATGTGCAGGTTTGTTACATAGGTAAATGTGTGCCATGGTAGTTTCCTGCATAAATCTTCTCATCACCTAGGTATTAATCTCAGCACCCATTAGCTATCTTCATGATGCTCTCCCTCCTCTCACCCCACACCCTCTGACAGGCCCAAGTGTGTGTTATTCCCCACCATGTGTCCTTGTATTCTCATAATTCAGCTCCCACTTATAAGTAAGAACATGCAGTATTTGGTTTTCTGTTTCTGTGTTAGTATGCTGAGGTTAATGGCTGCCGGCTTTATCTATGTCCCTGCATAGGACATGATCTCATCGTTTTTTATGACTGCATAGTATTCCATGGTGTATATGTACCACATTTTCTTCACCCAGTCTATCACTGATGGGCATGTAGGTTGATTCCATGTCTTTACTACTATGAATAGTGCTGCAATGGGCATACATGTGCCTGTATATACATAAAAGAATGAGTTATATTCATTTGAGTATATACCCAGTTAACGGAATTACTGGGTCAAATGGTATTTCTGCCTCTAAGTCTTTGAGGAATCACCACACTGTCTTCCACAATGGTTGAACTAATTTACACTCCTACCAGCAGTATAAAAGCATTCCATTTTCCCCACAACCTTGCCAGCATCTGTTGTTTTTTAACTTTTTAATAGTAGCCATTCTGACTGGTGTTAAGATGGTATCTTGTCGTGCTTTTGATTTGCATTTCTCTAATGATCAGTGATGTTGACCTTTTTTTAATGTATCTGTTAGCCTCATGTATGTCTTCTTTTGAGAATTGTCTGTTCATGTCATTTGCCCACTTTTTAATGGGGTTTTTTTTTTCTTGTAAATTTAAGTTCCTTGTAGATTCTGGATATTAGACTTCTGTCAGATGAATAGATTGAAAAAATTTTCTCACTTTCTGTAGGTTGTCTGTTCATTCTGATGATAGTTTGTTTTGCTGTGCAGAAGCTCTTTAGTTTAATTAGATCTCATTTGTGAGTTTTTGCTTTTGTTGTAATTGCTTTGGGCATTTTTGTTATGAAATCTTTGCCTGTGTCTATGTCCTAAATGGTATTGCCAAGATTTTCTTCTAGGATTTTTAGAGTTTTGAGTTTTACATTTATTCTTAGCAATCATTAAGATGAGAATCTCCATTTGAATCAAGTGAGGCAGTATATGTGAAGGAGATCTAGAAAGAGGGTTCAATACAAATGTAAAAGTGTGATGGTAGTTTTTTTTTTCCCATCATCTGAATGAGAGTACTGGTCAGAACGAGTTTAACAAATACCTCTTTAGGCTCAATGGTACAATCAAGAACATAATGAAAACTCGCTATTTCTAAGTGAGTGAGTAAGTGGGACTTAGTGACTATGTGAGTGAGTAAGTGGGAAAAGCTTGGATTTTGGAGACAGATAGATTTGGGTTCAAATAAAGAACCCATCCTTCCTACATGTGAGGCTTTAGGTAAGCCTGTTAGTCTCTTTCAGCACGATCCAGTGTGGTTGTCACAAAAGAGATGGTAATGATAGCTACTGATATAGTTTGGTTCTGTGTCTCCACCCAAATCTCAGGTTGAATTGTAATCCCCAATATTAGGGAAGAGACCTGGTGGGAGGTGATTGGATCATGGGGGCAGATTTCCTCCTTGCTGTTCTCATGAGAGTGAGTGAGCTGTGATGAGATCTGATGGTTTAAAAGTATATGGAACCTTCCCCTTCATTCTCTCTCTCTCTTCTGCTCCACCATGGTATGATGTGCTTGCTTTCCCTTTACCTCCTGCCATGATTGTAAGTTTCCTGAGGCCTCCCACCCATGCTTACTGTTATGACTGTGGAACTGTGAGTCAATTAAACCTATTTTCTTCATAAATTACCTAGTCTCAGGTGGTTCTTTAGAGCAGTATGAGGACAGACTAATACATAAAATTGGTACCAGGAAAATGGGGCATTGCTATAAAGATCCCTGAAAATGTGGAAGTAAATTTGGAGCTGTGTAATGGGCAGTGTTTGGAACAGTTTAGAGGGATCAGAAGAAGACAAGAAGATATGGGAAAGTTTTCAACTTACTAGAGACTTGCTGAATAGTTGTGACCCAAATGCTGATAGTGCCATAGACAGTGAAGTCTAGGCTGAGATGTTCTCAGATAGAAATGAGAAATTTATTGGGGACTGGAGCAAAGATCACTCTTGCTATGCTTTAGCAAAGAAACTGGTATTATTGTGCCTTTGCTCTAGGGATCTGTGGAATTTTGAACTTGACAGAGATAATTTAGAGTGTCTGGTGGAAGAAATTTCTAAGCAGCAAACAACTCAAGATATGGCCTGGCTGCTTCTAAAAGCATACACTCATTTGCTTAAACAAATACAACATATTTAGAAGGAAAGTGAAATGTAAAAGTTTGGAAAATTTGCAGCCCTCCATTTGCTGGAGAGGAATTTGAACTGGTTGCAGAAATTTGCATAAATAAAGAAGAACCAAACTTTAATAGCCAAGACAATGGGTAAAATGCCTCCAGTTCATTTTAGAGAACTTTGTGGCAGGCTCTCCCATTACAGGCCCAAAGGCCTAGCAAGAAAAAAGTTTTGTGAGCCAGGCCCAGGGCCCTGCTACTCTTTGTAGCCTCAGGACATGACTTCCGTGTCCCAGCCATTCTGGTTCCAACTATGGCTAAAAGGGACCAAGGTAAAGCTTGGGCCATTGCTTCAGAGGGTGAAATCTCCAAGACTTGGCAGCTTACACATGGTGTTGGGCCTGTGAATACAAAGAAAGGAAGAGTTGAGAATTGGAAACCTTTGCCTAGACTTCAGATGATGTATGGAAATGTCTGGATGTCCAGGCAGAAGTCTTCTGTAGGGGTGGAGCCCTCAAGGAGTACCTCTACTAGGGGCAGTACAGAAGGAAAATGTGAGGTTGGAGCTCCCACACGAAGTCCCTACTAGGGGGGTACTGCATAGTTGAGCTATGATAAGAAGGCCACTGTCTGCCAGACCCCATCATGGTAGATTCACCAACAGCTTGCACTGTGCACCTGGAAAAGCTGTTTGCACTCAACACCAAGCCTGGAAAGCAGCCAAGGAAGATGTACCCTGAAGAACCACAGGAGTGAAGCTGCCCACCCTTAGGAGCCCACCCCTTGATTAGAGTGCCATGGATGTAAAACATGAAGTCAAAGGAAATTATTTTGAAGCTTTAAGATTTTATGATTGCCATGCTAGATTTCAGACTTGTGTGGGGACTGAAGCCCCTTTGTTTTGCCCAGTTTGTCCCTTTGAAACAAATATTTATCAAATGCCTGTACCCTCATTGTATCTTGGAAGGAAGTACCTTGTTGTTGTTGTTGTTGTTGTTGTTGTTGTTGTTGTTATACAGGCTCATAAGCAAAAGGGGCTTGTCTCAGATGAGATTTTGGACTTGGACTTTCAAGTTAATGCTGAAGTAAATTAAAACTTTGGGAAGGCATGATTGCATTTTAAAATGTGAAAAGGACATTAGTGTAAGATTGAACTGAGTTACCACCATTTCTTTTTCAAATAACATTAGTAAAGTAGTAAGAAAAATAAAAATGCTACAAATCCACAAAGAAAAAGAGAACAAGAGAGGAAATAACAACAAACAAGAAATGCCAATATCTGTTTGAAAGATGGAATGCTGAAATGTCCTGCAGGAGAAGATACGTGGCTTTTAAGTTGCCAAGAGTTTTCATATTTGGAGGATTAGGATGGAATGAAATCTAACAGAACTGATTCAAAGTCTATGTATCTAAAAATTAGAAACTATCCTATCCCTTATCCTGTGCTCCTAGATAACAAACCTATTGCCAATCCTAGTAAGAGAGAGGAGATTAATTCTCTGGAAAGAACTAGCAAGACTCCAATTAGGGGATACATAAAAGGGTGAAAAATTGGGCAGAAAACAGAGAATGTTAAGGAAAAGTACACTGACTCCAGAGTAAGAACTCCAAATTTCCTCCTCTGGGTTTTCAGAAAGCTGGAATCCAGATTTATACTTCTTAGCTCCTTTTCATTACCAAGTAGAATGTTAGAGAATTACTCTGGAAATACCAGGATGTATTAGGATGACATATGAGTAGCAGAACTAGAAGTCAAGGGCCTGCGTTGGAGGCCAGATGCTCCAGGAAGGATGTTTCCAGAAGAAAATTACCTGCTGTGTTTAATCCTGTTGAAAAGTGAGATGTCATTGTGTGTGAAAGTTTGGGAGAGAAGTGGTGATACTGTGGTGGACGATGTTATGTTTCAAAAATATTGCTGCATCTCCATAATACTCTAGTCTATGGGAAGAGCACATTTTCTGAATTATTGCTGTCTGGAATGGCCAATGCAATGCGAGCAAAAGTAGCACAGCCACTTCTGTATGGAAGTTTGAAAAGCCATGGCAGAATTTTTTCATTCATTTTTTTCTCCCTGTCAGGAGTCCAGCACATCCTAGATAAACATTGCTCCTTCACCCCTAGAAAAGGGGAACTGGGAAGAGATCAGCAGCCATTTTGACATGGAAAATAACCCAGCAAAAAATAAGCCTTTGTTGTTATAAGCTTCTGGGACTTGGGGGTTATTTGTTACTGCAGCATAATTTGGCCTAAACTGACTAAATATTTAGAAAACCAAACAATCTAAGAAACAAAAGTGGTATTAACACCAAGGCAGTTGAACAGTTGCATAACAAATGAACAGTAGTATACTATGTGACCCAAATGTGAGTCACTCAACAGCTATGTAATCGGTACTTATTAGAGTGTGTGCATACAGACAATACATATCAAGTAAATCAGAGAAAAATAAAGGGGAAAAAGCTTGCCATGGGAAGGAGGTATTTTTTATGTAAAATGTACATTTGCACAGAGCTTTAAAGGATGTGAGGGATTGAACAATGGGAAATCTGAAAGAGGAGTCTTCAAGGAAAAAAAATAAGGCCTTGATGGGGCAACAGAGTTGGAATTTTTGGGGACCATCATGGGGACCAGTGTGGCTGAAAAAAGATTTGTGAGAGTAACAGAAGATGATGTGAGATTGGAGAGGTGGGTGGGGGCAGGTGGTGCTCAATCTGAAAACTTAGCTGTCATTGAAAGGCCCTGGCTCTTACTTGTAATGAATGGGAAGCCATTGGAGGGCTTTGAGCAGGACTGCCCAGATCTGTTATAAGAGTTTTGGAGCTCATTCTGACTGGTGCGCTGCAAATTTTTAGTAGGTAGAAAAGGGCAGAAACAGACAGACCAGTTAATAGGCTACTGAAAAACTTTGGAAAATGAGGGTAACTTGGACTGATAATATAAGAGAAGAAGTAGATCGAGTTTTGGATGTATTTGGAATGGACAGCCATAATATGACTGTAAAACGATATATTTTATAAAATAATGTAAACCCTGAATATTGATTTAAAACAAAATAGTAATAGAAAATACACCAAGGAGGGGAGAAGAAAGATGTCTCTATGTGTTGTGTGTACGTGTGTGTGTGTGTGTGTGTGTGTGTGTGTGTGTGTTGGGAGTGTTAGAACTGAATTCTACCTTTCAATGGAAGAACAAAAAAATAGCAGTGTAAGCACATTATTTGAAACATAGAGATAAAAGTCAGAGAAAAACAATAGAAAGAATTAGAAGAATTTGCCTTTGGAAATGGGGAATGCAGTTGAGAGCAGGTTGGTGAAAAGATGGAGGCAGAAGACTGCTGTTTTATGATAAGACTTACAGCACTGTTAAATCTATGTGTATATATATGACTGACAAAGTAATGAATGTTTTGAAAATATGCTTTTAAATATTTGTTTTGGAAAACTTAACACCTATAACATAAAGAACAGTATATGATAATCATGGATGGTAAATGAGAGTTATACTTGAGAACAAAGCTTCCATTTTGTATTAGAGCTCTGTATTATTTAGAATCTAGATTCAGCAGCTGTTACAGAGACCTTCAAAATAAGGCAGAAGTTTTTTTCCATGTAACATTCAGCTCAAGGTTAGTATAGAAGACTCAGGCTTAAGAATCTAGAATCCTTTCATCCTACTGACATCAATACACCAATCAATACCCAAGTCATCCTTGATTTCCTTGGATACTGCATCTCTGTAGGATTCCTTATGAAGAAACAGCATTGTGGTGAAATGAGGGTGGACTTTAGAGCTAGATAGCCCTGGGCTTGAATCCCAGCCCAATCAGTTATTAGCAGAGACAAATTGTTTATTAAATCCCTTGCTTTTCTATTTTCTCATCTAAAAGGCAAGACTATCTCCTAATAGGGTTGTTGCAAAGATTACAGAAAATAATATGTAAAACTAAACAATGGCAGCCATGAAGGAATTGCTTGATAAATTGGAGCTATATTATTATTAGCTACAGTGGGAGTCTTAAGTGAAATCGTTAAAATGTAAATCTGATCATGTGTTCTTCATTTAGAATCAGATCTAAATTCCCTACCACAGCCTGCAAGACTTCATGTGATCTGATTCTTGGCTACCAGGCTTCACTCTACTCCACGGAAGCAAACTTACATCCCAGGCTTAGGCTCTTGCTGTTTCCCTGGCCTGGAATTCCCCTCTCCTCAATTCACACATGACTTTCTCTCTCATTTATTCATATTTATACCAAAATATCACCTCCTCAGATATTTCCTAGCCATGCAGCTAAAATAATAACCACCATCACATTGTCCCCTAAGTCGGGTTTCTATTTGATGAAAAACATTCACCAATCTGTAGAATTGTACACTGTCTCTCTCAAGATAATGCGAGCCCCTTAAGGGCAAGGACCTTGTGATGTTCCACAGCTGTATCCTCAGTATCTAAAAGTATGCCTGGCATGTTGTAGGCCCTCAATCAAGGTATGTTGCAGAACCAGTGCTCAGCCTCAATTAGACATGTATACATTGCACCCATTCCTGCTCTGGATCACCACAGTGAAAATGGATTTCAGTAGAAAAGAGAAGCAGGTAAGGCAGGAAGTGAGGAATGAAGGGAAGCAGTGATTGAGGTTTGTATTTGAGCTCCATGAAAGGAAAGCATCTACCTTGGAACAAGGCCCATTAGCTCTGAGGCAATAACCCCTTCATCTGGTGTTTGCTTTGAGTGCCCTATTTCTTGGCTTTGTGGGAATGATTTCTACAGTACCAAACTGAGCTTTGAATCCATGTTCTCACCACATGAGAGTGGTGAAATAGCATTCCTCTGGGGTGAGACGTTCTGGTCCAGCTGTCTATATGGATCAGATAAATGATTTAGTGACCAAGATATCTTTCATTTTATACTGGACACTTTGTACTTAACAAAGACTTATGAAACAGAAGGAGACATGGAAAGTTAAAAATAGCTCTTTACAACAGAAACAGCTTCAGTGTTTAGACACAGTTAATTTAAACACACGTGTTTGATATAAACAAATATTTTCTTTTCTTTTACCAAATGTTATTTACCTGGAACCATGAACAGAGACTGAGAAAACTGTGACCTTGGACTTCAAAATTATCCAAATAGACAAAAAGGTAAAATATAAAGTATAAAATTCAGAGCCAAAATTAAATAAATGGTTCCCACAAATTCCTAATGTAACAATTTTTCCCTGCTACTAATTTTTAAAGCAAGAATTGAGATGGTTTGTCTTGTGACTAACTAAAATTTCAGCTTTTTATATAAGTTTGAATATCATACTTAACACAATTAGTACTCCACATATACAAGAGATACTTATGAAATAAGTATTGATTAATTGACCCAATGAATACTCAGTTTGGCTTTCTAGATGAAATAGACACACATAGATGAAAAAATACCTAATGCTTTCCTATACTGGCTAATATGACTTAAATTTATCCTATGTTACTCCACAATCCATTTATGCTTTACCTCTTGATTTCGCCTGGTAGCTTTTTCATTTTACAAATCCTAGGGTGTTACCAACTAATGAACACAAACCTTTATACCTCTGACAAATATAGCATCAGCTCAAACATGCTTAAAAGCCTGTGTCACATGATATTTCACGCTCAGTACCTCTTCACCTAGGTTCCCTGCTTGGCCAACTGCACACATAGAAGGTGATATACCACTTCTTCGGTATTTAGTGCTTGGTATCGACTGACACAGCAGTCATCAGGCTTCCTCTCCAAGAAAGCCGCCTAAAAGCGCTATTGAGCAGAATTTGAAGAGGGAATAACCCTTGTATTACATCTCTAGTTAAATTATAAAGCAGAAGAGTTTCCTCACCTAAGACATAATTTTTTTTTTGCCATCTCATATGTATTTGAAGCATCTAGGAGTGTAATATTCAGGTCTCCTCAGATATTTCTAGAAAACATTTGTGTGTAAATTACTGTCAGCCAAACTACAGTTGGCCTTCCGTATCCATGATCCATGGGCTCCACATCCACAGTTTCAACCAACCATCAATGAAAATACAATATTTGTGGATACAGAACCCACAGAAATGAAGGGCAGACTTTTCCTATCTTCAAGATCTGAGGACCACAGGACTTGGGCATTCTTGGATTTTGGTATCTGTGGTGGATCTTGGAAACACTTTTTTGTTTTTGTTTATTTTTGTTTTTGTTTTTTTTTTGAGATGGTGTCTTGCTCTGTTGCCCAGGCTAGAGTGCAGTGGTCTAATCTTGTCTCACTACAACCTCTGCCTCGCTGGTTCAAGCAATTCTCCTGTCCCAACCTCCCGAGTAGCTAGGATTATAGGCGCCCACCACTATGCCTGGCTAATTTATTTTTAATAGAGACTGGGTTTCACCATATTGGTCAGGCTGGTCTCGAACTCTTGACCTCAAGTAATCCACCTGCATCTGCCTCCCAAAGTGCTCAGATTACAAGCATGAGCCACCACGCCCGGCCAGAAACAATTCTTCATATATACCAATGGATGACTGTACTACAGATTTGATTTGTATTTAATTTAAAAAGTTATGTTATCTTTTGTTGTGAGTGGTCTACATACAAATGAGTCTCCCAGTGATGCCCACCTGCACGCATTCATGCCCTGGTGGATTAACTTGTACATTGTTGACTCTGAGTTTAGCCATGTGATTTGCTTTGGCAAATGAGACACGAGCAAACATGATGCAAGCAGAAGCTCAAAAGGTGCCTGTGTGGAGGGTCTTGTCCTTTCTGGCTGCCCTGAAACCACAAATGTGAAGAAGTCCAGGCCAGCCTACTGGAAGATGAGACACATGGAACAGAAAGCAAACAACACAGCGCAGGATTCCTAAACACCTGCTCTCAGCCTTACAGGCAGCTACTGCAGCTGCAATAAGTAACCCCCAACAAGGTCAGCGGAACAACCCCATTGGGACCAGCTCAGTGTGTTGACCCACAGAATCACAAGCAAATAAGATGGGTTTTATTTTAAGCCACCACGTTTTGTCATGGTTTGTTACACAGCAATGCAAAACTGATATACATCTGCTCATGTGATTTTTTTTTTCTACAAGATTCCTGCTAAAAGAAGAATCCTGGGATGAACTCACATTTTAATAAGGAGTGGTTTCAAATGCCTTCTTTTCTTTAGAGCAGTGTTTCTCAAAATGGGATTTCTGAAGCTTCTGTATCAGAATCACCTGAGGAGTATCTCAAAATTACAAATTCCTGGCCCCATCTTGTCCCCACTGAAGACAGTGTCTGAGGGAAAACCTGGGAATTCACATTTCCACAACAAGCTCCTGCTGATTCGTGTGTGTGTGTTTCCAATTTAATTTTTTTTAGCTTGAGGTGTAATTGACAAAAATTATACATATCCATGGTGTACAATGTGTTGTTTCAATATAGATATACATTATGAAATTATTACCACAATGGAGCTAATTAATATATCCATCACCTCATAGAATTTACCCTTTTTAAATCGGAGAACTGCTGCTTTAGGTCAGTGGTCTCCCAAGTGAAGTGCACATGATAATCTACTGGGGTGCGGGAAGAAAATACAAGAAATTCTATTTCTATCAAATTTTATGTCATTCTTTTTATAATTTATAGATGGTACATGATATAGATGATAAAGTAATAATCTACTTTATTATTTAATGGATAGACATGACTATTTTTAGCATACTTGCAAGAAATAAGATCAGGCTTCCTAGAGGTGTGGCAACTGAATTTCATCTTATAAGATGAATAGGACTGACATAGCTCAAAAGGCCACTTATTGCCCTTATTAAAGCTGCAGGAGTTAGGGGTCAGGCCTGGCAGTGAGTACATTGAGAGAAAAAGGAAAGAAATATTGTGATGTCTTCTTGAAATTACAAATAGTATAGTGCTGTTGTAAGACAAAGAAGCAGATGGGATGTGGCAAGAAATGAAGACAGAAGTAGACATGAAGGGCCGGGTGCAGTGGCTCACGCCTGTAATCCAGCACTTTGGGAGGCTGAGAAGGGTGGATTATGAGGTCAGGAGCTCAAGACCAGCCTGGCCAAGATAGTGAAACCTCATCTCTACTAAAAATAAAAATAATAATAGTTAACTGGGCATGGCGGCATGCACCTGTAATGTCAGCTACTGAGGAGGCTGAGGCAGGGGAATCACTTGAACCCAGGAAGCAGAGGTTGCAGTGACCCGAGATTTTGCCACTGCCCTCCAGCCTGGCGACAGAGTGAGACTCCATCTCAAATAGATGATAGACAGACAGACAGACAGACAGACAGACAGACAGACAGATAGATAGATAGATAGATAGATAGAAATAGACATGAAGTAGTGAGTTGAAGCATATACACAAGCTGAGCAAATGTCCCAAGCATGGAACAGCAAGAGGAGCTATGGGCATCAGCAAGACAAGCTGGCCTCTAGTTCATAAGGTATCCTGAAAAGAGCCTGAACTTTGTTTTCCTAGGATTGGGCTCAGTTCCTAGTTGATCATAGAACAGCTGATGCCATGCAGGAAACTTAATGTCTCTGAGCCCCACTTGTTAGGAAAAAATGTTTAATATCAATTCTGGCAGCCACTGTCTAACAAATTCTCATAAGCATTGAGTATCAGGGTCCTTAGGTTACTTGTTAGCACTGATTCATAAAAGTGTGTCTATATTTAATGTAAGTCTGTGATTGTATGTATCTTAACATACCACAATGCTAAGATAGGAAATATGTTTTTTTTAACAAAAGCACTATTTACATAAACACAGTGTTTTTATTTCTTTATCAAAATTGACTCCTTACCCAAAGCAAAGTCTATGGTGTGATTTAATCAAGCTTTCTCCTGGTCATGTTATTATTCAGATCCATATTTCCTGTAAACTGACTTTAACTAAGAGGCTAGTGACAGCTCATGTTCCCTACCCTTCTTCTTAAAGGATTGAACAAGAATAGCCAACTGTACCCCTTCAGCTGGTCAAATGACAACTACTCAAAATAATTTTGAGGACAGTGCAATGCATGGCCCAGAGGTTATCTCATTCTCTAGGAATAATTTTATAATCAGGGTAACCTAATAACAGGATAAAATCTTCAGTGTGATTTTAACTGTTAGAAAATTATCTCCCCTCCTTTCAAACCTCTCTTCCTACCCCAACCCCTACCCTACTTGAAATTCATCTAAACTTTAACATAGTGTCTGAGATTATAACTTAATTTCTGGTGATGTACGCTTACTTCAAAATATCATTTCTTTGGGAACGTTTCAGGTAACCTACCTTTTGGGGCTAACTAGTTAACTAGCTGTATTTCATTGTATCACATGGTTGAAATGTGTGTCACTAAGGGATTTAGGAGTATTGTTGACGGACAGAAAGTGGAAGTAATTAAGGACCAAGAGGAAGTTGGGGCAGACAGACAACTTTGGGACTTTGAGTAGCCAAAGACAGTATTGAAGGTTTGGGTATTTTGGAAGCACCTTGAGGAAAATAAGATCTGTGCTTATATAGAATATCCTTTACATATACACTAATATCACCAAATACCCTTTTCCAGATATACCAAACTTGGTTGTTCCTTTGGAAGAGTGAGAACTCTTTCCCAAATTAGTGAATGGTACTTCAGTGTGAGCGCAGAATTTTCTAATTTCCAACTAACAGCAACAACAATAAAGCAATGATATTGAGAATAATAACTATCATTCATTAAGAAAGCATCATGGCAGAGTGTTAAGATCACAGATGTTAGCCAGATGACCTCACTTTGTCACTGTTGCCCTAAGCAAGGTTCTGAAGCTTTTCTTCCTCAATTTCTTTTTTTTTCCCCCCATTTATTTATTTTGTTGCACTTTAGGTTTTGGGGTACATGTGAAGAACTTGCAAAATTGCTGCATATGTATACACATGGCAGTGTGATTTGCTGCCTTCCTCCCCATCACCTACATCTGGCATTTCTCCCCTTGCTATCTCTCCCCAGCTCCCCACCCCCCACCGTCCCTCCCCTATTTCCCCCCAACTGACCCCAGTGTGTAATGCTCCCCTCCCTGTGTCCATGTGTTCTCATTGTTCAACACCCGCCTATGAGTGAGAACATGCGGTGTTTGATCTTCTGCTCTTCTGTCAGTTTGCTGAGAATGATGGTTTCCAGGTTCATCCATGTCCCTACAAAGGACACGAACTCATCGTTTTTGATGGCTGCATAATATTCCATGGTGTATATGTGCCACATTTTCCCTATCCAGTCTATCATCGATGGGCATTTGGGTTGGTTCCAGGTCTTTGCTATTGTAAACAGTGCTGCAATGAACATTCGTGTGCACGTGTCCTTATAGTAGAACGATTTGTAATCCTTTGGATATATACGCAGTAATGGGATTGCTGGGTCAAATGGAATTTCTATTTCTAGGTCCTTGAGAAATCACCACACTGTCTTCCAAAATGGTTGAACTAATTTACACTCCCACCAACAGTGCAAAAGTGTTCCTATTTCTCCACATCCTCTCCAGCATCTGTTGTCTCCAGATTTTTTAATGATCACCATTCTAACTGGCGTGAGATGGTATCTCAATGTTGTTTTGATTTGCATTTCTCTGATGACCAGTGATGATGAGCATTTTTTTCATATGTTTGTTGGCCTCACGTATGTCTTCTTTTGTAAAGTGTCTGTTCATATCCTTTGCCCACTTTTGAATGGGCTTGTTAGTTTTTTTCTTGTAAATCTGTTTTAGTTCTTTGTAAATTCTGGATATCAGCCCTTTGTCAGATGGGTAAACTGCAAAAATTTTTTCCCATCCTGTTGGTTGCCGATTCACTCTAATGACTGTTTCTTTTGCTGTGCAGAAGCTTTGGAGTTTGATTAGGTCCCATTTGTCTATTTTGGCTTTTGTTGTCAATGCTTTTGGTGTTTTGGTCATGAAGTCCTTGCCTACACCTACGTCCTGAATGGTTTTGCCTAGATTTTCTTCTAGGGTTTTTATGGTGTTAGGTCTTATGTTTAAGTCTTTAATCCATCTGGAGTTAATTTTAGTGTAATGTGTCAGGAAGGGGTCCAGTTTCTGCTTTCTGCACATGGCTAGCCAGTTTTCCCAACACCATTTATTGAACAGGGAATCCTTTCCCCATTGCTTGTTTTTGTCAGGTTTGTCAAAGATCGGATGGTTGTAGATATGTTGTGTTGCCTTCGAGGCCTCTGTTCTGTTCCATTGGTCTATATCTCTGTTTTGGTACCAGTACCATGCTGTTTTGATTACTGTAGCCTTGTAGTATAGTTTGAAGTCTGGTAGTGTGATGCCTCCCGCTTTGTTCTTTTTGCTTAGAATTGACTTGGCTATGCAGGCTCTCTTTTGGTTCCATATGAAGTTTAAGGTGGTTTTTTCCAGTTCTGTGAAGAAGGTCATTGGTAGCTTGATGGGGATAGCATTGAATCTGTAAATTACTTTGGGCAGTATGGCCATTTTCACGATATTGATTCTTCCTAACCATGAACATGGAATGTTTCTCCATCTGTTTGTGTCCTCTCTTATTTCATTGAGCAGTGGCTTGTAGTTCTCCTCGAAGAGGTCCTTTACGTTCCTTGTTAGTTGTATTTCTAGGTATTTTATTCTCTTTGTGGCAATTGTGAATGGAAGTTTGTTCTTGATTTGGCTCTCTTTAAGTCTGTTATTGGTGTATAGGAATGCATGTGACTTTTGCACATTGATTTTGTATCCTGAGACTTTGCTGAACTTGCTTATCAGTTTCAGAGATTTTGGGCTGAGACGATGGGGTCTTCTAGATATACAATCATGTCGTCTGCAAATAGAGACAATTTGACTTCTTCCTTTCCTATTTGAATGCCCTTTATTTCTTTTTCTTGCCTGATTGCTCTGGATAGAACTTCTAATACTATATTGAATGGCAGTGGTGAGAGAGGGCATCCTTGTCTGGTGCCACATTTCAAGGGAAATGCTTCCAGTTTTTGCCCATTCAGTATGATATTGGCTGTTGGTTTGTCATAAATAGCTTTTATTATTTTGAGATACATTCCATCAATACCTAGCTTATTGAGGGTTTTTAGCATAAAGGGCTGTTGAATTTTGTCAAAGGCCTTCTCTGCATCAATTGAGATAATCATGTGGTTTTTGTCTTTGGTTCTGTTTATGTGGTGAATTACGTTTATAGACTTGCGTATGTTGAACCAGCCTTGCATCTCCGGGATGAAGCCTACTTGATCATGGTGGATAAGCTTTTTGATGTGCTGTTGCAATCGGCTCGTCGGTATTTTATTGAAGATTTTTGCATCTACGTTCATCATGGATATTGGCCTGAAGTTTTCTTTTCTTGTTGAGTCTCTGCCGGGTTTTGGATTCAGGATGATGTTGGTGTCATAAAATGATTTGGGAAGAATTCCCTCTTTTTGTATTGTTTGGAATAGTTTCAGAAGAAATGGTACCAGCTCCTCTTTGTATGTCTGGTAGAATTCAGCTGCGAACCCATCTGGACCTGGGCTTTTTTGGGGTGGTAAGCTCTTAATTGCTGCCTCAACTTCAGATCTTGTTATGGGTCTGTTCAAGGTTTCCGCTTCTTCCTGGTTTAGGCTTGGGAAGGTGCAAGTGTCCAGGAATTTATCCATTTCTTCCAGGTTTATTAGTTTGTGTGCATAGAGTTGTTTGTAATAATCTCTGATGATGGTTTGAATTTCTGTGGAATCTGTGGTGATATCCCCTTTATCGTTTTTTATTGCATCTATTTGGTTATTCTCTCTTTTATATTAATCTGGCTAGTGGTCTGTCTATTTTGTTGATCTTTTCAAAAAACCAGCTCCTGGATTTATTGATTTTTTGAAGGGTTTTTTGTGTCTCTATCTCCTTCAGTTCTGCTCTGATCTTAGCTATTTCTTGTCTTCTGCTAGACTTTGAGTTTTTTTGATCTTGCTCCTCTAACTCTTTCAGTTTTGACGATAGGGTGTCAATTTTTGATCTCTCCTTGTTTCTCATGTGGGCACTTATTGCTATATATTTTCCTCTAGAGACTGCTTTAAATGTGTCCCAGAGATTCTGGTATGTTGTGTCTTCATTCTCGTTGGTTTCGAAGAACATCTTTATTTCTGCCTTCATTTCATTGTTTATCCAGTCAACATTCAAGAGCAAGTTGTTCAGTTTCCATGAAGCTGTGCGGTTCTGAGTTAGTTTTTGAATTCTGAGTTCTAACTTGATTGCACTGTGGTCTGAGAGACTGTTTGTTACGATTTCCGTTCTTTTGCATTTGCTGAGGAGTGATTTACTCCCAATTATGTGGTCAATTTTAGAGTAGGTGTGATGTGGTGCTGAGAAGAATGTATATTCTGTGGATTTGGGGTGGAGAGTTCTGTAAATGTCTATTAGGTTTGCTTGGTCCAGGTCTGAGTTCAAGTCCTGGATATCCTTGTTGATTTTCTGTCTGGTTGATATGTCTAATATTGACAATGGGGTGTTAAAGTCTCCCACTATAATTGTGTGGGAGTCTAAGTCTCTTTGTAAGTCATTAAGAACTTGCCTTAAGTATCTGGGTGCTCCTGTATTGGGTGCGTATGTATTTAGGATCATTAGCTCTTCTTGTTGCATTGATCCTTTTACCATCATGTAATGTCCCTGTTTGTCTCTTATGATCTTTGTTGCTTTAAAGTCTAATTTATCAGAGATGAGAATTGCAACTCCTGCTTTTTTTTGCTCTCCATTTGCTTGGTAAATCTTCCTCCATCCCTTTATTTTGAGCCTTTGTGTGTCCTTGCATGTGAGATGGGTTTACTGAATACAGCACACCAATGGGTTTTGTCTTTTTATCCAATTTGCCAGTCTGTGTCTTTTGATTGGGGCATTTAGTCCATTTACATTTAGGGTTAATATTGTTATGTGCGAATTTGATACTGCCATTTTGGTGCTAGCTGGGTGTTTTGCCCTTTAGTTGAGCTGGTACTTGTTGTTCCTTTATATGTGTAGAGCCTCTTTCAGGAGCTCTTGTAGAGCTGGCCTGGTGGTGACGAAATCTCTGAGTACTTGTGTGTTCCCAAAGGATTTTATTTTTCCTTCACTTATGAAGCTTAGTTTGGCCGGATAGGAGATTCTGGGTTGAAAGTTCTTTTCTTTAAGGATGTTGAATATTGGCCCCCACTCTCTTCTGGCTTGTAGGGTTTCTGCTGAGAGATCTGCTGTGAGTCTGATGGGTTTCCCTTTGTGGGTAACCTGACCTTTCTCTCTGGCTGCCCTTAGTATTTGCTCCTTCATTTCAACCCTGGTGAATCTGACGATTATGTGCCTTGGGGTTGCTCTTCTTGATGAATATCTTTGTGGTGTTCTCTGTATTTCCTGGATTTGAATGTTTGCCTGCCTGGGTAGGTTGGGGAAGTTTTCCTGGATAATATCCTGAAGAGTATTTTCCAGCTTGGATTCATTCTCTTCGTCGCATTCAGGTACACATATCAAACGTAGATTAGGTCTTTTCACATAGTCCCACATTTCTTGGAGATTTTGTTCATTCCTTTTTTTTTTTTTTTTTTTTTTTTTTATTGGGACGGAGTTTTGCTCTTGTTACCCAGGCTGGAGTGCAATGGCGCAGTCTCTGCTCACCGCAACCTCCGCCTCCCGGTTTCAGGCAATTCTCCTGCCTCAGCCTCCTGAGTAGCTGGGATTACAGGCACGCGCCACCATGCCCAGCTAATTTTTTGTATTTTTAGTAGAGATGGGGTTTCACCGTGTTGACCAAGATGGTCTCGATCTCTTGACCTCGTGATCCACCCACCTCGGCCTCCCAAAGTGCTGGGATTACAGATTTGAGTGTTCATTCCTTTTTACCCTTTTTTCTCCAGTCTTGCCTTCCCATTTTATTTCATTGAGTTGATCTTCGACCTCTGATATCCTTTCTTCTGCTTCGTCAATTCGGCTGTTGATACTTGTGCATGCTTCACGAAGTTCTTATGTTGTGTTTTTCTGCTCCATCAATTCACTTATATTCCATTCTATTTTGTCCATTCTCGTTAGCATTTCGTCAAATCTTTTTTCAAGGTTCTTAGTTTCTTTGCATTTGGTTAGAACATGTTCTTTAAGTTCACAGAAGTTTCTTACTACCCACCTTCTGAAGTCTGATTCTGTCATTTCATCACACTCGTTCTCCCTCCAACCTTGTTCCCTTGCTGGTGAGGAGTTGTGATCCCTTGTAGGAGGGGGAGGTATTCTGGTTTCGGGTGTTTTCATCCTTTTTGCACTGGTTTCTTCCCATCTTTAAGGATTTATCCACCTGTGGACTTTGTAGTTGCTGGCTCTCAGATTGGGTCTCAAATCTTTCAGATTGACGTTCTGTTTGTTGATGATGAGGTTATTTCTGTTTCTTGGTTTTCCCTCTGACAGTCTGGCCCCTCTGCTGTAGGTCTGCTGAGGTTCACTCCAGGCCGTGCTTGCCTGGGGTTCACCTGCAGCAGCTGCTGAACAGTAAGGGTTGTTACCAGTTTTCTTCTGCTATCTTTGTCCCAGAAGGATACCCGCCTAGTGTCAATCTGATCTCTCCTTTATGAGGTGTCTCTTTGGATATATAGGGGTCAGGGAGCTGCTTGAGGAGATGGTCTCTTCTTTATAGGAGCTCAAACGGTGAGCTGTGAGCTCTGTTGTTGTTCATTCAGTGCTGCTGGGCAGGTACGTTTAGGTCTGCTGCAGCAGAACTCATAAACTGCTTTTTGTTCCCAGGTGCTCTGTCCCAGGGATTTAGGGCTTTATTTATGAGTTTCCTTTATGCTGCTACCTTCTTTTTTTTTTTCCTTCAGACCTGCCCTGCCCAGCAAGGAGGCAGTCTAGTCACTGTCTGCCTGTAGAGGCTTTGCTGAGCTGCTGTGGGCTCCGCCCAGCTGCCGAGTGAACTTCCCTGCAGTCCTGTTTATTTGGGTGTAGTTAGGACTGCTTTGGCGATGGTGGCCTGCCTCTGTTGAGGTGGAGTCTCTCTGCTGTGGCGGGCTGCCTCCGTAGTGGCGGACGCCCCTCCCCCACAGAGCTGGACCGTCCTGGGTTCAGCTGCGCTTGCTGTGAAACTCTCAATTGAGAGTTTCTGATTGCTGTTCTTTTGTGGGGGTGGGACCAGCTGAGCCTGATCGCCTGGCTCCCTGCCTCAGAGCCTTTTCTAAGTTGGTGTTCCAGCCGCCTGTTGAGGAGACGCGGGGGGTCTGTTTTCCCCTGTGGCCACTCACTGCGCTAGCTTAAACAGCGGGGGTTGTGTTTCGTGCGTTTTTTTTTTTTTTTTTTTTTGCCCTGGAATCTACTGTCCTGATTCCCTGCTCAGTCCCCTTTTTAAACAGATGAATGGGTGACTTCCTGTGGCTCCAATCACCAGCCAAAAGGGCACCTGGAGCGGTGTATTTTGTATGGAGGACCACTGCTCCGGGGCGCCAACAAAGCAGCTGCATGGGGCAAAGCAGCGGCAACGGCCGAAACAGCCACGCTGGTGACCTGTGGAGCTCCTCCGCCTGGGAATTTCCTAGTCTGTGGGCAATAAAAATGCAGCGTCCACTCACCCTCTGCGCTTTCACTGGGAGCTGCAATCCTGAGCTGTTCCTAAACAGCCATCTCAGATTCTCTCTCCAATCCCTCAATTTCCTAATCTGTGAAGTAGCACATCTTCATAGGATCATCGTGAGGATTCAACGTGTATGTTAAGTATATAGTGTTCTATCTGGCATACTATAAGCACTCAGTAAATGTTAGTCATTCCTGTTGAGTGTTAATCAGATCCTAGATCACATTAATATGATCCCAGGGTAAGCCTATTACATTATTTTAGATGGAGACAACTAAATTAAAAGAGCTTGAGTTACTGATTACCACACACAAATAGAAATGTGGCACACATACACCATGGAATACTATGCAGCCATAGAAAAGGATGAGTTCATGTCCTTTGCAGGGACATAGATGAAGATGGAAACCATCATTCTCAGCAAACTGACACAAGAACAGAAAACCAAATACCACATGTTCTTACTCTTAAGTGGGTGCTGAACGATGAGAACACATGGATACAGGGAGGGGAACATCACACACATGGGCCTGTCTGGGTGGGGGTGCTGGGGAGGGTTAACAGGGGATGGGGGGTTTGGGGAGAGATAGCATTAGGAGAAACACCTAATATAGATGGTAGGGGGATGGATGCAGCAAACCACTAAGGCACATGTAAAGCTATGTAACAAACCTGCACTTTCTGCACACGTACCCCAGAACTTAAAGCATAAATAAATGCAGACATAGAAACAGATGGGGGCAAGATTCATTCCAGCCCAACTCTGAGTGATGCAGAGTCCAAGACCTGAGCTCTACTGCAGTGCTATGTGAGGTGGTGATAATGACACAGAAATCACCAATTTCCCCATATGTTAAGTAAAATGTATTACATTGGTGTGAAAGTAATTGTGGTTTTTGCCATTAAAAGTAATGGAAAATTACTATAGAATAACTCTCTGCTACTGGGCCTACTGTATTCCCCCAATCCCTGGAGGCGGGGTAAACAGGGTAATGCTAGGTAGCTTCAGCCAATTTCTTCTGGAAAATAAATTGATCCCTTGCTCTTTGCTTACCAATTACCCCAAAATTCTCTGAAAACATAAAAATTCATTTCTCTGTATATAGAATGTTTATGATATGACTACTACATATATTTGGTTATACTTCAGATAAAGATACAGATTAGTGCACTGGAATTTTTCTTGATGATTTGAAACAAAATGTTTTCCTCCCAGTATTTAAATATGTAAAAACGCAGTATCCAGGTAAATACAACGCAGCCAGTTTCTTCACTGCAGCTTTCAACTTTTAGGACATATGCTCAAAAGGGCAAGCTAGAAAAATAGAGAAAATCCAATTCACCTTACAGAAATTGATTTTGGAAAGAGATGATCAATAATCAGATTGTGCTTAACTATCAGGCACTTTGTACAACTAAGAAATGGATAGTCTGCTTTCTCTCAAAAAATCCAGGTCTGAAGCAAAATATCTGGTATTTCTAATACCCACATGCACTATCTACTTAAAAGTTATCACCCGAATGAAAGCTAGAAATTCCTATTCTTCACCTAGAGATGACTGCTACAGGCGAAACACTAGGAAGTGGGAAGTGGATATTTCATTGTGGACAACTTTAGACTGTGTACTCAGTTAACTGTGCATCTCCTCTGGAGCTTCCTTCAATCCCCAGGTTTGCCCTCAGCAGCCACATTTATACTCTGTGACCCTATGTCTCTGGAAATGGTAGTTTGGTCCAACAGTGGACTAATAAAACTGGGTCAATCAGAATCACATATGTAGAAACTGGTCTACACATGCAACTGGACCATTGACATGCAATCACAGGAATTGCAGGATGTCCGGATATGGTTATGTGGGCGTCTTCTGTTTCCTGGAACTTGATTTCTATTCCTTGAAACAAAGAAGGCTGGCTCTCAGATGGATGGTGAAAGCAGTGATTGAAAGTCAGAGAAGAGACACAAGGAGAGTGAACTATCTCTTGGGGACCTAGTTCCAGTAGAATCCCCATTCATGGACCAAACAGGAAAAATACAAGAGAGATCCATTGATGGACCTGTTGAGAGTCAAATAAAGCATAAAAGTCAGTCATTAAATCCATTGATCGTACCCCATAGTTTACATATAAGTTAAACATATTCTTTGGTATATATCAAATATTTGTTCCTTAAAAAATTAAAAATTAAATATTCCACTTCTGTTAATAGTCTTTTTTGCTCTTAAAAATGTGACCCACTATTTAAAATGATATTCTGAGGAATGAGCTGTGTAGTATATATATGGGATTTGGAAACTGAAACTTACTTTATATGCATAGGAAATACTTCATTGAATGGATCCAGGCATAAAAAGTTTAGCCCAATTACCACCATTCAGTATTGTTAAGCTATCAAAGCCAGTCATGTAATTTTCATCAGTATCCTTTTATGCATATTCAAGAATGTACAATAACAGTAGGAAATACCCATTTCCACAGTGAACTAAGAGAAAAATTTAGTTTAAATTCATCAACTGGGAATTTTTTTAGATTAATTATTGATTAATTGTTCATCAGGTGTTCATAAGACCACAGTGATAAGATTTGTTTTAAATTTCAAAACTGCTTTATTTAAAGGAGATATAAATGATGAATTGTATTAAATAAGATTTCAGAGTAGTGTGTTTTCTGTTAGGGATAGGTTTTTCTTAACTATACTCTGAAATAGTGATCCATAGTAAGTTTGGTGACATTATTTTTCCCTCATGAATTTGTTCAGAAAATTATACAGTAGTTACCAGATATCCAAGCAAAGACAAACATGAATAAAACCTCCTGGGAAAACACTGAAAGAAAGGAGAGGGAATGAGGTAAATTAATTAAAGAACCTATTTCAATTCTTTTTTTTTAATATACATACTCTATTGTACTTTAGGTTCTGGGGTACATATGAAGAATATGCAGGATTGTTGCATAGGTACATCATGGCAATGTGGTTTGCTGCCTGCATCCCCATCACCTATATCTGGCATTTCTCCCCATGTTATCCCTCCCCAACTCCCTACCTCCCACTGTCCCTCCAAAGCTCCCTACCCCCCACTGTCCCTCCCCTAGTACCCCCAACAGACCTCAGTGTGTGATGCTCCCCTCCCTGTGTCCATGTGTTCTCATTTTTCAACACCCCCCTATGAGTGAGAACCTGTGGTATTTGATTTTCTTTTCTTCTGTCAGTTTGCTGAGAATAATGGTTTCCAGGTTCCTCCATGTCCCTACAAATGACACAAGCTCATTGTTTTTTATGACCGAATAGTATTCCATCGTGTATATGTGCCACATTTTTCCTGTCCAGTGGATCATCAATGGGCATTTGGGTTGGTTCCAAGTCTTTGGTATTGTTAACAGTGCCACAATGAACATACGTGTGCATGTGTCTTTATAATAAAATGATTTATAATCCTTTGGATATGTACCCAGTAATAGGATTGCTGGGACAAATGAAATTTCTATTTCTAGGTCCTTGAGAAACCAGCACACTGTCTTCCACAATGGTTGCACTAATTTACACTCCCACCAACAGTGTAAAAGCATTCCTATTTCTCCACATCCTCTCCAGCATCTGCTGTGTCCAGATTTTTTAATGATCACCACTCTAACTGGCATGAAATGGTATCTCAATGTAGTTTTGATTTACATTTCTCTACTGACCAGTGATGATGAGCATTTTTTCCTATGTTTGTTGGCCTCATATATGTCTTCTTTTGAAAAGTGTCTGTTCATGTCCTTCACCCACTTTTGAATGGGTTTGTTTGTTTATTTCTTGTAAATCTGTTTTAGTTCTTTGTAAATTCTGGATATAAGTCCTTTGTCAGATGGGTAGTTGGCAAAAAATTTTTCCCATTCTGTTGGTTGCTGGTTCACTCTAATGATTGTTTCTTTTCCTGTGCAGAAGCTCTGGAGTTTAATTAGATCTCATTTGTCTATTTTGGCTTTTGTTGCCAATGCTTTTGGTGTTTTAGTCAAGAAGTCCTTGCTTATGCCTATGTCCTGAATGGTTTTGCCTAAGTTATCTTCTAGGGTTTTTATGGTGTTAGGTCTTATGTTTAAGGATTTAATCCATCTGGAGTTAATTTTAGTGTAAGGTGTCGGGAAGAGGTCCAGTTTCTGGTTTCTGCACATGGCTAGCCAGTTTTCCCAACACCATTTATTAAACAGGGAATAATTTCCCCATTGTTTGTTTTTGTCAGATTTGTCAAAGATCAAATTGTTGTAGATGTGTGGTATTACTTCTGAGGCCTCTGTTCTGTTCCATTGGTCTATATCTCTGTTTTGGTACCAGTATCATGCTGTTTTGATTATTGTAGCCTCGTAGTATATTTTGAAGTCAGGTAGCGTGATGCCTCCAGCTTTGTTCTTTTTGCTTAGGATTGTCTTGACTATGTGGGCTCTCTTTTGTTTCCATATGAAGCTTAAGGTGATTTTTTCCAGTTCTGTGAAGAAGGTCAGTGGTAGCTTGATAGAGATGGCATTGAATCTACAAATTACTTTGGGCAGTATGACCATTTTCATGATATTGATTCTTCTAACCATGAGCATGGAATGTTTTTCCAACTGTTTGTGTCCTCTCTCATTTCCTTGAGCAGTGGTTTGTAGTTTTGCTTGAAGAGGTCCTTTACATCCTTTGTTAGTTGTATTTCTAGGTATTTTATTCTCTTTGTAGCAATTGTGAATGGCAGTTCCTTCTTGATTTGGATCTCTTTAAGTCTGTTATTGGCGTATAGGAATGTTGGTGATTTTTGCACATTGATTTTGTATCCTGAGATTTTGCTGAAGTTGGTTATCAGTTTCAGGAGATTTTGGGCTGAGATGACGGGGTCTTCTAAATACACAATCATGTCATCTGCAAATAGAGACAATTTAACTTCCTTCTTTCCTAATTGAATACACTTTATTTCTTTTTCTTGCCTGAATGCTCTGGCTAGAACTTCCAATACTACATTGAATAGGAATGGTGAGAGAGGGCATCCTTGTCTAGTGCCAGATTTCAAAGGGAATGCTTCCAGTTTTTGCCCATTCAGTATGATATTGGCTGTGGGTTTGTTGTAAATACCTTTTATTATTTTGAGATATGTTCCATCGATACCTAGTTTATTGAGAATTTTTAGCATAAAGGGCTTTTGAATTTTTTGGAAGACTTTCTCTGCATCTATTGAGATAATCATGTGGTTTTTGTCTTTGGTTCTGTTTATGTAGTGAATTACGTTTATAGATTCAAGTATGTTGAACCAGCCTTGCATCCCCAGGATGGAGCCTACTTGATCATGATGGATAAGCTTTTGGATGTGCTGTTAGAATTGGTTTGCCAGTATTTTATTGAAGATTTTTGCATCTACGTTCATCATGGATATTGGCCTGAAGTTTTCTTTTTTTGCTGAGCCTTTGCCAGATTTTGGTATCAGGATTATGTTGGTCTTATCATTTGGGAAGGATTCCCTCTTTTTGGATTGTCTGGTATAGTTTCAGAAGGAGTGGTACCAGCTCCTGTTTGTTCGTCTGGTAGAATTCGTTTGTGAACCCTCTGGACCTGGGCTTTTTTTGGTTGGTAGGCTAATTGCTGCCTCAAATTCAGCCCCTGTTACTGGTCTTTTCAGGGTCTTGACTTCTTCTTGTTTTAGGCTTGGGAAGGTGCAAGTGTCCAGGAATTTATCCATTTCTTCCAGGTTTACTGGTTTATGTGCATAGAGTTGTTTGCAGTACTCTCCAATGTTGGTTTGTATTTCTGTGGAATCTGTGGTGATATCCCCTTTAACATTTTTTATTGCATCTATTTGATTCTTATCTCTTTTCTTTTTTATTAATCTGCCTAGTGGTCTGTGTATTTTGTTGATTTTTTTCAAAAAAAAAGCAGCTCCTGGATTTATTAATTTTTGAAGGGTTTCTTGTGTCTCTATCTCCTTCAGTTCTGCTCTGATCTTAGCTGTTTCTTGTCTTCTGCTGGGTTTTGAGTTTTTTTGATCTTGCTCCTCTAGCTCTTTCAATTTTGATGATAGGGTGTCAATTTTAGATCTTTCCTTGCTTCTCATGTGGGCATTTATTGCTATAAATTTTCCTACAGACACCACTTTAAATGTGTCCCAGAGATTCTGGTATGTTGTGACTTCACTCTCAGTTTTGAAGAACATCTTTATTTTTGCCTTCATTTCATTGTTTATTCAGTCAACATTCAAGAGCCAGTTGTTCAGTTTCCATGAAGCTGTGCGGTTCTGAGTTAGTTTCTTAATGCTAAGTTCTAATTTGATTGTGCTGTGGTCTGAGAGACTGTTTGTTATAATTTCCATTCTTCTGCATTTGCTGAGGAGTGATTTACTTCCAATTATGTGGTTAACTTTAGGTGTGATGTGGTGGTGAGAAGAATGTATATTCTGTGGATTTGGGGTGGAGAGTTCTGTAAATGTTTGTTAGATTTGCTTGGTCCAGATATGAGTTCAAGTCCTGGATATCTTTGTTAATTTTCTGTCTTGATCTGTCTAATATTGACAGTGGCGTGTTAAAGTCTCCCACTATTATTGTGTGGGAGTCTAAGTCTCTTTGTAGGTCATTAAGAACTTGCTTTATGTACCTGAGTGCTCCTGTATTGGGTGAGTATATATTTAGGATTGTTAGGTCTTCTTGTTGCATCGATCCCTTTACGATTATGTAATGCCCTTCTTTGTCGCTTTTAATCTTTTTTGGTTTAAAGTCTATTTTATCAGAGACTAGGACTGCAACTCCTGCTTTTTTTTTTTCTTTTTTTTTTTTTTTCTCTCTATTTGCTTGGTAAATCTTCCTCCATCCCTTTATTTTGAGCCTATGTGTATCCTTGCATGTGAGATGAGTTTCCTGGATACAGCACACTGATAGTTTTTGATATTTTATCCAATTTTCCAGTCCGTGTCTTTTGATTGGAGCATTTAGCCCATTTACATTTAAGGTTAATATTGTTACGTGTGAATTTGATCCTGCCATTTTGATGCTAGCTGGTTGTTGATGCAGTTTCTTCATTGTGTTGATGCTTTTTACCATTTGGTACATTTTTGGGGTGGCTTGTATTGGTTGTTCCTTTCTATGTTTAGTGCTCCTTTCAGGAGCTCTTGTAAGGCAGGCCTGGTGATGATGAAATCTCTGAGCAATTGCTTGTTCATAAATGATTTTACTTCTTTGCTTATGAAATTTAGTTTGGCTGGATATGAAATTCTAGGTTGAAAGTTATTTTCTTTAAGGATATTGAATATTGGCCCCCACTCTCTTCTGGCTTGTAGGGTTTCTGCTGTGAGTCTGATGGGCTTCCCTTTGTGGGTAACCTGACCTTTCTCTCTCGTGGCCCTTAGCATTTTCTCCTTCATTTCAACCCCGGTGAATCTGATTACTATGTGCCTTAGGGTTGTTCTTCTTGAGGAATATCTTTGTGGTGTTTTCTGTATTTCCTGGACTTGAATACTGGCCTGCCTTCCTAGATTTGGAAAGTTCTCCTGGATAATATCCTGAAGGGTGTTTTCTAGCTTGGATTTATTTTCTCTGTCACATTCAGGTACACCTACCAAATGTAGATTAGGTCTTTTCACATAATCCCATATTTCTTGGAGGCTTTGTTCATTTCTTTTTACACTTTTTCTTTTTTTTTTTTTTTCCTCTAATCTTGCCTTCTCATTTAATTTCATTGAGTTGATCTTCAGTCTCTGATATCCTTTCTTCTGCTTGGTCAGTTTGGCTATTGAAACTTGTGTATGCTTCATGAAGTTCTAGTGTTGTTTTTCAGCTCCATCAATTCACTTATATTCCTCTCTAAGCCATTTATTTTCGTTAGCATTTCATCAAACCTTTTTTCAGTGTTCTTAGTTTATTTGCATTGGGTTAGAATATGTTCTTTTAGCTCAGAAAAGTTTGTTATTACCCACCATGTGAAGCCTGTTTCTGTCAATTTCTCAGACTCATTCTCCATCCAGCCTTGTTCCCGTCCTGTTGAGGAATTGTGATCTCTTGGAGGAGGAAAGGCATTCTGGTTTTGGGTGTTTTTATCCCTTTTGTGCTAGTTTCTTCCCATCTTTGTGGATTTATCTACTTGTGGTCTTTGTAGTTGGTGACTTTCAGATGGGGTCTCTGAGTGGATGTCCTTTTTATTGATGATGAAATTTCTGTTTTTTAGTTTTGCTTCTAACAGTCAGGCTCATCTGCTATAGTACTGCTGGAGGTCCACTCCAGACCCTGCTTGCCTGGGGATCACCTGCAGCAGCTGAAGAACAGTGAGGGTTGCTGCTAGTTTCTTCTTCTGTTATCTTTGTCCCAGAAGGATACCCGCCAGATGTCAGACTGGGCTCTCCTTTATAAGGTGTCTCTGGATATATAGGGGTCGGGGAGCTGCTTGAGGAGATAGTCTGTCCCTTATAGGAGCTCAAGTGCTGAGCTGTGAGCTCCGTTGTTCCACTCAGAGCTGCTGGGCAGGTAGGTTTAAGTCTGCTGCAACGGAAATCATAACCACCTTTTTTTCCCAGGTGCTCTGTCCTGGGAAGGTGGGGCTTTATTTATAAGTTCCTGTCATTCTGCTGCCTTTTTTCAGAGATGCCCTGCCCAGCAAGGAGGAAGCCTAGTCACAGTGTGCCAGCACGGGTGTTGCTGAGCTGCCATGGGCTCTGCCCAGCTGCCATGTGAACTTCCTTGAGTTTTTGTTTATAGAGGTATAGTTAGAACTGCCTTGGTAATGGCAGTCTGCCTCAGTAATGTTGGACTGTCTCTGTAATGGCAGACCAACTCGCTAATGGTGGACTGTCTTGGTAATGGTAGACTGCTTCAGTAATGGCCGATTGCCTCTGCAGTGGTAGACTTCCTCAGTAATGTTGGACGCCCTTTCCCCCACAGAGCCGGACCATCCTGGATCCAGCTGTACTTGCTGTGAAACTCTGAGATCAGAGTGTTTCAGATTGCTGGTCTTTGTGGGGGTGGGACTGGCCGAGCCAGAATACCCGGCTCCCTGTTTCAGCCCCCTTTTCTTCAGTTGAATGAGTGACTCTGTCTCCCAGGCATTCCAGACACCAGTTGAAATGGCACCCAGGTTAGTGTGAGTTTTTGCATGGAGACCCACTGCGCCAGCTGTCGTGCTGGAGACTCATGGCACATTTCTGCCCAGGAATCTCCTGGTCTGTGAGCAGTAAAAGTTCATTTGGAAATGCAGTGATCACTCACCCTCTGCATTTTCACTGGGAACTGCAATCCAGAGCTGTCCTTTTTTGGCCATCTTGGATCGTCCAACTCAGAACCTATTTCAATTCTTAATTTTATTTTGAGTATTAGTGTAAATACAACTCGATATTACATTCTTATGTATATCTGAATTTTATAGGTAGGTATATTACATTATTTCATAGGCAGTATTTATCACTATTTTAAATGTATTGCAACAAACAGCAATTCCTTCTTTTACTTAGTGTTTTCTTTTTTCTTCTTTTTAATTTCCCTGTTTCTTTTACTCATAAGTTTAGAGAGTACATAAGGCATGGAAGATATTTACAGAAAGTGTGTCCACCCCTACTTCAGATTGTAATATACTAGAAAAAACAACTGGGTCCCTTGAAGGACTGAATAAGCACTAGGGATGGAATGAACTTATTAGAAGTCAGAGACAACCTACAAGATTACAGCCACAGGCTCCCAGGCTGGGAATCTTTGATAATTTCAGCTAACATGAAACTAACTTTCTATTTTCTGGAAGTTACTGAAAGCTTAGATGTTTTGTATGTTGTTTTAGATTTTTCAAAAGAGTAGTTAATATTGAATAAGCTTATGAACATTAAATAATACCATGAAGTATGAATCTTCAAATGCTAGATATGATGAAAAACAGCCGTGTGTTGCTTAATGATGGGTACACATTCTGAGAAATGCATCCTTAGGTGATTTCATTGACATGTAAATATAGAGTGCACTTACACAAACCTAGATTGTGCAGCCTACAACACACCAACGAACCATAGTGTAGCCTATGGTTCCTAGGCAACAAGCCTGTGCAGCATGTTACTGTATTGAATACTGTAAGGCAGTGGCAACACAATGAAAGCATTTATGTAATTAAACATATCTAAGCAGAAAAGGGACAATAAAAATGCACTATTATAATCTTATGGTACTACCTTCATATATGTAGTCCTTCATTAATGGGAATGCCATTGTGTGGAACATGACGGTGGAAACAAACCATCTGAAAAATGCCAAGTGAATTCCAATGGAATCTCTCATACGTAGCCTGTTCCCACGTGTATTTACATCAAACTGTTTTGGGTATTTACCTTAAAACTTTTGAAGATCTGTTAAAACATACTAGCTTTGTTTGCTATTGTATCATTACCTTTTCTTCTCTTATTTGGTAAGTATTAGAGTTCCAAAAAAGAAGTATAATCTTGAGGAATGGTATGGAGGCTATGGTGAGGCTGGATGCAGGTCAGGAAAGGAAAGGCAGGGTTTTTATAGTCTTGTTACATTCACAGCTCCCTAGGGAGAACACAGAACACTATACAGGGCCACTCAGCAGTTGACCAAGAAGCAGAGGCAGGGAGAAAAATTTTATTGTGGTTTCTGTGGAAAGAAACAGACAAGGCATGGTAAGCAGATTTCGAACTGGCTACTTTGAACACTATTAGCAGGCTTTGGGGCACAGGGGCTGTCCCTGGTTGTCTGGAACCTGGCCCTGGGGTGACTGAAGTTCATGGATAGTGACCCAATTGGAAAAGACCAAGAAGGGAGGTGGTTGGACTTTTGGATTTAGTCAGCTTCTCAGAAGAAGCACAACTGACTAGCCTTAAGCCAGGACCTCCAAACTGAGTTAGGACAGCATTTGCAAAAACCGTATTGCCCCTACACAGCAGATATAGGATAGAAGTAAATGGAAAAGCCTCAGGCTGCTACAATCAGAGAAGTTGTCTCTTAAGAAAGACCATGAGGTTGTTATTCCACTGACATTGGAGTAAATGCAGATAGGTTTTAATGTACAAGTTCTTCATGGCTCAAACAGAGGGTGTAATGTTATTCTCCCAAAACACTGCTGCAAATTGAGATACAAAGGGCAGAACAGGGGTTATCAACCAGAATTTCCAAAACTAGAATTTTACATAGTATATAAGCAAAAGCAAGCACCTTTAATGATTCATTTCATAAGCAATTTCTTATTAAAATCTAACCATTGAGCAATTGCAGGAAGAGAAATTGAGGAAACCTCTGCAAGTGATATTTGGAAACTGAATCCATGGAAACAAGCATTACAGCATGGACTGGCATGGGAAAAGGTCAGTGAGACAGGGAGGAAAGTGGATCAGTGAACAAAGACAGAAGATGACACAGTCATAGACTCCGTTACTAAAACCACCCCAAACCTGCCCTGCTGAGGGGTTTTACCGCTCCCTTAGGGAGGAGGTCATGAAGTTTACACAGAATTCCACTAAATTCATTCGCAATCCCTTGCTTAGATCTTCATTTTGTTGTTGTTTCCTGCTTAGCAACTACATACAATTCTTATCCCAGAGTGTGGTTTGATTATTCTTGACTTTTTATTTTGTTATAATCATACATTTTTTTTTTTGTTAAAGATAAACGTCTACTCAGCCTTCCAGTGCCCAGAATAAGCATACCAATTGATGAGCAATCTTTAAATTAAGGAAACTACCTTTTCTAGTCAGGTCCTTCCTCCTGTTTCCCATGAATCACTTATAGATCTAATGCTCAATTGTTAGGAATATACATTACCAGTAATTGTGAGAAATACTTGTGTGAAAGTAAGACGCAATAGAGTCATTCTGCCTTACACTGTTTTTGTTAAAGAAATCTTAAGCTGCTCAGGAATGCTCTTCAATTCATCAAGGTCAAAGATAACTTACTTTTTTCAGGCCCTTGGCCACAGGATCGAGGTAATGATACCCAATCCCAAGAGCAGCATGTCTCACAATGTAGAAAAGCTAATGTAGGTGGTCCCCAACCCAGATTCATTCAGAATATCTGTAGGTAAGCATGGGGCTTTGCCTTATTACAAGCTCATCCGGCAATATATTGCATTTGCAAAGAGAGCTCCTGCCCTGAAGCCTGAAGAAATGTTATGGCCCTTTCTGTTGTTTCCAACTGTCCCCTCCCAAGACAGACCCAGGCTTTTTAGTAAAAAGGGAAAAGGAAAGAAACAAGAGGTTCCACTGTGTCACTACCCATTGGTGCCAAGTGTAACAAAAGTTAGAACTTCGCAGTAATTTAGTCAATGGCACAGAACATGGCAGCCTGATGGGCTAGCCGTATTTTTTTTTCAAATTTTTATTAACATATACTCTTGAAATAAGAATCTGTCTAATATGCATTTGTTCCAAAGAGTCTCATGCCTGAAAGTTTGTTTTAGATTTGAGTCTTCTTTATCCAAATGGTACTTGACTGACTTGAAGTTCTTCTCGTCATTCACTGTGTCACTTTTTCTGGAGGATCACTTATTTACTAACACACATTGTGTTCTTTATTCCATCAACTTGAGAGTTTTCTTTTCTCAGATTGGTTGTGATATCATAGAAAGTGAACTGAGCTAAGGAGACCCAGAATCCCAGCTTGCTTCTGTTCGTCAGTGCCTATGTCCAATTGATTCAGTGAATTAACTTCAATTCTTTCTATCATTCAGTTTTCCCATACATAAAATAAGGGAATTGGACTTAAGTTACCTTACAACCACGAAATTTAGCAAGTGAATAAATGTCTAGTAGTCCTTTGAAAGTACAACACTGCCTTCCTGAACTTTCCATTCTGAGTGAGGAAATTTGGGCATAAATTCCAAAAATGTGTTTTAAGCCCTGACGGTTGATTAAATCACCCCCGCCTGTATTTCTAGGATGACTCAGTTCCGCCTTACCTCCAACACTGTTTTTTACTCATGTGCTCCAAAGAAGTCAGTAAACCCAGAATATCAGGTCTCCTAAGCCAAAGAGAACCTATAAATGAAGGTCAGAATTATCCTCTCTATTCTTAGAGCCAATCCAGGTGAAACCAGAGATTTTGTGTCTGATAGCCAGGAAATATTAAAATGTCTCCTTGGTTAGGAAGTCACAAACTAAAAAATACTTGATTTCTAGGGCCTCATCAGCCACATCAGCTAACTGGAGTCCCCCGAGACTTTCTTCTCTGACCCTTCTCTTTTATTCTGTAGAAAGAGAAGGCAGATAAGTGAAAGATGTCACCCTGCAGATATTCAGAATCTCTTGCTTTTAAATTGGGAGGATAGTAGTAAGCCATGTTTAGGGCTATTTTACCATAATCTGTGATTGAAAATGGACAACTGAATTATTATTGTTAATAATTTAAATTCATATACTTAGATGTCAAGAAAGCCTCCACAATGTTTTATTTGATACTTATTAGAATTATATGATCTAGATGGAAAGGCCTCAGGTGCTAGGGGAAGAAGAGCTCAGCTCAGGGGTCAGAAGACATGGTTTGCCACTCTTCAATCAGTTGCTGGGACGTTGAGCAGGACATAAGTTTTTTGAGCTTCCTTATGAGCAAAGCAAGAGAGTTGACTAAATGACCCCACAGATTATACCTGGAGCTGAAGTTCCATGAAACTAGGAGATCTACAGATTTACAAAGGAGGGAACTGAGGCCTAACAGGGTTGATTGCATTGCCTAAGGTCAACACAGAGCTAGACTTTAAGTGGCCTGAACTTTGGTCCATTTTTTTTTTTCAATTAATCCAACTAATCCAAGTTCATTATTACATAAGGGTTCAGCAAAAAAGGGAATTAAGGCTTGAAGAACAATTTATTTCTACATTATATCACTAACTGGTGGTACAGCAAAGATAGGAACAGAATTATTTTGCTTTTCAGTTCACAGATGTCGCCTCTAATGAATAGCAGTCAGAATTGACTAGAGACAAAAAAGTTAATAAGTAGGATAGATGCAAGAGCACAACTGATAGTGGAATGACCAATAAAGTATTTAGAAAAACAAGTGGAAACAATTTTACTATAATTGGCTGGTGGTCATACAAAGAGTGAATAGATAGATGGATTAGATAAGATCAATCTCATTAAACAGCATAGATACTAAACTGGGGTAACTTTTATTATAAACTCTTCTTTAATCCAATTTCTCATGATAAGCATGCTTGTGAACTTGTTCAGTTGGTAGAAATATTAATGCTAGAGATAAGACTAAAATCAATATAATCCCTAAATTGTGTTTCAGTGTCTGACAGCATCTTCAGGTAGATGGTACACTACTTCACAACACTATATTCATTACATAAATGGCTTTCAAAATGATTTATTCTTGGCTCCATCCTCTTACCTGCAAGGCATTTAGGTATTGAAATGATACAATTGCTATCTCCAGTTTGTTTCTTTTTGTAAGATTTGTATTGTTTCTCCAAAGAAAGCATTGTACATTTAAATAATAATTCTAGTAATTGTAGGCATAGCTTAGGATTCCCTCTTTCTGGCTCCAGATTCTTCCTATAACTAATTTTCTAACATTTTAGGTGGCTGAAGGAAGAAAAGGCAGTTTATGCTTTGAAAGGAAAAAGAGAAAGGTAAAGAAAGAGAAGCAGTAATTATTGCATACATTGCATATCAGGCAATAGTGTGTTTATGTACATTTCTCATTTAATCTTCAGGATATTCCAGTGAGATTGGTGGTGTTATTTCAATTTCACAGATGAGGAAGGGCGAATTAGAGGTTAAATTACGTAGTCACAAGGTCACATACTTTGTAAGTGACTTGGGAGTCCAGAATTAAGGTTACATCTTCCTTTAGTTCTCATCCATCAAATTTTTATATTTGGAAGATTTAAAAAGGCTTTGAAATAAAAGGCATCCCTAAAACCAATCACTAATGAAGAAATGTCTCAAATTAAGATTGAGATCCATAAGCACACAAATGATTGCAATTTATTTCAAGCTATGGTCTGATCCGTGCACTATATGGCCTTCCATTCAGAGCAATCTGACTTTGCAGCTGTCTAATAAGCAGACAGTAGTGCAGATGTTGTCTTAGAAATGATTATTTACTTGCTTATAAATAACACTGTAATTTGCATAAATACAGACAGAATAGGCAACTAAGAATCATACCCATATAAAAAGTTAGTAAAGAAGCTAAGGAACTTCCAGCTGTGCTAGCTCAAACCTAGCAGATGTGGTTCATTTTGTAGATTTGTCAAGTAATCATGGCAGTATCTTATAAATACATGAACATGAGCAAACAGCAAGTCAAAAAAATCGCACTTCTTTTTTCAGATTGTTCCTGTAGAGACAATAGACACTGTAATGCAGAAATTGAGAGATGATATCAATAGATATTATGGGAACTCACTGAATTCATACTTGTACAGGAAAAGACTATTTCAGAAGAGTAAAAGATTATTTTGGAATGAATTATAGAGTATTTTTTAAAGAAGTGTAATTTTCTTCCTGTTTCCTTCCTGTTTATCCACATTTACAGAAAATGTTTAAAGGTAATTTAAGAGACTTGTTATCATTTGAAAAATTTTCTGATCTTCCTAGCACCCAATGTACACTAGTATTTTTCAATATATAACCACACATTTCCCATCAGAATTTTTACCAAATGGAATTAATTAGACCCAAGAGTTTCAGGCTTGCTGAAGAGATAAATAAACAACATAGCAAAAGCCCTTTTAAAGCTCCTAACAAAAGGGACTTTCAGATATAATATGTCATTTCATTTCTAACCACTTATCAATTTGGAATTAATTTATTGACATTGAGATAATGCGTAACTCAGATTTTAGGCAATAATGCAGAAAAGATCATAGTCTGTCTCCAATCATGAAACAGCTAATAGATAAAGGGATCTGAAACATTTTTCTGTAAAGGTCCAGATGGAAACTATTTTTGGCTTTGCAGTCCATATTGTCTCTGTTGTCAATATGTAAACTAATGTGGCAATGTCATAATAAAACTTTATCAAAACAGATGGTGGATTTGGGCAGCATAGTTTGCTGATCTCTGTTATTGAGTATAAGTCTCACAATGATTTTTTCCTCTTAGAATTAGTAGGGCCTCAGGAATGTTAGAGTTAAACTTTAAAGCCCTTTGAACAGCAACAAAATGTTAAGGTTTGATCTTGATCAATTAACTATAGAAAGAATTAATTACCTGATCAAGTAAATTGTAAGTAAGATCTAAAAGGAGCAGAGTGCTGTGTCCTTCAATGAGAAATAGGCACTGCAAGATCTATTCCAAATTCTATTTTTTTTTGTAAAATGTGCTAATATTTTATAGTTCAATAGAAAGTTTTTATATCCTTTCTTCAAACAGATGTTAAGATTATTGGCATCATTACTAGAAGCTACATTGGCAATGAATGGTCAAGAAAAATTATCTTCAGAATTAGCCTAGGCAGAATCATGCAATGTGTTGAAAATTCTTCATCCCCAAAGATGAGCATAATTATCACGCCACTGATTCCCTCTACTAGCACTGAAAGAAAAGAAAACATGCTCTCCTCAACAGGCAACAGAACATCCCTTATCTTTCTGCCAGATTCACATTTACATTTCTATTCCACTATACTGTGCACTGCTTGGGGAAAGAAGCACAAATACCCAGGCCATATAGATGATCATTATATATTTGTTTTATGAGTAAGTAAAACCTGGATCATAATTTTCAACATGTGATGAGGAAAACATAGGTGGATCATAGGGCTGCTGTCTGGAAGTCCACAGCTGAATTGTTCTATCACAGCACTTCCCCTATTTCAGGCAGTTAACCACAGAATAGAATAGCATCAAGACACTTCAGTTAAATTTAATCAAATGCTTATAAGTTACCTACCATGTGTCAGTCACAGTACAAATGCTATGAAGACAAGGAAATGTGACTTTTCTGTTTCTTCCCACGGCATGTAGCCTACATCATAGGCTTAGTACCCAAATTAGTCTCATAAGTATTCTAATGAAAACTGCCTAAGATTCATTTTTTAACTGTGATATTTTAATGAAAATTATCTAGCTATATTTGGTGGTATTAGAAAGCACAAGTGAACAAATATAATAACTCAGACTTCAAAAAGGAAGAAATACGAAAACTCATTGACATGAAGGCATTTTCCAAGTGCTCCACATGTGTTTATTAATGCTGTTTTATGAGATCAATTCATGAATTCAACTATTCCTGAGTGAATATAGATAATAAACTGTTGCAAAATATTAACCCAGTTTTTTAATATTAAAATTTTAAATTTTTATTTGCTTATTTGCACAGAGATTTTCTCTATTTGTTGGTTTTGGGGATGCTAATATTGCATATAAAACAATCCCAAAAACATTTCGATGGCTACCAACATAAGCTAACGTTTTATTCACACATCTAGAGATGGGCTGCAATGGTTCCGTTTCAGGCTGAACGTCATGTTTAGGTTGACTTCCTGTCTGTCATTGGAGGACCCAGGTCAAAGAGGCAGCAATTGCCTGAGACATTCCCTTCTCATTTTCCCATTCAGAGGCCGCAGTGAAAAAGGCCAAGTGGGCCAAATCATAACTGTGAAAGTCCATAAAAAGCCCCTGACTGAGCCTGGGGAATTCACAGTCACTCATACTCCAATGCAAAGCATATAGTCAAGTCCTGCATTAATGGAACAAGAATGTTTTCTTTTGCATTAGAGAAAAGGAAATAGAACAGTGAATATTTACTAAACAACAGTTGCAAAGTTAAAAGTGAAGTTCAAAATATAAAAGAAATTTTATTTGGAAGTTTAAAAACTACTTTATATATATGAAATCATAAAGTTCCAGGATAATCAAAGGCCAGGACTCCAGAGAAAGAGAAGGTGAGTGGTGATATAAGCAGGAAATCAAACAGGCTGATCTATTCTAGCAGGGGCAGTTTTAATCTCTGTAGAATGCAATTTGAGCTTATCACCAAGGGAAAGCAAACAGCATATTTTAAAAAATTTCTGTTCCAAAAGACAACAGTGAGGATAAAAATTTTCTTGGAGTTTTAGTTTTACTTTTTTGGTTTTAGGGTTTTTAAAATTTATTTATTGCTAGCAATAAATGTAATTACTGTGTTACTGACTAGTAATATCCAGAAAGAACAAAGTCCAAAATTGTTGCCATAAAAAATAAAACACTTTTTTTCTGTGAAGTTTTTAAAACTATTTTGTTGATTTTAATTGGAAAATAAAAATTGAATATATTTATTGTGTACAACATGATGTTTTGAAATATGTATATGTTGTGGAATGGCTCCACTGGGCTGATGAGCATATGCATCACCTCACATGCTTACCGTTTTGTATAGGAAGAACACTTAAAATATAATCTTCCAGCAATTTTCAAAGTACAATTCAGTGCTATAAACTATAGTCACCATGTTGTAATAAACTCTGTGAAATTTTTTTTTCTGAATAGATTTGGATAAAAATTAAACCAAAATTTTTTTTAAAAAAAGGAATTTTTCCCAGAATTAATAAGACATATAGAATTCACTACCCTGAAGTGATGGCTATGCTGTAAGATAAAGAAAAGGAATTTTCTGAGATTAATCACATCATATTTGTTCATTTCTGAAGAGCAACCAAGACCACTGAGAACTACTAAATTATAAGTTATGAAAAATCAGTGCAAAGGAATGAACAAAATAGAGTTGAAAAAAGTTATTTTATAAATATCCACCAACAGTTTCTAGCAGAAATGCTGCAAGAAACTGAAAAAGCATCCCTAAGCCAAGTCACATGAGAAATATCTGTCTTTCTTTCTTGGATTAAGAAATCCTATTTTCTAGTTCAGCGCAGCAGATATCTATTAAGCACTGTTCACAGATTTGGTGAACACTTACTCCATGCTTGCTAGGCACATGCTTTTGCCAAGTGCAGGGAATACAGATAGAAAATGCAAACCCTGCTCTTGAAAGCACTCTAGCCAGGCCAACGGCAAACAGATAATTATAACATACTGTGATAAGTGTGATGGGATGCTTTCTTAGTTTTGCTTCCCCCGAGAATCAGACCTAATACAAGAATTTGAGTAAAAATCATTTATTCGGGAGGTGAAGGAAACACCAGTTTTTTTTGTTTGTTTGTTCTTTTTGTTTTGTTTTTTTTAAAGTAAAAAGTAAAAAAAAAAGAAAGGAAAGGAAGCCAGTAATAGATGCAATATAAAGCAAGGTACTGCTGTGAGTCACTGCTAGGGAACTCAGCATGACAGTGTGGTACACACACCTCAACATCCGGGTGGGCCATAACCAGCATTCTACACTTGCATGTAAGAAGCAGAGAGCAAGCTTCAGAAGGCCTTCAGGCAAAGAGAGACAGTTGTTGGCTATTGGAAGTTGGGCAGGTAAGCATTACTTCCCATCACATGCACACATAGGTCCGAGGGCATGTAGACATCTGCTGCAGAAGCATTAGCCTCACAGCCAATCCTGCCAGGAAAAGGAGGTGATTACGCTGGAGCTCGTAAGATGTATAAGACTCATGCAGGTTCAAAAATAAGGAAAATGATATTTCTGGCAGAAGGACAAGTGTGAGGGAATCTCAGCCAGAAACTCTGTGGCACTTAGAGAACTCACAAGTCTTAGCATATAGGAGGAGCATGCAAAGTGGAGAGACAGGAGGGAGAAATGAGACTAGGTGGGGAGGAAGGACAAAGTCAGAGTCAGCCTTGAACCCCATCTAAAGCTCTGGATCCAGCATCATGAGATATTTGTGATGCATAGAAATAGGGTTACACCATAAAAACTATGACACGACTTAAATAGCATAAACTCGGTGACAATCAGAACCTCACTTGACTTTCAGATCTTTTACTTTGTAACTGAATGGCTTCAGTCAAGGAACTTGAGCTCCCACTCTGGTACTGGGGACATGTCAATGCACAGGAGACAAATGAGAGCCCTGCCTTCATAAGATTTGGGGATGGGAGTGATGAATAATTACATAAACAGTAAATAAGAATTTCAAATAGAAGTATATTGATGAGAGGGCAGTGGGATAAAGAGTGACTGAGCTATGCAGCTAGACATATCAGGAAAGGCTGGTCTGAAAAGGGGACATTGATGCTGAGAACCAAATAACGAGGAAGTAAAACAGCTGAGGAAAATGGGACTATTCTAAAGCAGAGATCTGAAATGTGGCTTAAGATGTGGGCAGGAGGCCGAATACATTATGGTAAGGAATTGGGAATTTTGTCTATGGGTAATGGGAAGCCATTGGATGATTTTAAGCAGTGGGGTTAAATGATAAAACATACAACTTTTAAATTACTCATGCTCCTCTCTGGAGAGTGGATTATATAGGCAGGAAAGCATGGGAACAGGGAGACCAGAGGGGAGGCTGTTACAGTAGTCTAAGGGAGAAATGAGGGTGGCCTGGGTGGTGTAACGGCTGTGGAGAGGGCGAGAAGTGGTTGGAATCCATCACTTTAGAGATGTTCGGTGCTTATTCATAAATGATGAGAGGGATGGTTGTTGATAAACAATGAGGATGAGGGAAAGAGATAATTCAAAGCTGCCGAGTGAATGGTGGTTTGATTAATGTTCTGTGTCTTATGTTATCTAAATTTCATGTTGTTGTTGTTGTGAAAAAAAGGACTATAAAGTACAAACCTGGACTATACAAGTCCTCAATGATCATAAGATATTAGCGTCATCATTATTATTATTATGTCATGATGCAAAAGTAATTTGATGTATTTAATTCTAGGCCAGATCCTGCCCGTTTTCCAGAATTAAGCATGATTCCTTGTGCCTCATCTCTTGTAACATCCCATCTTACCTGTATTCTCCCATAAACTCTTCCTCCACTTCCCCAGGTGATTATTTCTCATCTACCACTCTGTTATTTAACCTCCTTAACTTTTCTTGGCTTTGCCTTTTCAGATGCCTGTGGCTCTACCCCATCCTCATGTGCCCTGGCTCATGTACTAAATCTGAGCCTCTGTTTGGCTCTTTCTTCACTAATCGGCATCTTAGCTCAGGCTGCCAAGACAAAATACTATAGACTGTGTGGTTTAAACAACAGAAATTGATTTCTCACAGTTCCGGAGGCTGCAAGTTTGAGATTACAGTGCCAGTGTGGTTGGGTTCTGGTGAGGGCCCTCATGTGGTGAGTTGAGTGAGCTCCTATCTTTTCCTTCTTTGTCATCCTATAAGGGCAATGATCCCATCAAGAGGACCCAACCCCTTAACCTCTTCTAAACCTAGTTACCTCCCAAAGGCCATATGTCCAAATACCATCACATTGTAAGGCAAGGCTTCAAAATATGAATTATACAGAGATAGAAACATTCAGTCCATAACAAAAGGGCATCATGGTAGTGACAACAGGATGAACAGTTGTGAGCGTGAGAAGGAACACTTCATTGTGTGTCTCTTTACCATGAGCTCCCATTCTGCTGAACTGATGATAGGAAATTTAAAAGTCATGCAGGATGTCCCCCAGTCTATGCCACATTTTGTATTTTATGCAGCGTCAAAGAGTTAAGAAGAGGATCTTTCTGGTTATTGGTCATTTCTCCACATAGGTTTCTTCTGAAGTGTCCATGTGGATGTCCCCATAACCCCTTCTTTGTGTTCTTTTCTTCCAGTCTTAGGATGTCATCAAAGAAAAATTACACTGAAAAAAACTTACAGTCAAAGAAAACTTTATTCAAGACGATTGCAATAGGGTTCAAGACTATGGCAATAGATGAGATATATTGAACTCAGCTTTGTTGGAAGAAAAAGCAAGGGAGCTTTTAAGCAGTGGGGTGACCTGCTGGAAAAGTATTGGAGGACCATTGAGTGGGAAGATTGATCAATGTGATTTGGCCTTTGGTATTTGCTAACTGGCACATATCTAAGTCAGGTCCCTACCCTCCTACACAGATGAGGAGATAGGACCTTATCTTTCTTGATGATTACATTTCAAAGGGATGACTCACAGGTCCTTGAAAGTGACATTCTTTGGGTGTAAAACTGGCCAGAGGTTGAGAGATTTATATCTCAAAGGGGCAGAAAAATAACTTGCAATTGCAAGTTTTCTAAAGCAAATGCACTAAGAAAAAAGAGGTCGGGGACTTATATTCAGAAAGAAATCTATTTGAAATATAGTCAGGCTGAAGGGAAGAATAAAGGCATCTTGCTCAATGTGGAGCATTTGTTTAATGTTCTGTAATTCTTGGTCCTGGCGGTTTCACCCAGACACTGTTCTCTGGAGTCTTTCCGTTTCCTGGGATTTTGTGCCAGGGAAAAGTGCTGTGAGTACCCTGCTCCAGTGCTTCAGTCCTCTCCATCAATCCTAGTCAGGGAACCCTCTTTTTCTTTACAGGCACGGGCATAAGGGCTTGGAGGAGTGGGCTCCTGTCTTCCCTTTTCTTCCAAGTCACTCTGCTTCTTTGGGAAATCTCTCTATTCTTTTTGTTTGCTTCCTAATTGACCTCAATGGGCCATTACAAGGAAAATTAACTAACCAAAAATGAGTTTGTTTTTCATCGAGGATTGGAAGAAGGTAATTTTCAAACACTCCCAGGGAGTGGACAGCAAGTGGAGGGTAAGGAGGAAATTTTACATTCTGACTTTCCAATGTAGAAAAATGGAGGAAGGAAAATGAAAACGGTGCTAAGTTTTCATACTTAAACAATTATATTCATACTCTGGCACAAAGATAATGTACTTCATAGAATAGTTGTGAGGTTAATGGGAATATGCATATTTCTAGAACAAATTCTGACTCTTAGGTACTTCATTAAATAAGCTCTTTTCTCCTACACTTTCATTAAGAAATGAAGTATTACCTGTATGTTGGTAAAACATAGAGTGCCTTTTCTATTCCAAGATCTTTCTAAGCCCTTTATTTTCTGAATTTCAAACTGCAGCCCAGGAATTTTTATAAAATTCAACAGAAATAAAACTGTTTATCAAATTTCAATGCTTAGGACAAAAGAAAAAGTACCGCCCTTTAATTTTTCAGTGGAAAGGCTTTGTGGGTCAGCCTTACTATTAGCATGTTCATGTATTACTGCTATGAGGCAGTTGAGCTTGCAGTGTTAATCAACCCTATGAGGGAATATGTATCACTGTTGCCCTAGAAAATAACAGTAGGCAATGTGAGTTACTGTCATCTGCTGGTGCTCCACCTGAGCTCCTCTTTATGTTCATAGTCCCACTATTACCTAGAAACAACTCTTTTCCTAATTTAGGGCTAAACTAAATGGCAGACAATGTGCATGTGAGAATTGTGAATATATACATTAATCTTAGTTTCCCACTTTTAGGTAAAGATAAGGGAATCGGGGTATTGAGGGAAGTACTTAGGCTTTGAGATTCTACTTGGTCCATAGTAAGCTTCCCATGGGGTTATGTCCCTACTCTTCTGATGATACATAGGTGGATTTCAAGCATTCTGAAATTGTTCACTTGCATCTCCTTCTTTTCCTCATTTTGTTTTCATATTTGTCCCATGCTTGCTGTGCTTATGCATAGATCATGAGAACTGTGACTCCACTGATCGAAGCTGCTGTTGCCTGGTAGGGTTCAAAGGCAGCAGCAGTGGTGCTGGTACTGCATATTCATTCTGTCACATTCTTTTTGTGTCTACTCCATGTGCATAGCTCTATACCACTGAGTCCAAACCCAGACTGCTTGTTTTCATTGTTTGGATTCTGGCATCTATTCTTCCTGCCCTGGGGATGATGAATAATTGAAAACTGAACATGAACTTAATTTGGTATGCCTTGGAAGTGGTTTTTTATGCTGATTTGGTTTTGTGTTCTCTGAAACATCAAGGGCCAGGCTCCAATGTCAGGAATAATTACTATACCTCATATGTGACACACCTCAAGAATGAACAGGGGACACAGATGACTTTCTACATCATTAGGAATAGTTTTGGATATCTTAATAAATGTCAAGAATGATAAAGAGAATTTTATGGCCCTCTTTTTGGGGAAATAAATATTTTCTAACTATTTTGGAAATAAATGTTTTCATTTTACAAAGGATTGTAGAAAATTATGTGTAAAATTCTGTGCTCCTTGTATCATTCAATTACTTTCCCTAGATAATCAGTCAGGGTAGAGCCTTCATTAACAGGAATACCAGAGATGCTCACACTTCTCTGCTGCTGTATTAAAGAATGCACTGAAACTGGAGGTCATCATGTTAAGTGAAATAAGCCAAGCACAGAAAAACAAATATTACATGTTCTCACTTATTTGTGGGGCCTAAAGATCAAAACAATTGAACTCATGGAGATAGAGACTACAAGGATGGTTGCTGGAGGATGGGGAGGATGGAGGAAAGGTGGGGCTGGTTGATGGGTACAAAAAAAATAGAAAAAATGAATAATACCTAATATCTGATACCACAACAGGAGAACTATAGTAAATAATAAATTAATTGTACATTTTAAAATAACTGAATGAGCATAAATGGATTGTTTCTAATACCAAGGATAAATGCTTGAGGGGATGGATACCCAATTTTCTATGACATAATTTTTATGCATTACATGCCTGAACCAAAATATCTCATGTATTCCATAAATACATACACCCACTATGTACCCAAAAAAATAAAATGTTAAATTTTTTAAAAAGAATGCAGCTGATATGCACTACTCCCCACTGCCCTACACGAAATTTATATGCTGAAATTGTAATTCTCCAGTACCTCAGAATGTAACCATATTTAGAGATATGATCTTTACAGATGAAGTTAGGTTAAAATTCGGTCATTAGCATGAGCCCTAATCCAATATGACTGGTACCTTTATAAAAGGAGTAAATTTGGACAATCACCTGATAGAGGATGATGATGTGAAAATACCGGAGAAGACAGCCATCTATACGCCAAGGAAAGAAGCCTGCAATAGACCCTTCTCTTATAGTTTTCAGAAGGAACCAAACCTCTTAACACCTTGATCTCAGACTTCGAGCCTTCAGAAATGTGAAAAAATACATTTCTGTTTTTTAAGCCACCCAGTTTCTGATACCATGTAATTGCAGCCCTAGCAAACTAACACAGCATTCTTCTGTCAACCCAAGGCAGGAACACCTAGACCTAGCTGACTTCATCCTTCCTGTTCACAACTGATTGGAACAGAGTAGTACATTAATCCAAGAGAGCAAAACCATTGGCTTCCCAGCAGCCAATAAGAGTGTCTCAAAAATCTGAACCAAAAGGCAAGGCTGAAAAGGAGGATACTGTCTTTAAAGGCTGAGCAATGTATTGGGCTTGCTTCTATAGGCCCTTGGTTGGGCTTGGTGCTTGTTCCACTCTCTTTTTTTTTTTTTTTTTTTTTTGGATTCTACATAGTCTTTGTCCTTAATATGAACTGATATAAAAATTGCAAATAATTCTTACCTCAGAAAATAGAAGTAAGTCAAGAAGGGACCAGAAGTAAGCCAAGAGAAAGGCGAAAGGGGGAAGAGAGGAGAAAAATGAGAATGGGAGACTAAACATGTCACTGTCTTGATTCTGAAGCCAACTTCATCCACTTATTCATTCTGTAGAGCCCCTGTGCTAGGCCCTGGGCCGGATGCTGATGACCCAGTAATAACTCAGACTTAGTCTTCATATCCAAGAAGCTTAAGGTCTAGAAATATTTGGCTTATTGGTTATTTTGAACTTGCCTTACCTCTGTCTCCTTTGATTACAATAGACCAGTTAACAATAATTTCTCCCTCATTATATACAGCTGAGTTTTTAAATAAATGATTCATTCTTGCCTGTGTATGTAATATATACATATATACATACTCTTTTCTGCTATTCCCATTATTTATTATAAATTCTATGAGGGAAGCTCTGTCCACATAATTATGAGAGAAAATAAGTCAGAAAAATTCACTTTCCTTCTCTTTCTTATGTTTAATGATGGCTCTAGAAAAAAAACCTCCCAGAACCCAGGAAGCATATTATTTTAATATCCCTCTCTCCTTTTATATCTTTTTCTTACCTCTTATTTCCTCTCCCCCAAGGTTCCAAGCCTGTCAGAATCGCTTCCAGGCTTGATCCCTGATCCCTGATCCATGAAATACACCATGCTCCAAAATTATTTATTCCTCCTTCCTTCTTCTCCACTTCTGCAGTAAAAACCTCCAATAAATTCAGTGCAAGTAAATTACCTGGTGTCAGGAAAAGTGTAATCAGATGAAACTTAAATGTATGAATGTTTTTGACTAATAATACTTTTACCCTCCCTATAGGTTTTCTGGTCTTTCAAGGAAGATACTTACTAATGTAAATTACTATCCAACTATTAGAATTACAGGCAATGTAGAAAAATGAGTTTTTTTAAAAACATTTTATTGCATTTTAGGTTTTGGGGTACATGTGAAGAAAATGCAGGATTGTTGCATAGGTACATACATGGCAACGTGGTTTGCTGCCTCCATCCCCATCACTTATATCTGACATTTCTCCCCAAGTTATCCCTCCCCAACTCCCCAGCCCCCTCTGTCCCTCCCTAGTTCCCCCCCACAGATCCCAGTGTGTGATGTTCCCCTCTCTGTGTCCATGTGTTCCCCTCCCTGTGTCCATGTGTTCTCATTGTTCAACACTTGCCTATGAGTGAGAACATATGGTGTTTGATTTTCTGTTCTTGTGTCAGTTTGCTGAGCATGATGGTTTTAAATCCTAGAGATGTGTGTGCAGTGGACCACCACAAGAGGAGGCAAATTGCCTGTGGGATTCGGTCCCTCGCGTCAACATCCCTAACTGCCTCTTCATTCAGTTTGTCTTTTTCCATTCCTTAGTCAGGGACTCCTTACAAGATGCAGTGTTTTGTGGGATTTATTTTCCTTGAAGGAGATGAGATGAAGTTACCAGAGAAATGTGGAACAGGAGTAGCTGTCTTCTATATAGGTCAATTAACTTGATCATCCTCTTATGCCTTTATTCAAGAAGTATATATTAAGAGTCTACCTTGTTGTATCCGAGGTAACCAGTGTGGAAATTGGTTATTTGGGATACAGTATTACAAAGCCTCTGCCTTTATGATGCTCACTTTTGGGAGCATGTAAGTTTCATATAGCTACTTGAGCTGGCCAAGTTTTATCACTGCAGGAGTATGAAGTGCCGCTGAGGGAAGAGTGGTTCATGGCGGATGAGATAATAAAAACAGTGATCAGAGCTAACACATGCATGGTGCTTGCTATGTGCCAGGAACAGTATGTCCTTTACATACAACTCATATATAATTGTTTTGTTCTCAAACCCTACAAATTAGATACTATTGTTCCCATCATCATTCCTGTTTTACAAATGAGGAAACTGAAACACAAAATAATTAAGGCCATAGAGCTGATTATTGATGAGGTTGGGATGTGGACAGAAGCATCTGGCTGCCGAATCTATATGCTTCACCACTTCCCTATCGCTGTCATGAGATTGTTTTACATAAGTCAAATTTTAAAATCAGAGACTTTAGATACAATTCCATTAGGCTGAAACTAAGCCGTGAGATCCTCTAAGATTCTAAGTGGAAAATGGCAACATGCTATACTTTTGTAAAAGTATTGCAGTGATATTTATAATTAAAACTTGAAACTAATAACTGTCTCTTTCTGAACTGTTAGAAAAGCAGATTAATATGTAAAGTGGTAAAGAAAAGCAACTTTTTAAATTTAGTCCAGTTCTGTCACTAAGCTGCATGTCTGAAGGTTAGATCACATCAACTCTCCAGATTTCAAATTCCTCTTATGGTGGGTGATCACATAATTAATTGTCCAAATGGGGACACTTAGCAATAAAGGGGGACCCTATTAATAATTATACTGGGACAATATTGCTAGGCAAACCACAGTAGATTGTTGTTCAACTTATGTATCAAAATGTTGCTACATGAGCCGATCCCTAAATTCACCTCTAGTTGTAGTGGATGTGTTTGTGCTTGCTTGACTGACTGTTTATCCGAATGTATTAGGATAAATTAGTAAGAGGCAGAAAGAGAATTCAGAGGTCTGACTTCACCCTGTTACAGTTAACAAGATCTGTGCCTAAATTAGGACATTTTTATTCTAGCAAATAAAGTAATAACAATAATAATTTATAAATTGATCACATTTATATTCAATTGAAAGCATTGTGCAAGGAAAACAAATGCAAGTTAATTCCAAGTAGGCTTAATGCCCAATCAGTACTGGGAAAATACAAGAAAACAAAACCAATGCTCAAGACAGACTGGCAATTAGAAAGAATTAATTTAATTCATAACAGGTTTTAATATTGAGTCCTCAAGACTAAATAGCTAACTCGGGTATCTCCAACCAGTATGACACTGAGAACACTGTGACCTGTTTTAAAGGAACTTTGAGTTTGTACAAAGAGCATTGGCAAGAGATGTTAGAGTCTTCATTCACGTATTCATTTAACAGATTGACAGGTGCTTGTTATGTGCCAAACATTGCTATGGGCTAGTGATACAACTAAGTAAAATCATAACCCTTCCCCTGGAGGAACTATTGGTCTGATCTTGACACTGCCATATATGTGCAATGAGGCTTTGGATATGTCATTTAACTTTTCTTAGTCTCAGTTTTCGTAAAGTAAAATGAGGGAACTAAAAATGCATGATCACTAAAAGTCATTATTTGGCTAAATTTTATGAAATCAAAAGTTCTGTCTGGATGAATATTAGCCTTTAGCTGTTTCTACCATATTAGATAATAATGTTAGAAAAGTTTTGGAAACACAATAGGCATGCTACTCTTTGTTTCCATAATCATTCTGTTAGGAAAAAAAAAAAAAAGATGTTTTTCTTCCACCCATAATTTTCCCTTTGTTCGCTCTCTTCAGGCCACTGTGGTTGGTTGTCAGCATGTGCGATGGTCCGAATGTGCCCCCCCAAAATCAGGTGTTGGAAACTTAATCCCCAATACAACTGTGCTGGGAGGAGAAGCCTGATGGAGGTGTTTAGATCATGAGGGCCTGGCTCTCAAGAATGGATTCATGATGATTATAAAAATGTTTTGCCAGATTCCAGCCCCTCAATCTTGAACTTCCCAGCCTCCAGAGCCATGAGCCAATAAATTTTCTGTTCATTTTAAATTACCTAGTCCAAGATATTCTGTTACAAGCATCACAAAATGGACTAAGATAGCATGTAAGTATAGTTTCAGAATATGCTATACCAGTGGACTTCAAATGCAGATAGCTATGCCTCACCTCCAGAGTTTGTTTTAGTAGGTCTGATGTGGCAGATTAAAATGACCACCTGTCCCACATTTCCTGGGACTATCAAGTTTTAGCACTAAAAGTATTTTCTCTCTCCAATCCCCCCTTTTTTAGATACAGAGTCTTACTCTGTTGCCCAAGCTAAAGTGTGGTGTCGTGATCATGGCTCACTGCAGCTTCAAACACTTTGACTCAAGAGAACCTCTCACCTCAGCCTCCCAAGTAGCTGGGACTACAGGTGCACACCACAATGCCTGGCTATTTTTAAAACAATTGGTAGAGATGGGGGTCTTGCTATGTTGTTCAGCCTGGTCCTGAACTCTTGGGCCCAAGCAATCCTCCTGTCTTTGCCTCCCAAAGTGCTGGGTTTACATATGTGTGCCACCTTGTCCAGACCTTTTATCTCAAGAAACCCTTCAGTTTCAGGTAAACCAGACCAGTTGTTCACCCTAGGTAAAGCATGAAAATTCACATTTTTAAGAAGTTCGCAAATGATGCTGATACTGCTGATCCAGGGACACATATTGAGAACTACCAGTCTGTACCTGTGTTTCTCATCTTTGTCTGTCCATTAGAATTACTTGGGGAGTTTAAAAACAATATTCATTCTGATCAAACTGATCTCAGGTGCAGCTGGGTAATTACCCTTGTTAAAAGCTTCTAAGGTGATTCTAGAATACAGCCAAGGTTAAGAACCACTGCTCTACATCCATGAAGCTCATGACTGAACACTTTGACTCTGTCCTGTTAACATCCTGTAATTGTCTTGCCATCTTTACCGCCACTGCTGTGATCCAAGACATCATTTCCTGCATGCCTGGTTGCACTCATCACATGACTGACTTCCCTCCCTCCATGTTTCTCACACCATCTCTGCTTAGTTCTTTATGTAGCTGCTGCAGGAATCTTAATAACAAACTTGATTATATAACTCCCTTGCCGAGGATCTGATGGACTTATATTAGTGTAATTCATTTTATCTGTTTTAAAAAGCAATTGCCAAATCCCAGCCACTTACCACAACAAATGTTTATTCCATTGGCATGCCGTAGTCCAGTGGCTATTCTCCTGAACAACTCTTTTTCCAGAACTGTGGTGGCAGCAATTCTCCCATCATGTAGCTTCATTACCCCTAGGGCTTCCTTGGAGTCCTTCCTTGCATTACTTCCATTTAGTTAACTGAGAGGTGAATGGACACAGTGTGGGGCATGACACAGGATATGTAGAGGCTGGCCCCTGATGTCACATACATCACTTCTGCACATATTCCATTGGCCAGAAAAATCTTGTGGCCCCAGCTAGATGCCAGGTGATGTGGAGAATGTCTTCTTGTGTGCCTAGAGTGAAAATGAAATAGCACAGTGTTTATAAAGTGTTGTCTCCATTACAACTTTTATCAGAATAATACAAACTTAAACACATTGTGTAAAATTTATTGGGTTGTATTGACACTCATTAAAATTACTCCTCATTGCCTTCAGTATAAAGTCCAAAGTCCTGTTCTTGACCTACAGTGATCTTAAGATTCTGTTCCTGACTCACTTTCCAGTCTCAGCTTTTGATACTTTACACAGGAATTCCCAACCCTATTCCCAAAATGTCCCATGCTGTCATGCCAATTTGGGGTCTGAAAAAGCTTTCCTCCTTTGTTCACTTACCTCTCTCCTACTAGCTCCTCAGAGCTCAGTTCAAGAGTCACATCAGAAAGTTTTTTCTGAATCTCCATCACCCTCTACTTCCCAATTTGAAACCGTTTCTCCTATTCTCTATTGCAGTAACCCCTGGCATTCCACACTCATAGACCTCATTGCATTGTATATCTTTGACATGGTCCAGAACATCTTGATTGTGATCATCTCATGGGTGTCAAAAGTGACTTTTTATCATTATGTTTAATACTACCTGATACCTGGTATGTAGCAGACCTTGAATAAAATACTTCTTTGAATAAATGAATGACCATTTAAAGACAATTTTAAAAAAGCCTTGATCTCATACTACAGAGTAGTCAAGATGGTTTCCATTGCAATTTGATAGGTGTAAGCAAAGAGTCCCCTACTTCAGGCACCTCGGTGTGTTGAACTTTTGAATATCCCTTTTATATTGCAAATGGGGTGCTGTATTAAACATGTATTCACCATTAAACACAGCCTTTCTTGGATTGGTTTCTCAGTTTGTGTATCCAGTTATTAGGCAAACTCCATCAGAATAGGACCCAGGAGAAGTGTTTTAGTTACAGCTGAGATTTTAAAACATAAAAATATATTCAAATGATGGGCTATTTAATGAGCAAAGACCTAGATTTTATACCACGCTAGAGGTCTTAGATAGCTAGAGATAGCATAAGGACATATGACTGAGGTCCAAAGGACACACAAATAAATGGGTAAGGACAGAGGGCAGGGCAAGATAGCAGAACAGAAGCCTCCACCAGTTGCCCCCTCCCCAACCCCCACAATAAGGACACCAACTTAAAAACTATCTACACCAAAAAAAAGGTACTTTCATAAGAACAAAAAATAAGGTGAGCACCCACGCAGTACCTGGTTTTAACTTCATATCACTGAAAGAGGCACTAAAGAGGTAGGAAAAGCAATCTTGAATCAATCACCAATGACACCCTCCCCCATCCCCCACAGTGGCAGTGAGGTGCAGAGAGCATTTTCCCATGCTGGGGAGAGGAAGACACAGAATTTATGAGACATTGAACTCAGTGTTGCCCTATTATAACAGAAAACAAAACTGAGCCAAACTCAGCTGATGCTCAAGGGAGGGAGCATTTAAACCATCCCTAGCCAGAGTGAAATTGCTGATCCCAGTGGTCCAAATGTGAGTTTCTACAGCCCTTAGTACCCTGGGCTAAAGTGCTTTGGGGCTCTACATAAACTAGAAAGATAATCTAGGTGACATGGACAGCAACCCCTAGGTAAGTCGTAGTGTTAAACTGGACCCAGAGACAATAAACTGGGGGCATGCAACATACAGAGACACCAGAGGGGTGGCTAAGGGAGTGCTGACACCACCACTCCCCTAACGCCAAGCTGCACAGTTCATAGTTTTCAAAGAGACCCCTTCCCTCTTCTTGAGGAGAGAAAGGAGTGGGAGCAGACTTTGTCTTGGATCTTGGATACAGCTCAGACACAGCAGGATAGGGCACCTGTCAGGGTGTTGAAGCCCCTTTCCAGGCCCTAGTTCCTAAATGACATTTCTAGATACACCCTGCCAGAAGGGAACCTGGTGTCTTGAAGGGAAGGATTCAGTCCAGGCAGAATTCATCACCTGCTAACTGAAAAGCCCTTGGGACCTGAATAACCAGCAGTAATACCCAGGTTCTACATTAAAGATCCTGAGTGAGACTCAGACTTGTTGGCTTCAAGTGACATTCAGCACATTCCCAGCTGTAATGGCTACAGGGTGAGACTCCTTCCACTTGAGAAAATGGAGGAAAAAGCAAAGGGGACATTGTCTTGCACTTTAGGCACTAACTCAGCTACAGGGTGGTAGAGCACCAAGCAGGCTTCTGGGGTCCCCAGTTGCAGGACTTCGCTATTGAATGGCATTCCTGGTCCTGCCCTGGGCCAGAGGAGATCTCATTGCCCTGAAGGGTGAGTGCCAGGCCATGCAGTAGTCACCACAAGCTGACTAAAGAGCCCTTGGGCCTTAAAGGAACATCAGTGATAGCCTGCACTATTCTTTGTGGGGCTGTGGTGGTAGTGGCTATACGGTGAGGCTCCTCTGCCTTTAAAGAGAAAAGGGAAGAGTGAGAAGAGCTGTGTCTTGTGGTTTGAGTGCCAGCTCAGCTGCAGCCACAGTACAGTAGAACACCAGGTAGATGTCTTAAGGTTTTTTATTCTAATCCCTGGTTCCCAGACAGCACCTCTGGAAATGCCCAGGGCCTGGGAGAACTGGCTACCCTGAAGGGAAAGATGTGGGCCAGGTTGGCATTGCCACCTGCTAATTGTAGAGCCCAAGGGCCTTAAGCGAACATAGGTAGTAGTCAGGGAGTGGTTAAAGTAGGCCTTGGGCAGAACCCAGTGCTGTGCTGGTTTCAGGTCTAACCCACAGGGGTGCTTGTGTCATATCACCGCCAGCTCTAGGTGTCTCAGAAGAGAAAGAGATACTTTGTTTATTTGGGAAAAATTAAGGGAGGAGAACATGTCTCTGCCTGGTAATCCAGATAATTCTTCTGGATCTTTTCCTAGACCATCAAGGGGGTACCTCTACAAGTCTGCAAGAACCGCAGTGTTACTGGGCTTGGGGCTCCTCCTAAAGTAGAGTCAGTTTAGATCACAACACATAAGTCCTTTAGAATATCTGGAAAGCTTTCCAAAGAAGGATGGGTACAAATAAGCCCAGAAGGAAAAGACTACAGTAAATATCTGACTGTTCAATGCCCAGACACCAAAGAACATCTAAAAGCCTCAACACCATCCAGGAAAACATGACCTTGTCCCGTGAACTAAATAAGCCACCAGGAACCAATCCTAGAGAAACAGAGATATGTGGCCTTTCAGCAGAGAATTCGAAATGGCTGTGCTGAGGAAACTCAAAGAAATTCAAGATAACACAGAGAAGGAATTTAGAATTAGGCAGATTTAATGAAGAGATTAAAATAATTGAAAAAATCAAGCAGAAATTTTGGAGCCAAAAAAATGCAATTTCTATATGGGAGAATGCATCAAGGTCTTTTAATAGCAGAATTGATCAAACAAAATTAGCTTGAAGACAGACTACTTGAAAATACACAGAGGAGGCAAAATAAAAAAATAAAAAATGAAGCATGCCTACAGGACCTAGAAAATAGCCTCAAAAGGGAAAATGTAAGAGTTATTGGCCTTAAAAAGGAGCTAGAAAAAGAGACAGGGGTAGAAAGATGATTCAAAGGAACAAGAACAAGAACTTCCAAAGCTACAGAAAGATATCAATATCTAAGTACAAGAAGGTTATAGAACACCAAGCAGATTTAACACAAAGACAACTACCTCAAGGCATTTAATAATCAAAACCCCCAAAGGTCAAAGATAAAAAAGGGGTCCTGAAAGCAGCAATAAAGAGAAACAAATAATGTACCACGAAGTTCCAAAACGTCTGGAAGCAAACAAAAGCTTGCTGTGGAAACCTAATAGGCCAGAAGAAAGTGGCGTGACAGTGTTGTATGAAAGGAGAGAAGCTTAGCACTCCCCTTGACAAGAATGGTGGAGGCTGTCAGGCCTGACAACACACGTACAGTTAAGGCATTGCCACCTACTTTGTGGCATCTAACCATTTTTTAAAGGAAATGTGGCACATATACACCATAGAATACTATGCAGCCATAAAAAAAAGGATGAGTTCATGTCCTTTGCAGGGACATGGATGAAGCTGAAAACCATCATTTTCAGCAAACTAACAAAAGAACAGAAAACCAAACACTGCATGTTCTCACTCATAGTGGGAGTTGAACAATGAAAACTCATGGACACAGGGATGGGAACATCACACACCGGGGCCTGTTGGGGAATGGGGGGCTAGAGGAGGGGTAGCATTAGGAGAAATACCTTATGTAGATGATGGGGTGATGGATGCAGCAAATCACCAGGGCACATGTATACCTATGTAACAAACCTACATGTTCTGCACATGTATCCCAGAACTTAAAGCATAATAAAAATAAGAAAGTGGCATGACACATTTAAAGTGCTGAACTGGGGCCTGTAGGTGGTGGTGGGGTGGGGGGGATGAGGGACTAGGGGAGGGATAGCATTAGGAGAAATACCTAATGTAGATGATAGATTGATGAATGCAGCAAACCACCATGCACGTGTTTACCTTTGTAACAAACCTGCACATTCTACACATGTATCCCAGAACTTAAAGTATAAAAAAAAAAAAAAAATAAGTTCTTAAAGAAAAAAAAACTTTTACCTGACAAAAATATCCTTCAAACATGCAGGAGAAATTAAAACTTCCCCAAACAAACAAAAGCAGAAGAATTTCAAAAGCAGTTGAATTTCAAATTTCAACACAAGAGCTTTCCTACAAGAAATGCTAAAGGTAGTACTTCAATCAGAAAGAAAAGAATGTTAATGAGCAATAAGAAATCATCTGAAGGTGCAAGGCTCATGGGTAATAGTAATTATATTAATAGTTATAAATTCAGTGGCCTGATGACCTTAAGGGCTCAGCTAGCTCCACTAACTAGTCAACTAACTACCCATTAGAAGCACCAGGCAAAGTTGTCATCTTCCAATGGAAATCACCTTTATTTTCCGTGGCATTGATCTGTTGTACACCATACTGTAAATATATAATGCATAATTATCTTCCCTTGTTTGCATTTTTAGCATGGGAGATGGTCAGAGCTTATATCAGGAAGATAATTCCAAGATTCTTCCCCATTTTCATCTACCATCTTCTGGGGTATAGTTGGCATGGAAAGATGGTACTATATATCTGACTATATAAATATATTTCTGGAGTATTTCCATTGCCTTTCTATATCCATTCTCTACTCTCCACTCTGAGATTTGACCTTTACTGTCTACAAGTTCCCTTATCCTCTTCTAAGTTTGTTCATAGGCTGCATGAACAGTGAATCAGGTGAGAGAAAAGGTTCTGTACAATTATCCAGCTGGCTCCCTCCCCATGGGTTACAATAGGTGAGATGACTGTTTACAGAAGTCCGCAGGTCCAGTAGGTTGACCTCTAGGTTGCTGGAAGTTACCTCCAGTTACTCAGCAAGGTTTCGTTAATTGCTCCTTCTATGATTGGTGTTGGTTCCCTGCAATTGCTAGCCCCATCATGTTTTATTACCTCTCATCGGTTTCCTTAATCCAGTAAATAAGTCTCTTAAACACTGGAAATGCTGCTTTACTGAAGTTTCCGGCTGGAGAATTCCCTTTCTTTCCTACAGGACTCTGACTGATACAGTAACTGTCTGATTAAAAACAGATAGTTGACATTTAGCAGCCAGTTGAAAGTCTACAAATATGCTTAGTCTGTTTTCATAAACTACAAATGCTTAAAAAGTTACTTACGACCAATGCAAAAGTGTCATATATTTAACACTATTTTGAAGGCCTTTCCAAGTGCACAGTGCCAATCCACGATTCAATCCCTCCTGGCAAACGATGTTACAAATAAGAGGGAGAGAGTTTAAATTAGTGCTCTCTAGATTCAGAGTTAGGGGTTAGGCGCACTACTGCATAGAATTGAAATCAATTTCTATACTATAGAATGCCATAAAAAGTGCCCAATGTCCTCTTAATGTAACTTTTGGAATACTATTGATTGAGTGAAATTTTGAGGTCCCAGAAGTTGAACATTCACATGACCATCCTAAGTGCCCTGTCTGACTAAACCAACAACATGTCTCTGTTTAGTGACCACTATGAGTGAATTTACCTCCAGCCCTACTTGCGCTACATAGATGTATGTTTTAAAATCACTTACTTATTAATGCATATTAATACATAGTCTTAAGATACACACATTGCAAAATAAAATAAGCTATGGGGTGGCATGCCAACGCTCCCACTTACTAGCTGTCTCAAAAAGTTAATCTCTAAATTTCAGCTTTCTGAAATGACAGAGGGTAATAACAATTTTTACCTCATGGATTTTGTAAGATACAAATGAATTAGTAAATCTAAGTGTTTAGCACAGTAACTCATAAAAAGCACTGACTGAATGGTTCTATTCTGTTACGCATCTCTCTTTTCGTCATAATAAGCTGTTGTGTAATAATTTATTACATAGCAGAGCACTGGAAACTTTCTTTTGTGGCTGTCACCTTCCAGGCTACCATATCTGTCCCTACAGTCACTGTATTTATTTCTGGGAATGGCATTCCAGCTGAGAGAGTCCAAAAAGTATAGAATAGGAAGGAACTTTGGACATGATGTAGTCCAGCCTGCTCAGTTTAATGATAAGAAATCCAGGACCCAGATGAGTGAAATGACCTATGGGCTCACTGATGCAACCGCCAAGCAGGAACTAGCGGCAGCGCTTCCGTTTCCCCTGCAGCTGCCCTGTTCACCACACAGTGGAGATGCCTACAGAAATGGTTTCTGAGAGCATAGCTCCTGCTCTGAGTCCGAAATCTCTCTTTGGCGGGGGGCGGGGGGGATTACACTGCTTGGTCTTTCACGCCTATGGCCTAGTGAAGGTCCCAATCCTGTTCTCACCACCACCCACCTCAAAATGGACATTATAACATTCCAAGATAGGTGCTGAGACCTCTACTTACAGCTCTCCAAGACGCAAGCTCAAGTCAGAGCTCCTAATTTAGGCATAAATTAACTGGTTAACATTTTGAAATAAATCATTTTCTCCTGAAGGCTTCAGGGCAAAGAAATCAGAAGCATGAAGGGTAAAGACCCTGGTCAAAATCACCAGATACAAAAGATCACATACTATATGATTCCCTTTATATGGAATATCCAGAATAAGTAAATCTAGAGATACAGAAAATAGAGTAATGGTTGTTAGGGCTGGGGGAAGGACAAATGGGGATGGAGTTTGCTCTTGGAGTGAGGAAAACGTTGTGCTACTAGATAAAGGTGATGGTTATGTATATGAATGTATTAAATGCCCCTGAATTGTATACTTTAAATAATTTTAACATTATGTGAATTTGCTTTCAATTTTTAAAAATCACATGAATACAAGTATATTATTGTTTGCCAATGGTATCATACAGACAATCACCTAGTCTGAGAACTCTTACACACCAGTTGTTTTTGTCTGTTCTTCTAGTCTGTGCCCACTTACAATTTTATTTTTATCAAGCTGTGCTCAAAAATCTTTGCAACTTTGCTGGAAGTTTCTTCAAGGAGTCAATTTTTTCTGTCTGTAAATGATTCCTTCAAGATACCAAGTGTTTCATTCAACTGATATACTGAGGAGAGATATTGATCCATAGTTTTCTCTTCTTGTAATGTCCCTCTCTGGTTTAGTTACCAGGATCTTGCTGGTTTAGTAAAATAAGTTGGAAATGTCTTTTCTTCTCTATTTTCTGAAAGAGCTTATAGAAGAATTGTATTACTTTTTCTACCACAATTTTTTAGAATATACCACTGAAGCAATTTGGGCCTGGAATTTTCTTTTTTGGAAGAATTTTTATTATAAATTCAACCTATTTAATGAATACAGATTTTCTGTTAAACAGATCAATATTTGCTTTTACTTCTTTTGTCAGTTTTACTAACTTGTAACTTTGTTAGCATTCTTATTCATTTTGAAAAATTTTAATAATTTTCTTAGGATTTCCTCTTGATCCATGATTATTTGTAAACATGTTACTTAATTTCTAAATACTTTAGGATTTTTCCAGGGTTTATTTTTTTCTATTGATTTCTATTTTAACTGTGTTTTGGTCAGAAAATAGACTTGTATTATTTCAGTCTTATATAAGCCAGATAATATAATCAAAATCAGGAAGGTGATACTTACATATTCCTACCATTGAATACTGAGGGCCAGTTTTCCATTGTTCCAATAATACCTTTACAGAATGAGGACTTAGTTGAGAAACAGTCATTGCATTATTTTTTGTCATTTGTTTTTTTAAGTCCGATTCGGTCTGGAAAAGTTTCTCAAAATTTTCTTGACTTTCATGAACTTGACTCTTTTGGCATTTACAGGCCAATTATTTTGTAGAATGATCCCTGATTTGGACCTGTCTAATGCTTGCTCCTCATGACACTTGGGTGTTCTTGTTGCTTCCTGTCAGGGAATGCACAAGATCAGTATCTTCCTTCTCTTTGATCACTTGTTTAGGATCCTGTCTGCCAGGTGACATTACTCTTTCCAATTTGTAATTAATATGTATTTTGTGATAAATTACTTTGAAAGTATGTAAATGTGCTATTCTTCATCAAACATTTTATTCATTCACTAATTTATTTATATCTTTATGGTCTCATAGTTTCTTATTTAATTCAATGAATTAGAATTTACTACTGACTACATTTTTTCCCTCAAATTATCCTTGCTTAAACCAGTAGCTACTTTTGCAGTTTTTGACAGGTTCTCTGTCTCTCTCTCTTTTTTCTTTTTCTTTTTTCTTATTATTCTTTAAGATCTGGGACATATGTACAGATCGTACAGGATTGCTACATAGGTATAAACTTGCATAGTAGTTTACTGCATCCATCCCCCGTCATCTCCATTAGGTATTTCTCTTATGTTATCCCTCCCCACTCCCCCACCCCCTGCTAGTCCTCCCCTAGCTCTCCCACCCACCAGCAGGCCCCAGTGTGTGATGTTCCCCTCTCTGTGTCCATGTGTTCTCATTGTTCAACAACCACCTATGAGTGAGAACATGTGATGTTTGGTTTTCTGTTCTTGTGTCAGTTTGTTGAGAATGATGGTTTCCAGCTTCATCCATGTCACTGCAAAGACATGAACTCATCCTTTTTTATGGCTGCATAGTATTCCATGGTGTATATGTGCCACATTTTCTTTATCCAGGCTATCATTGATGGGCATTTGGGTTGGTTCCAAGACTTTGCTATTGTAAAAGTGCCACAATGAACATATGTGTGCATGTGACTTTATAATAGAATGTTTTATAATCCTTTGGGTATATATCCAGTAATGGGATTGCCAGGTCAAATGGTATTTCTAGTTCTAGATCCTTGAGGAATCTCCACACTGTCTTCCACAATGGTTGAACTAATTTACACTCCAACCAACAGTGTAAAAGCATTCCTGTTTCTCCACATCCTCTCCAGCATCTGTTGTCTCCAGATTTTTTTTAATGATTGCCATTTTGACTGGTGTGAGATGGTATCTCAGTGTGGTTTTGATTTGCATTTCTCTAATGATCAGTGATTAAGAGCATTTTTTCATATGTTTGTTGGCTGTCTTCTTTAGAAAACTGTCTGTTCATATCCTTCCTCCACTTTTTGATGGGGTTGTTTTTATTTTTTTTCTTGTAAATCTGTTTAAGTTCTTTGTAGATTCTGGATATTAGCCCTTTGACACATGGGTAGATTGCAAAAATTTTTCGCCATTCTGTTAGTTGCCAGTTCACTCTAATGATAGTTTCTTTTGATGTGCAGAAGCTCTTAAGTTTAATTAGATATCATTTGTCTATTTTGGCTGCAGTTGCCATTGCTTTTGGTGTTTTAATTATGAAGTCTTTGCCTATGCCTAGGTCCTGAATGGCTTTGCCTAGGTTTTCTTATAGGGTTTTTATACTGTTAAGTCTTATGTTTAAATCTCTACTCAATCTGGAGTTAATTTTTGTATAAGGTGTAAGGAAAGGGTCCAGTTTCAGCTTTCTGCATATGGCTAGCAAGTTTTCCCAACACCATTTATTAAACAGGGAATCCTTTCCCCATTGCTTGTTTTTGTCAGGTTTGTCAAAGATTGGATGGTTGTAGATGTGTGGCATTAATTCTGAGTCCTCTGTTCTATATCATTGGTCTATATCTCTGTTTTGGTACCAGTACCATGCTGTTTTGATTACTGTAGCCTTGTAGTATAGCTTGAAGTCAGATAATGTGATGCCTCCAGCTTTGTTTTTTTTTTTTGCTTAGGATTGTCTTGGATATGCGGGCTCCTTTTTGGTTCCATATGAAGTTTAAGGTTGTTTTTTCCACTTCTGTGAAGAAGGTCAATGATAGTTTTATGGGGATAGCATTGAATCTATAAATTACTTTGGGCAGTATGGCCATTTTCACGATATTAATTCTTCCGAACCATGAGCAATGTTTTTCCATCTGTTTGTGTCCTCTTATTTCCTTGAGCAGTGGTTTGTAGTTCTCCTTGAAGAGGTCCTTCACAGTCCTTGTTAGTTGTATTCCTAGGTATTTTATTCTCTTTATAGCAATTGGGAATGGGGTTCGCTCATGATTTGGCTCTCTGTCTGCTATTGGTGTATAGGAATGCTTGTGATTTTTGCACATTGATTTTGTATCCTGAGACTTTGCTGAAGTTGCATCATCTTAAGGAGATTTGTCTCTTTTATTTATTTATTTTTTGTCATTGAGCTTTTGCATTCTTTGACATTTTATTACTTTTTGGCACAACAATATATTTCAGGCTTGTGTTGTACTTTTTCTGATGCAGCCCTGAAATTTACCATTCTTAGGAAGTCATAGTTCCTTTTAGAGGAAAATGGTAGTTGGAAGCTAAGATTTAGGCTCCAGTTCTGCTAATCAATATTGGATTATTGCTGCTGCCAATCCCACTCAGTAGATAAGACTGGAAAATATATATGTATATTAACATACTTACATCTACATTTATTTCTGTATTTATTATAAACCATGAGCTCACATTAAAACCTAATTCCAACCCAACACTCTAGAATTCATCCTAGATTTTCCACTTTCTGAACTCCCCATCAGCCTAGTGAGAGCTCCATGATCTTCTTGGACTCCATAACCTCTGCTTTGGTTCAAAAGCTGCTTCTAGACAATATAGTAGAATGATTGTTGACTCACTTAGGTGGGTGTTTCTTCTTTTTTAGGGATCATGGTCCTGTGTGGCTTATGTTGCTTTATGTTTTTGGTCTGGTTTCATTTTAGTTTACAGCAGGAGTATGGATTCATAATCAGGTACTTCCTCATTGCTGGATAGAAAAGAATAGTGCATTAAATGTTTACACCACTCATGTTTATATATCAAACATGGCTCACACAGACTATTACAACAATCCAGGCAATAAATCTGTGAATGCATATGTACTTGACAAAGCACAGAGGAAGAGATCTGGAGACAGCCACCCCCATGTCAACTTTACTTTTTTCTACTGTGTGACCTTAGGCAAGATATACAGCACATTTGGTCTCAATTTCTTCATCTATAAAGTGGGGGGTGGGGGGAGAAGACTAAAGGATATAATGTATGTGAATCACACATTGGAGAACATCACACAGACGTCTTCAATACATGGAAGTTTATTCCTCAAATACTTCTATGAAATTTATTAAAACTTATTTTAAAAGAATAAAGTTTATTCAATAAAATACACTGAAATTCCTCCACAAACATTTTTCTCATGACTTTTATAACTTCAAATTTTCACTCTTTTAAAAAAGAAAATTATTTTATAAATTGAGCATCAGCATTTATCATGTCAACCACTGCTGAAAAGTCAGTCTCTGGGGGTAGAATATGTTAGCTTTTAAATAGTGTGCAGATACAGCTTGGTTCAACTTTGAATAAAAAGTTAAAATACTTCAATCACTCAAGTCTGCAAGATACATTCAGAAGGCAGGCACTGGTCAGGTGCTGTAGCTCCTGCCTGTAATCCCAGCACTTTGGGAGGCCAAGGTGGGTGGATCTCTTGAGATCAAGAGTTGGAGACCAGCCTGGCCAACATGGTGTAAACCCGTCTCTACTAAAAATACAAAATTAGCCAGGCATGATGGTGCCCACCTGTAATCCCAGCTACTAGTGAGGCTGAGGCAGGAAAATTGCTTGAACCTGGGAAGTGGATGTTGCAGTGAGCCGAGATCATACCGCTGCACTCCAGCCTGGGCGATTCCATCTCAAAAAAGAAAAAGGGCAGCATGTTAATTACCAAATGAGCACTAAGCATTCACTGCACTTGTTAACTTTTGTGCTTGTTTTTGATACAACTGGTTACTCGTTTCTATTCATCATAGCTGTACTTTGAAAAGATGTTGAGTATATAGCATTTCCAACTTTGGAAATTGTTTTCCTATCTCTCTGGAAATAAAATCCTTTATGTAAAAATGTTAAATAGGCTTGAATGTAAAACAATGAGTTTTGTCAGACAATATCCAGTGTATGTGTGGATATGTATGGGCGTATATTTATGTTCAGTATATGCATGCATACACATATATGTAACTTGTTTCCAGGCGGTTTATTTAGTATTTAAGGCTCCTCCTCCTTTTCCTCCTTCACCCAAGCCTTTATTCTTTACTCCTTTTCTCCCTTCTTCCATTGCCTTCCCTCCTTCCTTCTCTCCTTTCTTTTTTTCTTTGCTTCTTCCACATATATTCATTAAGCTCCCTTTATGTGCCAACGATATTAGGGACTTCATGTACATGATAAATAAGAAACCACTTCTGAGCCCAGAGTGTCAGGGGTAATGACAAAATACATAAAATTGGAGCACAGATCAAGGCAGCCAACCCAATTCGTGGGATCAGGTGAGGCTCGTTGAATAAAGTAAGCCTTGCTGTAAATCCTTCCCGTGCTCCATCTACTTTTCTTCCAGTTTGGAAAACTCCTAGCCATTATCATTTTGAACATTGCCTGTACCCCATTCTCCTACCATTCACCTTTGGAACTCCTACTAATGCTTATGTTTAAGTATTTAATTAATTTATTCATCTTATAACTTCTTTTTCATATTTTCCATTTTTTTTCACTATTTTGCATTCTGAGTGAGTTCCTCAAATCTAGTTTCTAGTTCACAAATGCTTTCTTCAGCTGGGTCTAGCCTACCATTTATCTATTAATTAGTTTAAGTTTCAATGATCATACTTCAACCATCATATTTCCATTTTTAGAACTACTATTATGTTCTTAATAAATCCAATTGTGCTTTTCTCCAATATCTTGAATTTATTTCATAGACCCCATTTATTTCTCTACCTCTTTGACTATTTAAAATATTTATTTGAAAAATTCCTTTCATATAATTAAACAATCTGTGAATGGTCACAACTGTTTTGTGTTTTGAACCTCTGTTGGTGGTGAGTTTTTTTATATTATTTGAGCTCATTTCTGGCAGAAGTTGTGGAAATACTTCCTGTGCTCTGCAATGAGGGGGGCAGGTAGCCTCCTGCCTAGGGCAGTTCAGCATGTGCTTCTAGCAATTTGATGAGTTTCAGTGGTTCCATGTCAGTTTTAACATTGGTTTCTCTGCCAAGTCCCTGCCCTGGAAAGTGGTGTGTATCCATGCCCCACCCACAGTTTTAGGTGCTCATATTTCTTGTGGATGCCTGTTTATCATAGTCCAGTACAGTGATCTGGCATCCAACTGTGCCCAAGTATTGCTACTAATGAATAGAGCTAATTTACTCATAATTCATGAACTGCACAATTCCTTCAAAGCGCCACACTTTGGGGCGTCCAATGCCAACTTCCTAACACCTTCTAGTTGTGCGGAGACCAGCCCATGCACATACCACCAAGGACTACTTGGTATCCACTTTCGTTCATCAAAATGACTTTGAGTTTTCACCTTGCATCACACTCCTAATTTGTTCCTGTTCTTTCATTTGAACTTATCTAAGATATAATATTTTAATAAATGTTTTAACCAGTGTTTCTTTGTCTATAGACCTAGGCAGAGGAGAGGAATGGGGTGGCAATTTCCACATTTGCTCAGCCCACCATGTCGCCTCTGTAATTATGAAGCAGAGTCTTAAAGGTAGAGAAGGATGTGCAGATGCTATGCTAACTCCACGTTCACTCCAACTATAAGGATTTCATCCCTTACTGGAATTCTTGTGTACGGTGTCATTTTTTGTTCACTTAATGACAGACTTCCTTGAATTCATGTAATTTTACTTATCCACACTCCACATTCACCCACATTGGTTTTATCTCAGAAAATGATGAGTGGATATAAGAGAACTAGGATTTTGAATGGATGCTGGGCTTAAATCCCAGGTGATGCGATGATCTGTGCAGCAGTCCACCATGGCACATGTTTCCCCATGCAACAAACCTGTACATGTTCCCTGAACTTAAAATTGAAGAAAAAAGAAAGATTTACACCTAAGTTTAAGGAGAGAGAGAGAGAGAGAAACTAGGATTTTGCACTTTAATAAAATTTGTGATCTAAGTGTGGAGGGGCATACCTAGGGTTGGCAACCTCCACTGTGCTGGACTGGCAAGAGAAGGGTGTAGCGAGGGTCAAGAGGTGCATGAGTTGCAAAGGGGTTCCCAGCAATGATGTCTTAACATCTCTCTCACCCTCTGTTAGCTTCCTCTCATTTGTTTCATTTACTAATCAATTCCCTAAGCACTGTATGTGAAACTATATACCATTCATCTACATACTGTGTTATGGGTTGCGGTATATAATAATCCACGGGGTGTTAAAGGTTGTGAGGTACAGATAACTCATGAGGTGACAACGCAGCAGAAGCTCTGGGGCCACATATGCCCAGATATAGCTTTGGATCTTAAAACACGTGTCAAGGGCCTAGGAAAAGTTGACCCTTACATGTGTAACTCTACATTACCCAGCATATAGGCCAGTTTCAATTTCAGACATATTCTAATAGTGATAACCTACTAGATATTGTCTAATTTGTTCTTTACCACAGTCCCATTAGGAATTACACATTTTGTATGAGTCATTAATTCATTCATTCAACAAAGATTAATGGCATTCCCTCTGTGCGGCAGGCAGTAGTCCAGGCAGAAAGTTTACAGCTGAGCAGATAGAAAAGTTTAAGTAAGTTGCTCACAGGCCACACTGCCATCAGGTGCCAGTCTGAATTTAAATCAAGATCTCTAACTACAAAAAAAATGCTAACCATTACCCAGTAGCTCCTTTCAAATGTTGCAAATGAACTTTTATAATTGTGGTTTTCCTTCCTTCCTTCCTTCCTTCCTTCCTTCCTTCCTTCCTTCCCTCCCTCCCTCCTTCCCTCCCTTCCTTCCCTCCCTTCCTTCACTCCTTCCTTCCCTTTCTTTCTTCCCTTTCTTTCCCTCCCTCCCTCCCTCCCTCCCTCACGTCTCTTTATCTCTCTTTCTTTCTCTTCTTTTTGACACGGTCTCACTCTTGCCCAGGCTGGAATGCAGTGGTACAATCACGGCTCACTGCATCTTTGACCTTCCCTGGCTTAAGCAATCCTCCCGCCTCAGCCTCCCAAGTAGCTGGGACTATAGATGCACGCCACCATGACTAGCTATTTTTTTTTTAATTTTTATTTTTTGTGGAGACAGAGTCTCATGTTGTCCAGGTTGGTTTAGAACTCTTGGGCTCAAGTGATCCTCCTGCCTCCAGCTCCCAAAGTGCTGAGATTACAGGCATGAGCCACCCTGCCTAGCTGGTATTGTGATTTTTAAAAAATATTTCCTTGGTTTTCCATTTTCCTTCCTCCTAGTCATGTCCCGTCCTAGGGATGCTTCTCTTCATGAAGGGGCTAAATCAGGCACTGGCTTAAATTTTCAACAGAAATTTAAAATGTTACAATAAAATAAATATAGTGAAACCCGAAGTATGACACTATATATTTTTAAAAATTCAGACAAAATAAACATTCAATAGATTTATAGCTTAATATTATCTAATGCCTTTTTTTCTAAAGACTTCTAAATTCTTCTTTCTTTTCTTCTTTTTGCTTTTTATCTTCAGTGTCCAGGTTTGTACTTTATTTTATCTCTAAAAAGGAAGTGGCTTAATGTTCAACTTCTTGTTCTTTTCTTTTCTAGTTGTTCATATCTATTTTTTGCTTTGCTTTCCAAGTTAAATCTTCACATTTCTTTCACTGTTAGCCTCTTCCCATCCTTCAAATGGTTTCTTTATAGTTCTTTAGTTTTTAAAACTCTTTCTTCACAGACAACTTGCCTTTTTTCTAAAATGTTTTGAAGATTTTCCTATGGTAAGGGAACCAAGACATAAGGGAAACCTTGAAGGCTTATGTTCATTTACAAAAGCTTCCTGCTGTACTGAAAAGGAAAATTAAAAAAAAAAAAAAGATATTTTGTTTCTGATTTCAGCTGTGTTGACACATCATTCTAGGAAGAAAACAGAACATTTCTGCTCATCAATGTTTTGCGATAGGAACTTGTGAGCCCTGATTGTCAATGTATCCTGCAGGAAGGCAAGTTTTATGCCTTAACAGAGGCCACACCACTGTGCCCTCTGCCCAGCTAGCCCTCTTCCCATCACTTGATGGGATGACATCAAGCAGGGCATTGACACTGAATAGGGTACTAATTCATGGTTCACTTCTTATAATCGAAGCATAGCATGCTTAGTTGTTGCTAATGCCTTGGAATGAATATGTTTACTAGATGGCTCTTTGGGGTTTGGCACTGACAAGAATGGGGAGGACACTGAACTGAGCACGTTGGAGGAGTAAAGGGTGAGGTGGAGGGTGATAAAAGCTCATCCCATGTTACCTGGGAGAGCTCATGGGGACCCGCGTACCTGGAGAGTGGAGTGAGCGAGAAACAAAAGGGCAGTTCAGAAAGTAGAGTGGCAGCATGAACAGAAACTTCCAAGCTGGAATCAAGGATTGGGAGAAAGCTTAATATGGGGATCTCCAGAGACTGAATGTGCAGAACAAGAGAAGCAGCCCGGGGGCTGCTGGTGCCAAAAATTCTAACCTTGGTCACCCATTTAATGTGCTGTAGCTTCTGGGGGAAACACTTGTCATAATTGCCACCAAATAGTGAGGTTTTCCTTAAGTGATTAAAAGAAAAATGCATTCAGTAGCTCAATTCAGTACACAAAACCCCCTGTCAGCACCAAGGATAGTTTTATAGGGTTTTAATATCTTCCTGAGCTTTTTAAGGAGGGAAAGCAAGCATGTCATATCTGCTTTGCTGAGGCTTTAAGATTAATGTGACTGGGTGTGGTGGCTCACACCTGTAATCCCAGCACTTTGGGAGGCCTAGGCAGGTGAAATCACCTGAGGTCAGGAGTTCGAGACCAACCTGGTGAAACCCTGTCTCTACTAAAAATACAAAAATTAGCCAGGCGTGATAGTGGGTGCCTGTAATCCCAGCTAGTTGGGAGGCTGAAGCAGGAGAATCACTTGAACCCAAGAGACAGAAGTTGCAGCGAGCTGAGGTTGCACCACTGCATTCCAGCCTGGGTGACAGCAAGACTCCATCTCAGAAAAATATAAATAAATAAAAAGATTAATGTACAATAAGCAAAATACATGGTTTAAAAAAAAGTTGTCCATATTCAATGCCTTTAAAATCAAACTTTGCAAATGATGCTTCTAATTCATTCATGACAGAAAAGCTCTACCAAGCTTCCTCCAGTCAGCACTGGCAAAGATTGCATCAACCCTCCCTTTCCCTATTCCAGACAGACAGTACACATTGGCCAGTCTCTTACACAGCTGAAATCTTTATCATCTTATCTGTCAGTGCTGTGCTCCAGGAAGCCATGAAGAATTAACTGGGACTGGCATCCCAGGTGGAGCTTGTGTGGACCTGATAACTTAATCCCCGCCATGTGCTAGGAGAACTCAGGGTATGTTAAAGCATGCCATTGCATACGTTTGTCTTTTCTGTGTTGGTCACTGGCAATTTTGCTCTCCTCCCATGTTGCTCACACAATTAAACGTTCAGGGCTTTTCTGTCGTCTCAACCGAATAAGAACTCAATTGTTTCTGATCGTTTATTGACTAAGTATGGATAACTATAGATAGTTTTTAAAGGGGTCAGTTGGTGGTTTTGTCAATGTTTCCTTCCTCCCAAATGTTTCTTTGATTTCCTAAGGATGAATAGGCTGCCCTGCTTCCAAGCATAACAAGAAATGTAAGTGCATTTCTACCGAAGGTAAATCTTTCTCTTGTAGTGTTCCGCATTGTGGGACCTCTGTTAATTGCTGTTTATATGTGAGCCTTTAAAGAATAGATATAATGTCAGTTTTGGCTGGGGTAAATTCTTTTATTACGTATTTCTTACCCGGAAGATTTCCCAACTGAATCACTTTTACCTGGTTTGTTTGACTGGCAAGTGACTCCATTTATTGAGAGTCCAACTCAAGCTCCTTTGGAGAAAAACTAGAGACTGCACATTTTGAAATAGAAATTCTCCAGGATCTGATCCTGGCATTTTCCATGTCTCTTTAGGGTCTAGAAAGCACACTTGCTTTTACTGATTTTAAGAGAGGCCTCTCCTGATTTTCAAATGGGTTATATGAGAATTCTGAGAGTTCTGCACAACTTAAGATGCCTCTTGGGAGAACTAGCAAGTCTAGGAGACAGACCCTTTCCTCCACACTGTGCTTGTAGGGTTACCTGACAACAAAGGTTTGCTCTCTACCCCTCAAAATACCGTGTACTTTTCTGAGTCAGCCTTGAGTCACATTACTGTAGGGTGACAAACTATGCCACCCTCAAATATGCCACTTTGACATAAGGATTACTTCAAGCCAAAGGTACTTGAAAAATAGCAGATGCAAGAAGATTACATGTATTCTAATCTTCCCCTTGTTTTCCCTGAAGGTAGGAGATAAATCTGCCATGTGGAACATGCCCTCCCTGTGCCAAAAGAAAAGAAACATTCCTCCATGGGGAGTCAGAGCTGAGATAATTCCATATAAACAGACCTTGTTAAAAGAATTATCTCCCTTTGGTCTTCCCACAAAATTTAGTTAGTTTTCCACAACTGCCTCTTTACAAAATCATTTAAGCTTTGCTTTTTTTTTTTTTTTTTTTTTTTTTCTTGTGCATCATCATATTCTCATGAGGGCTCCTGTGTCATGTAAAATATGTTAAATTTATATGCCTTTTTCTTGTTAATCTGTCAATTTAATTCTGAAGCCCAGCCAAGAACCTAAAAGGGCAGAGATAAAGTTTTGCCTCCACTACACTATTGATCCCAACACACACACACACACACACACACACACACACACACACACACACACACGCAGAGAGAGAGAGAGAGAGAGAGAGATAACTCTCTTCTTATTCTGTGCCAGTGAAATTCTGCCATCCTCTCAGACTAAAAGTTCCCACACCAGCCAGAAATGCACCCTCTGTCTTGATTCCAGGTTTACATTCATTCTGTCTTATATTGTGACTTACTGTTTGATGGAAAGCATGTAACTCCCAACTTCCCTTCTTGAATCCTCGTATAAATTTCCAGCCTTCTGCTAATAATGCCCCCACCCTGGTGACCTGCAGGCGCCCCATCCCACGGAGCTATGAAAGCACAGGACTGCAAAATCCATGGCTTCTTCCTCAGCCCAGCACCTTGTCCCTTGTAAATATTCAGGTAAAATCTTCCAACAGACTCAGTGCCCACCTGATCCAAAGGAAAGGATAAAGTTCATGCTACAAATATCTTTTTTTCTGACCTTGAAAATACTGACCACAGTGGAGATTAAAATCCTACCAAGGCTGCTGTTTAATCAATGACACGTGAGGTAGCCAGGTGCCATGGCTCACAACTATAATCCCAGCACTTTGGGAGGCTATGGTGGGTGGATCCCCTGAGGCCAGGAGTTCTAGACCAGCCTGGCCAACATGATGAAACTCTGTCTCTACTAAAAATACAAAAAATTAGCTGGGTGTGGTGGCACATGCCTGTAATCCCAGCTATACAGGAGGCTGAGGCAGGAGAATCGCCTGAACCCTGGAGGCAGAGGTTGCAGTGAGCTGAAATCGTGCCACTGCACTCCAGCCTGGGTGACAGAGTGAGACTGCACCTCAAAAAAAAAAAAAAAAAAAAGACACATGAGGCTTTGCCAGGAAATTTCAATATGTCCTCCAGTGTGTAATTCATTGTTCAACAATGTTTACTGGGCAGGCATTCTAATAGATAGTGGATATAACAATAAATAAGGCATTTTGAAATCTCAAATCATTGAGTTTTAGGAATATTCAATGACAGAAAGTCTTATAATGTTACCACATCCAGACAATTTAAGTTTTTACATATTACTATTTCAATTTCATTCATTTTTTTTCCTAAACTTTTATTTTTTTCTAACATGTAATTATAATATTTGAGTGCTAAGTATAAAAAAATTTTCTTAATTCCTATGTAAATTTAAGTGTATTTAAACTTTTTAATCTGAGCTTTGGAAAGTCCAGCTGAGATGGCTGTTTCTGAAATCCAAAAATTTTGCTTTATGGTTTTCAGTCAATTCAGTAACATGGAATCAATTATATTGTTTCAATACACCTTTTGGAAATAAAAGTATGGCAAATTCTCACTCCCTTCCTTAGGTAAGCACCAAATTTAAAAACAATTGACACCCACTATAAGTGTGCTGCAGTATTATAATGGCTATGAGGTCGCTAAGAGAGAGGAATTTTTCAGCTTCGTTACAATCTTAGGGGACTACTGTCGTATAGGCAGTCTATTGTTGACTAAAATGTTATTTTGCAGTATATGAGTGTACTTTTGTTTAAGATCTTATGACAAATCCAAATTAAAAGGAAAATAAATAAATAGGTTTATTGTTTCTTCCACCATATGGAGCTATATCCTAAATGACACATGTATGATTCACAGTAGGCTATTCTTTGGTGTCTATGAATGAGAGTCCATTTGGTCCAGAAGTTTATAAAAGGTCACATAGATTATTATTTGTTAGGACTAATAAGGATGTATTTCTACCAGCTGAATATTTGATTGGCATTACATTTATCCACTTATCACTGTAAATAAATAAACAAATATATACACCCACATTTTTTTCTTTTAAACCCTCCCTCAAAAAGAAATGAAAAATGAAAATAAAAAAGATGGAGAACTTCCAAAAAAGATAAAGGCAGGTTTAGTGAAAGAGTGAAAAAGTGTTAGTGTCCTGCCATCCTGTGGTTAGGAGCAGTACTACAGTGCTGGCTTTGAAATTTTCATCTGAGTATCCCCAAAGTATCAGAAACGGAGTTAGCGTCTCCAATAAAGTAACTTCAAAAAGAACTCAGAACATAAGGAAGCATTCTAAAGTATCTACAAAGTTATTTCACCCTAAAATAAAAACTTCCTGGTTGAGTTGGGTCCCTGAAAGACAATGTTGTCAATATATGTACAGTGTTTTAAATGTTGATTTTTTTGGACAGATAATTAAGCAGTTAATAGAGTCCATGAATGACAAGTTAGCGTCAAAGTAAGTAAAAGCTTTCATGTTTCCAAGCAGAAAAATATTATTTTAATATTCTAAACATAGCACTGATCTTTAAATAGGTGAGTTTGATACTTTGACAACATTAGCAAGTGTCTGAAGACACTAGGAATAGATCCTGGTCTGGAAGTAGAATAGAGCCTTTTATCCCAGTCTTCTACCCTCCACCTCAGTTGAACTTAAGTCTACAGGCAGATAATAGATTTTAATTTTTATAATACAGATTTTGTGTTAGGGTCCCACATTTCATGAAACCCAGAAAATAAAACATGTATCAAAGAGCGAAGGACCAGAATTGTCATTCTAAATTTAGTTGAATACTGTTTCACTCCCCATATCTTTCCCAAATCTAGTAAGAAGCCACCTTCAGTGCCAAGCAATTACAATAGCTCTCAGCAGGCACCACCAGTAAACAGTGCAAAAACGATCCTAAACAACCATCTACAACAATCTCCATATTCTCACCTGCACCATTACAGAAGTAATAGCTTAGTAAAACATCCTGGTATCTTGTTTTGACAACCATCAAACACTGGATATTTGGCAGTATCTGCGGTTTATTTTCACTCAGCTTTTAAGTGGGCCACAGCTTGCCAATAGGTACATTTGTAAATCTAGCTGGTGAACTTATTGGACAAATAAAAGGTTACTTAAAATTTATAGCCAATTACTGTTCAGGTCAAATTGGAATAAAGATCAGGCTGTGATTTCACTGTGCACACATTTACTTATCCCACTTTTATGGTCTCTTTATGACTCTTGCAGGCTTCTTCCTTCCCTCCTCTCTAGCTTTGCTTTCTGCTTTTATCTGAAGCTCTCTTTCCCACTTCCCCCTCTGGGCATTTTTCGCTTCAAAAAGCTCTCTATCACAATCTGACTTATGTCCTCCATAACACACTGAATAAAAACAAAAGGTTCCAATGTAAGGCTTAGGTATGTTTGCCACAAGTTAGCAGAGGTCAGCTCAGATCTTCAGTGTTTTCCCTCTGTATTTGCTTTGTGGTAGGAACAGGCAAGCTGTATCACTTAATCTGAACTTTTGAAGCTAAACTGTCAAACTGGTTTACTGAGGGCAAGGGTCTTGAGAAGATTTACCTGCAGAGGTTAGAAATAACCTTTGTGAAGCCAGATGTTTAAAGTTTCAACTCGGAATGACAGCAAACATTGATTTAAGGTCTGGAAATAGAATGATAGGAAGAAAGAGACAGAAAGAGAAAGGTAGAAAGGGGAGGGAGGGAGGGAGGAAGGAAGGAAGGAAGAAAGAAGGAAGGAAGGAAGGAAGGAAAGAAAATCTAAACCTCAGGATAGAAATGGTAATAGTTCATTGAGGCTTTAGGTTATGCTCCGTGTTTATTATCTAATCCTCTAATGATGCCCAACACTGAGACTCTCATTTTTCACACAACAATGCGAATCTTTATTGAGCACACACCCATGTGTGTTTTGGGCATTTTACATATGGCCTTTTAATCTTGACAATGACCCTGCAAGATAAGTACTAATTTGATCTCCATTTCACAAATGAGTAACCTAAGTTACATGATAGTTGAAAGAACTTGCTACAAAGCTGGGGCTTGAAACCTGGCAGACAGCTGCCTGTGAGGAAACAAACCCGAGATTGAATAGCGTGCCACAGGAAGACACCCATAACAAGAGGGGTCAGGATTGAATCCAGACCTCCCTGTTGTTCCAGCAGCACCCTGTGCCAGATGTACACTGCCCGAACGCTATGGCTTTGCGGTCCCTTTCTGCCTTACATCCCTACTCGTATTCTTCTTTGACTTCTTTTCTATTCTTTCTCAGTCTATCTTTCTTCCTTCACATCTTGACTTTCTCTTTTCTCTTCCTGTTTCTAGATACTTTTCTACATTTATTACAGCAATATCCATTCTTTCATTTTCCTTCAACCTGAAAACCATGACAAGCAGGAACAGCAAACTACAGTGGTTAAGTGTATAGGCGCCTGAGTTTGACCCCTGCTCCATTGTTCTTCAGCTGTGGGTCTTTGAGCAAGGTACTTAATTATTAAATCTCAGGTTCCCCATTTGCAAAGTAAAACACTAGGACAAACCTCATGAGGTTAATCTGAAGGTTAAAAGACATAACCCCTGTATGTAGCCCTTTATAGTATCTGGCTCATAGCAAGAATGCTGTATCAGCAGCACCACCACCACCACCACCTCCTCCTCCTCCTCCTCCTCCTCCTCCCCCTTCTCCCCCTCCTCATTGCCATCATCATCATTGTTAAACGTTATTCATTTAAATTTTTTTTTGAGTATAAATGTCAAAATGCCTTTCCCATTAAAATGTTCCTTCTTCCTTTTAGATGGCACATTGCTCAAGGGAGGCAGCCTCTCTTTTTGAATGCCACAGATTAACAAAAGTTAAATAGTTGCTATTATAACTCAATCTCTGTCTCCAGTGTAAAGTTGGCGAAGTCTAAATTTAGAACGAATTGTTACATTAAAGGTCAATTCCACAGTGAGGACAAGGGATATATTATTGCTTTTTGCTTTAAAGTGGGGCATGAGCTGAAGAGGATGGATTTAAGAGGCATCCTGCTACCGCAGTGCTTGGCACTTGTTAAGGACACCAAGGCTGCAGCACCCAGCGAGGGTGGACCTCAAGAGGCTGAGTGATTTGTCCCTTGCCACTGACTTTCAGTTACCCACTGCCTCTCAACCAACTGTTGCCTTCTCTAAAACAGTCTGACACTTGGACCTTTAGATAGGAATTGAGAAAATTGAAGGCCGCATGAATTCAACTCCTGAAAAAGCATTTCCACTCAGCCAAGGAGTGGATGGACAGAGTTTGGGGAGATAACAGCAATTGTTCACAATAAAACTGTCTTAATCAGTAAAGGTAAATCTCATTTTCAAAAAATTCAACACATTATGTTCTTAACTTGGTTTAATAAATATAATCACAAGTTTAAATATTAAATTCCATTTATATAGGTGTTAACAGACTTAAAGCAAACTCTGATTTCTAATTTCGCAGCCATGCTATGCTTCTGGTTTCTAAATTTCCTATCCTAAGCATACTGGAATTTGCCCAAATGTGAGGGACCTGTTTCCATTTTCCCCTGTGTTCTGAGTGTCTCCCTCTTAGTGCCATGCTTATACTGCCCTATTCCTGGCACCCTCTCTTTCCAGTTCATGATTGAAAAAACAAAATAAGCAGATGTTCAGTTAGTTCACGGCTTGGATCATAGGTCACATATCATAACATTTAGGGAATGCTACATCCTCCTACAGAGGATATTTAACCTCGACAAAAATGGCATGCATGTGTCCCTTCCTTCAAATCCATGAAGAAGAAAGTCATTCTGGTAAAATATCCAAACTGCCTGTAAAAAATTCCTCAGACTTGCTTTGTAAATCTCTGATGGAAAGGACAGGGGAACCCTGAAGGTTTTATTGCTGTTGTTGCTTAAATCATACTGCTACCATTCCCCTAAAATATCTGATGGTATGTTGAGAATTCAGTGTTTATGTTCCCCATGGCATTTTTGCAATACTACTTTTGAATAACAATAATTTTTGAGTTTTTACCAACTTGGCTTCAAAATACCATCACAAATCACTCATGTCTTAGCCTGACTTATGCTGTTGGTATTTTCCGTGAAAAGCTAGCTCATGTTGCCTTTAGCAAAATGATAATGATCACAAAAATTATTTTGATCAGAAAACTGATTTGCACGGGGTAAGGGCCTCCTGGTCAATTCAGAGGCACACTGGTTAGGTTAGCCAATTCTGTATTATGTTAACAATTAACTTGCCTGCTCTGAAAATCAGTCACATTTCCCTGATCAGCCTCCACTTTCTGGATAAAATATATCAATGAAAAAAAAAAAATCTAGAAATATTGGTTCCAAGACGATGCACCAAGATTGCTGCTTGTTTTTAATAAAGAAATCTTCTGAGCTCAAGAGAGACAAGGTCTTCTAATCAGTATTCCCTATTGTTTCTGCCAGGGATATCTCACGTCAGAAGGAGATATTTTGAGAGAATCATTCAGTATATAGACCCAAGGACCTCTTTGGGGCAGGGAAGAAGGGTGAGGCTAGCAGACACAGAGCTACCATATCTGTTTTTAATCTGTAGCTGCTACTGCTAATGAGTTGAACTGAGAAAGGGAATCCTGCCTAAGGGTGGAGTCACCCTGGCTGACTCCCATCTGACTGGCACACAGTTCATGAATGCATTTTACATCACACCATCTGCATCTTTGAGGTCCCTAATGTGTGAGAATTTCACTGTGACCTTCCAGCTCTACTGAACACATTATTTTAGCTCATATCTAGTACCCTGAGTCCTCTGTCTAACTCCTACACTGTTTCCTGCTTCTCTGGAAACACCAGGTTCCAAACAAGACCAACCAGGCCTACTACAAACTCCCTGTATATTTGACCCTACTGATTTAGAATTTCCATCTCTCAGAAAGCAAATGGTTTCAAGGCTGACTCAACCAGTAAATTAGGTAGCAGTTGATCTCTGAATTGCAGATAAGTCTCTTGAGGCCTTTCCAAAAAAGAAAAATGTAGCAGAATGTTAAAAATGCACCTTGTGCTCAAGAAATACATAATAAATGCTCAACAATAATAATTTCAACTCCCCAAAAGAATGAAAAGATTCCTTTTAATGTTCACCTGGAAAAAGACTTTTAAAGTACTGTGAGAGCTTGAGCACACTCCACAAAAAACTCAGTGGTGTGTAGCTGGGGGAACAGAAATTCTCATAGGCCCTTAAATTTTGGCACTAGAAAAAAGAAAAGTGTGTGCGTGTGTGTGTGTGAGCAAGCGTGTTATTGAGGAGAAGCAGGAAGATAGAATTTGCTACAGTTTATTCTTTCCCCAGATAGATGTGTAGAGAAGTAACTGAGCTACTTAGAACTAACCCAATATCATTTGCTCTGGCTTCTTGAGGGTCTGTATAATTTGCAATCTACATACAACAGAAGGAGGAAACTCAGCATTATTGCAGAATTTCTGTTGGTTGGGTAAGAGAAATGGGAGACAGAGGAGCAGCCACTCTGAATAGGTGAATGGAGTTTTAGGCCATTTTAAAATTTTTGAATGAAGCTTATAGAATTTTGTTAAATCTAAGCCGTGACTTTGGTATCAAACAACCAATAAATAACGGTGCCCCCCTTTGTCATCTTTCTGCACAGCCCAGGCTGTGCCTCTTGCTGACCCTGGCTTTTGCCTCATCCAATCCTGAAGTTCCTCCATTGCCTCCTAGTCTTGTGGGCCATTAGTCTTTCCAACCCACTCAGGTCCCTTGCTGATGATCAAATGTGAAGCTTAGGGAAATTGCTCACCACTCTGAAGTTCAGCTTCTAGATTGCTGAAACAGACATAATAAAACATCTACATCAGAGAGATTGTGAGAATCACTTTATCCCATGGGGTAAAGGACCACTGTAGTGCCTTACATAAGCACCTTTGAACCGTACATCTTTTTGGTCTGTGGTTGCTGCCAATCATAGGGAAAAACTCACCCTCTGTTTTCTCTGCCCCTGCTCGTGTTGTCTACATTTAGGAAGATCAATACCCCTTCTTCTCAAACTTCTCCACAGGCCTTCTTCTAATAGCAAAATAGATTTGAACAGATGCCCATCGCTTTCCAGAGATGGTTGTGGTTATCATTCAGAATAGTTTACTGGGCTATTCTCAGTGGCTCATGCCTGTAGGCCCAACACTTTGAGAGGCTGAGGTGGGAGGGTCACTTGAGCCCAGGAGTCCAAGACCAGCCTAGGCAGCTGTATTAGTCTATTCTCACACTGCTCATAAAGACATACCTGAGACTGGGTAATTTATCAAGGAAGGAGGTTTAGTAGTCTCACAGTTCCACATGGCTGGAGGCCTCACAATCATGGTGGAAGGCAAATGAGAAGCAAAGTCACACCTTACATCGTGGCAGGCAAAAGAGTTTATGCAGGGAACTCTCATTTATAAAACCATCAGATCTATTGAGACTTACTCACAATCATGAGAACAGAAAGAGGCAAACTGCTCCCATGATTCAATTATCTCCACTTGGCCCCATCCTTGACACTTGGGGATTATTACAATTCAAGGTGGAATTTGGGTGGGGACACAGTCAAACCGTATCAGCAACATAGTGAGACCTTGTCTCTACTAAAAATAAAGCAAAAACACCTAGCTGGATGTAGTGATCTGTGCCTGTAGGCCCAGCTACTGGGGAGTCTGAGGTGGGAAGATTGCTAGAGCCCAGGAGTTAAAAGTCACAGTGAGCTCTGATCACACCACTGCAGTCCAGCCTGGGTGATAGAGTGATTTCCTGTCCCCGTCTCGAAAAAAGGAATGAAGAACAGAAAAGAACAATTTAAAAAAAAGCTTTCCACAGTATTTATTTGAAGTTTCCCATTTTCCTTAAAAATTTTACCCTGATTTTTATCCTGTTCTATATTAAAATAATTTGAAAAATATTGATCTAAGCAATTGCAATTTCACAGCAAATGTTCCAAGTAAAATTGACACTAGAGGAAGATGTGTTGAGTTCCATGGTCATGTGTGTGCTAGGCACAATGTCCACAGATCCAAGGGCATGGAAACCTGAATTTGAGCAGTATGGCCTGAAGGACTGTTCTATTATAGACTTGTGATATGCAGCCTCACTCTTGCTCTCATTCTGATCCACAGTCTTTTCATTCATCTAATACTGACTTTTTGCCATATTATTCACAAATGTTACATTGAACATCTCCCCTTTTCAAATTCTAATTTCACTTGTATTTTCCTTACTGAAATCGATACCATCTGAAATCCCTCAACTCCCATTTCAAAAGATAGCAAATCAACACTTAATCCCACCTTTTCCCTTTCTCTTCTAATTCCATGAATGTACCCCTCCCCTCCTCTGTTACAAATTTAACTTTCCTTGAGCCTTCCTGCCTCATCTGAACTTGTGTCTCTGTCCCCTGTTTTTCTTTGTATTTTTAGTTTCTTCTCAGAATTGAACCCTTCTTTCTACCCAGTGCCTCCTGTAACCTAGCTAAGCTTACACAAATACTCAACCTGCTAGCCCAGGATTTTGTCTTCTACTTCTTAGTGTTTCTAGATTTCCACTGAGACTTGAAGTATGTACACAATCAACTATGAAAAGGAAGCACCACCCATGGAGAACAGGCAACTTCAGCTCTAAACTCAGTAACTGCTTTTTGATTTGCACCATCAAAACAATACCCAAATGTATAAGAACCATAAAGCTTTAACTGATAGGTTCAAGTATGGACAAAATTCCATTTCTCAAGTGTCTTTATTAGGAAGTCTGAGGCAACAGCAAATCTTCACATAATCATTATTGAAGAAAAATGTTCAATCATTAATTTCTGCATTCCAATAAATAACTCCTAGTCAAAATTGGAAAACTGAGGTTCTGTGTTCTTAAACCAGTATCCACAAAGAACAAAGTAGCATCTTGTGACAAGTCATTTTAAATAAGGCTGGAAAAGGCATCTTTGTGTTTCCTTTTTCAGCATGCATTCATCAGTAAGGTACTAGCCTAAGATAAACTAGCACCATGGAGCCCTGAAATCACCACGAGTAAGTGGAAGGTGGCTTTGAGGTGCTTTTGGCTAAGTACCAAGTAGGATTCAGAAATCCGAGCAGCAGCAGAACTGGGTCAAAGCCTAAGAACCTCTCTAAAATATCTACTTGCTGATCTGCTATCATTAACTACAATCTCTTGAGAATGAAATTTGAAAAGAAAAGTAGCTGAATCCAAAGGTCTTTTGTGAAGTCTAATTGGAATAGAGGTTTTGAATATAAATTCCTAAAAGACACAGGAAGTTATGATGCGGTGTAGTGGGGAAGCAGGGGTAATATTCTAACTGGTTTACATAATAAAAACCACAGAGACTGCTAATTAGTATGCACACTTATTTGACATTCTTTGATAACCTTTCATCTGCTTCATTTTGTAAAGGGCTATTCGGCATTTTCCCAGACTTACAATTTGACCCAGATACTAAAAATAAGCAAATACAGACATGGTATACAGAAGAGAGTAATAGGAAATGCACACAGCTAGATAATTGTGTGGTCTGCAGCCTGAGCCTCAGCAGTGAGTTATAATCAAAGACACTCAAGAATTCCCCCTTGCCATTTCTTGCAAACATAGGACACCCACTATATTACGCCAACTGAAGAAAGAATATTAAAAGACAAAGTTTGTGACCCACGTTAACACACACATTTCCTCAAAACAAGGGTTGTGTATTATTTTAAGGTCCATTACTGGCCTTCCAGTGCTAATTATTCAGCCCCTTATTAGTAAAACTGAGTGAAATGCTACGGAGGAGTTATTTTCTGAAATCACCTTGATATAAAAGAAAAAGATGGTAATGTTTCAGTTATCTTGGACTGATTTTATTTAAAGTTCAAAATATGAGTGTATTGGTTTCCTATGGCTGCTCTGACTGAGGCAGGAATAATACAGGGTGGTCACAGGAGAAAAGAAAATTCCAGGTAGCAGTTTCATATGACTAAGCAAAAGGAAACTGTTGAAATAGCTGCATAAACTAGGGGCTGATAAGACCCTGAAGAACAAAGGTGTGGGCCAAGCTGGCTAGACTGGACCCAACATGCTGGATTTGACCTAGGTTTCACCTAGGACTTCATTACATGCTCATTAACATGCTAACCCACACACCTCATCATGGCCATGACAGTTCTGGAAACACCCATATTTGGTGTAAAACATGGGTGGCACTACGGTTCCAAGAAATCTTCACTTTTTTCCAGAAATCTTCATGAATATTCTACCCATTGGTTAAACCCATAAAAGCAGAAACACCAAACCCTCTGGCACGACTCACTCATGAGTACACCAGCACTCCCTTCTCTTGAGTGTGTACTCCTTGCAATAGATCTCTATACTTTCACTGTTTTCTGACACATCCTTGAATTCTTTCTTGCAATGGTGTCAAGAGCCTAGACACCAGCTGGGGTCAAGGAAACCCCACTGGTGTTTGGGGGCCTCCCCCAGCCCACTGGCATCATTACAAATTAACACAAATGTGGTGCTTAATACACATGTATGCTCTTACAATTGTAAATGTTAGAAGTCTGAAATTAGTTTCACTAGGTTAAAGTCAAAGTGTTGACAGGCTATCCTCCCTCTGAAGGCCCTTGGGGAGAATCCCTTTCCTTGCCTTTTCCAGTTTTCAAAGCTGCATTCCTTGGCTTGTGGTCTGCTCTTTCATCTTCAGATACAGTAGCATAGCCTCTTGAAATCACTCTCTGCTTCTATCACATTGCCTTCTCCTCTGCAGTCACAGCTCCCTCTGCCTTCTCTTGTAAATACATTTGGTATCCATCCAGATAATTCAGTATAATCTTTCTCATCCTCCAATCCTTAATCACATCTGCAAGGTCCCTTTTCCACATAAGATAACATTCATGAGTTTTTGGGATGAAGACATGGACGTAATTGGCTATTTTCCAGGCTACCAAAATGAGTGTCCATATGGTGGTTTGATTTAAATCCTACAACTTGAGCCAAAAGAAAAAAGGCACAGTGTGCTGGCTAGATCCTTATCCTCAGTGATGCTATCCCTATCCTCTTGTCATTGTCCATTGTGCAAGCCTGAAACTATTGACATTCCTACACGAAACAAGTTCAGACCCAAATCTCTGTGACTCCAGATCCGCAGCTTTGTAAAGGGGCAAGCCGGCTAGGTCATGCTGAGGAAAACGAAAACAAAGGCAGTCATCCTGGGATGGTGATCAGAAATCAGGAGGCATATTTGCAGTGCATTTCAAGTGGGCATGATTATCTACCCTCTCATGAAAGCCCTTGAACCCAGAGCTAAGATGTAGACAACAGCACTATGGAGAGAAAAAATATATTAATGAAATGATAAGGATACCTGGAAGGAGTGGAAAGACATTTTGCAGAAAACTTGTAAATACTCTCCTAGAAGAAGTAGGTCTGATGATATTGAATCTTGAGATTTCTGAACTGGTCAGTGACTATGATTGAGTTAGCATTATAAATGGCAATGATTATTCCCTGAACAGACTAAGAACATTTTAAACTAACAGACCTCAGCATGAATTCCAGCTCTGACACTCACCAGCTGGGTCACCTTAGGCAAGTTGCTTAACTTTTCTGAGCCTTAGAATACTTTATAGCAAGATGAAATAAAATTTATTTCTTAGGATTATCGTAAGGTAACAGGAGATCATTATTATCTGAGTGCCTGGAATACACAGCTGTTCATGTAGCCCTAAGTATAGGGGCAGTGGTAGCTGAGGGAGGAGTATGATGTGGAGCTAATGAAACAATTTAAGGACATCCACCTACAGGCAGTGATTATAAACCTCTGCCTCCATTGCCACACTGCCAGGCATATTGGTTGTCACGCCCTGGTTTACTGCTGTGTATGGTACAATAGTCACCTCAAGAGTTACTAAGGTTCAATTGTAGCAAGGTCCCATGCTATCTTCCCTGCACTTGTAGGTCTGTGGCATCAGGGCCAATGCTCTATATTTCTGGACTTCTTGTGTCTCTGGCTTCATGGGCTTTAGTGTAGGGGTGCAAGCTGCAGTTTGTAGCAACAGATTGAAGACCTCATTAATACTCAGTATTGACTTGCCGACTTGCCGACTTGCCTCATATTGACATCAAGTTGCCTGCATCTTGTTTGTTCTTCCTAGAGGCCTTGGTCATGCATCAGCCCTACTTATTTCAATAATCGCATAAAAAGATGGGCCTTTTATAGGCATCATGAACTAATCAAAGAAAGTAATACTGTTGGTAAACTGACAAAACACCATATGCAGAACATCTTTGGGTCTTTGCTGCTTTTTACTGTTGGTTGCCCATGCGTTTTCCTGGACCCGAAAAGCATGATTCCCACCCCATTCCCTTTTTCCTAATCAATAGCTGTTCAGCACTCAAGATGCAATCACTGTTCTCTAGCTACCAGTTCTAATTTCTCTGGGATAATGGCAGATCATGATTAACTTCTAGGGAACATGTACTATTGTTTATTTATTTAAATATTGCAATTACTTTTTCTTTCATTTCCAAAAGGTTTTAAAAAACTGCTTATGAATTAAGTCCAAACAAGACAAAGGAAGAAACAGAGTCAGTGTTCAGGTACAAGTCTGATGGGTTATGGCTTTGGGGTGATACACTTGGCTCTAAGCTTTCTGGATGCCTAGAGTAAAAAGGGAAATACATTAAGACATACTTTAAAAAGGAAAGCATCCACATTAGCATACAAAACTATCCTTGCAACTAAACTCAAGTAGAAATTTATTACAATGGTCTTTATTATAGCATGTAGGTATATTAACAATAGCCTTGCAAAACAAACTCTTATTTAAAAATAACATTTTCATACAACATTTTGAAGGCATAGAGAAATATATTTAATTCTAAATCAATGAAGGTCTTTCTTTGAAGGACCATATATCAGTTTGCCAGAATAGCCATAACAAACTAGTTTGTTTAAACAACAGAAATTTATTGTTAGAAAGCCAAGATTAAGATGTCAGCAGGATTGGTTTCTTCTGAAGTTTATAAGAATCTGTTCCATGTTGCCCTCCGAATTTCTGGTGGTTTGCTGGCAATCTGGGGTTCCTTGGCTTGTAGATGCATCACTCTGAACTCTGCCTTCATGCTCACATGGACATGGCATTCTTCTTGTACGTATGTCCCTGTGTCCAAATGTCCCCTTTTAATGACTCTAGTCACGTTAGTTTAGGAGCCCACCTTACTCCAGTATGACATCATATCTACTTAATTAATCACATCTGCAATGACCCTATTTCCAAATAAAATCACATTCTGAGGTACTGGCAGTTAGGACTTCAATGTATGAATTTGGGCGGGGCAGCTCAGTTCAACCCCTAACAGAATCAGATGAGGTAGGATAAATATTTTAGTTGCAAATGAGCTGTCCCAATACAGACACAGAGCCACAGCACTTAGTTAAACAGACTACAGCGCTGTGCAATGACGTAAGCAAACTTCAGACGAATCCTAGGTCATCATTAATTCCCGACTGAGCTCTCTACCATCTATTTGTGTGCAGAAAGTCTTTGCTGTTGAGGGCTTAAGAATGAGATTCTAACTACACGGGACACTCTGAATTATTTTTCCAGGAGTGACGATTAAGTGGACATACCCATACTCAGTTAAAACTCTGCCTCAATACTCAAGACTATTCCAAGCTTCTCTAACTTACTGGATCTCACCAGATGACCTAAAAACATGGCACTAGAATAAATGAAAGAATAGGAATATGTCTGTGTGCAGCAGCTACCATTAGCAGGGAAGGTAGCTTCATTTCATGATCCACTGACATTAGCTTCATATAAAAGATAGGCTTATTATTACAGGGAAAGAAAGATATACGGTCCCTCTGTGGAGTCTAGCATTTGAAGAAGGCCACACATTTCCTCTCCAAATGTGAGAATTAAAAAACAAAAACAAAAAGCAAACAAAAACACGCCTGATGTCTGACTTCTGAGACATTTCTAAAACTAGGATACAGGTACCAGGTAATAAATAATAACCAGGTAATAAGCAAATAACCAGGTAATGGGTAGATAGCAGATTTTTTATCTTATTTGATCTTTCCAAATAAGATCACATTCTTAGGTACTGGGGGTTCAACATATGAATTTGGGTGAGGCAGGGGTGGGGCACATTCAACCCCTAACAAACTCAGATGAGGTATAATATTTTAGTCGCAAATGAAATTAAAAAAAATCCTCATGATGAAGTACTTAATGTCCTGTGAAACACTATACTGTAGTGATTAAAACCAAGATTGATGCCAGGTTTTAACATTATTATTTTCCCACTGCTGAAACTGTTGTAGTCTTAACAAACATCATATCAACATAACATTCTATTTTCTTGTTAAAAAGATCTATCTTTCAAGGAATCTGTTCAGAGGAAGCCAAATATTCTATCTGCTCCTCTGTAGCTGTATGACTAGTTAAATCTTCAGCCTCTGAATTTAAATAGCCCTGAACTGAATCTTGTCCCTACCACTGGCTAGTTCTGTTACCTTGTACAATTTTAGGTTTCTTAGCTATAAAATTGGTATAATCAAATATCCTATCTGATTTTAGCATAGTTCCAGGTAGATACGAAATCCAATATTTTCCAGGAATAATTATTGTAAGTTCCCTTTTTCTGAAGTAAAGAAAAACCCTGCAATTTAATGCTAATTGATAAAGTGTATTCCACATTTTATTGATAGAGAAATATGGGGGGTAGATGTTCATAACAAAATTATTAATTAAAACCTTTTATGGGACATTTCTAATATCACTCAAACTCAAGGCATCTGAAGCATTCTTGTTAACACTAATAACAAGGAAAAACCAATGCTAAGAAACCAAATCTTTAGAGAATTCTTTACCGGTAACAAGGGAATATGCCAGTCTAACTCATTGCGGTAATATCTTACTCTTCAACCAAATGAACACAGTAAACAACACATAGAAATACTAAATGAGAAGATTACACAGATATTAGAATGATAAAGAAAAAGTAAATGTTTTATGTATTTATACATAGAGCAGTTTGTTACAATAAGGCAGCATTTTCCCTGAGTGCTGGACATGTAATACCCTGACAATGTATCTCTATAAGGATTTAAGATATAAGCATGACACAAAGATAGGTTTGGTTAGGAAACTCTATGCAGGACAGTTTTTATTTAAAATAAAGCATTTTAGTGGCTCACGCCTGTAATCTTAGCACTTGGGAGGCCAAAGCGGGCGGATTGCTTAAGCCCAGGAGTCCAAGACCAGCCTGGGTAACATGGTAAAACCCTGCATCTACAAAAATTACAAAAAAACAGCACACGGTATGGTGGTATGTTCCTATAGTCCCAGTTACTATGGGAGGTTGAGGTTGGAGGATCACCTGAGCCTGGGAGGTCGAGGCTGCAGTGAGCCGTGATCATGCCACTGCACTCCAGCCTGGGCAACAGAGTGAGACCGTGTCTCAATAATAATAATAAAGCATTTTAATGTGATCTTTATTCCCTTCTCTTATTATAGTCATTTGTCTGGACAGAGGCTTTGTACCCAGCCCTAATTTGGGTTGACAGTTTGCACTGTTAAACCTTGACATGTGGGTCTGAAAATAGTGATGAACAGAGTATACAGAATATTGACTTTTCCTTAGTTGAGTGGAATCTTCTGAGTTTCACGAAAAGAGTAATTTATTTACTTCATTCTGATTACTAATTTTGAAGTCATATATTCTTTTATTCAAAGTCCAAATTATTAAAGGTTGGCAGGAGCCAGGACAAAAAAGAATCCTGAAGTTTATCCTTAATGAGACATTCTTTTATCATAGAAAATTCCTCAACTTGAAATATTTAAAATTTAATCTGTTTTTCATGTCTCTGATCCAATACTTTGTTGCACAGAGATAGCTTTAAATCAATAGGTTAGTCCTACGGAACTGGTGAAGAATTGAAGAAAAAAGTGATAGGGCAACAATAGAGTAGGCTAAGAACAGACAAGAATAGGAAAAATGAGATATTTAGAAATAAATATGATGACAAGATCTCAAATTTTTGAAGCATTCAGGTTATAATTAACTAAAACCATAAATGTATATGGGTCAAGACTGTGTTCTTCTACTCAAAAGATTTGAACTTCAAAATTATTGAAAGAAAATGAATTCCTTTGGCCCAATTTATTTCAAAGTATGTTCCCCAACCAGCAATAGGATATCCACTGGAACTTCTTGGAAAAAAAGTACAGATCACTTTAGATAAGCATAATCCATTAATATGCTATTCTCTTTCATCCTACACCCTCTCACTGAGGAAGAGGTATTTGAGAGGGGAATAATAATATTCAAGGAGTTTTGGAGCCTCACAGTTTAAAAGAATTGTTATGGAAGTGTTTTTAAAAATACTGTGGACTCTAAAACTCACCAAAAATTATCGAATCCTTATCAGCATTAAGTAGTTATACCACAATGGCAGTGTTGAGAGCTCACTGAACTTAGGGTGTTAAAACTGTAAGAATTTTCTTTTAGAATTATATTGGAATTGATTAAAATATAGGAAACAATTGTTCAGCATAAAGTTAGTGGGTAGCAAAAATAAATGAAATACATTGGAAGAATTTAATGAAACCTTTCATTGGCCATGGCAGAAAAGCAATCATCAGACTTGTTTGGTGAAACATTCTGGTTAACCCATGTAACGTTAACATGTAATGTTAACATCAGATACAGGTGCACACCTATGCAATCGGGCAAAGGCAAGGCAGAATATTTCATATCTCATTTTAAGATAAGCTGCATCTTGGGGGAGCCAGCAGTGTGGATTCCAATGCACACTGGTGGAAGCATCAAAGGTTCCGCATTTAGACCCTTGACCATTTAAGAGTTAGTTATACAAATTTGGACAGCTCATTTAACCTCGTTAAACCTCAGTTGCTTCATTGGCAAAGAAAGAACAAAACTAGAGCCTCCTTTTTCAACTCACGGGATTTCTATGAGGATTAAATGACCTCAAATAAAGACTAATATAAACTATACATCTCTGTAAAATTTTAGTGGTTACTACTGCTAAAATATTTGTTAGAATTCACTTTCAAAAAAGCTTTGGTATTTTTCAACTTCCTGTGTAATCCCATTGTTTTATATAAAACATGAGTTTAACTGATTCAAGTTGGTGGACAATTAACTTTTTAAAATTCTACATTAATAAAATGCTGAATCACAGTGCAAATATTTCAAACCAGTGCCCCTTAATACAATCATTCCTAACAGAGAATACGTATTTCCATTTTCTTCAGCACTTTAAATTGAGTGCTGCTGTCCCTTTGAGAATGCAATGCCAACATCCTAATTTATTTTCAATTAGTAGTTAATTTGTTTTAAAAGGTATGTTATCAACACTTTCTAGTCCTGAGAGTTTCCCGGATCAGACAAGAGTATTGGGAACCCAACTCATTTTCCTTTTGTGAAGCATTAATAGGTCACACAAAATCACAGCCTACAGAGTAAACTTTTAGAGAAACGCAAGGTTGCCAAAACCTCAGCGTCTTTCTGTGGCAGCTCACTGATAATTTTCTCCTTCACCTTCTATAGGACAGATAACAAAAGTCATCTGCTTAGAAACAGTATGTGAGATAAGATAGTCCTGCAAAAGATACTATAAATAACTTTCCTATATTACAACCATATCCAAGTAATAACATTTGTTGAAAAAAAAAAAAAAAAACCAGAAATCCTCATTATAAAAAAAAAATCTAGAAATAAACTCTAAAACTTTTTCAAATAACACTGTAAAAACCTCAGATTATTGGTGAAACATAATATATTCCTGAAGCAGGAAATTCACTATAGTAAAATGTCAAATTGATTCATAACTTTGGTAGAGAGGAAATACTCCAGTATACTTAAGAAAATTTTTTAAAGAATAATAAAATAGCAGCTCTCTTCCTGGATTTAAAAATGTAAAATAATGCTATAGACATTTAAAAATCTGGCTCTGGTACCAGAATAGATAAACATATCAATGGAACAGAATAGAGAGGCCAAAAATAAACTCACATCTGTATGGGAAGTCATCTATAACAGATGTCATCTATAACATAGAAGTCATCTATAATAAAATAACAAAGGTGAACTTCAAGGCAGTGTTTGGACAACTGGGTCATATGGAGAAAAAAATCATTAAAAAAATTAATTTCATATGTATAAAGTATCTAAATTTAATATATATAATATATATGTACATATAAACACACATATAACCATACCAGAAAATATAGGTGAATACTTGTATAATCTTGAAGAGAAAATAGCCTTTTCAAGTATGACCTAGAACTTGGAAGCCACATAGAAAATTGGTTTGCTGATTTTATTACATACGATAATGTAAATTTCCATGCAGTAAAAGGCGGTTCAAGGGTGAACTACATGAATCACAGCTAAAAGTTGACACAAAAAAATTGAGCTCTTCCTACAAATAAAGAATGGAGGTAAAAAAACCTAATAGAAAAATCAGCAGAAGATATCAGCAAACTATTGAAGAATACCAATGGCCAATTGACACTGTTTTGCTAAAATTGTTGTATTGAGTTTTGAGGAGGTAAATATGTATTTTTTTTTCCCTCTATAAAAATTGTTCCAGAACTTTTGAAAAACATATAAAGTTTGACTATTAAACATCAGGAAGTGTTCTATCAAAAAAAAGACCTGATAAGAATTTGCTTATTTATAGTCCTTTTCCCTCATTTTTCACAAATAAGTATTCCATTTATACACTACTGCTTTTTTCACTTAATTTTATAGACACATGCACTCAATTTCAGGTTAAAACAATGTGAGAAACAGAATATATGTTAGGATATTAATAGGGGCTGTCTCTGGACAGCTGGATTATGGGTGATTATATTATTTTTGCTTCCTCCATTTTCTAGATTTCTTATATTTTGCAATAAAAAAGATTTTAAGAGTATAACTTTTAGAAATGAATTAGTTCAACCAGTCTTTAAAATATTACTCATGAGATCACTCTTCAAACAAACCAGATAACTAAGTCATGATATTTGTGAAAAGATGAACTCACTAATATGTAAATGCAACATGATTCACATATACATGGTCCTCCAATCAATCATTTGTATATTTCACTGGAATAAACTGTTGACATTTACTATAATAATTCTAACAATATAAGCCTTAGAATGTTTACTTCATCATATAAAAACCATTTAAAGGCAAGTGGTGTTATCTTTAAGTCAGAATTTCACAGTTAAGGCCCAGCACAGTGGCTTGGGCCTGTAATTCCAGCACTTTGGGAGACCAAGGTGGGTAGATCACCTGAGGTCAGGAGTTCTCAACCAGCCTGGGCAACATGGTGAAACCTGGTCTCTACTAAAAATACAAAAATTAGCCAAGGATAATGGCACTTGCTATTCCAGCTATTGGGGAGGCTTGATGCAGGAGAGTTGCTTGAACCTGGAAGGTGGTTGCAATGAGCTGAGATTTTGCAAATGCACTCCAGCCTGGGTTACAGAGTGAGACTCTCTCTCAACAACAACCACAACAAAAGAATTTCACAGTTAAATTTACAGCTAGTTAAAACAGTTTTTCCTACTTGTTAAAGTCTTTCAAAGAAAGCTTTGAACACTAAGAAGTTGACAAAAAATTTAAGGCACAATCTTGCAAAGACATTACAGCCAACAATAGCCCTAGAAACAAAGGAAAATTATTGTAAAAAGAAATCTTGAAGATGGTGCCTATTTTTAAACCATCTGTCTGTTTTGTTTAAGTTAGCACTGGGCAAAGAGGGGCAGAGCAAATCTGTAATTCATAGCCACAAAAGAAATATTCAACACAACAAAAATTTAACTAAAATGCTTTTCAAACCAACAGGAATAAAACAGATCTAAATTCATGATCCAGAAAAATGGCTGAAGAGTGGCTATAGTATACAATCTCTTGCAATTAAATAAAGTCAGTCATATTTGAATTAGGACATAAAACAGAATTTCAAGTAATTCAGCAATGTTTTTGCCTTCATAGTCAAATACAATTCTGCTGACAGTTTAATTGCTAGCATCCTTGCCCTGGAGTTAAGTGAATGTAAAGATAGAGAAAATGCATTTTCTTGTTTAGGAAAAAATAGATTTGAAATTCTGGGGGGAAAAAAAAAACTAGTGCTTTTCCAAATTAGAGGAAATTTGTATTAAAAGACTAATTGTAGCTCAAGGGCCAAACATCCTATAAAATCCTGTCTCATCTAAAATCCACTTGGCCATCTCTTCTCACGCTCCAAGTGCTTTTTCTTGCTTGCTCTCTGCTCAGCAGCACTTCTCAGTGGCTGCTGGGTCAGCACATGTTTTGCTGACACCACTTAAAGCACCAGGATTAATTTTCTATAATATGTAGGTAGATGGAGAAAAACCAGAGGATTCACAGGACTAGTCTGTCATTCTAACAAACAGAAAAGACAGAAGAGAGGAAAAGAAGAGAAAAAGAAAAAGGAAGGAAGAATGAAGAAATTGAGATAGGATTTAAAAATAAATTATTCAGGCAGATTAGGGCAAGGAAGTCTTTGGTAAGGTTTCCCATTTAATGAAAAGCAGCCCCCAAATTACTTCTTTTCTTACAAAGAGCAGACTGTAAAATCGAGCTGCAGACAAAGATAAGCTGGAAGCTTGCTCAGGTGAATGTTGGCAGTTGTGCCAATAGGAAAGGGGCCACCTGAGGACTAGGCATATCCAGAATGGCAGCTCCATCTTCTCTTTTCCTTGCCGACCACGTGTGCAGAAGGGAGCAGACAGTATGGCTGCAGGTCAGGCAAAGACTCCATTTACATAATGCTTAGGGTGGGTCTGCCAGCTTCCCTGTGTGCTGTGTAAATGTCGCAACTGGTCCAACCAATCTTTGGGCCCCATGTAACTCAGACACGGCCTCCTCAAACCTACCTATAAAATCTTTGCACTCCGCCACAGGCAGGAAAACCCACTTGGGTGCCCCTCTCTCTCCCAGGAGAGAGAGTTATTTTCCTTTCTCTTTCTTTTGCCCATTAAACCTCCACTCATCAACTCACTTCTTGGTGTATCCACCTACTTGATTTCCTTGGTGTGAGAGGACAAACCTCCAGTATGTACCCCAAACGGGACTGCTTCAAAATCACTGATTTAAGTGAAGATATCAAAACATCTAATTAATTAACAGTCTACAAAGCTTACACCAGCTGATGAGGGAGTATGCAGTACCATGTAAGGGCCAGAGAAGCTTCCACAATCCCTGAGTGGGTGGGCTTCAATCATGCATCATTATTTCTCCACCTAGATGTGGGTCCAGGGAATTGAATCCAGACAGGCCCATCTGCAAAAATGTGAGGTGAGTGTTACAAATGTAGGGCTGGAAGACAGATATCTGAACATGCGATATGACAATTGTTAAAGGAGAGGAGATTACAGGATGCCATGGAACACTTAGCAGTGACAACTCATTTAAACTTGGGGGAAGGAAAATATTTTAGCTGAGACTGAAAGCTTGGGAAGGAGTTAGACAGGCGGAGCAGGGAAGGAAGGGTGTTTTCTCTGAGAAAAAGGAAATGAAATCTGCAAATGCCCAAAGGCAAGAAATGTGTTAAGGAAGTGAAAGTAGTCTTGGAGGAGAGTACTGGAGACCAACCAGGTAGCGCAGGACCGTAGGGATACTGGAAGGTCTTGTAGGTCTTATCAGGGACAATGGGAGCCACAGAAAGTGTAAGCAAATAACTTGAAAAAGTAAAAATCACTTAATGACTGGCATTATATATAAATTTACTTTTAAGCTAGAGATAATTAAGAAAATTTAGACTAGAGGATAATTAAGAGTTTTGCAAGGCCCCAAGGACATTGTTATGGCTTTTAGTGATCATTATACTTTACTGGAGATGAACCCAGCACATCCTACAAATGACCTTTTAGCTTTACACCTGATAAATGTGGTTTAGCTGTTTCTTACAGAAATCTCTTTTTAAAAGTTCTGGTTATTGGGACACCGGTTGGTTGGATCATGGATAAGTAAATGCTTGCTATATTTTAGAAATGTTAGAAGTTTGACTTTCAAATTTATAAGAATCCCTAATATTTCATAATTTCAAAGGTCTTTAAGTTAGTGCACTCCAGACAATTTTCAATGATGCATTTCATCAGTAAAACGTTTTTGAACTGTATCTGTTACATATATCATAGTAATAGTATATAATTTTAAATATAAATTATCTATTATTATTATGCGCATTATAAAAGATTTATGTATATGTAAAAATATATACAAAAATAGGAATTAATGAGCTAAAAAAAAAGGAAGAAACAGAAATTGAATTTCTAATATAAAAAAAAGAACCTTCCCAAGAGGCTATCTTGTGAACCCACTCTGGAAACCACACGAAACATTTTAATAAGTGATTCCTGATTTTTTTTTTCATATAGACAGTAAGTTCTACATATAGGGTATTTTATTTCTGATTTGAAGAAATATTGTGCATGGAGCATTCCTAACTCTTAATTTACAGGAACACCTTAACAGGTATTTAATCAATGTTCTTACTATCTTCATTACAAAAAAATATTACAACCACAAGAATCGCTGAGATCACCATTTACTCTTGAATGAATTCAGTGTGTTATGTTACCACATCCTGGACAAGGAATTTCAAACATTTACAGTTGTATGGCCTTCTCGAAGCCTTATGTTTCTTACTGCAAGGAACAGAGAAGAACAGATAGGGTTAGTATTTAACAAATTAACCCTAAAGTCCTCAATAAAAGAAAAAGAGGGTAAGAAGAAGAAAAAAAAAAAAAACAGGTAGTAAAAAGGACCATTATTTAAACCTCTCCATAAGCTTCATAAATAAAAGGAATAGTTCAGTATTATCTTTTCTTTTTGAGTAACTGCCTTTAAACATACCATGAATACCCTGCTATAGTGGCCAGACCATGGTCCAGGTCTGCCTGGTTTTGATCCAGCTCTGCCACTTATTGTGTGACATTAGGTAAGTAACCTAACCTAACTCTTTGATTCTTTATAAAATGCATGATAGCAGCACCTACCTCCTAGGATTGCTGCAGGTATTAATTTAAATAATATATGCGAGGGGCTTAGCACAGTGTCTGGGCTATTGTAAGCACTCAGTAAACCAGCGTAACTGTTCAAAGAAGTAAAAGGATATGTGAAACATCACGTCACCTTTCTGATAAAGAGCCCAGGGTTAATGTAAATTAGAAACACTTTTTTTTTGCTCTTGTTCTTAGAGAATTTTTGTCTCCCTTAGTGATCAGCGTCCTTCCAAATGTCTGTCTGAAACAATGCCATTTCTTTTAGATTAAAAGGTACAGACGGAGGGCTATCAAACATGCTCTGCAAATCAGCAGAGTCCTGAGGGCCAAGGGTATGGGTGAGATAAAAGTGATTAAATTACAAATGTAGTGGTTTCTAGCGGCTGTCTTAGCTTATGCCAGGCAGAGTGCCCAAGGTTGAACAAGCCTTGAGAGTGGATGGACAAATGAGGTGGAAACTTCGTTACCAAATATGGGAGCCGGCAGTTACAATTTAGTTATTAGGAGACAAAGAAGGTCTGAAGGAGGAAGAAGGCTGGAAAAGTACAACGTACATGCTCACGTACTTCTTTCCTAAATCTAGTATTTACCTGCACATATACTGTGCTACTTATTCTCACAAGCTATCTTTATTCTCATATTTTACAAATGAATCAACCAAGGATTGCAGACAATAAACTGCTTACCCAAGATTATAGAAAGAAAACAAAAATTGCAATCAGAAGTGGCATTTGTTGGTTGTAGTAACAATTATCATAATCTGTGCTATGGACATCAGATAGGCCAGGCTTGAAGGAGCTGAACCAAGGAGAAACTGGTTTTTAATTGTCAGGTTTAAGACATATCATTTGAAGGATAGAAGCATATTTGCACGGAAGATTCACTGGAGTAAAGAGGTAAAAATCCTAAGAGATTTCATGTGGGTGATTCATTGCCACAGAAACAACTTCCTTGGTATGTGATGGTTATAAGCTTAATGATTCTTGCTTTATTTCCATGAATAAATTGGCATCATTATGCAGAACTGAGGGTATGCAGACTTTCGAGGCAGGGAAACATTTCATTTAGCTCATATACATGACAAAAAGAAATAGATTGTGTAATTACTACACATCTGTGAGCACAGTTTTTTAAATAGAGCTTTTCCTGAATAATTAATCACATCTCTTGATTTAGGTCTTGGTAGTTTTTAATAAATTTAAAATATTTATACCTTGTTGCCAACTATTGAATTGCTTATCAACTGTATAATATACAGTCCCTTTGGGAGAGGTATCAAGAGGCAGATAAATAAAAAGGTGCTATCCACAGACTGAAAGTTTTTATCCTCACCTGCAATTAAAGTAACCAAGAAGTTTTCAGAATTTTTCAGAGCTACCTTTTAGAAATCTTTTCAGATTTTATACAATCTTCTAAAAAAAGTTCTGCTCCTGCAATGTTGTTGAAATAGATTTGGACACCTAAAGCGTGTGCCATAGAGACTGCTTTTCTTTTAGGAACATTATGGCTGTAATTAGTATCAGGAAGATGATAGAATTTAGATTTATGGATTGGGACCCATGCAGCACAGAAACCCCGGCAACCAATGACTAACCAGTCTGGATTCATTTAGCTTTGCTACTAAAAAAATTCTTAGTAAACTAGACACAAAAGGACAAATATTATATGATTCCATTTATGTGAGGCACCTAGAATAGGCATATTCACAGAGACAGAGGTAGTATAGTGATTACCAGGGTCCAGGGAAGAGAGAAATAATGATTTGTTTAATGAGTACATGGTTTCAATTTGGGATGCAACCGTGTTCTGGAGATGGATGATGGTAATGAATGCACAACAACGTAAATGTACTTACTGTCTCTTAACTGTACACTTAAAGTGGTTAAAATTCTGTTTCATATTATATATTTTGTCACAATAAATAATTTTTAAGCAGTAACAGTGCCAATAGTACTCACTAGTATTGACTGCCCTGCCATATGATATGCTAAGTGCTTTTCATGCATTTTGCTATTTAACCCCTAAAGTAAGCACTGCAGAGAACACGGCGCAAAACGTTAAGTTACCTGCGTAAGCTTCACACAGGTAGAAAATGGCAGAGTAGGCTTTGGATCTAAGTTGACTTGCAAAGCCCGTGCTATTTCTTTATCACTGTCTGTTTAGGACTTTATAGAACTTTTTAAAGTTTATATGAACCTTTCATTTTTGATTTATTTTTTCATATCAAATCAAGAACAATGTTGAAATAAAATCACCAAGGTTCAATGTTCTAATACCAACAACTGGCTTTACTCTCAGCTGATCTTTTTCGCTTCTTAAATTCTTCTTCATCTATGGAACTTCAAATATGCAACTAAGGCAGTTCCAGGCCTAGCATCATTTTCTCTGATAGTCAGTTGTAATTTTGACAGTAAGAGGGAGGAAGAGGAAAATGAATTCACTTCCTTTCCCTAGCTGTCCTCCACTATTGGGCTCAGATCCTGATGCCACTTGTGATCACCTGATAGCCTCTTTTTCAACCTGGGCTGGTTCACTCCTCCTTAGCCAACCTTGTGGAACCCTGCTCCCAGAAGGTCACCATACTGATGCCAACCTTAATGCGGACCCCTGATGGGCATAGCACACTACAGCCCAGAACTTCTGGTTTCAGCCATCCTCTCGCCTCCACTTTCTGAGGGCCTCTTTTATGATTTCTAGATGGACTTCTTTTAGTTTGTTTTTGCCCCATGTCACACCCTGCTTCAGAAACTCTCACTTCTTCTCACAAGGGTAGTGCCATCAGGGGTTCCACCTCCTTGATAGGCAAGTGACCCCAAAAGACAGAATCATTTTGGAGGAGTGGATGTTGACTCTGCTGCCAGTTAGAGCTTGCTTAAGAGGAAGCCAGTACCTAGAACACCAGAACTGAGAGATGGAGAGAGTCCTGCTGATGTTGTCTAATGATGTCTGACCTTTTTTCCAGGAATGGCTGGCACACAATGGGTGTCCAGTTATATTTTATTTGAAATAACATGTCATCAGACCACTTTATCAGAGCTCCAAGATCTTGATTTCTGAAATGAGGCCTTAAGTACAATCTTTCCTCATTTCACTTCTCCCGTTTATTTATTCAGTGAATATTTTATATCATTGAATTTTGTTTGACATAAGAACATAGATAAGTATGATATTCTGGAAATGCAGTGTCAGAAGCATAGAATATTAGGGAAGCACTAAGGAAGCACCTCAAACCTTGCGGGAGGAGCGTTGCAGGCTGAGGATGGAAGGTGCAGGCCCTGAGAGGGTTATGCTTGGTGGTTTAGGAACATCAAGGAGGCCAGCTGGTCTGTCTCCTTTGCTGCCCAACTTTGACTTTCTCCTCCTGCTAAGGTGGTTAACCAGGTAATGTGATGAGGCCTATTTTTATCAAGCTTATATTTATCCTTTCTTCCTTGTAGGTCTCTTTCACCCCTACTGCTATGAGTACCTATGCGTGTTCTCTCTAAACCTCCAGTCCTAATCTCTGCACACGACTCCAAGCAAATTTCCAATTGTTTTCATTAATTCTCCTCTTGGGTCTCTCCTGGTTCCTCCAGATCTAAATGCTCCCCAGTGAATTCAACATCCTGTCTACCCCACAGCACATTCATTCACCTTGTCTTCCTGGTAATACTTTCCCTGACAATGGCCCATTTTGTTATTAGGTCCATGAGGTTTACAAGCTCAGAGTCACCTTAGCTTTCTCCTCCCTTGTATTTCATATGTAATCGGGTATCCAGACCAGATCACCAAAAGTCAAAGCTCCCTAAATAGCCCCTAGCAAGTCACTAAACTAGATCAAATGTATGCGAGTAGACAATCATTCTCTGGCTATTGAAATCAAGAGGAAATGATATTTTTCCCCTTTATCTGCAACATCTTTTATCTTTACCTGGAAACTTCTATTGAGGTAAAATCTGGAAAACCACAAACCACACACTTTCTGATGAGCTTCCATGATTAATGCATTGTGAAAAAAAATCACTTTAAACACAATGAAAACATTTGAATGCAAGTGTTCATGCGTCACTACAATCTCATTTAAGCCAATTGGGATTACCAGTTGGGTTCCCCTGAGCTGTTCCTGTGGTGCCAGAAATTCTGAACTATTTTCTCTTTCTTCATTAGTGGTATTAAGTGACATGAAGTCTCCAACGTCACTTCAGTGCTACTCAAGGGCTCCTGAACAACACAAATCATTCCTTATCAAGATAGTGTACATATTCTATCATGTTATTTTTCAAACTTGCAATTATCACTTCTTTAGAAAGTATTCCCTTATTAACCTCATTCATCCTTATGTACTTCAGCATTTAAGCCTAAACATTTGCCAATTCTGATAATTGGGAAGTAGGCAGTTCATAAGAACAGGTAAAAAAAAAATCAAATAAAAAAAAAAAAACAATAATTATTAAATTCAATTTTAATGATGTAAAGACTTCATTTTAACTCTAGGATATATGTTATCTAATTAGCAGTTAAGAATAACTAACATGCAGATAACAAAATATCAATGGAAAAAATTAATAGTCTTTGCACTCAAACTGTATTTCATACCTAATACTTAGCCAAAAAGCAAAATAAAGTAGACTTATATAAGATATAAAAGTTATCCCTTGTCAGAGTATAGCTGAAGCTGAAATTTTATTTTAGTGTTAGCTAAACATTAGAAAACCTATTTAATATATTTATTTCTACGTGTTTTCTTTGCTCTAGGGTGTGTGCTTGTCAAACTTTTTTTGTACCACAGCACATGTAGAAAACCATCATCTTGGTGTAGCAAACTGGTCTAAGTGGATGAAGCTTCTCACAGACAAAAGAAGAGACCTGGATACTGGGCTCCAGGTCCTGCCCAGCAGCATCAAAGGCTGAGGAGATCAATACTTGGATATACCTGTAGCACATTCATGGCTGAGAAGCTCTAGTCTAGAAAATGGGAAGGCATATTGCATAGTGGTCCTAAACTCAGTTCTAGAATCAAACTAAAGGACCTCCCAGTCACTAGAGCTCACTGCTCTTCAGTTGCTTCATCCATAAAGAGAGCTAATAAAGTCTACCTCATACGGTTAGGTTATTCCTGTAAAGTGCCTGGACAGTCAGAGATGAAAAAAGTGACCTGTTGCATTGTTCCAAACCCTGGGATTATCCCAAAAGTCTATGAGTAAGCTAGAGCAGCTGCAGTGGAACAGAAAGGCACACAGCTTCCTGGATGAGTGGATGGATCAGGAGAGAAAATGCTACGTAGTTACTATGGAAATCTCCATGCTCTTCTCCTACCAGCAATGTCACAACTAAACTAGATTGTGGCATTTATTTTTCCAAAGAATAACTCCAGACATTAACATAGTGTAATTCAGTGGGCAAACAATCAATTTACAAGATCCACAACACAGATCCTTATTTCAGAAATAACTCTGTTTTACATTTCAAAAAAAATCATTTCAACTATCTACTTTATTCTGACCATACCAGTGTAAAAACCTAAGATAACATGGGCTTTGCAATACAAAAACTTAATAATGAAGTCAAGAGGAAATTTTACTTATGAAAGAAGCCATAACATATGAAATAACCAGAGTACTTGTTAATATAAAAGGAATGGTAATACTTAAATATTAGAGTTTAATTCTCAAAGTTTTCATCTCTACCTTGTATGTGTAATTAGCATCATTTAGTCAGTTCATATGTTCTGTGATAGAAGGACAAATTTAATTGGCACTTTACTTCCCACTAGATAAAATTAGACCATAAAATCAATATCTGAAATCTGTTGAGAATTATTTTGAGTTTTCTGTGTTTTCACATAGAGAATTTGCTTCAAAGAGATTTCTTTACAAAATTAAAAAACAATTCTATTCTAGAATAATATAAATCTCAAGAAGTATAAAAAAGAAGAAAACTCAAGATGGATGCATTTTCAACATTAATTTATCAGGGTTCCTGGGTAAAAATACTAGGATACATTTATTATCATTTCTAATGGCAGGAATAAGTATATGTATCTGAAACGAGATATCACATGACATGCTTAATAGAATTTATCAAAATATGCTTTAACTGAGTCCCAAATATTTCAGTGACTTTTTGTTTGTTTTATATTGGCTGGCTTGTCAGTATACCTTCCCAGTGATATCTATCATGACGGTAATAATATTCAGCTCATTTATGCAATATTTTGCTCTGGAAACATAAGTGCATTTTTTGTAATTTTGATTTTTTTGTTTTTGTTTTTAGACTTAGTCTTCCTCTGTTGCCCAGGCTAGAATGCAGTGGTGCAATCTTGGCTCACTGCAATCCGGTTCAAGAGAGCCTCAGCCTCCCAAGTAGCTGGAATTACAGGTGCCCGCCATCACACCTGGCTAATTTTTATATTTTTAGTAGAGACAGGGTTTCATCATGTAGACCAGGCTGGTCTTGAACTCCTGACCTTAGATAATCTGCTGCCTTGGCCCCCGAAGTGCTGGGATTACAGGTGTGAGCCACTATGCCCAGCTCTTTTTTTTTTTTTTTTTTTTTTTTGTAATTTTAATAACAATTTAGAGGCAACAAGCTATGACAATCATAAAAAGGTATTTTTAAGTTCAGGAAAATCAAGAATTTATTTTTAATTGAATAGTGTTAAGCCAATCACATAATTTTCTTACTACTAAATTATTTCTATCATCGGAGGATAAAAATAAAATATCTCTTATTCCAAAAGCAAAGACTAATCTATATGAATTATTACTATGTGTCATTTAAACATACTTAGAAATCATCTTGATAAATATAATACTTATGATTCTTTGGAACCCATTTAATTAATATGGATTTTTAGATCCATAAAGAATGCTTGCAGTTTTAAAATACTGTTTTAGAGGATGACATTTTCAGGATAATTGATGTATTTTCTCCTCATTTCTAAAAATCTGTGTCTATACATCTAAAATGAACTCCTCTTCCTTTTGCAAGATATAAAATTGTCTAACATAAAAGTAGATTTTTAAACACTGGAACTACTCAAAGTACAAGCCAGAAAATTAATTTTTAAATCCTAATGACTGTATTCATTATACTGAAGACTCTAACACTTCTTAATATATTTATTTTTAAAATTCAGAAAGTTTCTATCAAATTCACAAGAAATTAAATGTTTTTGTTTTCAATAATCCAGAAAAAGCAAGATCGTTGGTATAGCATAATTGCGAGTATTAAATTATATCCCCTGGCATTTTCATAACACATGAAAAGTAAAAAATGATTACTGTCAACATTTTAAAATATTTATTAAATCCAGTAAAGCAAGCAAATAATATTTGGACTGTAAAAAATAATTTTGCTATTTTACAAGTCAACAAATGTATAATATATCTGCAGGTAGCAGGCACTGTATTAGGTGTTGCCATATGGTACTGATGAAGACAGAGAGCAAGACAGATGCTTCTGAAAGGGAAAGGATGTTGAAGCAAGAGAATTGAGTATACCTTAGTAGGCATCTTTAAACCTCCATAAAACATTCTATTTCCATGTATCTGCTTCAGCAGAACCCTATTTGGAGTCCCTAGTTTACTCCAGAAAAGAGAAGGAAAGCAATTGTGCATAGGCTAGACAGAGAAAGCTAAAGAGACTTTCTACAATTGGCTGCTGCTTTTGCTCTGTGAAATGGTAAATGTTATCAAGTAAACCAATATACTACTACTGATTTTACTGTCAAGATTTTGGATTTTGGAAATTAACATGCAACAGTACATTCTTCAAAATAGATAAAGTAGGAAGGTTTGTAAATATAGCTTAGAAAGTAATTTAGAACAAAAGACTTCTTTACAATTCGATTCCAAATAGAATCATAGCTGATCTTGTTTCTTTGAACTTGACAATAAACAATGTGACTTTAAAGGTCGTCTTGTTTCCTAAATATATTGTGCACCAAAAAATATTAAAGATAATAGTATATATAGCATAGTCCCATTATTGTCAGTGAGGCAAATGCATGTAAACATATTTTTATATGCTTGTACAGAAAGAGGAAAAACTCCAAAGTGTTTTATACCAAAGTGTTAGCTGTGAATTACCTATAACTGCAAAAAAAGATGACTGTTAAAAAAATTAAAATGATAATTTAAAGTACTTCATAGACCTAAGAAAGAATATAATACTAAATAAAGTGAAATATAAAATGTAATAAACACATATTTCTGCATTAGATAGTATGTATAGAATAATAGTTGAGAAAAAATTAAGTATTTTAGGGAGGTGGAATTAAGGCTTGGATTTTCAAGTTAAAAATTTAAAATTTACCCATCTCCCTTCATTCTGATAGTAGCACCTTGTATTTAATTTTTTTCATTTTAAATTTCTAATTTTTCTTTAAACTTTTCAAAAGATAACTTGTTTTCTAAATGCTAATTTATTGATATTACCTTTTAAATACACCTGGGTCTGATTCTAGACTTTCTCTTCTGTTTCATTAGTCTATTTCTTCTGATTCCCATGACTTTACGTATCAAATTTTGGTAAAGGAATTCCTTCTTTACAAATTTTTTTCAAAACTTTCCTAAGCATCTTCACCCATTTTTATTGTAGATGATCTTTTCATCATTTTGTTAATTAAAAAATAAGAACCATGCTCTGGAGTATTTATTGTAAGGAAACTACATTGATAAGATAAGTTCAAAGAACTCTATGTGATGTGACCCTACTGGCCTCTCTCACCTCATCATAAAGGCACAGTCCTGCTTACTCATTCCCAGCTAAGTTAGAACTGACATTTAAATATATAACAAATATATAATAAAACCTGTAAGAAAAGCAGTAGAGCATCTGTTTTCTTTTTTATTCTGAGGGGTGATATGAAATACAGTAACCCTTAATAAGCAGGGTAGTTCTAATTTGATTACAGAATTTAAAAATGTTTTATCAGTGGTTGATAGGTGCAGCAAGACAGCATGACACATTTATACCTATGTAACAAACCTGCATGTTCTTCACATGTATCCCAGAACCTAAAGTAAAATTTTTAAAAAATGCTTTATCAACGACCTCGAATTAAATCAGCTCACTTGTCAGAAGTATGTAGCCAAGAAATTCAATGTACTCAAGTGGTACTCAATGGCAACAGCTGCATCTAAACAAGCTAATTCTTAACTTATTAGTCAAAAGTAACTCTGACACCCAAAAAAGACATAATTGCAATTTTTGTTGTTGTTGTTTGTTTGTTTTGAGATGGAGTCTCACTCTGTCACGCAGGCTAGAGTACAGTGACGTGATCTTGGCTCACTGCAACCTCCACCTCCCAGGTTCAAGCAATTCTCCAACCTCAGCCTCCCAAGTAGCTGGGGCTACAGGCATGTGCCACTGTATCCAGATAATTTTTGTATTTTTAGTAGAGACCGGGTCTCACCATGTTGGCCAGGCTGGTCTTGAACTCCTGACTTCGGGTAATCCACCCACCTCAGCCTCCCAAAGTGCTGGGATTACAGGCATGAGTCACCATGCCTGGCCACATAATTGTAAATTACTTAATCTTGTATACCTTAGCGAAAATGTTTGGGCCTCTTTTGCCACTGCATGATCCTCCATAGAGTGTGCTCTGCAGAAATGGTCATTAATTCTGTCACGAAAAGAAAGCAGAGCGGTGAGAAAAGAAATTCTCAGTATTTGTATGGATGGGTTAAGTCTTCTGCATATGTTATTATCATTTTATAACTTCTGGTGGTGGGGGGACATGCAGCACAAAAATTGTGATCCAAAGGCACATCAAGTTTCACTTCTCTGATATCAGTTAACTCACTGAGTACTGAAATTTAGAACCTTAGGTTAAAAGGCTGGTAAAAGTAGTTCCTATATACACTTCAATCTTTCCATTGTATTACAATTAAAATAGTTTATTTTGATCTGTTTGAATGAATTCTATGTTGTTTCCAATGATATCTATCAAATCAATAAGTACAAAAAGTTTGTAAGCTAAATCTGAAGAATTCCACTGATAACGTCTGCTTCTAAGTGTTTAGCACACATTTTAACCCTGAAAGCATCTTATGACTATATGCATCTCTAGAACTTTATCATTTCTTAAGCTTGAAAGTAATGGTATAGCAAAAATTATCTTATATGTGACCTAATGTCCTATATACACAGCCAGGAGATAAGACAGGTCTTGCAACTATTACTTAGGAATAATTTTCCTTTCATTTCAATTACTTCATATAAGTGTCTCTGTATTTTTAAAAAACATTTTGCTTTTTTTGCTAAGTAGAAAGTATATATACTTTGACATGTAAAAAACTTTCCTGAGTGTCATTAATTAAATACCCTAAAATTCATTTTTATTCCAATGGTGGCAAAGATTTAAAACTAAAGGATTGTGGCTGGCACACACACACACACACACACACACACACACAAACACACGCCGTATATACACCATAAGTCTCAAACTATTTATCATTCAATATTCAATTTTGTAAAACCTAATATTTTTTCAGAATTGAGCTTTCATCAAATTCTATGACATTTAAGTGGTTGTGGAGTAAAACGTTCACGAAATTAGGAAATTCTAAAGTTGCTCTGGACCCTCCCGTATCACCACGACAACACAGGCTGGATGCTGTTCTGTCACTGCATCTGCTGGCCTCTTGTTGCCTTTGAGCTGACTAGCATAGAAAGCACAGAACGGGACAATGAAATGCTGAAATGCTCTGCCACTAACTTTCTCTCATCCTATGAAATATCCTCTTTTTTCGACATGAAAAATCTGAATTAGATAATCTTCATTACTTTCAGGTCTAAAACATGTTTTTCTAAAGCTAATTTTGAAATAAATTTCACTGGGTATAAATGTTGAGGGTACAGAACACAGAATGAATTTTTTCTAAGCACTGCAGTTATCCAAGGAGGTACCAGATGTGTTTTATCATATGAATCTTAAGATAGTCTTATTTGGGAAATGAAAGAATAAAAAGGTTGAGCCAGGCGCCAGGGCTCACGCCTGAAATCCCAGCACTTTGGGAGGCTGAGACAGGTGGATCACGAGGTCAGGAGTTCAAGACCAGCCTGGCCAAGATGGTGAAACCCTGTCTCTACTAAAAATACAAAAAATTAGCTGGGTGTGGTGGCAGGTGCCTATAATCCCAGCTACTTGGGAGGCTGAGGCAGAGAATTGCTTGAACCCAGGAGGTGGAGGTTGCAGTGAACCGAGATTGTGCCACTGTGCTCCAACCTGCGTGACAGAGCAAGGCTCTGTAAAAGAAAAGAAAAAAAAAAATGTTAACAAAACATCCTAAGATTAATTAGAGCTGGAATTAGGGGATGAATCAGTTACTTGTTCTATAGAGTCATGATTCTGCTAAAAAAGTAGTTGAAAACTAAAAGAACTTTGATTGGAATGGACCTTATGTAAAGGATCTCAGCCTCCATACTGTATACATGTGGAGATTTTTTTACTTGCACAAAATTATGTAGCTAACTGGCAAGAGTGAGAATTAAAATGTATTGTTTATTACCTCCCAGACCAATGCTGTATTTACTTTTATAATATCAGTATCTTGTGATATAGACTAAGGGTATCTCTAATCAATGAGTTACAACACACTAACATAAATTATAGAAGGCTCATCTCTCTCTCTAAGATAGCAGTCACTGAAGCCTCATTTAAGCAGGCTTCTGTCACTGCTATCTTAACTGAAAAGCTCTTCCTTAGGGGTTTTCCACTCTCACACTCACTGAACATCAGAATTAGCTGGAGCTCTTACACAAATGTCAATGGCCAGGCCTTACCTGGAGAAAATACGATTAATTGGTGGTAAGGGCCAAGTATGGGCTATTTTTTTTTTTAAATTCTCCAGGTGACTTTAATATGAGGGAACTATAGTCTTACCTCTTTTATCTTTTCCCACTCAGCTACTGCTTTTTCCTCTTTAACTCAGTCTGACTGTCCAATACTTACAATGACATAATTAATAACCTAATTAAAAACTTCAAAAGAGGTGTAAAATTTACAGTAAAGGGTAAAGAAATACAAGTCCCTTTGAAAAGCAGGCCCCTTTGTAACAAGCCTCAATGTTGATACTGTATTCTTCCACTGCACTGCTAAGCTTATCCAGCGCACTCTACATTTCCTCATCTCCCATTCACAGCTCAGCACTGTGGCAAGGCTTCTATATTCCCAACTTGCTTGCAATTACTGCCAGCAAGCTACCAATGACTGCTGAAACTGTTAAAAGCAATCAGTGTTTTTAAGTTAACACATTTGGCCTCTCTGTAGTATTTATCAGACTCCTTTCTGGGACTGGCCCTTTGAGATGTCTTTTCAGGCTTTTGCATTGTTGACAACCAGGTGTTCCTATTTGAACCTGTGATTCTGACTCAGTTGATCCTGTGAATCCTGCCCAGAAGTGAACTCAGTGCACGAAGACCATTTTTCATACCCCTATAATTGTATCCCTAACCAATCAGCATTCTCCATTCTCTAGCTGCTGCCCAGCAAACTACCTTTGAAAAACCCTAGACTCCACATTTTTAGGGAGGCTGATTTGGGTAATAATATAACTCCAGTTTCCCGTTTACCTGGGTCTATGTGTATTGAACTCTTTCTCTGTTGCAATTCTCCTGTCTTGATAAATTAGCTTCATCTCAGTAGAGTGCAAGAACCCATTGGGTAGTTACATATTTGGGAGCTCATCTGGGATAGCTGTTGTGGGCACCTGCCTGCAGTTTGGCAGCCCCTTACTGGTGATGGGTTTGGAGGCCAGCCCAAGTGGCCACCTCAATGTATTGGACTAAGAGCTATGTCTGGCGCTACAGCTACCAGCAGGGTAATGTTGATCCATAGTGCATGAATCTAATTACAATGGAGAAATATTGGTGAGTACTCCAGGCACTATCAACACCACTTTACTTCTCTTGATCTATTGGCCTCTCTAGAGGCACTGTATGTATTCCCATCACAGGGACTGTTTGGCTCTCCTTAGATTGTAGGAAGAGCCTTGCTTTGGGGAGATTTGTCCCCAGACGTATGGAGAATAGGGAACCTGTTTGGAGGACTAGTATTCTGGTTTGGAATCTGGTTTTGAAGGTCTTATGTGTCTATGCAGAGGAGATCTCTGAAGGAAGTGCTGATTGAAGTCCAGCAGCCTTTCCTAGTTTATCTGGTAGCTCACATTTGGTAAGCCCTGAAGGAATTGTTAGCAGGAGCTCAACAGGTCTAACTCAGGGTGATCATCTGCTCTTCCATCTTGCTCAGAGACCGCCTGTTGAAACTCCTTGTCAGAGATCGCCTGACCTCACTTTGAGTAGATCAAAGATGACAAGGTCCAACAGGAGCAACTTTGAGGCCTGCCAGGTTGATACTCAAGTGCTAAGTGTGCTGACTGATGTCTGTGTTTTGTTATGTGTATTTTGTTCCAGTCAGAATGAGAGGTGTTAACTCAGCTCCCCCATGAAAATTGAGAGGCTTTTGCCTATGTCTACATGAAGTGGAGAAGGATGATTTTCTTTTGTAATGCAGCTTGGCGCCTGTATCTATGGCACAGCAAACATGGTCACCAAGGTCACTCAGAGAAAAGAAACCTGTCAAACTGGCAAAAGACTGGTAAGAATTTCTTCCCAGTCAGGCTTCTGGCCTCTAACTGAGCAAACCAGTTGGTTGAATGAATGGTAAGAAACAAGTCTCCTCTGCAAGGCTTTGATTAATAGGAAAAAGAATTTGTCAGGCTAGTGTTAGGCTGTAGCAAATCTGGTGTATTTCGTGCTATAAATTTGTCTTTCTGTGTTGTTCTATCATGAAGAGGGGTACCACAGGATAGACTGTGGGCCTAAGACCCCTATAAACCCACTGTTCGAGCCTACCCTGAAGACTGGTCAGATACAAACTTTGCTGCACATCCTGAAACAAAATCATGAGGCCTCTTGTCTTGTTTTGCGTCCTTAAAAATTTGACTTTGTAACCATATGGAGGCACTCTCTCTTGGTCTCTGCCATTTGGAGGGAAAGAATTTTTAGGCTTATTCCATGACTAGCCTTAAGAATTCTTTTGAGCAGTTAAAATCCTTTACAAGCTTAAAAATGACCACACTAGACTCCTTCTGTGAGCACAATGGCAATTGTCCCATGTTGTAGCTCAGTAGCTAAGATGCTGCCCTTTTACAGTGGTGTCCTGGGTTCAATTTCCAGATTAGGGAATGAATTCTTTCTGGTTTAATACTTAGGGGACTTTTGCCATTTATTATTTTTTCCTCCATGTACAGCTTCTGATATCCTGTCTTGTATTTTTCTTGCCCTGAGCTACCTTTAGGGTGATTTTAGATCTTGTAAAGCTCACTTGCCATCTCTTTGGAGACACCTCATGTGTCTGTGGTTAAGTCATAGCCTTAGGATTATTAACTTTATGTGGGAGGTTACCTTTGGTAAAAAATTCAAAAACCAAAAATATCCACTGTTTGTTCCTGCTGAAATCTGGTAACAAAAAATTTAAGGATTTTTTTGAAACCTTTGCAGTTAAAATTGACTTAATTTGGACTGTATGGGTACAGTTTTAAGGCTCTTGCTCTCCCTCTGTAAAAACTTCTCAGTCAACTGAATTGTTTCTCATTTACTCCTGTTTGTCCCTCCTTCCACTGTATCTAATCGTTTTTACCTTTGGGAGCACAAGGATTACTTTGCATTATGAGAAAATTTAACCTGAATGTATAATAGCTAGATAAGAGATACGCTTTTTTAAATGGCTGATGTTAGTTGCTTACAGTGAATGATATCACTAAAGGATGGTATGCCTTTCTTTGCTTGTTTAAATACAGAAAGCATGCTTGTAAACACTTAGACGGTACGGAATGGAAGATGGGTGACTATCACGTAGACTGATTGGCATTGAGTTGCCCCATGGCCTAGGAGAAATGTCCTTTCAATGAGATACAATATGGAATCATTGCACTGTCTTGTAGTATTTCCCTCTTTGGGGAATCTAGGCTTTGGTGTAAAAATTAGATCCTTAATCTTGGGGATACATTTTGCATTCCAGCTGTGCCTGCTTATTAGGCCCTAAAAAACTGCCTGCTTTCCTGGCCTGTTTCCTAAAAGATTCCACCCTGAAGCCAATAATCCAATCAAGAAGCTTAGATCTTTAAAAAAATCTCTCTGTTTAAGAGTGTCTGTTTTTCCTGGTCATCTTGACTAAACTTTTGTCCTCACCATTTTCCCTTGGTGTGGAAATATATAAATTTATAAAATATAAATTACCTATTTTGTTTCACCTAAAAATTATACCATCAAAAACACAAATTTCGAATTGCCTGGCTGACAATTATTTAGGTCAGGGAACAAATAATCAAGATACTAATAGTCTGAGGTCAAAAATGGAAAACTTAAAAACTGGCAAATAAAGAATCTTATCACAATTAGCCAGGCATGGTGGTGTGCACCTGTAGTCCCAGCTACTTGGGAGGCTGATGTGGGAGGATTGCCTGAGCTCAGAAGGTCAAGGCTGCAGTGAGCCATGACTGTGCTAGTGCACTCTAGCCTGGGCAACAGAGTGATTGTCTCAAAATAATAACAATAATAATAATCTTATTTCCCTACCAGATCTGCTTCTGCCTGCCTATTTATATGTACTGGGTATATATTTTGCTACCAAAATACATAACATGACTGCAATTAATTGGCTTTTAAAAAATTCTGCACATAAGCAAGTTGGCCAAAATTAAAAGGCTATTAGTTTTTCCACAAATTAAAATATTAAAATAAGAGTATACTGATACAGGGCCAGAATCTAGGTCCATCTGTCTAAATAACGGAGTTTCCTTAGAGCATTAATCTGCCCTTTAACAAAAAATTAGAAAGGATTATAAAAATAGACTTATAAAAATTTTACCTTATAGTCAAACTAATTAAAATTGGATAGATTTGTTTATAAAATGTTATTAAAAATTGAGTTTAACATTAAGACTACACTAATGCAAAAGTAAAATTTGGCTTTCTATTTTACATGCAATTTTCATAACATTAAGAAATTAAAAATTTTATTTGTTACCTAAATACATGGGAGAGAGAAAAGACAGATTCAGTTGGCTTCATGCTATATTGGTGTTGTTTAACGAGTTGAGACTCCTCTCTATTAATGAGTAAAGATTTTTGCCTTTTTGAAATTTTAAATAATTATTTTGGCTAAATAAATGATTTACAGTGACCTGGAATTCTATTGTGTAAAGTGTAAAACATTTGATATTTGACAAACATTCCAAAATCAAATTCTGACTTATTTTTTTTAACCTCATTAACTTTTTAAATATTAGGTCCCCTGAAGTCCAAAAAAGGCATGTTGACTTATTTGGTATACTAAAATTATACAGAAAGCATTGTCAAATATAAAATGGTACTCAAGTTTCTTCTGGCTACAGTCAATAAACATGTTTTTATGTGATCCAAAATGATATAAATTTCCTGTAATTCTGATATGTCTGACTATGTTATAAATAATAATAATTACTATATGATTATGTGCCATAAAAATGACCAGACTTCCTTTTTGGTTGCATCTTTAACTGTGGCTGTCCTGACTTTTGTCTTCCAAGGGTAACTGTCTTGTTTTGATCCTTTTCAAAAGGTGGTTTATAACCAGCTGTAAGATCCTAATGAGTGCTCTTGAATGCAGGTTTCTGATAACTGTAGAGACTGTGCCATTAAAACAAAACAAAACAACAACAACAAGAACAAAAACAACTTCCAAGACTGTCATAGAGAGCTAGTGTGATGAGGACTGCTGGTCTGATATTGGGCAAAACAGGAATTGCATGGACTGAATTAATAAAAGACCAACATCAGGTGCAGTGGCTCACATCTGCAATCCCAGCACTTTGAGAGGCTGAGGCAGGAGGAATGCTTGAGTCCAAGAATTCGAGACCAGCCTGGGCAATTTAGGGAGACTCTGTCTTTAAAAAAAAAAAAAAAAAAAAAAAAGGATTGAAATAATATTTATGACATTTCATTTAAAACACTGCTAATTCTTTTGTTTTGCAGAGTGTAAAAACCTTTTTGCTTTTGAGCTATTTACAAAATATACTCGTGGAGTAAAAGTTAAAACACATTTCTTTTACTCTATGTTATTTCTCCAGAATTTAAAAACTATTTGTAGCATATACTTAATTTATAACAGTGTAGTTACTTCATAAGTTCAATAAAAATCTGTTTTCTTTTATGACAAGACACCATTGGTTATTTTACTAAGGCTTTGACTAGAATGGTATGCTTTCAGATATAAACAGACTGCTTTAAGGAATCAATTTGACTTATAGAACTGATAAAAGCCCCTTGAAAAAAATTAACCTCATACTTTGTTTACCTAGTCCCTATACAGGGTTCCTGACCTATGATTAAAAAAAAAAAAAAAAAAAATTTCTGACAGACCCGGGAGCCTCCAAATATAATTGGGAGGTTTAAAAAAAAAAAAAAAAAAAAAAAAAAAAAAAAAAAAAAAAAACCACACACAAAAAACATACAGGTATTTGCAGGCATAGATAAATCCATTGCTGGGCTCAAGGCTTTAAAAATTCAAATCTGCAATTCCTTATTTTAAAAAGTTCCAGCAAAGCCAATGTTTAGAAAGCCTATATGGCAAATAATTGTTCTTGCTGTACTTTATGCAAATAATCAGGCCAAATATAAAAAGACTTAGACTTATTTTGCAAATAAAGTTGTCCTACTATGATTTGTCATTAATAAAATAGAAACTGGAGAGAAAAAAATTATGTTTCAAATAAATAAAACTTATACATCTTGTTTTTAGGTTCTAATCTTGTCCACTGTTTGGGGGTTTTATTATTTTCTGCAATTTGGACTGAATCTTGGGGGTTTTTATTATTTTCTGCAATTTGAATGAATCTTGAATTCTTTCCAGGCTACAAGTCCCCCAACTTAACATTTTCAAATTTTTCTGACAATGAAATTGCTACTACCTTTTTCCTAAGACCCTGAAAACTAGAACTTATTCCTTGTAATACAGGCAAGAAAAACATGTCATATCAGATTGCTACCACTTGCTTCCTCTGTAATTAAAAATGCTTTGAGTCTAATATGTGGATAAATTGTGCCCAACATTAACCTTTGCTTTTCTTTTATTTCTATAAAAGTGACTTTTATTAAAAACATTTGCCTTCATCATATATAGAGGCCTAGCCCATCTACAGTACAACCTCCTGAAATGAGACACAATTGTTTAACAGATTTAGTCTTAGACCTAAAAAACTGACTATAGAAGATATGGTATGCTATATTTAAATTTACTCTTTCCTTTGTCTAACAAGCTCTGACCCAAATCTCTCTCTACTAGCAAGCCCACACCTGACTGGTTGTTGGGGCTAAATCAGAATCTCTGAGGGCTTCAGATCAATTCTACAAGAACTCCTGAAGCCAGAACTTTTGCTTGTTATGTTAGGCATGCAGTCAGCTGCAAAGCAGTTTCATTTCTCTTACCCTGAGCTAACCCCTATCTCAACTAAGTCCCCTGTCAGCAGGAAGTTAGAGCAGTCATTGGCTTTTTTCCCATCTCTGATTGGTTTGGCTATGTCCTCTCCCAAATCTCATCTTGTATTGAAGCTCCCATAATTCTCATGTCATGAGAGGGACCTGGTAGGAGGTAACTGAATCACGGGGGCAGGTCTTTCCCATGTTGTTCTAGTGATAGTGAATAAGTCTCACAAAATCTGATGGTTTTGCAAAGGGGAGTCCCCTGCACATGCTCTTTTGCCTGCCACTATGTAAGGCCTGACTTTGCTCCTCATTTGCCTTCCGCCATGATTGTGAGGTCTCCCCGGCCATGTGGGAATAAGAGTCAACTAAGTCTCTCTTTTATAAATTACCCAGTTTCAGGTACGTTTTTATTAGCAGTATGAGACCCAGGTAATACAGTAAATAGGTACTGAGAGTGACACGCTGATGTCATGATATCCAAAAATGTGGGAGCAACTTTGGAACTAAAGTACAGAGGTTGAAAGAGTTTGGAGGGCTCAGAAGACAGGAAAATGTGGGGAAGTTTGGAACTTCCTAGGTAATTTTTGAATGGCTTTGACCAAAATGCTGATAGTCATATGGACAATATAAAATCCAGGCTGAGGTGGTGTCAGATGGAGATGAGGAACTTGTTGGGAACTGGAACAAAAGTGACTCTTGCTTTGTTTTAGCAAAGAGAATGGCAGCATTTTGCCCTGCCCTAGAGGTTTGTAGAGCTTTGAACTTGAAAGAGATGATTTAGGGCAACTGGCAGAAGAAAGTTCTAAGCAGCAAATCATTCAAGAGGTGACTGGGATGCTATTAAAGACATTTGGTTTTTTTGTATTCACAATGATATGGTTTGGAATTGGAACTTATGTTTAAAAGAGAAGCAGAGCATAAAAGTTTGAAAAATGTGCAGCTTGATGATGCAATAGAAAAGAAAAACCAATTTTCTTTTAAAAAATTCAAGCCAGCTGAAGAAATTTGCATAAGTAACAAGAAGCTAAATGTTAATCACCAAGACAATGGGGAAAATATCTCCAGGGTACGTCAGAGGTCTTTACAACAGCCATTCCCATCACAGGCCGGCCTAAGAGGAAAAAGTGGTTTTGTGGGTTGGACCCAGAGCCTTATTGCTTTGCACAGTCTCAGCACTTAGTGCCCTGCATCCCAGCTGTGGCTAAAAGGGGCCAATGTATAGTTTTGGCTGTGGCTTCAGAGGGTGCAAGCCCCAAGCCCTGGAAGCTTCCACATGGTATTGAGCATGTGGATGCAACAGAAATGAAGAACAGGTTTGGGATCCTCCATTTAAGATTTCAGATAATGTATAGAAATGTCTGGATGTCGAGGCAGAGTGGTGCTGCAAGGGTGGAGCCCTCATGGAGAAACTCTGCTAGGGCAGTACAGAAGGGAAATGTGGGGTGGAAGCCCCCACACACAGTCCCCACTGGGGCACTGCCTAGTGGAGCTGTGAGAAGAGGGCCATTGTCTTTCAGCCGCTAGAATGGTAGATCCACTGAAAGCCTGAACCATGCATCTGGAAAATCCATAGATACTCAACACTAGCCTGTGAAAGCAGCCAGGAGGGGGGCTATACCCTGCAAAGCCACAAAGGTGGAGCTTACAAAGACCATGGGAACCCACCTCTTGCATCAGTGTGATGTGGTTGTGAGATTATGGAGTCAAAGGAAATTATTTTGGAGCTGTAAGATTTGACTGCACACTGGATTTTGAACTTGTATGGGGCCTGTAGACCCTTCATTTTGGCCAGTTTCTCCCATTTGGAACAGATGTATTTATCCAATGCCTGTACTCCATTGTATCTGAGAAGTATCTTTGATTTTACAGGCTCATAGGCAAAGGGACTTGTCTTGTCTCAGATGAAATTTTGGACTGTGGGCTTTTGAGTTAATACTGAAATAAGACTTTGAGGGACTGTTAGAAGGGAATGATTGGTTTTGAAATGTGAGGACATGAGACTTGGGAAGGGCCAGGGGTAAAATGGATATGGTTTGGCTGTGTCTCCACCCAAATCTCATCTTGAATTGTAGCTCCCATTCCCACATGTTGTGGGAGGGAGGTAATTGAATCATAAGGCGGGTATTTCCTGTGCTGTTCTCGTGATAGTAAATAAGTCTCACAAGATCTAATGGTGTTATAAAGGAGAGTTCCCTGCACACACTTTCTTGCCTCCCACTATGTAAGATGTGACTTTCCTCCTCATTTGCCCTCTGCCATGATTGTGAGGCCTCCCCAGACATGTGGAACTGGAGAGTCAGTTAAACCTCTCCCTTTATAAATTATCCAGTCTTGGGGATGTCTTTATTAGCATGAGAACAGACAAATATAATCTCCATAGCTCACACCTTAAGAATAAGCTGAGGTAAAACCCAAATGGGAGGATGGAAATTATCTTTGCAAAAATCTTAACACCTTATATCAACTTTTATAACAGTAAAAGAGATGCGATCTAACCAACTCCAACTTGACTTTAACTTCCAAATTGACCTTGATCATTCCTGGGTATGAGCCAAGCTAACTTTGAGGAAAAATTTAGCTTATAGTTCATATAATAATAGTGCTTCCCAAAGCTAAACTACCTTTATAAAACTAATAAATGTCTACCAGGCTAAAAAAAATAAGAGGGGCCTAAATTCTGCTAAAATATAGGCATAAACAATTATCCACCATTATTCCGGAGGTCACAAAATTTACAACTTCCTCAGTTACTTCTGTAAATAACATCACTATTATAAACTGAAGATTGGCCTTTTGAGATGTCTTTTAGGCTTTTGCATTTCTGACAACAGAATGGCCCAATCTAAGCCTATGACTCTTGACTTAACTGGTTCTCTGGCACTCACCAGAAAGTAAACTCAGTGCACAGGGCCATTTTCCACACCCCTATGATACCACCCCCATCCAGTCAGCAGCACTCATCTCTAGCCCCTGCCCACCAAACTATCCTTTAAAAATCCTAGTGTCCAAATTTTCAGGGAAGCTAATTTGAGTAATAATAAAACTCAAGTCTCCCATTTAGCCAGCTCTATGTGTATGGAACTCTTTATTACAATTCCCTTGCCTTAATAAATCAGCTCTATCTGGGCAGTGGGCAAGAAAAATACACTGGGGAGTTACACCACAGCTCCTATTTCTATCTTATCCTTCAGCTTTTACAGTAGAAACCTTTATCATAGGCCTGGTTGGCCACATTTTATTGCAATTGTGTTTTCACTTTTTTACCTTCCCCACTAACCAAGAATCCTTCCAGTGCTATTTCTATCTCTGTAACCACAAAGTCTAACAAATGCTTGATATCTAGGCCATCGTTTTCTATTTGCTGAAAAAAGGACTATATGGAAATTCAGAAAATTTAAATTTTACTTTCTCACTAATAATATAAGGGAAGAACTATACATAACAGAAAAAATGACATAAAAATCACAAGAATTTAATAAACTTAACTTTTATAATAAACTTTATGAAGGAAAGAACATGGATAACTTGAAAGACATGAATCAAATGAGTCTAAGTTATATGTTAGCTGAATACTTTTTTAAAGCTGCTAGTGGAGGTAGTAGTCAACTGAGGAAAAACTCACTACACTGAAAACTCATTTGTTTATACCACCCTGAAAAAAGTTCCTATTTCCATGACTTTTACCTTTTGCCTCAATACTACTTAATCCTTTTTGGGTCAGAGACCCCCTTGAATATCATGCACTTTATAGTCCCTACCTGCAAAAACCAAAAACAAGGTAAAAAATGTATCTTTTTAAGAAAATTTCCCCAACCATTCCCACATGCAATGATTTAAGTACTCATTTCACTACTCAGTTTGTGCTATAGTAATTTTTACATTAATATTTCACCCTGTGACAATTGTGTAGTTGTCATTTTTTGTATTTGTTATCTCTCTACCTTCATGGTGTTCTCTGTAAAGACGGAGCCAGGCAAGTTTTAATGCAGTGTCATACTCTAGCTCATAAATGACCAACTCAATGTAGTCTGACAAATGCTCAAATACTGAAAGAGCTTCTCAATGCCTAAGAACAAGTTGGTGTCAGCCTAATAATAGCTAATGCTTATTGTATACTACCTACCAAGTGTTAATCTCAACACGTAACTATATTAAGCTCTTTAATTTTGACAGTCACCCCCATGAGCTAAGCTAGGCTATCATCATCCAAGTGAGGAAACTGAGACACAGAAAGAAGTAACTTCTTCTCAAGATTAAGTATCCAAGAAGCAGTGGCCCTGGCATTTGAATACTAACAGCTGGCTTTAAGAAAGGACATGATTCAATACTCTACTACCTTACCTCAAGTACTTGAGCAGAACAACTATGAGCTGGGATGTTTTAAGACGAGAATGACTTCTAACATGCCAATGAAAGAAATACATTTTGCCCTTAAAAATAATTTTTTCCCTTCCTTTTATGGCCTTATTATCTTCCCCCCTCTCCTCTTCATTCTATCCCCATCAAACCCCTGAGTCCAGTTTTCCACCACCACCAAAGTGATTCATCTTAAACTTTTAGTTTTCCTTCCATATGTTTATCCAAACTAATTTAATCCTACATGAGGAGATGCAGATATTCACGTGCATACAAACCCACATATACACACATATACCAAGGAAGAAAGGGCATTTTCTTAAAAATGCAATATTTTTACAGTGTTCTATAAAAATATCTTTACAGAATTTAAAAAAATTTTACAGCTTTCTGCATCTTCTTTCACAAAACAATACTTCCTGGAAACATCTCTCACTCTCTGGAATACATTTAGTTCATCCCTCTGATGGCTACTGAGTATTCCTAGTGTGGATCTATCACAATTTTTTCTTAGGGGAGTAACTGAAAACAAAGTTCACTTTCTTTCCAGTTGTTTGACACTAAGAACAATGCTGCAATTACTGTAAGACATCAGAAATGCTAGTGGTGGAACATGAAGCAGGTAGGCTGAGTTCCTTGGAGGAAGCTTCTCTGTCTCTAGTCTTCCTGAATTCTCTTCTCAGGTAGCAGGGAACACTCCCTCCTTCTCAGCCATTTGTTGGGGGTCAGGAAGGGAGAAGTGACATATTTTGGTGGGGCCAATATCAAACTTCTCTCCAGAAGCTCAAATTTGAAAGCCAAAGGGATCTTCCCCTGCCACTTGCCAGCCCATGTAAGAGAAAACCCTGTCCTAGTTTTCTCTGCCAAGACCCCCACCACAAAGCAAGGTCTTATATGCACTCAGCAGCAAGTGGAGGGAAGGAAAAACCCAGGTTCTATGTTTCCAGAACCTATTCCAAGTCCATCTAAAAATTTAATGCTCTGCTATGAAACCTCCTTAAAATGCTCATTCCAAACAAAGCTGTTCTAGTGTATATTTAAAGACGCAATACCAGCTAATTTACTTCAAATCAGAGTAATTAACTGGGTAAAAAAAAAAAAAAACCTAGTGGAAAACTATTCAGTTCCCACCTTTCCTGCTGAGGTCAACTGAGGACCGGACTGTAAGAATTGGAGTATGAAACAGGCTATGTTTCAGATCACTTCACTGAAAATGGCTTGATAACTAATAAAGAGTGCCCCCTTGGCTTCTCCTACTTTGTTGGGGTCGTGAATTTTAAGTCTCTTAGGATAATGTATGTACATTGAAGCATACCACTCAAATTGCACTCCAAAATGTTTATAATTTGGAAATTATTTTTTGTTCAATACATATTCTATTCACTCTTTCTTACTGAACTTCACTGCATATTGTAAGATTTTCAAGTCTTTCATCCAGCAGGCTACCTTATAGAACACTAAGTCACTTTTAAGACAGCAATATCAGTTAGTAATCTGGATAATCAACTTGGTTGAAACTTGGCAGAGTGCTTAAATATACATTTACTATATACACATATCTTGTTTAACATCACCATGCATATAATGCTACCCCTAGTAATGTTAAATGTTTAACTTATAATACAGTATATACCACTAATATACACTTTTCCCACACTCACAATGCTGATGGGCACTGTCAAGAAGAGCAAGCATGGCAGACTGTACCATACAACCTTGGATAACAGGCACACCACAATGCCAAAATGCACGTCTGATTAATGCTCCTCTACACCACTTGGGTGAAAGCAGTCTGCAATATATGGCTATGTCTTGTGGCCTATTTTGTAAACTAGCAAATAATTTTTGCCCAAAATGGCTAACAAAAGGTTTACAACAGTATTGGAGCTTCTACAAATAAACAAGGACAAATGTCGTTCTTGGTGCTAAGATGAAACTGTTACGGCAACTGGAATGTACCTTCTAGGAAACGGTCGTGGAAATAGGGTAGAGATCAACAGAAAATTAGATTGGTGAAAGTCCTTTCACATTATGAAAAGCATCATAAATATTGCCACTGGCTGGGACAGATGACTAACAACTGTTTGGCAGGTGGCATTTCATGATTTAAAGACATAGAAAAAAACTGGAGTGAGTGCCAATTTAAGACATCAGAATAATTTCCCCTTAGGGCTTTTTCTAGAACTATAACCACCCCACTGAGAATCTATTATCAACATTCCCATTTTTAGGAGCACATCCTCCCTATCCCCTGAATCACTCCTTCCCATGGGTCATGTCTCTACATCCATTAAAATACAAAAGAAAAGAAAGAAAAGCGAGAGGAAAGTAAAATATTACTTTTTATTTTCTCAGGCACACAAGTGATTTGGATACCAATTATCAGGACATTTTATTGATTTCCCTTTAGAATGATCTATTTTAAATCTTCAGCCACCTTAGAAAATAGTTTGCAGCAATCACTTTGCGATTTGGAAGTACCAGGTTAGAATTTAGTTGTGGAATAAGTTAACAGTTTATGTTCATTATGTGAGGTTATTTGAACTCCTGAGTTTTTAATATCCTATGGAATAGTGATTCCTCTCCCTTCTAATGGCTTCTCAGCTTAAAGCAATGACTTTTAAAAAATTATATCTTAAATGCTTGATTACAACAGAAATTGACCAATCTAAAAATTAGATAGTGTTATACTGAACATCATTCTGACACAGTGAGTAGCCTCTGGCTGAAACAAAATTCCACCACCAAGGCCATCAACCTAGGTCAGTACTGTTGTTCCTGGGGTCCATGTAAAACTCTCTTTTCCTCTGCAAATGCTGCTTGGCTGTGAACAGCATGGATTTACTTTGCCTCTAAAGATTTACCTGCACAAACCTGGCACACACCTAGCGACTTTCTCAAGCATTCTAAAGATATCCCCAGAGCTAACAAACATTGACATATGTAAGTCACAGCACCTTTCCCAAGAATAGTCCAAATCAGCAGTGCATATTAACACACACAGGAATGCGGGGGATATGCTTGTACCTACACCACTGATCTCAGTTACAGCAAGGTGAAATAAGAGTAACAAGTGAACTTAATAGCTTCGCAAGAAGGAAAATGTTTCATAGTCATATACTTGACCCTATCAGGAAAAAGCCATCTAAAAGAATTTGCAGCTGGTTACAAAGTGCATCAAGGGAGAGAATGGCTGGCTCTGAAAAAACCCACAGTCACTTCTGACACAAAATATGCATTCTAATGACAGAGATTTGGTAATGTTATTTTCACAAACCAAACAGTACAAATTTCAAGTTATTTCACAAATCAGATGATCAAATAAAAATGGCCGTGAATATACTCAGTAAATTCGTACACACATTTTTTAAAAAGGTGCTATTGTAAAATAACCTACATAACAAAATTTGGCAAAGAGTAAACAAAATCATTAACAATAAACCAGAAAACATGTAAAACTTAAGAAAACACTCAAAGAATTAAAAAAGAACACATCTTTCATAAGATTCAGAAATTAGATAAATTGTGTACTATTTTTAAGTGTGCATTAAGCAACTTTATACTGCACTTTAACATTCTGAGAAATTTGACATTTCATTTCTATAAATACACATGACTGGAAACATTTTATAAGTATCTATGACTGACAGCAATATTTGGACAACATAAAGGTATCCTGTAGTTGTATGTTGCTGCCATAAATCTGGGATGCAGGATTAAAAATGGAGTAAATAAGGCATGGCAATACTTTGCACAATTTATTGTGAGTGCAACCTAAAATCCAAGCAACCAAATTCACCTATCAAGTAGCAGGACTACAAGGGATTATTGTTTACTTGGATGCTGGAAATGCTAAAGAAAAGAAAAACCACAGCCATAGATTGGTATTTTAGAAACAGTCAATCCATACTATTTTAAGAAAAAAAGGATTATTTATTATATAAAATTATGATTGGCAGAATACAGAAAAATTATTTCTTTTACCTTTACATATTTATTATAAGTACCAAGCAAAGTGTAACAATTAGAAGAACTCATTACAAACTACCAAAAACTATTCATTTGGTGAAATTATTCAGGTCATAAATGCACTTCAAAATATGTGAAGTATAAAACAAGTATGAAAACAGTGATCTTAAATAATGATTCCTTTCACAAAAACTAACCAATAAATGAGAATCACAAGAAAAACGTTGTCAGATTCGACGAAAAAAAATCAAATGTATTGTCGGTTGGGATTGTTAAACTAAAATCATTAAATGAAAAAACAGCAATTAAGATTCAAAAGAGAAAAGAAAAACTAAATGAGTAGGAATCAAAAAAGAATAAGGGTATTCCAATACTATATCTATTTTCCTACTACTAACAGAAAAGGAGGATTTAGAGGCCAATTGTATCCTGTAGACCCAGGTGCTCTCAAAGTATTTGCACTGAAGTCTTCTTGGAATGGACATGTAAATGAACTTTACTATTACTCAAAGGTGAGAAAACTTACGCATTATAAAGGAAAGGTAACCAATTATAGACGTAGCAAAAAGAGCACATATTAAAATGAACAAATTCATCTCTAGCATAAGACTAGAATAATCTGCTTCTAAAGAATTCCTTTCTACTTTAGTAGATGAGGGCAAAGCTTTTACTGTAATGAAAACGCAAATGGGAGGTCTCTGATAAGTTGGAATTGTCATAGAAAAAAAAAAGATACCTACCAGAAAATTTGCATTAATATCTATAATCTCATTTGTAAAAAGAAAACTCATCAAGCTTATAATTAAACTCTTTTAAAAATAAATGAATAATATATATGTAATATGAATCATATGCCAAATTATATTCTATAGTTATAAGTGCTATTAATAAATACATTTGATTCATGCTACAAGAGAAAGAATTGAGACAATTTCACATTTCAGAATTCCTGAGTCTTACCAGAGAAAAACAAGTACCAAAAAAACAAACAAAATAAACCTACTTTTAGTAGGGCAAATTACACAAATTTGGGCATTACCTTAATATCATATTCATAGTTTTAAAGCTGAAGACTATGGGAACAATATATATGTACTTCAAAGAAATTATAAACATGTTTTTAAAGCTTGGTTTTTAAAAAAGGCGTTTTGATCAAACAAGGCCACCTGAGTGACATCTTCAATGATGGTAAGCCCACCATTTTAAAGGAATAACATCTTTATTTAAAAGCCTAATTATTAATATAAAAAGGAAAAAAAGCTTATTTTAATGAAATGTTTTAGTACGATTGCAATGGGACAGCCCTTTGATGAAAAATCTAAGGAGGGTAAAGCCAATGTAGCTGAATTAGAACAAGAGTTCTAATTTTGAGCCACCACCCGCTAAATAATTTCCCTTTTGCTTTGCATATTACACAGTGAAAATAAACAGGTATCTTAAGAGCACTTCAGTCCCACAACGTAGGATTTAAGCTTTGTGAATAGGTGTAAATGGCCCTGTAACAATATGATGCCTGCAAAAATACATTCAACTGAAAATTAATGTCTGTTCTCTAACTAGTAAGGAAATGGGAAGCTAAGTGGCCCCATTTAAACAACAACAAAAAAATAAAAAACACAGTTTATCCTTTCTGGGAAGACTACCAAAGCAAAGAACATCCAATAATAATATATATTTAAAACTGCATACTTTTACTCATCATTATAAGTAGGAAAGATGCATACAAACTACTCATGAGCTTTATAAATAAAGACACTAAGCAGAAAAAATATTTAGGTTATTTCTCTGTTCGTAAATATCCAGAGATAAGACAATTAAAAAACACTAAAGTGCAGACCTATAGGCCAATACAGGCATGATAAAGAGGTGCAGTAAAATTTGCATCTACATTTACACTTACATATCCGGAAAATGATTCTTGCTTTTAAAAACAATTGTGCAATTTAAAAACTAGTCAGTTTTGTTTGTGCCGTAATACAATTAGAACTTGTCTCTGCCCACTGGTGGAGTGACTGCTAGACTTTAGACAGCACACTACGCTCTTAACAATCACATATCTCATTAGAATCATACAACATTGATTCCACCTCCAGAAAATGTTAGGGTCCTCTTGTTGTAGAATGAAGAGCCACTGGTATTTGGTTGATTGCCTTTAACCAGAGAGGATTTCAGTTCCATTTCACAAGCTACAAGAGCTGCATTCAATTCCACTTGAGCTCGATGAACTACATAAAACATGAGGCCTATACTTACAACAATCTGTGAATAAAAATAAAACATTACAGTTATCAACATTTTATACAGAAAGAAATACATCCAATAAATATTCGGCCTAGTAATGCTTCAAACGGGGTGTTTCTCAAAGATGGTAGGTAAAAGGTTATACCTTTATACGTAGTTTATACATAATTGTTGTTTATTCTTTCCTTTGCTGTTTCTCCTGGGAGAGGAGGACCAAAGTCTACAGGCAACCATTACATGGTGTTAGGAAAACACACATTCCTTTTGGTTCACTTGATAGAAACCAAGCTTGTCTCTTTGCACCAGAAAGCTTTCTTCAAGGACTAAAAAAATGTCTACAATAGAGGTAACAGCTGGCTAAAATGTAGTATAATTTATTTAGTATTATACCTTTGCATGACTATCCATGCCCATAGGTATTTCTAAGACCACGTAGTGAGAAGCACTACCATCTACAATGAACTACCTGCTGCAGACAAAAGTATTAAGGATCACTTAAAAAAATGAAATGCCAATAAACTTCCAACGAAATTAACAAGAGATTGTGAACAAGAAATTGCCTGTACTTAGGAAAAAAGAAAAACAGTAGAAAACATGATGATTATTTAAAAATGTTAGTCAAAGGGATAATAGAAAAATCATCACACCAATCAAATTGGAAGTCAGGTTTCTATTCTTAGCTTAGCCATTCACTAGAGATGTGATTTAGGGAAGCTTTAGTTTCTCATTGTCCTATAGGAAGCTGTAATCCCTCTGTGCTTTAACATTCTATGTACCATTCCTCAGAATGTCTAAGCGCTGTACATTTTCTAAATGATTTTTATTCCAAAGTTCATCTGTGAATCAGTTCTTTAGGATTTGGAGCAAATACAGCAGGTGTTATTTAATGTCCCAGCAAGTTTACAAAGGCTGCTGTAACCGAAAGAGATACTAAAATATACAATTTCAATGAAATCTATCCATAATTATAACTTTTATGGGTAAAGCAGTCTAAATCCAAGGGTGCTGGAGGAGGGGTAAAAGAAGCAGAGCATACTGGGGGTATGGTAGGTGGGTGAGGAGAGGAACTTGGAACTTGTGCAAGGGGGTGCCATCAAATGAGTGCCCATCACTCAGTAAAACTGCTAATAAGTTAGGCATCTTAAAGCTGGGTCTTTAAATTCTGTAACTGTTTTTTGTTAAGTTCTCTTAAAAGAAACAAGATATATTTACTGAAAATTCCTAAATTTGCTACTTATCAACAAATGGAAATGCCACGTAAAGAGATAAAGAAAATGTGAGAGAATTAATGGGGGGGGTGCATTGTGAATTAGATGCTATATTCTGTTTAAGACATGCTGAATTCGAGGTGTCTATTAGACAACCAAAAAGTTCATAGATGTCAGTGAGTGGGTCTGAAGCTATGAAAAGAGGGCTGAGCTAAAGACATGTGCTGAGGATTGGGGCAGGGTGGGGGAGAGTCTTTATCCAAATACCCATATTAGCAACCATCATAGTAATTGGATTTGTTGTTACAAAAAAAAAAAGGGTTCAGAGTAGGACTAGAAAACTTAAGCTAGAATCTTCAGAAACACAGATATAGGGGGTGAAAGGAAAAAGTTAAGCATAAGCCAGGCAAGTGGAAAAAAAGTTAAGGCAGTGGTATCAAAGAAACTGAGGGAGGAGTGTTTTTAATAATAAAGACACTGTCAAGAGTCTTAGATTGCTAACAGGTCAAGCTAGATGAGACCTGGAAAGTACATCTCATTTAGACAAGGTTACTGACAGCCCTAAAAAGAGCACTTTGAGGGAAGGAAGTGGTAGGGCCACAAACAGCAGGGTGAAATGGTTACATCTTTAAGTGGGGCTTTCCCAGCTGCACTTCTGATCCCAGGGCCTGATGATTTGTACTGACTGTCCCCCAACACCCCCTCTTCCTTAGCCGAGTGAAGTGCTAAAAAGGATTTAGAAAATAGAAACAGAGGGTATAGACAATTGTTTTAAAAGTTTCCTTACTAAAATGAAATCGAAGAATCACACACAGGCAGGTCAAGCCTCATACAGACAGGCATCTCTTTTATTGTTAACTGGAAAGCAGGCTAAGCAGGGGCAGGAATGTAAGAAGTTATGAGATTTCTGAGATGAAAATTCAGGGGTTTCTCATTTGAAGGCTTCTGATTTTTCTGTTAAGCAAGAGGTAATCTGTTGACAATGAAGAGGGAAGCAGGTGAAGGAGTCAAAATTGTGAGGAGAAGTCAAGACAGTTTAAAATAGTTAACTATTTCAAGACAACAGCAGGGGAGTGAGAAGACAACGCAGAGTTGGGATGTGGGGCAGTGTTGAGAAATTAGGTGAAGATTTGCAACCATGAGTTAAATATCAATCCGTTTGGTTATATGACTTCCCCAAAAGAATAAGGGCAAAGCAGATAAAACTTGGACATATTCAGGACTGGGGCTCTGGGTGGTAGGTACATAGAAAAATAACAGGCATGGAAGAGTAATTAAATAGATCCCAGAATCCAAGCTGAATTTCAGCACAGGTTGAGCATTCCCTAATCCAGGAATTCCAAATCTCAAAGGCTCCAACCAAAATTTTTTGAGGACTAACAAGACACTCGAAAGCAGTGCTCATTCGAACACTTTAGATTCCAGACATTTGGATTAGGGACACTAAACAGGTAAGCATAATGTAAATAAACTAAAATCTGAAGAAATTCAAAATCTAAAACATTTCTGGCCCCATGAATTTCAGATAAGGGATAATAAAAAATAATAAAGCTGTACAAGAAATAGTTGTGGCTTCCTATGAACATTTATTTTGTACTGCTTTATTTTAGGCTGGTGGCCATAAAACTCAGAGGCAAATTTGTGGCTCATTTCTAGAAAATAAAAGGCAACTCATGAATATACTTAGTCTGCTAGCTTTAACCTAAGCTCTCTTTTTATTCTTTGGTATATATTTTATAAGCTTCATTAAATGTTTCCTGATAGAAATTAAGCTGTAACTAATATCCATTAAATCAAACAAGCATAAACTTGTCTTCACTTTTGTTCATAAATGCCTAGGCTAAGAGTTATATGCCTTTTCCCCACTGTCTTGTATTCTAAACTTAAATTTGCTAGCTTAACCAAAGGGTGAGAAATCACTGAATAAAAGATCCTATAGTTTAAAAAGCACCATGAACTTCATTGACTATAGTTGAGTAATTTACTAAGATGCACAAAAATATAAAGTTTCAAATAGTAAAAGTCCTCTCCAAGCTACTAACAATAAGGGATTCGAATTACTCAAACCTAAAGTCAAAGGAAAAAATAATGTTTCAAATAGATTACTTATTTTCAGGAAACTAAAGAAACATAATATGCTTAACTTAATATTTAAAAATATGAGAATGCAATTTAATTAGAATTTTACAGTACTTTGGGATGATCATAAGTGTTAAATTATATACTATACTATAGACATAGGCATAGAAAGTTTAACTTCATGTGATTAGCAAGCTGTATTAATATAAATAAACCAACTGTAACAAAAACATTTAACTTAGATTCAGATTATCTCAAGAAAATATAGCTCTGGGGAAAAAAGTAAAGAAAAAAAAACTCATTCCTTGCATGTCAAAAATATTACAAAATTTTTCTTAAGGTACTCTTATTGATAAGCTTTATTTAGGCAGTATTCCCATGTAAATATTCATGGTTTTACTTTATGTACTAAACTTTTACCTCATAAGCACTAAGAAAATTAACTCTGGCTTTTTTTTTATCATAGTATTTTAAATACAATAGGGCCTCAAAAACTTGAGAATAATGCCAACAAAAGTAAATCTTTAACACAGTACTATATACTAAGTTAAATTAAAACAAGTTAAAATACCAGTAAGTCTGGAGGACTATCTCATTAGTATTATCTGCTTAGAGGAGTATAGTGTTGTCCTCTGTATCTGTGGGGTATTGGTTCCAGGATCCTCACGGATTTCAAAATCTGTGTATACTCAAGTCCCTTAAATGGCATGGTAGTTGCATATAACCTTTGCATATCTTTACACATACTTTAAATGATTTCTATATTACTAATACCTAATACAATGCAAACACTATGTAAATAGTTATTGTAATACATTGGTTTATTTGTGCTATTTTTTATTGTCGTATTATTTTTAATTTTTTTCTCAAATATTTTTTATCTGTAGTTGGCTGAATCCATGAATAAGGAACCCATGGATACAGAGGGATGACTATATTCTACTGGTTATGAGCATATTCTCTAGAACCAGCTACCTTGGTTCAAATCCTGGCTCTACCACTTATAGTAGGGACTTTAAACAAGTTACTATCTAATGGTGTCTTGGTGAACCAGCTCTTGTTGATCAGAGTTAGGAGGCTTGATTTACAGCACTTGCCTTTTCCCATAGTGTAAATATTCCCTTCATGGCCAATTTCAAGCTACCAATGTGATGTCACTGAATGCAGAGTTGGGAAGAGATGTCTAATACATAATTGGCTCAAGATAATAAACATCTGTACCTCCTAGGGTTTTGGTAAGGACTAAATGAACTTAAATATGTGGCATATAAAGCATGGAATAAAGGTTAGCTATTATGATCATCTTACTAGTTCATACAAAATTATAATAATTTTCTATTTTGTTAAATCTCAGGAATAAAATCAATCACAAATAAATATTTATTTCTGTATGTAAATTTAAAGGCACTAAAGAAATCTGCCTACACGGAAGTATTTTCCTCTTTCATGAACCTCTTATATAAAATTTTATGTGCCCATACTATATTACACTTTGCATGATAATAATCCATTACACAAGTCTCATTTGGACTTGTAATAGAAAACCTTAGATATTTTTATGAGGTAATACTTTTTAAAACAAATCTTTGTTTCATATCAAATTGTACTAGAAAGAAATTTACATTCTAGCATAATACTCTAGAAAATACAAAAGATGAGTTTCAGTAATTTGAAGATAAAGTAATAAGATAAACATTCAACTCTGCCCAATCATACTAAAATTATTTTCAGATACATTTCACACAAAGCCAAAATACAGTATTTGATTTGTGATGACTCTGAAAATAATCACTGCAAAAATAACCCTATATTGTCATCATTTTTTGCCTCTTTAAGAGGATTTTTCTGTATCAATTCAGTTCTACACACTTGAATATGTCCACATAATTAAAAAATTTTAATATTGTCAAAATATGAAGTAGTACTGAAAGAACCAATAAAAAAAAACTCTAAAATGGAAAGACCCTCTGATTATTTTCAATGAAATCTGTTAAATCAGCAATGCCATACAAAAAGAGAAAAAAAAGAGACAACCCTTGGCCTTAAACTCACCTGTAAACAAAAAACAAAATATCCACTAACACTCTGTTCTGCGATGACATCTTCCATTGTCCGCAGGGTGGTACCCAAGTAAGAATTCAGAAGCTGGGTAGGAAGCAGTCCAACCGAAGATGCCATCAGATAGTTGGGTAATGAGAGATCAGTAATCTAGAAGAGTAGATTAAAGGGAATGATGCATTATCAAGTAAAATTTCAATTCAACATAAAAAAAGTGTGTATAAGTCTAGCTAGTAGTATTTCCTTGGGAGTAGAGGGAGTTGACATTTTTACAACAGTATTCTGACTTTTCAAAATGATTATAAAGAGAATACATGCAGAATGTAGAAAATTCAGAATGAAATAAAAGTAAATTTTAATATTCTATCATACTACCATTGAAAGATAACATTTGTGACTCTTCTTACATGTAAATAAAATCCACACATAGGTAACTTTGTAAAAGCAGTTTTGTAAGTCTTTCTCATATCATTAAATATTCTTCAAAAACATTCTTAAATAGCAATGTGGTTGCTAGGCTTTGAAGCCAGATAACCCTACAAATGCCATTTTGGTGCTGACAATTCAATGAGCTACTCTGTCTCTAAATAATCTGTTTTGTTTTGTTTTGGTTTGGTTTCGCTTGGAGAGTCTTGCTCTGTTGCCCAGGCTGGAGTGCACTGGTGCAATCTTGGCTCACTGCAACCTCCGCCTCCTGGGTTTAAACAATTCTCCTGCCTCAGCCTCCCAAGTAGCTGGGACTACAGGTGCACACCACCATGCTTGGCTACTTTTTTGTATTTTAGTAGAGAAAGGGTTTCACCATGCTGCCCTGGCTGGTCTTAAACGCCTGAGCTCAGACAATCTGCCCTGTCTCCCAAAGTGCTAAATATCAGTTTTTTCATCTGTAAGATGAAAATAATCACCAGCTTAGATGGCTGTTCTTAGGATCAGAAATATTTCTAAAGTATCTAGGAAACACCTGGCACATGACATTCAAGAAAGGTGAAAATTATCATTATTATGCATTTATACTACCACTGTGTGGATACAGCACAATTTAATCACTCCTGTTGCAGAATATTTACATTGCTTCAGTTTTTGTATATGTGTAATTACACAATTATTTTTGCCTATTATTAAAAAATCCTGAAACTATAATGACATCTTTTGGAGATTAACCTGTGTGGTAGGCAACATCTAAAATATTCCTAATGACCGGGTCTCCTGATATTCATGCCCTTGTGTGATCCCTTCCCCTAGAGTGTGTGCTGGACCTTGTGCTTGCTTACTTTTTTTTTTAATTCTTCATTTTAATATTTTTTTTACACTTTAAGTTCTAGGGTACACGTGCAGATCATGCAGGTTTGTTACACAGGTATACACGTGCCATGGTGGTTTACTGCATCCATCCCCCCGTCATCTACATTAGGTATTTCTCTTGTTATCCCTCCCCAAACCCCCCACCCCTTGCTATCCCTCCCCTACCTCCAACACCCCTTGACAGGCCCTGGTGTGTGATGTTTCCCTCCCTATGTCCATGTATTCTAATTGTTCAATACCCACTTATGAGTGAGAACATGCAGTGTTTGGTTTTCTGTTCTTGTGTCAGTTTGCTGAAAATGATGGTTTTTGGATCCATCCATGTTCCTGCAAAGGACATGAACTCATCCTTTTTTATGGCTGCATAGTATTCCATGGTATATATGTGCCACATTTTCTTTATCCAGTCTATAATTGATGGACATTTGGGTCGGTTCCAAGTCTTTGCTATTGTGAACAGTGCCGCAGCGAACATAGGTGTGCATGTGTCTTTATAATAGAATGTTTTAAAATCCTTTGGGCATATATCCAGTAATGAGATTCCTGGGTCAAATGGTATTCCTATTTCTAGATCCTTAAGGAATTGCCACATTGTCTTCCACCATGGCTGAACTAATTTACACTCCTGCCAACAGTATAAAAGCATTCCTATTTCTCCACATCCTCTCCAGTATCTGTTGTGTCCTGAGTTTTTAATGATCACCATTCTCACTGACATGAGATAATATCTTAATGTGGTTTTGATTTGGATTTCTCTAATGACCAGTGATGATGAGCTTTCTTTCATATGTTTGTTGGCTGCATAAATGTCTTCTTTTGAAAAGTGTCTGTTCATATTCATCCTCCACTTTTTGTCTACAGCAAACAAAAGCAGAAGTGAGAAAATGTCACTTCCAAAATTAGGTTACAAAAAGAACCGGGCTTCCACTTCTTCCTCAAGCAAGTTTCCATGCTATAAGTAGCTCCCATGGAGAGGCCCATGTGGTAAGGAACTGATGTCTTCAGTCAATAGCTAGCAAAAATAGCCAGTCAATATCCTGGAAGTGGATCCTCCCCTAGTCAAGCCTTAAGATGACTGCAGCCCTGGCCAAAACCTTGATTGCAGCATTGTGAGGGAGCCTGAGTCGGAGGCACCTAGCTAGTTGCACAGTGATTCTTGACCCAGAGAAACTGTGAGACAGTAAATGATTGTTTTAAGCTACTAAGTTTTGAAATGGTCTGGTATATAGCAATCCATGACATATGTATCTTAACTTTGTCAAGATTTTCAGGATAGATCACTAGGAGTAGAATTATTGGTTCATATAGTAAAAAAAACTATTTTCCCAAAATGTTCACAAAGATTTAACACACCTGTCAGTATGTGATATATAAATGTAACCTTTGTGTCATACTCTTACCAACTTTAAGTATTAAAGTTTAATCTTTCTTATTTTGACAGGAGTAAAAATGTTTTGTCATTATTTTATCTGTACTATTTTAATTTACATTGACATGTTTTCTATATAATTTTTTTTCACATTTTCTTATGGCTTTATTTGTTCACATTTACTATTTTTTATTGGGATGTTAAGCGTTTTTCTTGTTTTTTTTTTTTGGACAGCAGAGCTGTATATTGGACAGAGGCTCACTCTTTGAGGGAGAAATGCATCTTATCGTTGATCATCTTGCGCTCGGGGTTGATGCGCTTGAGGATCTGGGCCAGCACATTCACCGTCTGGTCGCTACTCAGCCCGGTCTTCTTGGTCTGGAATTTTTTCAGCAGGTTCTTAGTGGTCATGGGCTTCCGCGTCAGGTAGCGGCGCACGGCGTCCTCAGTCACCTGCACGTCTCCGCTGCTGGGTGTCGACTTGCCCGACGGTGGCTGGGGAGTCGACTTTCCGGACAGGCTCTGGGGCCCCGCATCCAGACGTAACCGCTTGGCTGCAGGCGCCTCGCTCACCCGCTTCCCTTGCTGGAGTTTGCTGGCGGCGGCACGCAGGGTGGAGGAGGTGCTGCCGCCCTTTGTGCTGGGCGTGCCCGGGCGGCTGTTGCCCCTTGAGCTCCCTCCCGACAGCTTCCGCTCTCTCTTGGGCGGTGTCTTCTTCTTCACCATGAAGAGGGCCGAGGAGGCCTCACTGTCAATGTCACTCTCCTCTGAGCTGTCTGATTCATCGCTGCTGTCTTTCCTGTGCTGCTTCTCCTGCGGGGTGGGCGCCTTCTCCTCCTCCTCCTCCTCCTTGTCCTCCTCAGGTGGCTTCTCCTCCTCGCTCTCCTCGCTACTGTCGCTCTGCTCATCGACGCCCTTGGGCCCCTCCTCCTGCTGCGGCACCTTGGCCTTGGTCTCGGGCTCTTCCATGGAGCTGCTGGAGCCGTCCGACATGTAGTCCACCTCCCGGCCCTCGAAGTCCCCATTATCGCTGTCCTCGAAGGCCTCGTCATCTGAGCCCTTCTTCTTCTTCTTCCTGCTGCCCTTGGCCAGGGGCGCCTTCTTCTTGGCCTTGGGGGCTCTGCCACCCTCCTCACCGCTGGCGTCACTGGCATCGGACGACATCTCCAGGTCGTCCTCCAGGTTGTGGATGCGCAGCTTGCTCGCCTTCCTGCGGCCGCGCTTCTCCTTCTCCTCCTTGTCCTGCTCCTGGTCCTTGAGCCGCCACTGCTGCATGATGCTGAAGTGGTTCAGCACCTTGTTCCTCCTCTCCCACTCCTCCTCGGCCTCCTCAGCAGTGAGCGTGCAGTGCCAGGCCAGCAGCATGAAATTGTACCAGTTGTGCACCGGGAAGGCCTCAAAGGCCCCGTCGGGGCACTGGGTGAAGATATAGTAGGATGTATTTTCTGTCACGCCTCCCTTCTTGATGCCCTTGAACTTCCTGCCGGATTTGCCATTGACGCGGAGCAGCCAGGGCTGGTCCTCGGCTGGAACTCCTTAAGGACGATGCCGAGCTTCTTCCTCCGAGCTTCCAGGAGCTTGCGGTTGAACTCGCTGCCCGCGCCTGACTCGGCCATCTCCTCCTCTTAGTAGATTTTCTTGTTGCTCAAGTCCCGCTCCAGCTGGGCCTGATTCCACGTGGCAAAGTTGACTTTATCAGCTGCATTAAAAGCCACGATGTTATATTTTTTGGTTGTATTCTTTGGAACTCGAACGATGTATTCAGTGACATTCTGGCTGCTGGGGCCTAGGACCGCCATGGGCAATGGTCAGCGGTTCCGATCTGGTCCAACCGGGGTTCCTTTCTTCTCCTCTGGCTACCGCGTCCCTCGATCTCGGGGAAGCTGCCGCTCGGTGTCTGGTCTCTCTGTTCCGGTCCCCGCGTCGTTTTGTTTGTTTTTAAGAATTATTTATATAGTGAGGGCAACCTGTTGTCTATTATATGTGGTGTAAAGTTTTCGGTAAAGTGTCCTTATATCTCTTTATGTTTTGACATACAAATGTTTTTAAAATTTTATATAATCAAATATTATCCATCTTTTTCTCTTATTTTTCCATTGCATTTAGCTTTAGAAAGTGTTTTAAGAGCCTGTTGTTCGTTTCTACCTATATAATTTCTTCTGATTATGTTTTCCTTTTTAACATTCACCACTCATTCCTTCTGGAATTTATTCCAATTAAGGGTGAGGATATAGCCTGATCCCTCTCCTTTTCCAACAGCCAATTTTCCCAGCATTAGATATTAATCAATAACTTCTCTGACTTATGTTTACTTTAGTAGAAATTTAGGTTATTTTATATTAAAAGGGCTTACAGTGTTTGGAACTCTAAAACTATCCATTTATATTTAAAATCTTGTACTAGAACTAAAACATACGTATTTCAAATCTTGTACTGAAACCAAATTGTAATAAAGACTACCAGTTAATACCTAGCAAGGAATTTCCCATTCTCTTCAAAGTCCTTCATTATGCCACTTTTAAAAATTGCCATAACTGTTCTGAACTTTTTATTTTTGCAGATCGTTCTGCCACTCAGAAAAAAAAAAATCAGTAAATTTTATGTTGGGATTAAGGTAAATCTGACTATTAATCTCGATAGAACTGAAACCTCTACAATATTAGGTATTCTTATCCAGAAATGTTTCTGTATTACTCAAAATCTTCTTTTATACCTATTACTAAAGTTTGGTCACTTTATTCATGTATCTCATGCATTTCTTATTAGTTTATTTCTAAGCATTTCATGTTGTTATTGTTGCCACTACTATTTGAAAGTAACTTTTCCATATCCCCATCTGAGTGTTACTGGTATATAAAAAAGCCACTGGCCACTTTATTAAACTTATTTTTTTTTAAACTCATTTTAAGATATGATATTTTAATTGGCTATGGGTGACTTTTTAACACCTTTTTTTTTTTTTTTTTTTTTTGAGACGGAGTCTTGCTCTGTCACCAGGCTGGAGTGCAGTGGCGCAATCTCGGCTCACTGCAATCTCCGCCGCCTGGTTTCAAGCGATTCTTCCACCTCAGCCTCCTGAGTAGCTGGGACCACAGGTGCGTGCCATGATGCCCAGCTAATTTTTGTATTTTTAGTAGAGATGGGGTTTCACCATGTTGGCCAGGATGGTCTCGATCTCTTGACCTTATGATCCGCCCACCTCGACCTCCCAAAGTGCTAGGATTACAGACGTGAGCCACCGTGCCCGGCCAACTTTATGAATACAACCTAATCTAAAAATAACATAAATCTTATTTTCAATAAAACTACATTAATCTCTATTAATAGGTAGCAAACTGGAGATGCATCACTGTGATTGGAAAGAATATTAAAGTGACTGGTTGTTAACAATCTACCTTATCGATCACTGACTCAGTAACTGCTCATGCAAGATGCTTCAATAGGTGCTTGGAAGAGATTGAAAAGTAAGACACAATGCCTACCATTGACGGATTTACATGTAAATCCATCAAGTACAAGTAGACATACACATAAACTACTTCAGAAACAGGCAGAATGGGGAGGCTTCAGAAGGACTACATTCTGAGCATTAAACAATAAAGGATGAAAATTAGTTGAAGTGGAGACCAAAGCGTAACTTTTTGGGAAAAGAGGCATTCAGGGCAGACACTGAAAGCCTGGTATGAGTTTGGCAAGCAAAGATAGAATGAGTAAGGCAGGTGTTCCAAGAAGAGAATGAACAAGGACAACGTGGCAGGAAAAGTACAGAATGTGTTCATAAGTTGGCAGGACAGCTAGGATTGTTTGTAGGACACACGCTAAGAAATCCTGTAAAATAAAGACAGGAAAACTAGATGGGGTGATACTTGTTGGGGCCTTGGATAAAAGAGGAGGGAGCATATACTCAAAGGAAAGGTTCCAGGGAGTCTAGTCAAAGAATGATGTGAATGACGCAAAGCAGAGCAAGGCTCCTCCTTCAGTTTAGGGCACTTACAGGAGCAGAGAACTTTCTTTAGAATAAACATGTCAAATATAGAAAACAAGAATATATGACAAAAATGAATGTTATAAAATTATATTGCAGTTAATAATAAAACATTACATATTATGGAAGTTATCTTTAAAATAAATATTTCAGTTATAAAATTTCAGAATGCAACACTTCTGGCCACAGCCTTTACCTTTAAATATAATGAAGTTTCTCTAAATAGAACACATAACTGACATTTACAGATGACATCAATAATATTCAAATGGATAATTTAAGAACAGATTTCATAAATCTGAAACAACTCTACCACTCAACATGATGCTGCCCAATGCATAAATTACATAAATTGAAGTTTATAAAACCTTTCATGACCAAACCTTACCCTGGGAAAAAGTATTATGCATACATATCTCCTTCCTGAAGAACTGTATATATAAAGAAAGCAAAAAATTAATTTTAGTTAATAATTGTAAATAGTTTTGCTGGAGTGTTCAATGCTTTAACCAAAGGAGCAACACAGTAACATACATGCACACAGTTTTTAAACTAATAACTTTATTAAAGATGAACAGCTTCTTCCAAATTATTTTAATATGGCATTTTCTATATGCAAAATTCTACTCAGAATCTCCATCTAGATCAGTCTTTGACAAACATATTTGGAATACTTGTTCCACAAGGAGACATATCCAGCCTTCTCTTCCCAGTAAGTCTTCAAGCACCAAAGTTCTAAAATTCTGTCTCCTTGTTCTACTTTGTAGAAAGACATTAAACATGAGCCTAGATCAGTACCACTGGAATTCCTGTCGACGGCACCCTGAAATTTTGGCTCAGGAGTTGTATTCCAAATCAAAGGACCCCTAAATTGCTCAACCTAGGATATCAATGTTATCTTGCTAGTTTGTTTCTAAGATGAGATACCACAGGGAGAATGCAAGGGATGGCGAACACAACCTGATTGTTATCCTCTCATGTTTTAAAAATTCTAGAAGCACTATAAAATTATACATCCTCTTATTTCCAGAGGTACTGTGATTTAGTTAGAGATGTGATTCATCTAACTGGGTTAGCAGGGGTTAATGTAGAACATTCCTTCACCACTATACCAAATAGATCCTAAAAACAAAGAAGTGCCCCATCTGGGAAGGAAAAAAATAGAGACAAAAACTAAGTCTGAAGGGCAAGAACTGATTCACCTCTGAACATGGCATTTTGGGGATGACAACAGAGAACCTCTGTCTTCAGATCTATCACTGGGACATTCACTGAAGCTGGGGCTGTGGTCGGTCCTCTTAAGCACGGCACCAAGCAAAGCTCCCAGGAAACCTAACCCAGGCCTTCTACTTTCTAAGATTATAGCTGTTTATACAATGGCTTTACCACTTTAATTTAACCCACCAAGAAACTTTGTTTGTACATAGAACATCTTGTCATGGATGTAATGAAGAACATAAAGGTGATCTGTATTCAGAAGACCTCAAATGGGTATGTGCAGCTCTCTGAATCTAGCATTAGTTTTGGCAAACTATAACTTTCTGTATAGATTTGTTTCTTGGTATTCGGGATGCTGTTTATTAACAAAGTTACTATTCAAATATTATAAATTCCAATTAAAATATATTTAATCACACAGGAAAAAATCATGAATCCCTATGATTGTTAAGAAAGGATTGGTCAAGAGAAATTAAAATGACCAGTTTGGTTTTTATACCTAATTAATGTTTACTGATAAATTATTTTACTGTATATATCCCCAAAATACTTCCTATTAATATTTCAGAAAAATTGAGGAAGAAAGAAAAAGAATTCCGAAATGGAAACTATTTTTCACACTCAGAAAAACAAAACTTAAAAATCAATTTAAAGAAAAAAATTAACTGCCCATTCTCTTTCCTTTGCTCCCCAAAATACCTCTTCATCTTTTCTGAGTTCCCAATCTCAGCTGCCCTAGCTGGAAGGCTCATCAGTCAATCACATAGCTAATTCCTCATTTCCTACATCCAATATCTATGTCTAGTCAACCACACCTTTTCTAGGGAAACCTATCCACCGTCTGGGCCTATTCCTAATTCAGTCTCCTTCTTTCCAGTCCTTACACATGGACTACCCCCATTCACTGCCTATGCTAACTCCTGCAGAAATCTTTAAAACGTGAGCCTAATCCTGCTAAAACTCCCTCCTACTGCCGTGAGGTTCTTCAGAGCACAAAGTGCTTCACGATCTGGCCTCAGAGCATCTTATGCATCCTGTCACACTATGTCCCGGTCACATCTAAATTTTCTCAGTTCCTAGAATACTACTTGCTTCCCTTTCCTCTGGGCCTTTCTACATTGTTCCTTCTGGGGAGTACAACAAGCACGTCCTTCCTCCCACTCCTTTTACTCTGAAAACTCCTACACTGTCTTTCACTATTCAGTCATCAATTACGCTAGGAAACCTTCCCAGATGGCCCAAGTCTTTTTAAGAAGTGCTTTCAAGTCCTCTGATAGAACACTACAACTCCCTGTCCCCTTCGCACTGGAGAACAATTGAAGGTGTCGCCATTTGTTTGCCCCTCAGCCCTTTCCCAGACTATAAATTCTGTGAGGAAAGGGATCTGTCTGTCTTGGTCCTCACTGCGTCTCTAGATCTTAACAAATGCCTACTATATATTAGGTGCTAAATGTATGTTTATTGGAGGTTGGATGTATCAACACCAACATTGTTTTGTTTATAAATATGGAAACCTAAAATAGTTGCCAGTTATAAGCAAGTTGGAATGCAAAGTCCATTTTTAATTGGATTTTTAGAAATTAAGAACATTCTGACAAACACACAGAAAAAAAGTTATTATCAGCAAAATTTACACCATAATTTACCTAGAATACTATTTCTTCAGCGGAATGCTACCACCTCAAGGGGCAGACTTTTTTTTTTCACAGCTATACCTCCAGCATTTAAAATAGCAGCAGGCACATACTAGGCACCTACCAATTATTTATTAAATGAATACTAAAAATATTTCCAGTAACCTCAAGGTGAACATAATGTCAAGGCTAAGACCCTCTCACTAGGGTCTCTCAAGCAACCCTGAGAATACTAAAAAAAGTATTGCTACTGGGGAAAAAAAAGAACAAGGCCACAGTGCTGAGATCCCACCCTAATAGCAGGAGAGGGCTTCAGGGTAAAGAGATTTCTACGGACAGAAATGGTTACGTCCCTGTCTATAACACAGAAGCCTCTTCATATATGCAAGCTTTTTCATTAGTTCACTCCCCCTAAATTAGGAAATGTGTTTAATGGCTCCCAAATACCTTGGGGAGGGGTCACCAACTTATTTAAGAATCTGGTTTAAACCCCCTTCCACCCTCCCACCCCCCCACACACACAGAGGTCCTCAATCTTCTCCCCAAGGGGAGATAGTGTGTATCTCATTGTACATAATTTCTGAAACACAAGTTGAAAAGCTCTTCTTCATATAATTTGACACACTATAGATTTATAATTTGTAATAAAAATGTGTCATATACCTTCTATACACACACACACACACACACACACACACGACCCACTTTAAAGCAGGAATAAAAAAGACACAAAGATACACAGAAAACTACAGTTGATTGTGCAGTCATTAAAAGTTATGTTGTAATACATATAATGACAAGATGTTCAGTAAATCAAGTAAAGGTCACAAAAATCATATTAACTCTATTATATAAAAATACATATCAATAAAATGCAAAGAGAAAAACAAACATTAAAATGTTAATGACTTTTTTCTTTGTACTTACTATAGTTTTCAAAGTTTTTAAAATGAATATAGAAAAAAATATTGTTAAATATGTTTTAATAACCTCTCTGCTTCTGAAGAAAGATTTTTTTAATCTAGGAAGGGTTACTAAAACATACTGTATATATTGATGTAACAGGCTAGAGATACAGATTAGTGAATTGTAAGCCTATGTATGATACATAAAAACTACAGAAGCCGATGAGATAACTAAAAAGACACAAAGAGGGGAAAATAGTTTCAAGGAAATAAAGGCCAACTGTAGTCAGTGGTATTGTGAGGTCTCAGGATGCACACTGAGATGACATTACACAACTTGGTCATCCTATCTGACCCTTAAGGGCTAGAGTCCAACTCTTTCAAAACACAGACTGTGTCTGCCTATTTTGCCTGAACTGTACCACTGGCAGCAAATCATTACACTTTAACAGTAAAAAGAAATTGCTATTAGATACACTGATACAGTGACAAGCATTATAACCCATCATATCTTTATCTGAATCTATGGCTGTATCTACAGCACAGAATAAAAATTTAAGAAAATAAGAAAACATTACAGAATAAGAACTTATGAAAATAAGAAAATGTGTGTTTTTATAACACACACTATCACTAAATGATAAAAAATAAAAGATAATGTTACATTGTTGCTCTGAACATTTTCTTTATAAAAGCAAACTCAGACCTTGTGTACACCCTCTCATTTTGCAAATAAGGAAAACTGGAGGCCAGAATCATTAAATGACTTCACCAGGGCCCGCAAAGAACTAGAAGACCCCATAGGATCCATAAGCTAAGACTATACTGTATTTGTGGCCTTAGAGTCATTTACCAAAAACTTTTATTTAGTTGTAATAAATTTCAGTCCAGCTGTAAACTAACTTACTAAAAGTAACTTATCTTTTTGATACTACAAACTCTAAGAAAACTTGAAAACAATTACATCTTCTTAAAGCTATGATGACATCCTTCACTATTATTATTTCAGTAGATACCAGTTCCACAGGTCCCTGGCTCTCTCCAAAACAAAGAACCTATTTGTTGCTTCAAATCTATGGTAGGCTCATACAAATAACCAAAGTAATTAGCAGTTTGGTAACACAATTCTATAAAGCAGTTTGCTAAGAAGTGAGCCAGGGTGATGGATAAAGAAGGTCTTGCATTTTTAAATTTACTCATTTCTATTTTGTTCGCATTTTACACAGAGTACCCATTTATTGCTTTTGTTGAAATAATTGTTGTTGTTGTTAAATAAAAAGATAAGATACATGTGAGAAATTAAGGGCCTCTTCCTACAGTTACAGGGGCTCAGGTTTGGTGGTGGCTGTTTTGCTGCTGTGACTCTAAGGCAGAAGTTGGCAAACTTTTTCCATGAAGCACCAGGTAGTAAACATTTTAGGCTCTGTAGGCAGTAGGGTCTGTAGTAACTACTCAATTTGCTGTTTTGGCTTAAAAGGAGGCACAGATAGCACATACATAAACGAGCACAGCTGTATTCCAATAATACTATTTATAGATGCTAAAACTTGAATCTCATATAATTCTCATGTGCATGAAATATTATTCTTGTGTTATTTTTTCCAACCATTTAAAAATGGAAGAATCATTCTTAGCTTGTGTGCCATGCAAAATTGGGCTGTGGTTTTCTGACCCCTGCTCTAATACCTGGGATGATACGTAAGTCAACTGTATAGAAGCTTACCCAGTCCTCCATGTCTGATATTCGAGGTGCTCTAGGACAAGTATTCTACAACTGGAATCAGAATGTGTCTGGGAAATCCAGCTCTTCTTGGACCAACACTAGTACCCTGGGTAACTTAATGACTCTAATCATTGACTAGCTGTGTAATTTTGGGCAAGTTATTTCACCACTCAGTGCCTCGATTGCCTCGGCTATAAGATGAGGATTAGGGCTGAAATGAGCAGTTAATAAGTTATGTGTGCATGATTAAACATGCCTGGCTATTAGTTAAGTGCAATATAGGTATTTGTTAAATTTCTTTTTTTTTTTTTTTTTTTTTTAAATCTCAGCTTTAATGTCCTCATTTTGGAATGCAGAGGATGGTGAGAAAGAAATAGTAAATAATGAGCAAATTATATATTTTATCACAGCTTTGCAGCACATATTATTAAACACACCGCACAACAGAAAGTATGGCTCAAAAGAGTAACTATAGCTATTTTAAGATGACACTACAAATGTTGGAACCAATCTGATTTCAAGTTTCTAGCATGCAAGGGAGAAGGGGAAAAAATGGTTCAGAGGAGATAAGCAAGGGAAAGCACCTTCCCTTCTTTCATGTTATCCTTTACAGTCAGCTCCTGCTTCTAAGCCTGGGCCTTTCATGACCACCACACCTAACTTCTTTGAGGTAAACCCAGGTGAATTTCTTTAATTATGGGCACAGAAAAAATGAATTTTAACTGGAATTTTTTTTAAAAAAACAAAGATGATTTCAAAGATAAGGAGGGATGTGGAAAACACAAGAACTAGGCCTAGAAAGGGGGCAGCTATGGTCAGCTGCAGGGGTTTGAGGTGGAGAGGGTGGAGGCAGAATGGAGTTCTAAAAGGAAGAAGGGAAAGTCAGACTAAAACCAACATCAACCTTAACTAAGCTTTCTTTTCTCTCACATATCCTGGGTGAATTCAATAAACTGTTTTGGTTGAAAGGACTACTTCTGTAAGCAGACAGTTCAGAAAAATAGTTATAAACAGGACGAAACAGATCATATACAGTGGCTTTGCAGGCCACCCTGCTATGGCCAGGAGTAAAAATTTTATGGCAAGATGCACCATATCAGCTGATCCTGGGCTCAAACCCTAGCTCAGCCACTTGGTAGGTGAGTGACTGAAGAAGTTCCTGGATGGTTGAGTCTCTGTTTCTTTTCCTTCTTTTCTATTGGCCACACAATGCCAAATTGAGAGCTGTCCCTTGTCAAGCTCAGTTTCAACTACATGATTACCTTAAATTATTACCAAGAACAAAGTAAAACTTCTTATTCACATACTTAATATGTAACAGACACAATCAAAAGAAAAGCCTACCTTATTGCCAATCAATAAATATATAATAAGTCCTTACTATATACATAACTACACCAGGCAATAAATATATATTGAAGAAATAAAGAGATGTGGGTTGAGACCCTACCATGAGACCGTGGTTCAAAGTTTGACTCTACCATTAATTTAGTACCTTGGTGACCTTGGGTAGTAACAACAGAAACGACAAAAGCCAACACGTGTTTGTTAAGCCAGGCTATGTTGTAATGTATTCATCTCATGTAATCTTCTCAATAATCCTATAAAGTAGGTATCATTACTTTGCTCATTTTACAAATAAAAAACTGAAGCACAGAGAGAATAAACAACTTGCCCAAGGTCACTAGATTCTAAGCAGACAGCAGGACTCCACAGCACCAGCCCTGTGCCCCTAACTAGTAGACACTAGTGTATAATATGTGCATAATCACCTTCTGCAGGGCTGGTTTAAGATCAGAAATATGTTGAAAGAGCCTAGGATAGTAGTGGGCACACAGTAAGTGGACAAGAAAAGGCCCAAGATACATGCTATACTGAAACACAAAGTAAACTAACAGAATCAATCTATTCAGGTTCCTTAGTTCAACCTTCTTTCAAAGTCTTGGGATGGTTTATTTATTATTACTCAAGATTGGGTCAAAGTTCAAGTTTATATTTCATACTACAGGAGGCTATGAAAAAGAAATTTAAGTCTGAGACTATACCAAACTACTGCTAACACTAAACTTCATCTCTACAGAAAACCCTTTATCTGTTTCCACTGCCTCTACCAAATATCATTCCATAGTTACTGCTGCTGTTGCTTGGAATCAAGAGGTTTGCAAAAGGCATTTACAAGAAGAGAAAGAGAAAGATTTTAATTTCATCACAAAGAGGTAGATTAATTAGAATTATTCCTAATTCAAAATAAGAAAGTTTCCAGAGACTATGATTTACTTTTTGAAACAAAACAATATATCAGAATCACTAAAATACACCAATATCTATGGCTTTGAATGTAATTATCTCTTTTCTTCACTACAGTTTTCTTTAAGTCCAGCTGAAGGGTTGAGTTCCTGGGACTATCTACATAAACTCTTGGTAGTTCAGAAACATTGAATTTGGGGAAGACGGTAATCTACTTTTTTTAAAGCCCTTCACTTTAGAAAAGAGGAAAATGAAGCCAGACAGGGTCAGTAATTTGTTGCAAAGTCACAAAATTTGTAAAGACCAGATTCCTTTCTTCCAATAAGATGGTCTCTTCACTAGCAGTGTTTCTATCCTTAATCAGTTGCATGGAGATGCACACTAGCTCTAGAATCTGAGTAAGCAGAACATATGAATACAAGGACAGAAAAGAGTCTATAATGGTGCATATACAGAAGAAAAACATATGCTAATTGAGCAAAAGGTTATCTGTTCTGTTTTATTCAACACCCAGTGATTTCAAAATGAAGCTCCTCCAAAGAAAGATAAATAGTAGGATTTTCTCCTTTACATCGCATTAAAGCACAATTACTTGAAGAAGAAAAAGCCCATTACAAATTTAGGAAACTCCAAAATCAAGAGTCTACAACTAGCTCCTCCACTGTTTACTGAAGCACTTTCCTCAGTCCCTGTCGCCAAAAACTTGAATCAAAACCGGGGATGTATTTACGCAAGCAAGAGAGAAAGCTAAGAACGTGAAGCTTTCCTCCCTAAACGCTGCCAAAGCTGCTACAAAAGATGACAAATACAGTATTAAAGATGGGCATTTCCATTCATGTCCCTGCATGCCCATAGTTAAGAGGGCTTTTTCATTTTTAATTACATTCCCATCCCGAAAAGGAAGATTAGTTTTTTATCTACCAAACTCTCTTTTGAGGCTCCGCGTTAGGTATGTTTTATGTGTATGATAGATTTCCCAGGGTGCGATGGAAAGTAATTGCAACTCCTGCCGTCAATGTCACTTCTCTGCTGGTATTTATCTGATAGAGCGCCCTCCTAGGGCAGTCACAGACCGCTCAAAAACAGACTTGGAGAGGGATAGGCCCGCAGGACCCTACTTACCGAAAACACTGCATTCTGAAGCCCAAAAGGTATGGGAGTCAGTCTGGCCAGCGCCACCACTTTCAGGCCGCTTCCTCCTTCCACGACGCGAATCACGGCGCTCAGCTTTTCGCTGCTCTGGATCCTGGCGGCCACCCAGGCGGTGAGCAGCCGCTTGCAGACCACATGGGCGATGAAGGTGCCGATGAGGACGCCCATCACCATCAGACCCATGCCCAGCACGAAGCCGTACAGGTAGCCAGCGGCCACGTTGAGCACGATGTAGCCCCAGCCGCAGGGGAACGAGACCACGATGAAGCCCACGACGAACAGCAGGACCCCCAGCAGCGAGTCAAGGCTCTCCACCCACAGCAGGAGGTGCTGAAGGTAGCGGCGGACCAGGGCCAGGGAAGCGAAGCACAGGGCGGCCAGCACGCACACCAGCACGAGGCTCCGGCACCAACAGGTGCTGCTGAGGCAGCAGCAGCGCCAGTTTCTCACCTCAGCCACGCCGACCACCACGCCGCCGCCGTTCCCGGGGCCGCCCGCCAAGGCCCCGCCCGGCTCCGGCAGCTCTGAGGCCGCGGGCGGACCGTGGCGCTCCAGATAGGCGCCGAGCAGGGCGCCCGAGGCCGCCGCCGCTGCCGCCGCCGCGCTCGCCCCGCCCCCGCGGGGAAGGCGGTCTGCCGGGCCGTCCCCGCCTGCACCCCTTGCCAGGGCCCAGCGGGCTGGCAGCTCAGTGAGGCCCGGGAGGGTGGCGTGCTGTAGCAGCCGGGGCAGCGCCTGGAGCAGGATCCCGCCCGGACTCCGCATGCCTCCGCCCGGCGCGGGCTCTCAGCCGGCCAGCCCCTCCGCCGCAGCGCCCGTTAGGCAGCGGCCCTTCATGGCGCCCGGCTGACCCGGCCTCGGCTCCCTGCGTCCGCTCAGGGGGCGGGAGACTACCGGAGAAGGGCGCGGAGTCAGCGGAGGAGCAACAACCAGGCAGGGAGTGAGGAAACTCGGGTCCCCCAGCGCCCGCGGAGCCCACCCCGGCGGTGCCCGCCCCGGTCGGCCAGAGGGGGCGGGGCCGCGGGCGCTCGGGGCGGAGCGGGCTGTGTTCTGGCCCCGCCCCCGTGACACTGCCCGCTAGGCTGCGGGGCTCGCGGGGCGTCCGCAGGGGCCACCGGTGGCCCAGGGCTGCGGAGGGAAACCGCCGGGAGGAGAGGAGGAGCTCTGGGAGGGCGGGGCTGCGACGAGGGAGGGCCGAGTGATGAGCAGAGGCCCAGGCGCGCTCCACAACGTCCCACAGGCGCGCGCATGCCTGCGTGTCTTGGCGCGCGCTCCCCCTCCCGGACCGAGGCGACCCCGGTCCTTGAGAGGCTTGGATCCTCGCCCGGCACCTCCTGGTCGTTTCCGCAGTAACCTCTGATCTGAGCGGGCAGCTGTCAGTGGCGCTCACGTCTGCCGCTGCCCTGGCGAATTGGGGAAAGAAGAGTTCTTGTACTGCTCTGAGGAGGGTTTGGTAATGGTCTTTGACCCTACTTTCTCCCCGCAGACTTGCCTCCCCAGGTAGCGAGGTCTCCCTGTGGGTTTCATATCACTTGGTCCTTTAGGAGCTGGAAAAATTACATATAAAGTCACCTCCCCCCCTTGACAGAATGCCTCTGTGACTCCAGAGATTCTTTTTCGGGTATCAGGCATTTGTCTAGGGGCATTTGAAAAAGATTAACTGAAGGACACTTCTTAAGGGTTCGCTTTATGAGAGGGCAGCTTCTCAGACTCATTCACTGATTTCTTTTCCTCTTTTTGCTGGTTTATGGTTAGCGTTCCCCAGGTCCTCTCGCCTTCTTCCTTTTTATAGTTTCCTGAGCCATCTCATCCAAGCCTACAGCTTTGATCCTGCTGTGGCCCCCATAGGTGGTGACCCCTAAATCAGTGTCTCTGCCCACACTTCCTAGCTTGTGGTCTGGCCTGTGCACACATCCTGGTGGAATTCCTACAGGCACCTCAAACTCAGCAGAGCTTAGTAGATAGATGATCAACTCAGGCTCTGGTGCAAATCATGTTTAGTAACTGGTAATACCATTAGTCCCTGAATCTCATTGTTTCTTCTTAAATTGTAAAATGAATAGTACAACTTTGCTTCATAAGAGCATTGTGAGGTTTAAACCAAACAGTAAAGTAAGGTGATTAGCACTATGCCTGAAATCAGTCTTCAGTAAATGTTAACTGTGTGATGGTATCCTTCATTAAAAATGTGATCCCCGATAGACTTACTCTACCTTCTGGGTTTCTTATCTTAGTGGATGACCTTCCTCCTAGTTGCCTGGCAAATAACAGACCAGGACACGGGTCCTTACTGATCAGGCTCCTTCCTGCTCCTCCATGCCATTCCCTTCTATCCACCCTGGTTGGGCTGAGTCAGGTAGAGTCCCTACTAGGTGCCAGGCAAGTGCTGCATCCTTCATCTCCTTTTCCAAGCCGAGACTTACATGGAGGAACAGCTCTTAGTGCTGCCACAGCATTTAGCTGAAGTTTTACTTCCTCTCTAGAAACATCCCTGTGTTAGTCCACTCTCACACTGCTATAAAGGAATACCTGAGACTGGGTAATTTATAAAGAAAACAGGTACAATCGACTCACAATTTCGTAGGCTGTACGGGAAACATGGTGGCATCTACTTGGCTTCTGGGGAGGGCTCAGGAAACTTACAGTCCTGGTACAAGACTATGGGGACCTAGCACTTCATATAGCCTGAGCAGGAGGGAGGCGGGGAGGTGATATACACTTATAAACAACCAGGCCACACACTATACAGTACCAAAGAGGGATGGTGCTAAACCATTCATGAGAACTTCACCTCCATGGTCCCATCACCTCCCACCAGGCCTCTCCTCCAACAATGGGGATTACAGTTTGACATGAGATTTGGGTGGGGACACAAATCCAAACCATATCAGTCCTACTACCTTCCCATCACCATCACCCTCAATTTGATATTTCTTCTCCTTCCCCGGGCTACTTTCCATATGGCCATTATCGCATTTGTGCCATTGCATTGTAATTTTTTGTTTACATCACTGTCTCCCTCTTTAGGCTTTGAGTTTCTTCAAGATGGGCCCATTATTTAATCTAAGGGGCAATGAGCCCTCTTTAAATGTTCGCTGAATACACAAATGATTGCAGTTTGTAGGGGGGAAATGAAGGCAGGAAAACCAGACAAAATTGTGTAGGCAAGAAGCTGTGAGGCTCTATGAAGTAGGATAATGGCCTTGGTGTTCGCTGAATGGGGATAAGTTTAAAAAGGAACTGGGCAACTGATTTGTTTTCAGAAGAGAGGGTGGAGTCTAGGATAACACCTGGGTTTCTTATTTGAGATGGTAGATAATGGGGCCATTGACCAAGAAAGAGACTACAGCAAGTTTTTAGGAAAGATAGTCTCCACTCTTGATACATGAGACTTGAGGTGTGTGTGATAACATCCAAATGCGATATTCCAGAAGGTGGTTGAAAATATAGATATGGAATTAAATGGGGCATCTCTCCTAGAAATTTAGACATTAATATATAGGCAGCAATTAAGACCATGTTTATGAATGAGTGCATGGTGATAGGTGTGCCAAATATTTCTTGTTCTCTTTCAGGAACTTAGCAGGATTGCATGCCCTGAACTCCCTGTGATGGGGTTGAACTACATGACCTGTTCTCCCAATTAATTATGAGCATAGCATTTAATTGTTGAGGTAAGACCTTCCAGAACTCTTTTTCTTTTTGCCATGGCAATCATCAACCTTCCAGAGAGCATATGCACTATCAGTCTTAGTATTAGAGGGAAGATAATGCAGAACAGAATCCCAGCCACATCATGAAGGACACGTAAAGTGAGAAGTAAACCTTGGTTGTTTTAAGCCACTGAGATTTGAGTTTTATTACCAGAGCAGATCTTTGTCGTACTGACTAATGTGCATGAGAAGAAGAGGTCTAAGGAGGAAAACTTGTGAACACCAATGTGCTTGTTAGCCTCTTTTGCTTGTAAGACAGACAGACTCAGAGACTACTTTAATTAAAAGAAGGGGCAAATGTTTATATGGGTATATTAGTAGCTATTAGGAGCCCAAGCATAAGCTACTCTCTTCTTTCTTTCTCATTGTGTCTCTGTTCTTCTCTGCCTCTTTAATCTATTCTCACACTACCAACTGGCTTATTAATCTGTTTCTTGTCCTCTAGTCTGCATTTCAGAAGAATGTAAACCAGTTGCAGAGCTCTTAGCTCTAAGTCGCTTCATGGGCTGCCAGCCAACCTGGAAATGAGCTACCCTTGGGTCAGGTGCCCATCCTGCTCTAAACAGTGTCACTCCTACCTGAAACATCATCTAGCTTTCCTGGGTATGGGAGCTCTGGTAGGGCAATGCAAGCTGCAGTGGGATATTTCTACTCTCATCCCATTACAATTTATTTTTCACAGAGCTGTAAAAATTATATTTTACAATTGGACATCAGATATGCCTTAATCCACATCTACCAGCCCACCACAACCAGCCTAAAACCATTATATTGCATTAGAGAAAAACCCAACTCCCTGCCTGGCCTACAAAGCCCTTTATGATCTAGCCTCTGCCTGACATTCCTACTTCACCTCCTGCCACCCTCCCTCTCACATGCTCCAGCCACCCAGGCCTTCTGTGTCTCCCTTGGATGAGTCAAGCTGGTTTCCTCCTCAGGACATTTGCACTCTGCCCTTGCCAGTCTTTCGTGTTTGAACATGCTGTCCTTGGCTCTGACAAAGGCTGATCTCCTTCTTCTGATTCATTTTAAGCGTTCCTGGCATCTCCTCAGAGATGACTTCCCTGATTACCCTCATCTAAAGGACTCCCCTCTCTACCTCGGGGTCCTGGTACTCCTTATTTTCTTCATAGCATTTATCATTACCTGAAATTGCCTTGTTTATTCCTTTCTTTCGGTCTTCCTTAAGCAGAATGAATACTGTGAAAGTAGGTATATTGTGATACCCCTGTATTCCGATTCCCTAGAATAGTCCCTGTCACACTAAATATTTTTTAAAGTGAAGGATGGTGGGCAGTGTGCTCGTGTGCTGGTTGTTGTCTGTTGTCCTCCACCCAGGTTTAGTGCCTACCTTCCCCTGGCTTGCTGTGAGTCTCAGGATGTTGGTCTCCTGAGACTCAGCCTCCACTGGGCTCTGTATTTCCAGTTAGGCTTGACCAGCAGAATATTAGAGGATAGCACAAGTGAGAAGTGGTCAGGGTATTTATCTCTTCCCAAATGAGTTTCACTATGGTTTTGTCAGTGGTTGAATTCTGTGAACAAAGTTCTTATTTACCAAGTTTCCAACTCTTTCCCAGCTCTGGTAATGGGTTTTTGATGCTTTGTCATTCCTTTTAATACTTCCTTGATTAGACTCTGTTTACAGTTGCTTTTCTTATCTGCCGGGACTCTGACTGACACAGCAGGGGCAGGTCAGAGACTGACAAGCTCGATACAACTAACACTTGAGTTCATGTACCTCACCCATGGCCACACAGAGAAAGTGGTGGAATCAGATTTCAAATTTAAATTCAGGGACTATGAGAAGATCTGGAGAAACTGTTGTGTTAGAAGACCAAGGAAGAGAGACTGTTAAGATGGAAAGAAAGATGGAACGTTAAGATGGTTTGTCAAGTGCAATTGGAGTCACTTTTTCTTCTGGATTTGGTGAACTGCTGTGCCTTTGCCTTTCTCTGACTCCCATTAAAATCTTTAAGGGAGATTTTAGAGTTCTGGGCTCAAAATTAGAATTTGGCTTATTTCGTAATAGGGCTTCAGAAGCCTTGAATTCTCTATTTTATTTTATTTATAAAAGAAAAAGATTGAGCACTACTAAGATTTGGCACTACTGACCCAAGACAAAGACCCAAGATGAGAGAAAGACCAGAGGTCCCTTAGATAGTTCCTTTAAAGGTAGCCACTAGGGCCTTAGGGAAAGTACTTTCAGTAACAGACAAATTCCACCAGTTTGAGAGTGAATGAAAGGTAACTATAAAACTGAGTTTAGATAGCACTTTTAACAATTTTGGGTTGGAAAGGAAGAAAAGGGTGATAGCTAGAAGGTAATACAGGGTGAGGAAGATGGGGACATTCTAAGTGAAAGATTCCAGTGTGTTCATAGATTGAGGTAAAGAAGGCTGGAGAGAAGTGGGGATTAAGGAACAGAAGGGAGGAAATATTATGAAGCCAGGTTCTAAAGGAGATGAAAGAGGATGTGGTTAAGATATTGGTGGAAGGATTAGATGCAGAGGAGACAGTGCTTCCTCTGAGATTCAAAGGAAAGTTGTAGAGATGTATGCAAATTTGCCACTGGTTATTTCTAATTGTAATAGATTCTGTCATTTCAGGATTTAATGTAATTGAGGAGCTGCAGGTACTTTTTCTCTCCTCTTCGACAACCTAGGGCTTCATTTCTATGACTTTTCCTGATCAAATATAAGAAACTATCTTCTCAGCTCTTCAAGAGTCAATTATACAATGAGCAAATTTTTTCAGGCCCCCTGCTATAGACTCGCCACTACACCTCTGATTTAGATGTGTTACTTTGTTAGAATCTGTGAGGACTGAAAATGAGATAGAAGAGAAAAATACAATCAAGCATTGTTAAATAATCACATTTAAATGCAAAATGGGAAGATACTGTTAAAAACAAATTCAATGGTACATCACTCTCCAAACTCTAAATTTTCTATTTTGTAATTATGAATTTCCATGTACTGTACAATATTAGCTTCAGTTAATTTTAAATGCATCCATAACATTAAATACATTTTGATATGTGAATGTTGAAGCTAACTGTTAAAATTAGTTTGCTGTAATTTATTGTTATTCATGCAGTTGGTTTATCAAGCACAATTGGGGTCCCCTTTTCTTCTGGGTTCAGTGGCCTGCTGTGTCTTTGCCTTTCTCTGGCTCCCATTAAAATCTTTAATTAAGGGAGATTTTAGAGTTCTGGGCTCAAAATTAGAATTTGGTTTATTTTATAATAGGGCTCCAGAAGGCTTGAATTCTTTCTTTCTTTCTTTAAAGACAGGTTGCCCTGGCTGGAGTGCAGTGGTGTGTGCGTGGGTCACTGCAGCCTCCACCACCTGGCTTAAGTGATCCTCCAAACTCAGCCTCCTGAGTGGCTGAGACTACAGGCATACACCACCATGCCTGGCTAATTTTTGTATTTTTTATACAGATGGGGTTTTGCCATGTTTCCCAGGCTTCTTTTGAACTCCTAGGCTCAAGCGATCTACCCACCTTGACCTCCCAAAGTGCTGAGTTTACAGGTGTGAGCCACTGTGGCTGACCAGAACTTTGAATTCTTCATGAAACTCTGAACTACATAAACACATAAGCCAGGCATCCCTAAGTGAATAACTCCTACAACCAAAGGAAATGAAAGTATAAGTATACTGCATCAAATGGTGGCCTCAGGAGAGCAGTGTTGTTCTTCAACAGGCTCTTCAGCTAGCAAGCAAAGAGTTTGTAGACATCTTTTGGTGCATTTCATAGAAGAAAAGTGCCTTATTTTTCAGACTTGCTTAAGATCTGTAATTTAAATAAGTACATTTGGACCTTGCGTGAAATTGCTCTTCACTGTTAGCAACTAATTCTTCCTCAATATGAGGTATTCAGCTTATTTGTTCAACAAGAGTATATTGAGGGTATACAATTTGCTAGACTCCTTTGAGAATATAAAGATGAATTAACAGCATTTCCTACCATCAGGGAGTACAATCCAATTATGAAGAAAAAAACAATAACTCCATTACAAAGCCTGTATGGTGCATGCATCAGAGTGATGTTGAAAGGTTTACGATGGTAAGGGAAAGCAGAATGACTCCTGATGGGGCGGCCATTTGCAAACAGTGCTCTTCCAACTTAAGGCATTCTTCCAACTGAAGGCGTCCTTGATACCCTGAGCTAATGGTGAAAATAATCAATCTTAGACAACTTTCCCATGAAAAGTTACAGTTGTAGTGGGAAATGCTGCGATCTCATCCATCTTGATCTGCCATCCTCATGTTTATACACCTGCCCATGCTTCCCCAAGTACGCACAGCCCTGAGGAGTCTCTCCAGCCTCACTCTCACGCTGCTCCTCCCTACATATTTGACTCAGAAGAAGTGAGTCTTGGTGGAGGCAACACATAAAGATTAGTAGAGAAAGGGGAAGTATCAACTCGTATTAGCTAAGTAATTGTTTAGCTAATTACCGCTCCCAGCCAGAAAATGAAAAATTATAGGTTGACTCTGAAGATGAGACTTCCAGTCCAGAAGAGTCAGAAAATTTGGTATTTCCAGTAGTCTTAATTTCATGGGGAATAGCATTTCAGGATTCCAAATAGAAAACTGTTGTTCATTTATAATAGTGAATGAAAATGCCAAGTCTTACTGTTATTATACTTCTGTTACTATACAAGTTGATATACACACAAAGTGCTTCTCAGTCTAGCCACTACACTAATTAACACCATATAGACATTAAGGAGGAAAAGTAGTATAAACTATCTACCTTAAATTTTTGTTTAAAAATATAAGAAAAAGAAAAATTTAGAATATTCTACTGCCAATGAACCTTTGCTTACTAGTATAGAAAATACGATTAGAAACATATTGATTACTTTTACAGAATAAATTTATTACTTTTTAGCCACACATACCCAGAATGATGTCTTCCAAAATTTATTAAATACTTAATGATTTTTCAACTCTTCTCCTTAATCATGACTGAAATAAAATCTATATAGAGAAAATTTTAAGAATTTGAACTTGAATCTGGATTTGCATCAAGATTACTTGTTTCATTTATAAGGTATGAGTTAGGGAGGAAAGATCTGTTCTGTGGAACTCTAGGCTTATCTGACCTAATCTCTTTTACAACTTTGTCTCCCAAACCTGTGCTCTCAGTTGAAGAGGAAGAAGAGGGGAAACTTCATCTTCAGTTAAAAGAAAGGAGTAAAAAACAAATCACAGGAAAAGAGGGGGCTTCACTGCTAAGCCACCAAATAAGATCTTACTCAAAAATGTCTTGTTGGGCATCTACCATGATCCCAGCATTTTAAAGGATACATTGGGGGTGTGCCCTCAAGAATCCATCTTCCAGTGTGAGAGGGAGTTAACTGTACCACAAAGAGTTAATTACAGTGACAGCACTGTCAGAAGGAATAACTAGATCTGCCTGGGAGTCAGATAAAGTTTTGCAGCCACAATGATATTTGAGCTGGGTGTTGAAGGATAAGTATACAGTTATTTATACCTTCCTCATTTCAAAACGATTTAAGCTGTCTCTGGGATTTGGGCAGATAGTGGAAGAGTACAATAGCCTCTCAGGCACAGAAAGTGCCAAAGCGCAGAAGTGTGAAATGGTACAATGTGCTTGGGAAGTGGCAAGCTGTTCTGAGGACAGATGCATAAGAATGTACTCTATTCTGGGGGAAGCCAGGCAAATGATATCAACAAATATGCCATGCTCTAACAGTGATTTGCAGAATCGAGCATGCATCAGAATTCCCAGGAGGGCTTTTCAAAGAACTGTTTACTGGGCCTCATCCCCAAACTTTTTAATTCTGCTGGTCTGTGGCCTTGGAAGGTAAGAATTTGCATTTCTCACGAATTCCTGAATGATACTAGTGCAGCTGGTCTTGGAACCATACCTTAAGAAACTTCTGGTTTTCTGGACTTCTTCCTATAATCAGTTGGGAGTCCCTGGAATTGTTAGAGCTTGAGAAAGAAATAAACATACTTGAATTTAGAAAGTTTACTAAAAGTGGTGAGAACCAGGGAAAGAAATCACTTGGTAGATTATTTCACATGTCCAGGAGACAGAGTAAATAGACTGCAACCCATTTATGGAAAGATGAAATAAACTTGAGAATATCTAAAGCATAACAAGATTACTTGGAATGATGGAATATGGGGAATAAGAGAAAGGGAAGGAGTCCAGAATGTTAAAATTATGTTCCCTAATATAAACAAAATACTCTAGTGTTTATGAATTCAAAGAATCTTATTCCATCAACAAACCATACAAAGTTTTAGGTCATTTCCTTGCCAACGTTATGAGTTAGGCCTTTACAGCTAGAGAAAGAGATGGCCCAGTCATGGTCATTCAGCAGTCAGACCTCAAAAATGTGTAACATGAAGCCCACTCAGATAGGAGCAAGCTTTCCCAAGGAACCCTCTAGGGATGCTGCAGCCACTGCTAGTGGTTGCAGAACACACTGCACCCACTCTTAGTACTAGAACCTTGGCTGTAAGAATCAGTTGTGGTGTATCAGCAAAAGAAACTCAACAGAGTAGACAGACAACCTACAGAATGGGAGAAAATATTTGCAAACTATGCATCTGACAAATCGCTAACATCCAGGATCTATATGGACCTTAAACAAATTTTCAAACAAAAAGTAAGCAATACCATTAAACAGTAGGCAAAGGCTATGAACATGTCTCAAAAAAAAAAAAAAAAGACGTTCACGTGGCCAAAAAGCATATGAAAAAATGCTTAACATCATTAATCATTAGAAAAATGCTAATCGAAACCACAATGGTATACCATCTCATATCAATTAGAATGGCTATTATTTAAAAGTCAAAAAAATAATAACAGATATGGTAAGATTGTGGAGAAAAGAGAGGGGGGAGTATAAAGTAGTTCAGCCATTGTGGAAATAAGTGTTGCAATTCCTTAAAGAACTCAAAATGGAATTATTATTCACCCCAGCAATCTCATTATTGGGCACATATCCAAAGGAATATAATTTGCTCTACCTTAAAGACACGTGCATGCATATATTTATTGCAGCACTATTCACAAATAGGAAAGACATGAAATCAATCTGAATGCCTATTAATGATAGACTCAATAAATAAAATGTGGTATATATGTACCATGAAATACTATACAACCATGAAAAGAATGAGCTCATGTTCTTTGCAGCAACATGGATGGAGCTGGAGGCCATTATCCTAAGGGAACTAATGTAAGAACAGAAAACCAAATATCTCATGTTCTCACTTATAAGTGAGAGCTAAACAATAAGAACACATGGACACAAATAAAGGAAAGCAGACAGCAGTACCTACATGAGGGTAGAGGGTTGGAGGAGGGAGAGAATCAGAAAAAATACCTATTGGATACTATGCTTATTATCTGGGTAACTAAATAATCTGTACACCAAACTCCCATGACACACAGTTTATCTATTTAACAAATCTGCACATGTACCCTTGAACCTAAAATAAAAGTTAAATTGTGGTGTTTCCAGCCTCAATATACTTCAACAAGTGTAGAAGCCCTGTAGAAGCCCTGTCCTCTGGTCCCCAGCACATAGAAGAGTTCATAAAAACTACAAGAAATTGATATATTGAGACTGGTTGAAGGCACAAAATGGAAAGATAAATATATTTGAGTAAGTTGATACCAACTATGTTAAACACATATAGGGAAGTTTTGAAATTAACTTACAATTTCTCTGTCTAGCAGCTGTGGAGCCCATAGCCAAGAATACTTAAGGAATAGCCTTTGTGGTGTGCCCTTGGTTAGGATTGCTTAGTGAGTAGAAGAAAAATGTGGAGCAAGGTGAGAGTAAGGTAGGTGTTACGTTTTGCTCCTTTGGACTGGAAGGATAACTTGTATACGGGTTTAAACTGAAAAAAGGCCCGGTGCAATGGCTCATGCCCATAATCTTAGCACTTTGGGAGGCCGAGGTGGGTAGATCACCTGAGGTCAAGAGTTCAAGACCAGCCTAGCCAACATGGTGAAACCCCATCTCTACTAAAAATGTAAATATCAGCCAGATGTAGTGGCCGACCTCTGTAATCCCATCTACTTGGGAGGCTGAGACAGGGAGAATTGTTTGAACCTGGGAGGTGGAGGTTGCAGTGAGCTGGCCGGATTGCACCACTGTACTCCAGCCTGGGCGACAGATCAAGACTCCATCTCAAAAAAAAAAAATACAACAAAACAACAACAAAAAAACAATAAATAAATTGAAAAAAAATATCCTCCCTTGGACAGAAATTTTACCCTTTCTTTATAGCAACATTAAAGACAATCTTCGATTGCAGCCTTTCAGGAACTTCTCTGTTTCACCATTTTGTGCTCAGAAATCATATGGGAAATAAAAACTTCTGTAATACATTTAGTCAGTATTGGGGTAAGAGAGGGTTAATAAATTAGTCCTCCTTACCACTTAAGTTTTGAACTGTTGAGAGGCACATGTGGGTCAGTCAAAAACTTTAACAATATTCCTGATAGTGTTGATGGAGAATGGACCTTAGAGTGAGAGCCAAATAATAACTCCCTGCTGCCAGCCAGATCCTTGGAATAGCCCAGTAGCTGGAAGGTTTGAGTGTAGAGCAGACAGACTAACCTAGGCCAATCAATGTCACCCACTTACCAGGTAATTCATTCAACCACCACATAGAGCAACAAGCCAGGAGAAATACTTCCTCATGGAAAGCAAAGGAAAATTTATGTAAGATGTATATATTTTAAGACAGTTTTAAAGACAGTAATAAAAAAATGACCAGGTACAGTGGCTGGCAGCTGTAATCACAGAATTTTGGGCAGCCAAGGCAGGAGGATTGCTTGAGACCCAGAGTTCTAGGCCACCCTGGACAACATAGTATGACCCCATCTCTGCAAAATACATTTTTTAAAAATTGCATTTGGGCTCTGGGGTACATGTGCACATCCTGCATCCTGCAGGATTGTTGTATAAGTACATACATGCCATGGTGGTTTGCTGTTTCCATCCACACCCCCCCGTTGCCTACATCAGGCATTTCTCCTGGTGTTATCCCTTCCCCTCCTCTCCTCCCCCCCACCTTCCCCCCACCATCCCCGCACCTAGCCCTGTGACTGTTCTCTTCCCTGTGCCCAAGTGTTCTCATTGTTCATCACCTGCCTATGAGTGAAAACATGCGGTGTTTTGTTTTCTGTTCTTGTGTCAGTTTGCTGAGAATGATGGTTTCTAGGTTCATCCATGTCTCTACAAAGGACACAAACTCATCCTTTTTTATAGCTGCATAGTATTCCATGATGTATATGTGCCACATTTTTTTTAGTCAGTCTATCATCAGTGGTCATTTGGGTTGGTTCCAGGTCTTTGCTATTGTAAACAGCACTGCAATGAACATACGTGTGCATGTGTCTTTATGACAGAACGATTTATAATCCTTTGGGTATATACCTAGTAATGGGATTGCTGGATCAAATGGAATTTCTAATTCTAGATCCTTGAGGAATCGCCACACTGTCTTCCACAATGGTTGAACTAATTTACACTCCCACCGACCGTGTAAAAGTGTTCCTTTTTCTCGACATCCTCTCTAGCATCTGTTGTCTCCAGATTTCTTTTTTTTTTTTTTTTTTTTTTTAGCAGGCATGGTGTGGGGGAATCTCTCTAGAAGACATTGTTTTTGCTTAAACAAGATCAAACCCTCACCCGACTCCACCATCGACCAAGACCCTTCCATATGTGATTTCTAAAGCTGTAAACCCAAGACCCTTTAATATGTGGTTTCTAAAACTGTAAACCCAAGACGCTTTCACTTGTAATTTCTAAGGCTGTGAACCTAAGATCCTTTCATGTGTAATATCTAGAATGTAAGCCTATATAAAGGCAGAGCTTCTCTTTGTTAGAGGAGGTTGGTCATTTAGACAAATTGTCACCTGGCTCCCTGCTGTAATAATAATAAACACCTCTTCCTTCCCAGTTAGGTGTTCAAGAGGTCGTTTCTTACTGCCACTCCTGCTTCAACAGCAGGGAGTGTATGCCAGTGCATAGGGGAGGGCAGATAATTCCTACCCCCAGGCCTCCTTGGTAACATGGGTGAAAGCTGTATTGCACCCCTGGGTGGCACCCTGCTGAGGTTGCCAGGACTTGGGGTTACAAAGGCAGAATAATAAAATATGTGGCCAACAAACACATGAAAAAATGCTCATCATCATTGGTCATTAGAGAAATGCAAATCAAAACCACATTGAGATACCATGTCACGCCATTTAGAATGGTGATCATTAAAAAATGTTGTCTGCAAATAGGGCCAATTTGACTTCTTCTTTTCCTAATTGAATGCCCTTTATTTCTTTTTCTTGCCTAATTGCTCTGGCTAGAACTTCCAATACTATATTGAATAGGATTGGTGAGAGAGGGCATCTTGCCAGTTTTTAAAGGGAAAGTTTCTAATTTTTGCCCATTCGGTATGATATTGGCTGTGGGTTTGTCATAAATAGCTTTTATTGTTTTGAGATATGTTCCACGGATACCTAGTTTATCGAGAGCTTTTAGCATAAAGGGCTGTTGAATTTTGTCAAAGGCCTTCTCTGCATCTATTGAGATAATCTTGTGGTTTTTGACTTTGGCACTGTTTATGTGGTGAATTACATTTATAGATTTGTGTATGTTGAACCAGCCTTGCATCCCCAATATGAAACCTTCTTCATCATGGTGGATAAGCATTTTGATGTGCTGTTGGATTTAGTTTGCCAGTATTTTATTAAAGGTTTTTGCATTGATGTTCATCATGGAATTTGGCCTGTAGTTTTCTTTTTTAGTTGTGTCTGCCAGATTTTGGAATCAGGATGTTGTTGGTCTCATAGAAAGAGTTAGGGAGGATTCCCTCTTTTTGTATTTTTTGGAATAGTTTCAATAGGAATGGTACCAGCTCCTCTTTGTATGTCTGGTAGAATTCAACTGTGAACCCATCTGGACCTGGACTTTTTTTGGTCAGTAGGCTATTAATAGCTAACTCAACTTCAGATCTTGTTATTGGTCTATTCAGGATTTGAACAACTTCTTGGCTTAGTCTTGAAAGTGTGCAAGTGTCCAGGAATTTATCCATTTCTTCCAGATTTACTGGTTTATATGCATAGAGTTGTTTGTAGTAATCCCTGATGGTAGTTTGTATTTTCCAAGCAATCAGTGGTGATCGCCCGTTTATCGTTTTTCATTGCATATATTCAATTCTTCTCTCTTTTCTATTAGTCTAGCTACAGTCTATTTTGTTGATATTTTCAAAAAACCAGCTCCTGGATTTATTGATTTTTTAAAGGATTTTTTGTGTCTCTATCTCCTTCAGTTCTGCTCTGATCTTAGTTATTTCTTGTCTTCTGCTTGCTTTTGAGTTTTTTTATTTGTTTTGTTTTGTTTTTTTTGAGACGGAGTTTCGCTCTTGTTACCCAGGCTGGAGTGCAATGGCGCGATCTCGGCTCACCGCAACCTCCGCCTCCTGGGTTCAGGCAATTCTCTTGCCTCAGCCTCCTGAGTAGCTGGGATTACAGGCACGTGCCACCATGCCCAGCTAATTTTTTGTATTTTTAGTAGAGACGGGGTTTCACCATGTTGACCAGGATGGTCTCGATCTCTTGACCTCGTGATCCACCCGCCTCGGCCTCCCAAAGTGCTGGGATTACAGGCTTGAGCCACCGCACCCGGCGCTTTTGAGTTTTTTTAATCTTGCTCCTCTAGCTCTTTCAATTTTGACCATAGGGTGTCGATTTTGGATTTTTCCTTGTTTCTCAGGTAGGCATTTATTGCTATAAATTTTCCTTTAGACACTGCTCTAAATGTGTCCCATAGGATCTGGTACGTTGTGTCTTCATTCTCATTGGTTTCAAAGAATATTTTAATTTCTGCCTTCATTTCATTGTTTATCCATTTGTCATTCAGGAGCAAGTTGTTCAGTTTCCATGTGATTGTTCGGTTTTGAGTGCTTTTCTAAATCCTGAGTTCTAATTTGATTGTGCTGTGCTCTGAGAGAGTGTTTGTTATGATTTCCATTCTTTTGCATTTGCTGAGGAGTGATTTACTTCCAATTATGTGGTCAATTTTGGAGTAAGTGCAATGTGGTGCTGAGAAGAATGTATATTCTGTGGATTTGGGGTGGAGTGTCCTGTAAATGTCTATTAGGTCCACTTGGTCCAAATCTGCATTCAAGTCCTGGATATCCTTGTTAACTTTCTATCTGGCTGATCTGTTCAATATTGTCAGTGTAGTGTTAAAGTCTCCCACTATTACTGTGCAGGAGTCTAAATCTCTTTGTAGGTCTTTAAGGACTTGCTTTATGTATCTGGGTGCTCCTGCATTGGGTGCATAAATATTTAGGATAGTTAGCTCTTCTTGTTGCATTGATCCTTTTACCATTATGTAATGCCCTACTTTGTCTCTTTTGGTCTTTGTTGGTTTAAAGTCTGTTTTATAAGAGACTAGGATTGCTACCCCTGCTTTTTTTTGCTCTCCATTTGCTTGGTAAATCTTCTTCCATCCCTTTATTTTGAGGCTATGTGAGTCTTTGCATGTAAGATGGGTCTCCTAAATATAACACACCAATGGGTCTTGACTTTTTATCCAGTTTGCCACTCTGTGTCTTTTGATTGGGGCATTTAGGCCATTTACATTCAATATTAATGTTATGATTTTTGAATTTGAACCTGCCCTTTTGTTATCGGCTGGTTGTTTTGCCCTTTAATTGACATGGCTCCTTCATTGCATTGTTATTCTTTACCATTTAGTATGTTTTTGCAGTGGCTGGTACTGATTATTCCTTTCTGTGTTTAGTATTTCTTTCAGTAGCTCCTGTAAGGCAGGTCTTGTAGCAACGAAATCTCTCAGCAATTTCTTGTCTGTAAAAGATTTTATTTCTCCTTCACTTATGAAGCTTAGTTTGGCCAGATATGAAATTCTGGGTTGAAAGTTCTTTTTTTTAAGGATGTTGAATATTGGCCCCCACTCCCTTCTAGCTTGCAGGGTTTCTGCTGAGAGGTCTGCTGTGAGTCTGATGGTCTTTCCTTTGTGGGTGACTCGACCTTTCTCTCTGACTGCCCTTAGGATTTTTTTCCTTTATTTCAACCCTGGCGAATCTGACAACTATGTGCCTTAGGGTTGCTCTTCTTGAGGAATATCTTTGTGGTGTTCTCTGTATTTCCTGGATTTGAATGTTGGCCTGCCTTGTTAGGTTGGGTAAATTCTCTTGGTTAATATCTTGAAGACTGTTTTTCAACTTGGATTCATTCTCCCGTCACATTCAGGTACGCCAATCAAGCGTAGATTAGCTTTTTTCACATAATCCCATAGTTCTTGGAGGCTTTGTTCATTTCTTTTCACTCCTTTTTGTCTAATCTTGCCTTCTCGTTTTATTTCATTGGTTGGATCTTGTATCTCTGATATCCTTTCTTCTGCTTGATCGATTCAGCTGTTGAAACTTGTGTATGCCTTGCGAAGTTCTCCTACTGTGTTTTTCAGCTCCATCAAGTCGTTTATGTTCTTCTCTAAGCTGGCTATTCTAGTTAGCATTTCGTCTAACCTTTTTTCAAGATTCCTAGTTTCTTTGCATTAGGTTAGAATATGGTCTTTTAACTCAAAGAAGTTTGTTATTACCCACCTTCTGAAGCCTGCTTCTGTCAATTCCTCAGATTCATTCTCTGTCTTTTTTTGTTCCCTTGATGGTGAGGAGTTGTGATCCCTGGGAGAAGAGGTGTTCCGTTCTTCGATGGTTTCATTCTTTTTGTGCTGTTTTTTTCCTATCTTCGTGGATTTATCTCCCTTTAATCTTTGAAGCTGGTGATTTCAGGAGGAGTCTGAGTGGACGTTGTTTTTCTATTGAGGTTGGAGGTGTATCTTTTTTGGCCTGTAGAAGGCGCTGCTGGGCTCTCTCGGGTTCAGTCAGGTTGCTGGGTGGGTGGTCCTTCCCTGGAGTTTGTTTGCGGGTGAGATTGGCCCCGCCTTCCCAATGGCGTCTCTCTCAGAGCTCGATCTTCCTCGTTGGGGCAAGCTGGTGTGTTTGCTGCTAAAGTCTCTAGCAAGGGCTTCAGTTTGAGTTCTGTGGAGGTGCGGCCTGCCAGGCCTTCTGTTCTGTTTCCCTGCTTTCAACACTACCTCCCTCTGTGGGAGGGTCCCTCCTGCTGGCATTAGTCCAAACTCCCGCCCAGGTCCCTGCGACAACTTTTGGAGTTGGCAGTAGGTAACCGCTGCTCAGATTTGCATTGGCTATCCATGGCACCCCACCATCTGGCAGGGCTCTTGTGGACCGTGGGTTGCAGGAGGGATGAGGCAAGCACAGAAGCTGAAATGGAGCGCCAACGGGGGTAAGTAAGTTCCCCGACCCTCCAAGGTGGCTGCACGTTTTAGGTGGGGACTTGCCCCCAGCCATCTTGATTTGCCCCCATGGGCAGCTCTCACCCTGTGGCTCCTTCCCTGGGCCTAAATTCAGTGCCCAATCAGTCCCACAGAAATGAACCTGGTACCTCATTTGGAATCGTGAAGTCCTCTTGCCCCCTAAGTCTCATTCCCTGGGACCTGCATTTCCGTGCTGGATTCTCTCGGCCATCTTGGGCCCCCACCTGCAAAATACATTTTTTAAAAAGAAAATAACAATGACTAACACTAACCATGTCTAATAATGACTTCTAAACTGTAGAAAAATAGTTTCTTCCCTCGAAAGTAATTAGTGTCAAACACAATAAGGAATTTTAAAAATTCCAGAAAGTTAATATTTATTTTTCAACCTATGAATGAAGATGATGATTGATTACATGCATATCTTGTGTTGACTCCACTAATGGTCTGTTTAATTTTTTAAAAGGTGCAGTTAGGAGAGTTAAAGTTTTTAACATTGTCACACGCTAGTTCTTTTTCAATCTGTTCCTCCAGTTTGCATAGTGGTAGAGTTAAAGCTGGATGCATGGGCACCCAGCTAGAGATACTATTGTCTAGTTTTACTTGCAGCTAGAAGTAGCCACATGAATAACTTCTCTCCAGTGGAATGGTAATATAAGAGTGATGTGTGCAACTCTAACTTCATTTTTTTTTGTTGTTTTTTGTTTGTTTTTTGAGACACAGTCTTGCTCTATTGCCCAGAATGAAGTGCAGCTCAGTGGCACGATCACAGCTCACTTCAGCCTCATCCTCCCAGGCTTAAGAGATCCTCCCATCTCACTCTCCCAAATAGCTAGGACTACGTATGCATGCTACCACACCCAGTTAATTTTTGTATGTTTTTTAGAGACAGGTTTTCACCATGTTTCCTAGGCTGGTCTTGAACTTTTGGGCTCAAGTGATCCTCCTGCTTTGGCATCCCAAAGTGCTAAGATTATAGGTGTGAGACACTGTGCCCAGCGAACCTTAAAAGGAAATGTTTAAAAGGAAATGCATTGTTACCCAACTTCATTCCCCCCTCCTGAGTTGAAATGCCAAGTTGGCAGAGACCCAAGGTACCACGGACTGTTTGTGACCTAATGAAGCAGTCACTCTACCCACTTAGCCTGGCCAGACTGAGAAACTCCTACCTTATTTAAGCCACTATATGCTTAGGGTCTTTTTTTTTTTTTTTTTTTTGTATCAGCTTAACATTTATATCATTTAACACAAATATGTATGTTCCCTTTAAAAGATATTTTTTAAAAAATATTCAATAGAAAGAAATCTGTACAATTAGCTACTGTGGTGGATTGTATAATGGACCCCAAATGATATGCCTACTGATATGCTGAACAATGAGAACACATGGACACAGGGAGGGGAACATCACATACTGGGGCCTGGGGGTGAGGGGCTAGGGGAGGAATAGCCAGGGATGCGGGGTATTGGGGAGGAATAACATTAGGAGAAATACCTAATGTAGATGACAGGGTGATGGATACAGCAAACCACCACCATGGCACATGTATACCTATATAACAAACCTACACGATCTGCACATGTACCCCAGAACTTAAAGTATAATTAATTAATTTTTAAAAAAAGAAAATATGCATAGAAACACTGGAAGGAAATATACCAAAATGTTTTCCTTTGGGTGTTGGTATTACAAGTAATTTTAAAAAATCTGCTTAGCACTTTCTATCCTTTCTAACTTTTTTTTTTTTTTTGGACAAAGAAACAGCACTGTATTTTGCTTTGTTCCTATAGCAGAATTAGACAGAAAATCCCTCTAGGTTTTTGCTTGCTTGTTTTTGTTTGGCTCATGGATTATCTTCTTAAAATGCTGTCACTGGAATTGTTTTAAGTCAAGAAGTTTGTTGTAATGTCACCTTGGTCATTTCTGATTGTGCTTAGTTAGATCTTCTGGGTATTTCTTCTTTGTTAATGCAGCTAGCTTTTTATTGATTTTGTGTATCTTTTTAAAGAAAACAGCTTTTGGTTTCACTGAGCCCTTATATGATTTTTGGGGTCTCAATTGCATGCAGTTCTCTGATTTTGGTTACTTCTTTTCTTCTTCTAGCTTTGGGGTTACTTTGTTCTTTTTTGACTTCCTCTGGGTGTGATGTTAGATTGTTAATTTGAGATCTTTCAACTTCTTGAGGTAGTCATTTAGCACTGTAGACTTTCCTGTTAACACTGCTTTTGCTTTGTTTCAGAGATTTTGGTATGTTGTGTCTGTTTTTATTTATTTCAAATAATTTTTTGACATCTGTTTTAATTGTGTTGTTTGTCCATAATCATTCAGAAGCAAGTTATTTCATTTTCATGTAATTGTGAGGTTTTGAGCTGTCTTCTTGGTATTGATTTCTATTTTTTTTCCATTCTGGTATGAAAGTATAATTGGTATGGTTTTGATTTTTTTTAAAAAAAATTTCTTGAGACTTGCTTTATGGCTGAGCATGTGGCCAATCTTAGCGTATGTTCTGTGTGCAGATGAGAAGAATGTATATTCTGAGTATGATGACTGGACTGTTCTGCAGACGTCTATAATTAATTAATTAATTGGCCACCTGGCCAAGTGTGAAATTTAAGACCACTATTTTTTAATTTTTTGCCTTGGTGATCTGTCTACCACTGTTAGCGGGGTGCTGAGGTTCTCTACTATTTTTATGTGGCTGTCAATTTCTACTCATGGGTCTAGAAGTACTTGTATGCATATGGGTGCTCTGATAGTGGGTGCATACATATATAGGATAGTTAAGTCTGCTTATTGAATGGAAAGTTTTATCATTATGTAATGTCCTTCTCTGTCTTTTTTTACTGTTGCTGGTTTAATGTCTGTTTTATCTAACATAAGAATAGTGACCTCTGCTCTTTAATGCATTACACTTGCATGATAGATCCGATCTTTCTCTAGCCCTTTACTTTGAGCATATTGGTGTCCTTATGCATGAGATGGGTCTCTTGAAGCAGACAGCAGATAAATAAATGATTTGTTGTTGTTGTTGTTGTTGACAGGGTCTCGCTCTGTTGCTCAGGCTAGAGTGCAGTGGTGTGATCTCTGCAAACTCTGCCTCCTGGGTTCAAGCGGTTCTTATGCCTCAGCCACCTGAGTAGTTGGTACTATTGGCACATGCCACCATGCCCGGCTAATTTTTGTAATTTTGGTAGAGATGGGGTTCCACCATGTTGGTCAATCTGGTCTCAAACCCCTGATCTCAAATGATTCACCTGCCTCAGCTCCCAAAAGTTCTGGGATTACAGGCATGAACCATCACCTGAGGCCTAGGTCTTGTTTTTTCAATCCAACCTGCCACTCTGTGGCTTTTAAGTGCAGTGTTAAGACGATTTACATTCAAGGTTAATATTGATATGTGAAATTTTGATCCTCTCATTAAGTTAGCTGGTTGCTTTGTAGTTTCTCTTTTGTGGTTGCTTTATAGAATCTGTGGGCTAGGTACTTAAGCATCATTTTGAGGAATCAGATATCATTCTTTCATTTCCATGTTTAGAACTCCTCCCTTAAAGAGCTCTTGTAAAGTTAGTCTCTTTGTACTTGTTTGTCTAGAAAATATTTTTATTTATCTTTTGTTTATGAAGCTTAGTTTGATGGTATATGAAATTCTTGACTGAAGTATCATTTTTTTAAGAATGCTGAAAATAGGTCCCCAGTCTCTCCTGGCTTGTATGACTTTTGCTGAGAGGACTGCTGTTAGTCTAATGGGGTTCCCTTTGTAAATAATCTGACCATTTTCTCTAGTTGCCTTTAAGACTTTTCCTTTAGTGTTTATCTTAGACAGAGTGGTAATTATATGCCTTAGTGACATTTATCTTATATGGTATCTTGTAGGTGTTCTCTGGATTTCTCGTATCTGAATGTCTATGTCTTTAGGTAGATGAGGAAATTTCTCTTGAATTATTCCCTCAGATATGTTTTCCAGGTTGTCTTCTTTTTTTCTCCATCTCTTGGGAATACCAATAATTCTTAAGCTTTTTTGCTTTACATAATCCTATCTTTCTTGAAGACTGTTCATTTTTTGAAGTTCTTTTTTCTTCATTTGTTTTCTGACTGGATTAATTCAAAAGACTAGTCTTCAAACTCTGAATTTCTTTTTTCTGCTTGGTTCAGTCTATTGATAAAAGTTTTCATTGTATTTTGAAGTTCCTTAAGTGAGTTTTTCAGTTACAGTAGCTCTGGTTGACTTAGATATTTATTTCTTCTTTATTTCCTGGATTGATTTAGTAGTTTCTTTGTGTTAATTTCAACCTTATCTTGGATCTCATTGAGCTTCCTTGTAATCTATGCTTTGAATTATTTATCTGTTACTTCTGATTTTCCATTTTAGTTAGGGATGATGGCTGGAGAGCTAGTGCAATCCTTTGGTGATGTCACTACATTCAGATTTTTCATGGCCCTAGAATTCGTGCACTGGTTATTTCTTACCTGGAGATGCTGGCACTTCTAATTTTTGTAATTATTTTCCTGTGGTTAGGATTTTTTCTTTCTCTTTCTTTATGTTATTGGTTTGTTTATTTTTTTTTCCTTTCCATTTCCCCCCTTCCTTAGGGGATGTGGCTGTAGAGAATTTTGGCTAGGGCCTTTTGGCTTTGCATTTATAGCCCTATACACTTCTGTCAGCAGTTTTTACATTGGGCTATGCAGTTCCACCCTACCCTTCCTGTGCAGAGATCTTCATGCAGAGGGACCCTCTCTGCTTCATGCTCAGCCAAATATGTAGGCATTTGGAACACGAGATCACCTGGTTTGGGTGATATTACCCAGATATTGCTTATAGGTAACAGCTGGCTGTGGCCAACACAGCTGGGTATATACTTGATCCTTGTTTACTGGAAGAAGATAGCTGTTGCCTCCGACAATGCACTGATGTATGGAGTGTACAGTGGTCTGAGCTTCCTGCTAAGCCCTGGGTAGTGGAGGGGTAAGGTGAGTAGAGTTGTACTGAGAAGGTCCACCTGCAGATCCTCCAGTGGTGGGCACAAGTACCACTCTTAAGGTAGCATACAGTGGGTGGCCACCAAGCGCTCAAAGGTGTGCCTAGGTGTGGAGCTAGGAAACCTCTTCAGCCCCAAGTTCTCTGCATGGGAATGAGCATAGTGAGTACTCTGTTCCTGGAGATCTGCCTAGGTATGGAGTAGAGAGGGCCCCCCCCCCCCACCCAGATCTATGCACAGGAAAGGTGGATCAGCTCAGGCTGCTGAACCAAGTGAGCTGTTGTTTTAAATACTTGAAGATCTTCCTGGGCATGAAGCAGAGAGGATCCCTCTGCACCCAGATCTCTGCACAGGAAGGGTGGGGCGGCTCAGTTGTCAATCCAGGTGAGCAGATGCTTTGAATGCCTGGAGATCTGCCGGGGCATGGATCAGAGAGGGCCCAACTGCACCACAGTCTATACATAGGAATGGTGGGGCAGCTCAGGCTGATGATCCACGTGAGGGGTGCTCCGAACACCTGGAGAGACCTGTCTGGATATGTAGCAGAGAGGCACCTGCTACACCATGACCTATGTCCATGAAAGGTGGGGCAGCTTAGGCTGCTGGTCTAGGCAGGTGAGTGCTCTGAATGCCTGGATTTCTGCCTAGGGGTGGAAAGAAAAGACCTTGATGTACCATGATCTCAGGGAAGCAGACTGGGGTACCCAGCAAGGACACACACAGACTGATTCTAGGTCACCAACCTAGTGATCTAGCTCTCTCCTGCCCCATGCTTGTGATAGGAGAGAGCACAATTCCAGTGCCTACTGCTGAGGCACTTCCCAAAATTCTGGCTATGTAATCCCTTACCCCACTCCAGGGCAGGTGCTCCAATCTCTGGGCAGAGACTAAAATGCTTCCACAGCTAGGCTGCCCAGTTGACAAAGAATGGCTGACTTTGTATGCATCTGAATTAACAATGGAATCCTGCTTTAGGTCCCTGGTCTGAGAAAATGCTTGCAGCTTTTCCTGGTGTCTTTCCCTTGCAGTGTCTCCAAGCCTTTCCCCAAGTTAATTCAGAGCTTGGGAAAAACAAAGTGCTTTCCCTTGGCCTGGGTTGCTTGGATCCCCAGGGGAAAGGTGAGTCACAGAGGAAGGCTTTCTGCCTCTTTTACATACTGGGGCTTCACTCACTTTTAGTAGCCAGATTCTGTCTCAGGAGCTGTTTGCCCACATTCTCCTCCCTGGGATCTGGGGTGCCTTTCACAATTCCAGTGTATTCCCATTTTCTTTCATGAATTAAAGCTCACAGAATTGATCTTTAGGTACTATCTTGTTATTTCTAAGTTGCTGAGGCATGCTAAAAGCCTTTAATCTGCCAACTTGGAAAAATACTCTTTCCTGTCTATAATAAAAATCTAATAGATATTTATGTTTGTTTATTTGCAATTTAAAGGGTCAGCTTTATTCTACAAACGTAAATAGGTAGAAGGAGATAGCTGTGGGGTCTCTAATGCCTGTCCTTGTGGAAAGACAGTGGGGTTGTCTTCCCCAGGATCAGTTAGAGAAGCTGGAGATTCTCTTTTAAGGAATCCCTATCTAGATATGTTTTGTAGGGCAAAGGTAGTGTTGAAGAGTCTTCATGCGTCTTACCAATTCATGAGGCACATAAGCACCAAGGAGCCACTGTTCTACACATTTTACTTAATCCAAATGCATTGTAAATGAGAAGTATTTAAAATGATATTTAGAAACTATTGTCCAATAGAAGAGAAAAATCAAGTGGGATCACTAATGCACTCAAATTTAGCTTAAGTTAAAAAGGAAAAGGTGATAAAATTACATTTTTGTTTAAGTATGTAGGTATATACTGTGATTTTAGAATGCCACATGGTGGTTATCAATTTATTAGAGAGAGGCTTGAATTGTATTTATATACATTTGTAGATGCATATAATTTTGATGAATTATCTTATTTGCCATTAAATTCTGTATATAGCTTATCTTAGCAGTATTGGGCTTTTGGTAATGTTTGATAAATCTTTAGAAAAGTTAACATGAAATCCATGTTGTTCTATTAAAGCAGCCAGAAAGCACTTTATTTTAAACATTATTCAGGTGGTAGAAAGAATAAAATCAGTTTTGTGTTGGTGTTGCTGCTTTTTCATTCTGTGAAAAAGACTTTTGTTGAGGTGAAGCCATTTTGCTTCTTGAAGTGAACCTTCTTTCGTATCTTTTCAGCAAGATTTCATAAGGGGATTTTCAAATAAAATATATATAAGTGGAGACTTATTAAACCAATAATATTGCTTTCCAGGTGTTCAGTTTCAACTTCAAAACACAAAGAAAAATGTCAAATAGGTTTTAGAATAAAGTTGCACTAGGTTTTTAAGACTTACAAGATTCACTTATAGAACTACTCATATTTTAAGACAAATAGAAAAATGTTCCTCTGGTGAAATGTTTGCTATTATATGATACATAGTTAAATCAATGAGAAACAAGGGCAAGAATAGACAAACACTAAAGAAAAGCTTCATTGTGCAAATATCCTCAGAATAATCTTGAAAAACATACCTCTCAGTTGTAAATATTACAGCTGAGTTTACACAGAGTATCTATTAAAGCCAGTGGGAGTCATGCATTCATACATTTCTGGCTAGAATAGGAGTTTTTAAATGATCGCTAAAGCCTCATATAAAGGTCTATGTGATTACTTGTCTCAATTATTTTAAGTAGCAGTTCCTGTTTCAACGTCCAACTTTTCTGCTGATTTCATGTTTTGAAACACCAATTTCTAAAAATAAAGGGGTAATCACTATTTCAGTTGTAAATTATTAGGTATCACATTTGCTTTTGTAAACTTGATTTGGAATTGTTGTTTGAGCATTTACGTATTAGCATAACAACAGATAACCTCATGTTATGTTTGGTAATGACTATGTAGACATTTCATCTGTGAGAGGGCTAACGCCTGTCATGGATCAGTCCACTTTGTTTATTTAAATTTTCTGGTTTTAGCCTAATGATTTGCTTATCTCATTTTGAGGGGCTATTAAAGAACGAAAGTAATTTAGAATTTAAAAAATTTGTATTACTTTTCAGAAATAGATAAAAACGTGTTATAAGGAATAAACTAAAGCAGTCTGAGCACAACAGATATGATAAAGGCCGTCTGCGTTTGCTGCCTGCATAACTTGCCTTCCTTAACCTATTTTTCTGTGATGCTGTAGAAAAACTGCTTCCTGCAACACAATTTATTCATGCCTTAAGACGGTATGAATCAAGGTGACATTTTTTTCCCCCAAGGAATTTTTAAGTAAGCAAGTGAATATACCAGTCAGAATTTGGAAGAGAAGTCCAACCTAGAGATGCAAATATAGAAGGTACCAGTATTTTAGTAGTTGGTAAAACTAAGGCAGTGTATGAGATCATCTAGGAAAAAGATTATCCCTCAGTTGTCTAAAACCCATGCCTCTTTTGAATAAATAGAACACCTTTCCCCCACCCCATAGTTATTGAGAATCTTAGCCTCAACATCCACTAGTTCTAGCTTTGTTTTTATGTTCTACACTATAAAACCAACATTTTTGGCTTCATTTTCAAATTACTGTAATACTTAATATGCCGTTTCAGACCATATATGTGAAACCCCGATGAATAAGAAGAGCAGCCAGCAGAGCATGGCACCTCTACAAAGGGGACAGTTGTGAATGACCCACTCACCTCACAGAGTGGATAAGAGCAGCAAACCATATAGATCTCTACCTACATGGTTTTCATATAGGTTCAGATCTCTGAGACTCAGTATACAAAAGCCAGAATTTACAGGGCACTCCTGCTAAAAACAGATAATATCCATTTCTAAGCATGTGTGCAAAAGGAAATTTTTATGTTAACACTTGCTTTTGGGAAGTCTAGCATTGTATGTTACAGCAATTAGTAGTCCTATTCATTGTACAATTTCAACTGCGTAGCTGCAACGTAATTCATGGTAGATATATTTTATTACCAGCATTCAAACCATTCTCCTGTCTTCTAATATTTAATAGTTTTCTAATTCTAAACCTAACAAGTCAGATGGAGCAGCTCATTAACAATGCATATAGCAGTATGGGTATCCTTTGTTCAGCATGGACAGTCTTGGATTTACTGTCAAGATTTTGTTGAACTCCATGGACTGGTTTATAAATATCTAATTGCTCTGTATACTGTACTTTTTACAGTGAATGTCTGGGCCTTTACTGACGCCTATATCAGTAAAATATATTTTGCAAACAACAGCATTTTTAACTTTTAAATCGATATTTCATGTGCACATGATTTAGAAATTTGTGGGAGATTGGGTTACTGTTTAATGTTACTATTTAATGGTTTTGTCAGAGTTCTAAGAGTATTTCTAAACTTGCCTTAACTAAGCATCTCCTCCCCTGATACCTCTGAGAGGTATATTCTCACAAAGCAAATGATTCAAGGGAGAAAATAACCAAGCAACAACGGTAGAAAAAGAAATCTTTATTAGTTAGGAATTTAGCTTCAAGCCACTCTATATAGCTCTAGTAAACTTGGCTGAGTACATGAAAGGCTTCTTTTTCCCCCTGAGCCTGTTAGGCCTGAACAGCCTCAAGCTAAGGCAGTCTCTTACGATGCTCTCTCTTTTTTTTTTTTTTTTTTTTTACTCCAGTGGGCACTAGTAGAATTGGAAAGGAAGACAAATAAGAGGACCCTGTTAGCTGTCTGTGTACTGCTGAAGTGGTGTAGGCTGTGCTCCAAACTTAGAAGAAGGAAGAGATGACAACCCCCTCATCCCCAGACCCCATCCCAGCCCTGTTCTGACAGCCAACTGATTGGAAACAAGAGAGAAAGGAGGCCTGTGGTGACCTCTCTCTCTTGACACCAGGGGAAACTCTGACCCTAGAAAAATCAACTCAATATCATGTGATCTTACCTAGGCAAGCAACCCTACTCCCTAAACTGGTGGAAAAGGTGTGAATATTGACTACAGTTCTATACTTAAAAAACAACAAAAATATTGCAAATATTTGAGTATATTTCCTAAAGAAAACAACATATTATAATCTTGTTTTTTGTTAGATAAATCTCTGTTAAAAAGAAGCTTTGTTGGGACTCTCAAGTTCTCTAAAATATAAATCACCCATCTTTTGATTCCTTGGGGGCCCATGAAAAAGTCTGAGCACACATGAATTCTTTACAATGCGTCTCTGGCACTAAACCAGGGTCCTAGTGAGTGAGGCTGAGTCATGGCATTCCGCAAAGCCTCCTTTTGTGCCGCTGGCCTAAAGCCTAGATGAAAAGAAAGCAAAGAGGCTCCTTTGATTCTGCTGCACTAGGCGTATACCCTAATTGTTGCTTTCAGAGTCTTGTAACTTCAGCAGTAAGAAGGGGAAAAGTCAAATTTGAGAAAAAAAGTGCCAAGGGTAAAAGATCAGTTCTCCTTCATGATATAGAACTGATCTTACCTATGTTACCCAGTCCTGGGCCATTGATGTGTATGTGCGAGTGTGTGTGTGTTGGGGGATAGGGGAGCATTTTGATATGAAAACTATGTGAAAAGACATTCTGTAAGAGACGATGAACAGCAAATCCCACAGAATGCTAAAGGTGCCAAAGATAGAGCTGTTTACTTGACTGCAAATCTCGGAAACCTTTAGCCAACAGCTGACTGGCTCAGCTTTTAAATTGTATCTTCCCTTTGCTCTCTGGCCTTCTTCCACTGAGATCCTCCTGTTGTATTATTCTTCAACGGCCATTGTTTTCCAAAACTGGAAGTTCCCTGAGGGCCAAGACATGTCTGTCTTGTTCTCCAGCACTTACTAGGCACTCAATAGATTTTTTATTCCCTGTTGAATGGCATTTAATCATACACTTGACTATAACCTTTATTCAAAACACTATTGGGGAAGGTATTTAGGGGAGGGCTGCTTCATTTCTTCTAAAGCATAGTCTTTAACCAAGATTCACTCTAGAATTATTATCATTTAAGTAACTGATTATGTTAGGAAAATTAAACACATAAGCACACACACCACACACACACAGGCACACATTTTAATTTGTTAGACACTCAGACTAGGTTTTATGTGTCCATAGCCCCGTGAATATTCTCCTTTTGTATACTCACTTGTTCTTTTATCATAAAAAACTTTTGTTTCAGCTAGACTGTAAACCACAGGAGTACAGAAGACGGTGTCTTATTTGTTTACTGCTGGATTCCTTGGCCCCAACACCTGGCCTAGCATATATTTGATATTCAATAGGCATTCATTGAATGAATGAATGAAACACTCAGTAATCCCTTTTTGTAGACAAATCGGTAATCCCTTTTTGTCACTTTGCTTATTTGATCACCTCTATGTTTTCAGTCAAAGACCATTAGAAGTCTAATGTGTATGCTAATTATTGTAGTTACTGCAGCTATTAATGATTGGTTTTAGGTCTGTGCTTCAGTAATTCTTATATTTCATTAGAAAGACAAGGAAAAAGAAATTGTTATGTTACTATATCTGAAATCAATTTTAGAATATATCTGAACCTCTAAAATACATATGTCTAATTTTTTGACATTTTTATAAAATGGTACATACATCTCTATAAATATATATAATACATCGATATAAATTTGGACAGTATAATACAGTTTTTACTGCCTCTAAATTTATCAGTTATATACAAGTAAAATTTTAAACTATAGGCCAAATTCATTTTTGTATTTACACATAGCCACAAATAACTCTTGGTGCACATGGTATTTCTAGTCTAGATAATCCCCACAGTTTCACTTATGTAAGGTACCTTACAAAAAGGTCTTTGCAGTATTTAATCTAAATATAGATACCAAAAATGATTCTTCATTTATTGAATTACTGAATTTTCCACAGATTATGCCTTATGTTTAATCAAAAAAGATAAATAGGATTGGAAAAGTCAATTATAAAAGCAGTTGCTGCTTGCTAGTCTTACACAAATTTTTATATTTCTTTAAGGTGGAAAATTGAAACAGCAGAAGATAGTGGTAAAATCTTACAATGTGTGTGCTTTTTTAAAAATAAACAATTTATGTATTATTTTCATGTTAGATGACTTTTAATTAACATTGTCAAATTATAAGGCCCTCAGGATTCAAAGGAATCCAGAAAGATGTTGGTTCTAAGAAAAAAGATGGTAATTTAAGTAGAGTATTGCTATTTAATCAGTAAACATCTATACATAATTTATTTACATAATAGAAACAGCTATGTGGAAGAGGAATGACAAGTAGAAGAGGGGAAAAGGGAAAATATAAACAAAATAATGATACATTTCATACAGAAGCAGAGGAACAAAAAGTGAAATCTGAGATGTGAGTAAAGTACTCTTGTTACACCATGTTAACCACTTAAGCTGTAAGATTCAGCATGTGACACAATTTTCCTGAAGCTTTTGAAGTGGTAATACTAATTATACAATTAAGTATAGTACTCTTAACCTTGACCTTGGAAGCTCCTGGAGCTTTCATTCCTTATTTATTCATGGAGCTCAGACTCCACTACTCTGGAGGTACAAAGATGACTATTTGCCTTCAAGAGATATACAGTCAATTAGAGGAGACAGACAAGTAATCAGAGGTTTCTAATATAGTTTAGCATGTACTATAATACTGGAAATGCTATTTTTGTGCCAAAACATGCTAAGAAAAGATTACAAAATCTCTTTCTCAGGATTTCATGTGTTGGATGTTAAAATGGCATTTTACAGCTATTTTTTTTTAAACTGACATTAGTTGTACTTAAAAGAAGCATTCCATAGCAATAATATTCAAATTATTTTAATAGCTCACTATATAAAATTTCCAGTCAGAGTGTAACTTTTTCCCACAGTTAATATGGGACCAGCTTATTTCATAATTGACTTATCAAAGCAAACTCAGAAGAGTAGGAAGGAATGAATTTGAAATTTAATTCCTTGCTTCAGAAAATAGTAAAATGATAACTCCTTTGAAGTTGCCCCCGACTTTTGCTGAGTCTGAGGTTCTGTGAACATATTTGGTTCTGTGAGGGTTGCAACAGTGTTCTTGGAGGGAACTGTACCATTAAATGCTATTTGAAACCTTTGTTTATGTGGGTGATCATAGTGATAGCTTTTGATATAAAATGAGGTAAAGTTCTAGATGCTTCAAAGGAATCACTCCACCATTTAAATTAGTATTTCCACTGAGCAAGGATTCTATGCAGAGGCTACTGCAAGTAGCGTCGTGTGAAGGATGCAATAGACAGAGGTCCTATTGCCTAAATTGTTTCACTAAGAATACATTAGGATTAACCACTCAAAAACACAAATCACGGTTTGGGCAAACATCTCTCCCTCCTCTGAAGGAGTCTACGACTGGACTTAAAGTTGATTCTACCAGAACTCTGAAGACAGTATTGTGTAAAATATTCCCAGTGAAAATAAATTAGAGGAGAAAAAAATCTTAAGAGAGGGCAACATGTATGTAGCAGAAATTAGCAAGAGCAGAGATACATTAGAAGGAGCAGGGATACAGCAGGAAGGGTTGGTAAAGGGATTAGCTTGAGACCAAAAGAAACTGAAAGGTGAAGAACTGGGGATTTTAGAAATGCATTGATAACCAGTTTGGCTTGATTTCAGTCAGGTATTTGAATTATTCATTCTTACCCTTAGAAGTATGCCTAAGAACATGCTGTGCTGTCTCTACTCCTTCACTTACGCCATCTTAAGAGAGGTGGAACCAATGATATATGTAGCAAATTTGATTAGAATAAGAGTATCCTTAGCTGAGCTTCAGCCACCATTCCTTTCAGGAGCATTATTTCCTGCAGAGATCATATGTTCTCCTGCTTCTCCAAGGACAAGCTCTTTCTCCCATATAGGAAGACTTGTTTGGGTCCAATGCTGCACTGAACTTGGTTAAATCCGCTGTATTCTGAGATTTGGCCTTGTCAAATTCCTATGGCTAATAGACATAAAGCTATATTCTCCAATCTGGCCTCTATTTTTAATAAAAATGTTATGTTAGTTTCTGTCTGTTATTCTTTCTTTTGTTTCTCAATGAGATCAGTATCAGGTGGGAGAAAGGACTGCTACCTCATGTGCCAATTAATCGTTTACTCATCAAGTATAGCATTCATTATGTGAGTGTGGCAGACTGTTAGTGAGCCCCCCAAATCTGCTCTTCAATTCTCAATCAGACATGGATATCCAGCTAGAAACCATATTTCCCAAACCCCTTGCAACAAAATGTGACCATAGAGCTTAGTATCACCGTGGAAAGTGATCAGAGGCAATGAGTGCAACTTCTATCTCACTCGCTTCAAAGGAAGTTACTTTCTCTTGTCTTCCTGTAAACGGGACCTTAGGAATGGCTTATAGCTAATTTGATTGTTCAGAGGAGGACTGAGTCCCAGGAGTTAGTAGAGCAGCAATGTGGAGGGAATCTGAGTTGCTGAATGTCCTTGGAGGGTAGACTTGGCCCACTATGCTACCCTGCACTATTACATGAAAGTAAAGTAAACATTTGCCTCATTTCCATTGTGTATTTAAGACTGTTTCTTAAAGAAGCTTAGTGTTTACCCTTAAACCCCCGATCAGGTTGATTTGGCTTAAATAATCACTATTATAAGATGCACAGAGGCAGACTGAGTTTATCATACTAATGTCTTTAGCTATAAAGTAGCCCTCTGGGGTCTAGGTACTATTACTTCTTAGAGAAATGGGTGGCATAATTTTAATATAAAATATGACAACCGTTAGTGTATTATTAATACATCCCAAGAATGGTATGCAAGACAAAAAGCTCCTTGGTTGTGCTTGTATCTGTAAGAAAGGTAGCTTAAGTAAACATAGGCTTGCTCTAATTCTGTTTACTTTAACCAATTAATTTTCAATTACATCAAGAAAGTTTAATTGAGAAAATCATTTAGGGCTTTCAGGCATAGAGGACAGCAAGCATAAAGATTCTAAGCCAGGAATGAACTTGGCATGTGTGAGAGTTAAAAAGAGCAGTATATCTGGCACGTGATGGATATAGAAGAGTTGTAAGGAATGAATTTAGGCAGATTGGCAGGGGCCAGATCAGACAAGTCCTTGAAAGCCAGGATAAGAAATTTGGATTTTATTCTAGGCATGATGGGAAGCCATTAGAAAACTTGAAGCAGCTAGATGGCATTAGTAGGTGTCTTTTTTAAAAAATACAACCGTATCAAAAATGGATACAAAAAAGCAGGAAAATTGGTTGGGAGATAGTGCAGTAACCTAGGCAACAGAGGATGGTGACTTGGATAATGGTCCAGCCCTTTGGGAACACTAAACAATAATATATCAAAGATTTCCTTTCATTTGGCACTCATTAGGTAGAACATTCCTTCACTCCCAAACTTGGGTACTGCTCCTGGCTGCTCCCAACATGCCTTTGTTGTCAAAGAATGAATGTCTTGGCTCAGCTCAGCAACCCCAAACAGAGGCCTGAACCGCAGCTGCTTGCTGATGGGGAATACGGCCCACAAAATGGATGTCTATAGTGCAGTTAATCAAATCAAACACCAGCTCTCACTTTTGGTTTGGTGCTTCCAAAGCAGGTTGCTGCCAAGTCCTCTTGTCATTCTAAACCATTTTTAAGAGAGGCTTCTGCAGCTGCCTGGCTCTGGTGAGGCTTCTAATGGTAAGGCTATAGACAGCTCACAGATGGAAGAGCTTCTGATATTACTTGATCCAATGTGCTGGAAAAAAAATTAAAAAAGAGAAAATAACAAAATTGGCAAGTGATAGGTATAGAAATGAGGTACCAGAGAATTGGAGCCAATGATGACCTAAAGAGCATACTAAAAATGACAGTAGGTGCTTGTGTTTTCCTTGAAAAGCTAGCCTCCCCTACTTTGTCTGAAAGGTGAGACATATCAAAGTGGGTAATTCCAGATAATAGGGATAATAGGTAGATTCAAGGATTTTCTGATTAACAATTGGTTGAGTTTAAGACCTGGAATCATTAGAAGGGAGTGTCTGGGCTAGATAAGGGGTTGTGGAGACTGAGGTTTTTATTATTCAGATGAAGCCTCCAGGTAGCAGGCTTCAGAGAGAATGAATTGTAAATATTTCTTATCAGACTTAATAAGGTACTAGATTTTTAGTTAATTCTCTCCTGGACAGGAAAAAGACTTGGAAATGGAACAGGATTCTCTACAGAATATGGATTATTTTTCCACAACAGACAGCTTTGCAGGGTCATTTCAAAATATGTCAAATAAATATATTTTGTCGTAGAATACTTTGATTTCTTTCAGGACCTGCTATCTGTCATACTGGTATTTTATTGCTACAAATAGCCTGTTTTATCCATGTTAAGGTCTCTGATGCAGTGTTCATTCTGGTCAGCTGTGCCTGAATTTCAAAGAAAGGAGGGTATAATGAGGCATGTCCAACCACCTATACTCATTGTGGCCATCAATGGGCATTCGAGAGTAAACCTGATGGTTTACTTTGGCTGAGAGGAGAGATCCATTCAACTGGTTGTAGGGCTTAGAATTTTATATTTGCTTTACAGAGGTACAGAGCTTTCCCATATACCCCCGACCATTAAACGTGTAAAGCCTGTTTGTTATCAACATCCCACACCAGAGTGGTACATTTGCTGCCATCAGTGAACCTACATTAACACATCATCATAACCCAAACTTCAGTTTAGGTTAGGGTTCACTCTTCGGTTTGGACAAATGTATAGTATTATGTATCTATCATTATTATATGATTTCCACTAGCCTAAAAATCCTCTGTGTTCTCCCTGTTCCTCTATCCCTTTCCCCAGCATCTGGCAACCACTGATCTTTTTTCTGTCTTCACAGTTCAGTTGGAATCATACCATAGCCTTTTCAGATTGGCTTCTTTCACTTAGTAACATGCATTTAAGTTTCCTCCATGTTGTCTTTTCATGAGTTGATAACTCTTCTTTTTAGTGCTGTATAATATTCTGTTGTCTGGATGTACCACAGCTTATTTATTCCCTTACTGAAGAACATCTTGCTAGATTATATGGTAAGAGTAATTGACACATAATTTTGAAGGTCATTTTTTTTTCTGATGGTTAGTACATAGCCTGCTGCAGTACACTACAACAAATTATTTAAAAAATGAATAGTTATCTATATCCACTAAGGGTACATCAAGAAGGCATACTCATGTACAATACGAGGAGAAAGGATAGACATAAAATATGTCTTGCCTATGGAAACTGTCAGAGACTAGAATGTCAGGGAGGGATATGGGATCTCCTCCATAAAAAAACAAAGGGAAGACAGAAGAACAGGCAGTTACCTCCTGGGTCTTATTCTTAAGTTTTGAATCATCTACATTAGATTGATTCTAAAAGTCTTCCTCACTTATACAGTTTGAGTGATGAGCCAGGTTTTTTTTTTAATCTGAATAATCACTGTGATGGCAGTAGGAGTTCCATGGTTGCAAGATGACTCAACAGACAGAAGGCAAAGTGTAGGGGGAGGCAAGTAGCTTCATATTGAAGAAAAGGCAAGAATGAAAAATGTCTTTGCCAACCTCAAAATGGACACTCAAAGTACATTTCTGCATTTGTCTTTTATATAATGTTAGATATAGTGAACTCCAAGTTTCTCTTCAAGGAATCAGTATGTCAGCATATTCAGCTCTCTCGTTCTTTAATTCTCCATTTTAAAGTTTAACTTCCTTGCAGTTTCAGTAAACAAACTTTTCCACTAGTTCTAATAGGTAGTTCACAACTGTTTCCCCAGTCCCTTACTTTATCTTGACTCATCCCACACACCTGCTCCAGTCACCTGCTTTGACCTGAGTCACCTCTGGTCACCTGCTCTGACCTGTCCTGTAACTGTCCTTCATGCCAAACTACCCATCCCGCCACTCCAGCTCTGTACCCCTGCTCTCTTTAAAACAGCCAACCAGAATTAGCTTAGACTGTGCCATCTAACCCTAGCTGGTAGGGGAATGACACAGCAGTAGGGGCTACCTGTTTCAGGAATAAGAACCTCTTCTCCTCCCCTGTCCAGGTGTGCACTTGCCATTGCTCCATCTGTGCTATGCATCCTTCTATAGAAGTAAATTGCCTTGCTGAAGAAGTTTATATTTGAGTGCTACTTCTTTTGCGGCACTGAAAATTTACATTTAACATATAATAGCATTAAATCTATAAATTACTTTGGGCAATATGGCCATTTTCACAATATTGATTCTTCCTAACCATGAGCATGGAATGTTTTTCCATCTGTTTGTGTCCTCTCTTATTTCCTTGAGCAGTGGTTTGTAGTTCTCCTTGAAGAGGTCCTTTACATCCTTTGTTAGTTGTGTTCCTAGGTATTTTATTCTCCTTGTAGCAATTTGTGAATGAGAGTTCACTCTTGATTTGGCTCTCTGTCAGTAATTGGTATATAGAAATGCTTGTGATTTCTGCAGATTGATTTTTTATCCTTAGACTTTGCTGAAGTTGCTTATCAGTTTGAGAAGATTTTGGGCTGAGACGATGGGGTCTTCCAAATATACAATCATGTCATCTGCAAATAGAGACAGTTTGACTTCCTCCTTTCCTAATTGAATACCCTTTATTTCTTTGTCTTGCCTGATTGCTCTGGCTAGAACTTCCAATACTATATTGAATAGGAATGGTGATAAACAAACAGAATGGGAAAGACATTTTGCAGTCTACCCATCTGACAAAGGGCTAATATACAGAATCTACAAAGAACTAAAACAGATATACAAGAAAAAAACAACCGTATTCAAAAGTGGGCAAAGGTTATGAACACTTTTCAAAAGAAGACATATTGAGGCCAACAAACATGAAAAAATGCTCATCATCACTGGTCATTAGAGAAATGCAAATCAAAACCACACTGAGATATCATCTCACGCCAGTAAGAATGGTGATCATTAAGAAATCTGGAGACAGATGCTGGAGAGGATGTGGAGAAATAGGAACACAGTTGGTGAGTCTATAAATTAGTTCAACCATTGTGGAAAACAGTGTGATGATTTCTCAAGGATCTGAAATAGAAATTCCATTTGACTCAGCAATCCCATTGCTGGGTATATACCCAAAGACTATAAATTGTTCTACTATAAAGACACATGCATATGTATATTCATTGCAGCCCTGTGTACAATAGCAAAGACCTGGAACCAACCCAAATGCCCATCAATGATAGACTGGACAAAGAAAATGTGGCATATATACACCATGGAATACTACGCAGCCATAAAAAACCATGAGTTTGTGTCCTTTGTAGGGACTTGGATGAATCTGGAAACCCATCATTCTCATCAAACTGACACAAGAACAGAAAACCAAACACTGCATGCGTGTTCTCGCTCATAGGTGGGTGTTGAACAATGAGAACACATGGACTCAGGGAGGGGAGCATCACACACTGGGGGAAGTTGGCAGGGGCTAGGGGAGGGACAGTAGGAGGTGGGGAGGGTGAGGAGGGATAACATGGGGAGAAATGCTGGATATAGTCAAAGGGGGAATAGAGGCAGCAAATCACCTGGTTATTTATGTACCTATGAACAACTCTGCATGACCTGCACATGTATCCCAGAACCTAAAGTAAAATAAAAAAACAACAAAAAAAAATCATAATATGTTTAAATGAACATGGCACTTTGAAGAGGGTATCAGTTAAAGTGTACTTATTTTACTTAGGCAGAGCTGGCTCCAAAAAAGCTTATCTCCTTTATCTGAGTTTGTTGTTATTAACGCAGTTGAGGAGTTGGGCAATTATTGCTTATTTTGCTTTATGAAGAAGCTCTTCTTTTGCTTGACTCATCTCATTAACTTAATTCTCTACTAGTTAAGTATCATTCAAATGGAAACATGTTTATGCTGAGTATTTTTAAACTGATAATGTAGTGTGTCAGGAGATAGGTTTTGTAAAAGTAGAAAAAAATAAAAGCTGGGGCCCAGCCTTTCATGAGAATGCAAAAAATCACATTTTTTTCCTTTGGTTTCTGATTTTGTTAGATTTAAGAAAATCAGAAACCAAAGGAAAGAGGTTTTAGTCAAATTTAAATCAAATTTTAGAAGAACTCTGAAACAATATTTTAGTCTGTTCTCATACTGCTATAAAAAACTACCCAAGACTGGGTAATTTATGAAGAAAAGGGGTTTAATTGACTCACAGTTTTGCAGGCTGTACACGAAGCATTACTGGGAGGCCTCAGGAAACTTATGGCAAGGCAAAAAAAAAAAAATATATAGGGTCTGGAGGGCAGGGAACATAAGGCTGATTCACACTTCAGCTATGACAGGAACTATTCTCTGTATAGGGCATAGGCCAAGTAAATGACTTTGTAACTTTACTCCTCATTTACATAGGGTGCACCCCAAGTAACCCATGGAATCCTCTAGAGGTTATTTAAACTTCCCAAAATTCTGTAACAGCGCTCTTGAGCCCCTATGCTTGAGCCCACTCCCACACTGTGGAGTATACTTTCATTTTCAATATACTCCTTCATTTCTTCCTTGCATTGTTTGTGCATTCTGTCTAATTCTTAGTTCAAGATGCCAAGAACCTGGACATCCTGCACTGGTGACAATGACAGATGGCAAAGGGGAAGCAAGCACATCTTATCATGGTGCAGCAGGATAGAGAAAGAGAGTGAGGGGAGAAGTGCCACATACTTTCTAACAACCAGATCTGAGAACTCACCCACTATTACAAAAACAGCAAGGGGGAAATCCACCCTCATGATTCAGTCACCTCCCACCAGACCTCTCTTCCAACCCATGAGGATTACGATTTGAGATGAGATTTGGGTCGGGACACAGCCAAACTATATCACACAGTAATCTCAACAAAAGGTTCCAAAAGTTATTTTGAACATCAGAGATGTAGGATATAGGGTTCTGTGTCTCTGTAAGTTTAATAAAAGTAGATTGACTATAAGATATTGTTAATGAAAGTAATTGACTGTAAGATTCAATGTAAGCTTACAAGTGTGCAGAAACAGAAGCCTTTGAATGAAGTTTATAGATTAAAAATTTAAAAAGAGCTTATTCTGCACAACAATGTAAGTGACTAAATTTCGACCCGCAAAATAATAAAGGAAAGAACAGCAGGAAGCAGCGTGGCTTCCCCCTCTACTTGAGGCCAGGTTTAGCTTAATGGAGGACAGTGGCCCTAAAACAAACAAACAGCAAAATAAATGGAGTGAAAAGCAAAGTTTATTCTAGAACAAAATAACAGAGGAGATTGAGGCATAGGTAACTCACTCCCTCTCTCCCACCCTCCTGCCTAGTTATCCTACTACAACAGGAACCTTAAAAAAAGGAAGAGAGACTGAGGTCCTGCTATTATAGGAATTAGGACTCTTAATACATTTGGATTTAGAAGGTGTAGAAAAGGATAACATGCTTATTGTTTCTCTTAAACTTAAATTCACTGAGAGTCTTACCACAAAACATGTAACTGCTTCATAATAATATTTGATGTTTCAATGAACAAGTAAATATTATATCTTTCTCTTGCAAGATACTTACAATATATATACACTATTTATTTTTGCATTTATTGAATATAAACTCATATTTTTCTATGTTTATTACTACATATTAAGGAATTCTCAATATTCCTACAGTTATCCTTTTTATTTTAAAAAAGCACATAATATTCTATAATGCTTATGTGCTGTAACTTATTAAAACCATTATCTAATGACACATTCATATTTGTTTTTCTTTTGGGGGTAGGGAAAAGAGGAAGAGAGATTAGTGTAGGACTAGTGTATATAAGCTTTTGCTTCTATTTATTTGCTTTAAGTTTATTTTGCTTTGAAGTTGAACTGACTGGGGTTGTGGATGGTTTGCTTACTTCCATTCCCCACATTCAGTTGACTATGAAGGAACAGTCGACTTTTTAAAATGAAAACAAAACTCTGAGTCTACATTTGGACAACAACAAAATTCTCTTGAATTAAAATTTAAACAAAAAAGTGGAGAATTTGAGAGAGAACAGGGCTGCCCCAAATTATTTATTGTATTTTTAAGCAAACTTTTGGAATATTTTTAGATTCACAGAAAAGTTGTGAAGATAGTACAGAGCGTTCCCATATATTCCATACTCAGTTTTCCCTGTTGTTAACATATTATGCTAGTATGGCATACTACCTAATGAACCACTAATAATACATTAGTATTTACTGAAGTCTATACTTTATTCAGATTTCCTTTCTTATAGAGTATTTGTTTTAACCATTGTGACAGCTTTCTTTGTACCACAGGTATTACTGGTATATGAAATATTGGTTTCTTTTTCTTTTCTTTTCTTTTCTTCTTCTTCTTCTTCTTTTTTTTTTTTTTTTTTTTTTTTTTTCAGATGGAGTCTCACTCTGTTGCCCAGGCTGGGGTGCAGTGGCGCTATTTTGGCTCACTGCAACCTCTGCCTCCTGAGTTCAAGTAATTTTCCTGCCTCAGCCTCCCAAGTAGCTGGGACTGCAGGAGACTGCCACCATGGCAGGCTAATTTTTGTATTTTCACTAGAGATGGGGTTTCACTATGTTGGCCAGTCTGGTCTTGAATTCCTGACCTCAAATGATGTACCCATTTTGGCCTCCCAAAGTGCTGGGATTACAGGCACGAGCCACTATGGCTGGCCAAAATACTGATTTCTAAAAATCAATTTATACTGGTACAAATGGACTCTGTGAATTAGCTTAGAAGACTTAAGGGGAAAAGAGCTTATAGAAAATGCTTTCTAACTCACCACACAGGTATGCCCAGGCAGGGGTCTTGGAGATAAAAAAGAGGAAAGCCAACATCTCTCTCCAATTCTTCCCTCTCACGCTTATTCCACTGGTCCTCAAGGCAGGGAATTGCGATGGGTGGGCATTCTCTGTTGGGCCACAGTGAGGGAAAATGGTAATCTAGTTTTGGAGGTATAGCAAAATCAATATATATTTCTTAAATGAGTGAGTGAATGAATAATGAATGAATGAAAACATTTCCTAGGTGGTGAATCCTTGAGTAGGGTATGTCTTGTATGGGTCAAGATTAGGAACTATATAGTTTATCCTCATCTTTACCTTAACTAGGTTACTCAGGGTAAACTTCTGAAAGAAATACATTTTGTGCAATTTCAAGTTTTGACTAGGATTAGAGAGAGTAACTTAAATGATAGAAAAGAGGAAGTGATTCAACATGAACAACATGAAAAAAGTCATAGTGAAGGAAATAGAGAAAGGAAAAGAAACCTAAACATTCGTTTGATTTGATCAAATTAAGTGCTGCTTTTTAATTTGATCAAATGGAAATGGAAAAAGATTGATTACCTATTGGCTGGGTAGGTTATCTGAGTGGGGTGCTAAAAGCAGTAACAACTCATCTAAATTCAGTGGGAGGAGAAGATGCAGTCCTTATTCAATCTTTTTTTTTTTTTTCAATTTGGCTGCAGCCTTTTGTGCAGATCAGGATGTAGAGAATGACCAAAGTCAGGAAGTAAGAAACAGAAAAGGCGTCATTAATCCACAGCCAAGACAAATGATTGACCATAGTTACAATGTGGAAGGAAGCATTTGCTAAGCTATGCCAGGGAAAGGAGGCAGCCTTCACATTTGAAAGCCATTTTGAATATGGAACAAATAATAACACAATAATTTCTTTCTCTTTCTGACTTCTAAGATCACCTTTTTATTTTCTTTTTCTTTCTTTTAATTATTTGTCAGAATCAGATACTAATTCTTACTGAATAATTATGAGGCCTATGAAATTTTAAATGTGAATATTGGTAAGTTTCATTTATTTCATCCAGGGATCAGTAATACAGACAGTCCAAACTTACACTTCTTTAACTTTAAATTGCATTAATGTATTGGAGTACACAAGGGCAGACAATTCTTCTTAGTTTCATTTTGCTAAAATTAATACAAAACACAATATAGGAAATCGAGCAGAAGTCTGGGTAGGAGTTTCAGAATTTAGGGTTTTCAGGGGAAAACCAAGATTTTTGAAAATTTGAAACTTTCCATGAAAAATAAAGCTAAGAATTGAGAGCTTAACAATAATATGAATATTAAATATTTTTAAAATTAGAATCCTGTCTTATTAATAGTTACTTTCCAAATATAAATCCTACTGGGTAACTTTAACTCCAAAAGTATAGGTTCAATAGATGTAAAATGACAATGGTTAAAATTGTACAGAACCAGGCTATAATTATAAAGTCACTGTAGCAACTATGGAGTTCGCTATGATTAAAGAGATTAATAGTTAATACTTAGAAAAAAGTCTAGGTGACATGGCAGAATTCATGACATGAATTTCTAATTTAGATTACCAGTTACTCTTGGGGGACTTTTAACTTTTAACTGTGTACCAGTTTGCAACTTTTGAAATTTTGATAAAGGAACCTGGATTATTTAGAAAAAAATTAAAACCAATTAAATGATAAACAATGAGCTGTTTGCTTGCTAATATGTCTTTAAATTAGGGTGGCTTATCTGAGCTATACAAATCTTGAATGTCTCCATTTAGGAAATTGGTTAGAAACTAAAATACTCCAAGGTATTAGAGACTCAAGTGCTTTTACATTAAAGGAAAATTAAATTGAAAATTTAAATGGAAGAATGGCATGATCCTCTTTTGAGCAATACAATTCTAAGTTTCTCATAACCCTCATTTTCACTGAGCACTCATCCCGTAGGCTGCCTCCCTCTCCCACACACAAATACAAGTTGGAAGTTGTTAGTGGGGATCACCAACAGAGAGGAGAGTTCGATCCCACAGCACAGAGCAAAACTTCCTAGGAATTCTCTTTTAATGCCTCTCTCTCCAAGATTCCATTTTCTGTGGAAGTTACCGTATATTTCTCTTCTCTCTTCCAGAAAAATCCTTTCGGCTGTGCTGGAAAAATTCCTGCCACACTCTTTCTTTTTTTACCTGAAAGTACAAAATTTCAAATGTGCTTGCCTGCCAGAATTAGCTAAACAAAACCAAAAAAAAAAAAAATCACCAAATCAAACCTATAGCAACTTATTTATCCTTCTAAGCTTATCATTAAGGAGGCTCAATTTATCCCATCAAATAATATCTAAAAAATAAACTAGCTGAAAGTAACTTTTTAAACTGTAAAGTGCAAGGTGAAGCATTCCCTTTCCTGATCCTAGTTCCATGCTGTAACTGCTATTTCTTTCCTTGAGATATTCATTTCACTCTCACAGTTTACCCTTCATGTGTGTACACAAGGTCACATACCAGTCTGTCTGCGACATTTTTTTTAATATGGGAAAATATTAAGCCACCAGCTGACTCATTTATCCAAGAAGCATTTTTAACAGGTGCCGTGGAAAAAGGACCTAAATTTATAGGTCAGAGTTCTAAGAGCTAGTTTAGCTGAGTCAACATGTGCACATGCTAGCCTTTGTCTTGTTATTGTTATTTTAAATGTTTATTCAGCTGATGATAAGAAGATACTTCAGTAACAGCTGTTAACAGAGTCAAAGAGCCTGCTTTGGAGAAAGCTGTGGAATATAGAGTTTTTGGAAATGAGTGAAAAGGAAGTAATCTAGTTTCATGGTGGGGGCCAGTTGATCAGATACCCCAGGAACAATTATAATTATTGTACACAGTCTATAAGCCTAGGAGTGAAAAGGTGTGTATGTGTGTGGCTTTGTGTGTGTGTGTGTGTCTGTAGAGAATTCAGATGCTTCACTATCTTCCTTTCTGCCATTACTGCAGAGCATTTGCATCCTCAAGTGATGAACAATGGAGGCATAGTATAACAGCATCAAATCATATCAAATGCAAAATAGAGTTCAACTGTGATTAGTGAGTATGTTAAGATGTGAAGTTGTCTTTTTTTTTTTTTTTTACTTCTCTGAAGACAAATGAATTGATGAAATAATATATGGTACTTAAAAGTTATTATAGTGCATTATTGTTCGCAACAGAAAGCTATCACTTTTAGTTAGCACCATTATACCTCAAAAAATTGTTCTATCCCTCATGGTTTAAGATTTGCTTCTATAATACAGCCCAACTCCTGCTAGACTGTAGGCACAATTAGTACAAGAACTAAGTTGCCATGTTTACCACAGTGTAGTGCCTGGCATGCAACAGGCACCACAATAATGTTTGCCAAATAAGTGATGTGGGGCTACTTTATAGATCTGATCTTTTCTGATCTGAAGGGCCTCATAATGGCATAATGATGATGATGATCATAAATAATAGCTTTGATTTCCTAAGTCCCTCTTTGTGCCTGGGACTGGAACTATAAGTTGTACACACATTATTTCACATTTCATTTAACCCTAGGGAATATCATTACCAACATTTTACAGATGATGAAACTGAGCTACATTGTTCCCACTAAACCCCACCCAGAGCAGTCTGACAATAAAACCTGATCTTTTTACTGTACTTCTTTGGACAAACACATTCTGTATATATACCATCAACGTAGAACTAAGTTAAAGACAGTAGATTGAATATAATGTACACTCTTAGCTCTTAAGGAAATAGTTAAAGGCAAAGAAAATACTGGATATATTGCAAGGCCAATTTGCCAGATGATTGGTACAGAAAACCAAGGCTGCAATTTCAAATAAGAACAGATTACTGTGTCTCAAGGAGCCCACAAAATGCTTCATGAAGGAAAGAAGGTTGTATTGGACATTGAAACATGAACAGAATTTGAATAGGAGGACCACGGGAAGGATGTGACCCAAGCTGAGAAGTAGGAACACACAATGAATGTTCAGAGAACAGCAGGGAGACTAATGTAGCTGAGGCTGGGTTAGGGGACAGCTCTCAGGAAAGTGTTTGAAAATACATTGTTGAGACACCAGTGGTGGGTAGCTCACATGTCCAGATAAGAAGTTTAGAATGTGTCCCGTGACAACCAACAATGTTTGCAATAGCATTTTATGAAAGCAGTTATTTTGTTTTCCATTTAAATATATTTTATCTCTGTTAACTTTTTGGTTATCTTAATCCAAGTCTTGTTTCGTTGAATATGTTATGTAAATTGAGATAATTTTCTATAAACAGTTGGAAATGGAATGCATCAAAGTTAAAATGAGTCTGTATCCCAGCAGCAGAAGTGTTTCATGTTGCAGCAAGGCATGCCAGCCAGATGCGGGGTGCTGGAGGCACACAAATACACTAGGTTCATGGCTTGCATTTGTGAATGCTCTCCAGTACTGGCTTCCAAGAGTGCATTCTCAGAATCTCTGGGACCCTGAGTCATTTCTCATGGTCTGCTGCAGGGTAGAGGTGGTGCTGGTCAGGGAGCTCAGAGCCTCTGTCCTTCAACCAGTGCAGCTCCTCTTCTCAACATTTACTGAATTAGGCTACACCTACATTTTTATTTAAAAAATGAATTCTGCTAATGAAATTCACCTGAAAATGTCTGTTGTTCCTTGAAAAACATGGACAATTGTTGCATGGTCTGGAGCAGGAACATGTTTTGGATCAGTGAGCATGCACTTTTTACAGATAAGAATACCATGTTTGTGTTTAATGCTTTCAGTTGTCCTTTGCCTTCCTTATAACTTGATGCTTTTTTTTTTTTACATCTTCCCTTTTAAAAAATTACATTTTCTTTTGTGATTTGTTTTATACTCTTTCTGTTCCAATTTATCATTTTTTTCCCAAAGGAATTTAACAATCATTTTTAAAGTTTTCCAATCCTCATCCTCACTTGTCAATACAAACATCTATCTACAAAACTGTGTTTTACAATGATGATGAATTGTTTTGGCGGTTTCATACAATATGGACCTTTATAAAGAAAGTCCAGAGCAGTGTTTCTTAAAGGGTTTTCCTTGGGCCACTTTATCAGAATTACTAAATTAGCCGCTCTAAGGGTGGGACCCATGCTCATGCAAGTTTTCTGTAGTTGAAAGACATGGGATGGAGGCACAGGTACACATGAAGAGAACCCTATACAGTCTAGGCATGAAGTAATAGGGTCTGAAAAAAATGTGGTGATCGTGATATAAAAATGGACAGATATAATCTGTTTCAAGGCAGAGTTTGATTATATTTGTTTTGAGCATTTGTTTCTATTTAGTTTGAGTATGGGGGATTGGTAAAAAGCTATGCCACTAATAAGAACATCAGCTTGAGGAAGGCTTTTTTCCCTTCTGGGGAAAATAATTTATTTGTAACATGTCAAAATTGATGTAATGCCAAGATTTCCTGTCATCTATAAAGTAGACAGATACATGTAATTTGGCTCAGGTGAGACCAGGTTGTGAGCAAAAGATACACAGGGGTTAAAGCATGGGCTGTAGGAGTGACAATACATCCAGTTTTGTCACTTACAGGCTACAGCTTTCTGAGTGGCCTCTAGCAGATAACCTAATTTCTCTAAGCTTTAGTTCTGTTGTAGGCTTGATATATATGGGAGGTGGATGCAGTGATTGTCCACAGAGAGAGGATTGTGAAGCTGTCAGAGTGGATTATTTCTCCCGTGGGGAGTTGGTAAGAATGAAAAGCAGAGGATAACGGACTAAGCCCTGAGGAGCTACTACATTTAGAGGATGCCAGGAAGAAGAGGAAGTAACATGGGAGTTGGAGAAAGTGCAGTTAGAAAAAAAAGTCTAGCTCTTTAGGTTCCTCATATTGTTCAGTCTATCAGGCGTGGTTGGATAGTGATTCCCATTCAGTTTTTGTTAGCAGCAGTACTCTTTCTGAAAATTCATTCTACGGAAAAAGTCTGGAGATGTTTGGCTGAGTTGGGAATGGGGGCCTCCAAAGTGAACCTCGAGACATCTCCGTGGGCTTGAACCCCAGGTTGTAGGATATTTGCAGCTGGGAGGCCAATACTCCCTTTGTCTGTGAAGTTGCAAACTAAACCTAATATACCTAAAAGTCCAGAAGAAACCTTACCTTAGTTATGTGAAGATATCAGTGGAGTACTGACCAGGGAGCTTGAAGCAGGCAGGTTTTGAAGTCACGTGTTTGTCTCTGCATGAAAGTGTTACTGTCACCGACACCTACTTTACTATAACCTTCCAGCAGTCAAGAAGTGAGTTCCACTTAAGTACATTACTATCTTTCTCATTCTAAACTATTGTGGATATTTGTGTTATTCAATTTCAAGTAGTTATTATTCTTAGTTCAATAGACAGTTAATAATAAAACCCAGGAAGAGAAATACAAGAAGAGCAGGTGATTATAGAGAGGAATGCAGGAAGTTCATGGGAGTTTATGTTTTATGACCTACTATATCTTTCCCCCTTATCTATTGCTTGCAGATGAATTCAGAATTTTTCTAACGTATATTTTAAGTATCTGTCAACTTGATTTCTATATCTATTGTAAGCATTAGCCTTGATGATTCCTTTGTCTCAGTAGATTCTAGTGCTCTAAATTCTACTTAATAAACACTGTCCTCTGTTGAGAAAGATAACAATGCAACCAATTAATTTCCCTTTTAAGACTAACTTTGGCTTTTATATGCTGTTCTTTGGGGGACTGAAATTAGACCACAAATTACTTTAATGAAGAACACAAAATTGTGCCAGGCAATAGCAACTTCTTGTAATTTTTTGAGATTTAGGGATCACGTTGTAGAGCTAATATAGAAGTTCAAAGCTTTTCCTGGAAAAGTGGATCCATCTATAACTTGTGGTACTTGGCGAGTAATTTGCCTAAATCATCAAGTTGTGGTTCTCAAATTTTTGTGTGAATAGCAACCACTCACACTATGAATTAAAATGCAAATTCCCGATTCACCCACTGATATGTTGATTTCAGTAGGTATGGGATAGGGACCAAGGCTCTGCTTCCTAAAGAGCTACTCCAGGTGACTCTGATACAGGTTGTCCATGGGTGTAGAGTAGGTTTACAACAAGGACACCTTTTTAGGGAAGCACTTTGATAGGTTTCACTGGAGTGAATAAATCATGAATAATTTCCACTTCACCCAGAACCCTATGTTTAGACAGGTGCAGAGCTGCATGATGACTAGTAGTGAGCCAGTATAAGTTAGGCAAACTTACTTAAACCTGGGGATGAGGAAGTAAATAATCAGCAATATCATGGTCCTGCCATAGTTCCATAGTTATTCAGGCAATGCTATCGTTTATGATTTGGTCATTCCATAGCCTCCTCAGATGGCATCCTAATTAACAGACACACTTGCTTGTCCTTGAGTTCTGTAAACCATTTTTTTTTGTTGTTGAGAAGGAGTCTTACTCTGTTGCCCAGGCTGGAGTGCAGTGGCATGATCTTGGCTCACCGCAACCTCTGCCTTCCAGGTTCAAGCGATTCTTCTGCCTCAGCCTCCCGAGTAGCTGGGATTACAGCCACATGCCACCACAACTGGCTAATTTTTGTATTTTTAGTAAAGAAAGGGTTTCACCATATTGGCCAGGCTGGTCTCAAACACCTGACCTCGTGATCTGCCTGCCTCAGCCTCCCAAAGTGCTGGGATTACAGTAAGCCTAGAAAAAGAGGAAAAAGAAGGAGGATGAGGAGGAGGAGGAGGAGAGGGAGAGGGAGGGGGAGGGGGAAGGGGAGTAGGGGAAGGAGGAGGAGGAGGTCTGTAAATCCACCTGTTTAGAAATTACCTGATAACCATGTTTCATACTTTAATTATAGATGTTTCTTTTCATTATCTGCCCTTCCTGAATATATTATCACATATTGGAATCTCCCTTCTAACTATTCTGAAAAAAAATCAAGTTATTTAAATTTGCAGCATTTTTCTGAATTGCAAAAAAGTTGTTCTTGTAATACACACACAAATAGAAAATCATGGAAACATTTCTTTTAAAGGGAACTATGTGTAAAGAAGTATTATTATCCCACTGGTGTCAGCAATAATTAGGTAAGAGGGAAAGTTTACCTTCTTTTCTGTTGATCTTTGTTAGTAGCTCTAACTCTAGTTGTTAAGACACACAGTGAAGTATTTCTGGAAGTACACCAAGGACTCTGGCTTCAGCATATCCCAACTATAGGACCTTAGTAATTTGTTTACTCAGTAAATTGTTTACTACTTTCTACTCTGTTTCCTCATATACGCTCAATACATTTTATTTTATGCCCACTATGTGTGCCATCTGAGTGTGCTGAGGACATACTGATAGCGCTTTGAAAGGGTGGTGATGGTGGTGAAGACGGAGAGAAGTAGGTAGAGTCACTGTGTCACCAAAGCTTCAAATGAGAATAATGCATGTAAATATTTCAAGACATAAGGTGCTATACAAATGTGAATTACTAATATTCTGTTTCTCATTCCCCTATCCCTGTCTTCCCATGTAATTCAAGTATCCTGAGGTATTTATCTGAAGAGCCTTGTAGATATATATCTTCATTGACCACTGTATATTTAAGATTAGAAATAACCTAAATAACTATCAAGAGGGAACTGATGAAATAAATTATGGTACCTCTATACACAGGAATACCTGATGGTAACAATGACAACAAGTAACCTTAGTCAGCACTTACTGGATGCCAGAGGTGACTCCAAACTTTGTTTACACATTAAGTTGCTTAAATATTATAACACCCGTATGAGGAGAAATGATTATTATCCTTGTTTCACAGAAAAGAGAACTGAAGAACAGACAGGGTAAGTAATTTGCCTAAATTTCAAAGCAAATAAGTAATGAAACTAAAATTTGAACCCAGGCAGTTTGGTCCTTAGTCTCTGCACTGAATGCTAGTCTTTTTCACAGTTAAAATGAGTAAAGCAACTCTGTATGTAGGGGAAGAAACACTCTCCAAGATATGTTGTAAAGTGAAGAATACCTACCATTTCCTAAAGGAGAGAAGGAAGAAACGAAGGAAGGAAAGAATAGAAGAAAAGGAAATCCAAATAGAAAACGTGCCTGCATGTGCATAGAATATCTCTAGAAGGGTACACAAGGAAATGATAACAATGGTGTCTTTCTGGGAGGGGCTATGATAGCTGGAGGAACAGGATGAAAGACAGCGTTCACTACAAGCCTCCTTGTTTCTTTTGATTTTTGAACCTTGTGCATGTATTATCATTTAAAAAGTCAATCGATTTTTAAGAAGTAAAGACCTCATAATCTATGTAAAGCAAATAGTAACCTTGCAATATATATATCTTATCTCCCAGGATATACTCTGCAATCAGGGATTCATATTTCAGATGCCTAGAGGACATCAGCTGTGGGATAATGACTTCAGGTGATTTCTTTATATGTTGCTCTGTAACCTATATCAGCATGCAGCTGAGGAACTAACCAACACTCAAAAAAATTGGCCTCAGTCAGTGCTCATGGCTTATAATACAGGCCTTTTCCCTGGCAGCCAAATTCAGGCCTGGAGCCTTTCAGCTCAGGCCCGCACATAGAGGTTTAAAGCCTGGTAGACTGAAGAGTATTAACCAGTGACAGGCACATGAAAGGTATCTAAAACATATTTTTTGAATGATAGACCAAAAAGAGTAAAAACAGAAAAAAAAAATGTAGCTGTACAAATTTCATGTGCTCCATATTTATACAATGGTGAGATAGATTTTTTAACCTGTGTCTGATAAACTGGCTCTAAGTTCATTGTGAAACAAGTTCTCAGAATGGCTCGTTAAGCAAGAGCCATTACCTTCAAAGTCATCTATGACACAAAAAGTCCTGTTTAATGTATCTTTTACCCCATGGCTGGGTAGGTGGAGGTGGGTACAGGAACAGAATATTAGCTTTTTCATCATAACTTGTACTACTTATCCAGTACATAAAAATCTTTGAAAATAATAAAGGCAAAACATGATGTTCTACTTATAATTGTAACTTTAAATAGAGACTTCTAGGAGCTGAAATTAAAATAGGAAACTTTGGGGATTTAAATTTCAGGATCAGTTTGGTTACTTGGCAATAAAAGGCCCTAAGGTTTTTAACCCATCAGAGGATGGTAAACACAGGATTATGTCCAGACTGGATTTATGCATTCAAATGTGTGAAAGCTCAAGTTAAATTATTGGTTCCGACGAGGTGGCAGCTTAGATCAGAAAGACATATTTTTAAACACCAAAAGGATGTATATAAATTGTGTTATCGTTCCCAATTTTTCTCTTTCATCCCTAAAAGATTTTACTCCTGTGACTTGCCATAGTACCTTCTCTATGGGAGGAATATGCTTCCAATTCCACTTATATCAGGTTGACTACATGACTTGTTTTAGTCAGTGAAATGTGAGTAGAAGAAACACACGATGTCTGAGGAGAAATTTTAAATGCTATTACATAGTTCTGCCATAGTTCTCTTTTAAGTTTGTCCCTAGAATGACACATACCAAAGAAAATCTCCTTCATCCTGGATTCTGGAATAAAGGACACATCTGGAGCAGACTCTGAGACAATCCTTAGCTGAATTTTAACATGAGCAGGAAATAAATCTTTGTTGTTATAAGCACTAAGGCTTATAACAAACTTTGTTACCATAATATAATAGAGATACTTTGTGTGATTTATATAGAAGTTATGTGTCTTGTGTAGAAACGTAAAATCCACTGTGACAGTTACACTTGGAGACATAGCAAAACGATCAGGAGGCTTCAAATCAGATATGTATTAGTATGCTTGCTGTTGTGCTAGTCCCTGTCTATGTGACTTTTCTCAAGTCAACTGAACTTTCTGAGCTTCATTCTCCTCCTTTGTAAAGTAGGAAGAAAAATGTCTACTTTATGAAGTTAGAAGAATTAAATGAAGCAATGTTTATAAAATATTAACACCAAAATGCTTTGAAAATTCAATTCCTTTACAGAATTTGATAGCATTTTTGAACCCTGAAGAATATGTTCTTTGTTTCCCTATGAGGAAATATATTTTTTTTAACTTTTATTTTGAGTTCAGGGGTACATGTGCAGGTCTGTCACACAGGTAAAGTCATGACACAGAAGTTTGTTGTGGCAGATTATTTTGTCACTCAGGTATAAGCCTAGGACCTGTTAGTTACCTTTGCTGAACCTCTGCCTCCTTCCACCTTCCATCCCCTGATAGGCCCCAGTGTCTGTTATTTCCTTCTTTGTGTTCATGAGTTCTTGTCATTTAGCTCCACTTATAAGTGAGAACATGAGGTATTTAGTTTTCTGTTCCTGTGTTAGTTTGCTAAGGACAATGGCCTCCAGATGCATCAATCTTCCTGCAAAGGACATTATCTTGTTCTTTTTTTATGGCTGCATAGTGTTCCATAGTGTATATGTACTGCATTTTCTTTATCCAGTCTACCATTGATGGGCATTTAGGTTGATTCCATGTCTTTGCTATGTGAAGAGTGCTGCAATGAACATATGTATGCATGTGTCTTTATGGTAGAATGATATATATTCTTTTGGCTACAAGCCCAATAATGGGATTGTTGAGTCAAATGGTAGCTCTGTTTTTAGCTCTTCAAGGAATCACCAAATTGTTTGCCACAATGGTTGAACTAACTTATATTCTCACCAACAACGTGTAAGCATTCCTTTTTCTCCACAACCTTGCCAGCATCTGTTATTTTTGTGACTCTTTAATAATAGCCATTCTGACTGATGTGAGATGGTATCTTATTGTGGTTTTGATTTGCATTTCTCTAATCATCAGTGATGTTGAGCTTTCTTTCATATGTTTGTTGGCCACATGTATGTTGTCTTTTGAAAAGCGTCTTTTCATTTCCTTTGCCCACTTTTTGTTTGTTTTTTGAGACAGAGTCTCACCCTGTTACCCAGGCTGGAGTGCAGTGGCACGATCTTAGCTCACTGCAACCTCTCTCTCCCAGGTTCAAGAGATTCTCCTGCCTCAACCTCCCAAGTAGCTGGTACTACAGGTGTACACCACCACACCCGGCTAATTTTTGTATTTTTAGTAGAGATAGGGTTTCACCATGTTGGCTAGGCTGATCTTAATCTCCTGATCTCGTGATCTGCCTGCCTCGGCCTCCCAAAGTGCTAGGATTACAAGCGTGAGCCACCATGCCCAGTCTGCCCACTTTTAAATGGGATTGTTTTTTGCTTGTAAATTTGTTTAAGTTCCTTCTAAGTAATGGATATTAGACCTTTGTCAGATGCATAGTTTGTGAATATTTTCTCCCATTCTGTAGGTTTTCTGTTTACTCTGTTGATAGTTTCTTTTGCTGTGCAGATGCTCTTTATTTTAACTAGATTCCATTTGTCAAGTTTTGCTTTTGTTGTAATTGCTTTTGATGTCTTCATCATGAACTCTTGGCCTGTTCCTATGTCCAGAATGGTATTACCTAGATTGTATTCCAGGGATTTTATAGATTGGGCTTTACATTTAAGCCTGCAACCCATGTTGAGTTGACTTTGTATATGGTGTAAAGAAGAGGTGCAGTTCGGTCTTCTGTGTGTGACTAGCCAGTTATCGCAGCACCATTTATTGAATAGGGAGTCCTTTCTCCATTGCTTGTTTTTGTCAGCTTTTTTGAAGATCAGATAGTAGTAGTTGTGTGACTTTATTTCTGGGCTCCCAATTCTGTTTCACTGGTCTATGTCTCTGTTTTTGTTCCAGTACTATGCTGTTGTGATTACTGTAGCCCTGTAGTATCATTTGAAGTCTGGTAGCATAATGCCTCCAGCTTTGCTTTTTTAGCTTACAATTGCCTTAGCTATTTGGGCTCTTTTTTGGTTCCATATGAAATTTAAAAATTGTTTTTTTTTTCTAATTCTATAAAGAATGCCATTGATAGTTTGATAGGAATAGCACAGAATCTATAAATTACTTTGGGCCCTATTCTCATTTTAATGATATTGATTCTTTCTATCCATGAGCATGTAATATTTTCCCCTTTGTTTGATTCATCTCTTATTTCTTTGAGCAGTGTTTTGCAGTTCTTCTTGTAGGGATCTTTGACCTCCGTGGTTAGCTGTATTTCTAGGTATTTCACACTTTTTCGTGGCAATCATGAATGGGATTGCATTCCTTATTTGTCTCTCATCTTGACTGTTGGTGTATAAGAATGCTAGTTATTTTGGTACTTTGATTTTGTATGTTGAGACATTGCTAAAGTTGTTTCTCAGGTTAAGGAGCTTTTGGGCTGAGACTATGGGATTTTCTAGATACAGGATTATGTCATTTGTAAACAGGGATAACTTGACTTCCTCTCTTTCTATTTGGACGCCCTTTATTTCTATCTCTTGCCTGGTTGCTCTGGCCAACACTTCCAATATGTTGCATAGGAGTGGTGAGAGAGGGAACCCTTGTCTTGTGCTGGTTTTCAAAGGGAATCTTTCTACCTTTTGCTCATTCAGTTTAATGTTGGCTGTGGGTTTGTCAAAGATGACTCATTATGTTGAGGTATCATCCTTCAATACCAAATTTCTTGGGAGTTTTTGACATGAATTTTATCAAAAGCCTTTTCTGCATCTATTGAATCATGTGGTTTTCATTTTTGTTCTTAAGTGATTGATCACATTTATTTATCTTTATATGTTAAAGCAACCTTGCATCCCAGGAATAAAGCCTACTTGATTGTGTTGGATAAGATTTTTGATGTACTGCTGGATTTGGTTTGCCAATATTTTGTTAGGGACTTTTTCATCAATGTTCATCAAGGATATTGACCTGAAGTTTTCTTTTTCTTGTTGTGTCTCTGCCAGATTTTGGTGTCAGGATAATGCTGGCCTCATAGAATGGGTTAGGGAAAAGTGCTACTCCTCAATTTTTTTGGAATAGTTTCAGTAGGAATTGTACCATTTCTTCTTTGTACATCTGGTAGAATTTTGCTGTGAATCCATCTGGTCCTGGGCTTTTTTTAGGTTGGTAGGCTATTACCGATTCAATTTCAAAGCGCTTTATTTGTCTGTTCAGGGAATCAATTTCTTCTTGGTGTAGTCTTGGGAGGGTGTATGTTCTCAGGAACGTATCCATTTCTTCTAGATTTTCTAGTTTCTGTGCACAGAGGTGTTCAAAATATTCTCTGATGATTATTTGTATGTCTGTGGAGTCAGTAATAATATCCTCTTTATTATTTCTAATTTTGTTTACTTGGATGTTCTTTCTTCTCTATTAGTTTAGCCAGTGATCTATCAATTTTATTAATTTTTTTCAAAAAACTAACTCTTGAATTTGTTGATATTTTGAATGTTTTTGTGTGTCTCAAACTCTTTCAGTTTGGCTCAAATTTTGATTATTTCTTGTCTTTTGCTAGCTTTGAGGTTGGTTTTCTCTTCATTTTCTAGTTGTGTTAGTTATGATGTTGCATTGTTAAGATATTTCTAACTTTTTGATGTGGAATTTAGTGTTATAAGTTTCCCTCTTAACACTGCCTTAGCTTTAGCCCAGGGATTCTGGTATGTTGTATCTTTGTTTTCCTTAGTTTCAGAGACCTTCTTGAATTCTGCCTTAATTTATTTACCCAAAAGCCATTCAGGAGCATGTTATTCAATTTGTTAGTAATTGTACAATTTTGAGCAATTTTCTTAGTCTTGATTTCTAATTTTATTTCACTGTAGTCTGAGAGAGTGGTTGTTATGATTTCAGTTATTTTGCACTTGTTGAGGAATGTTTTATTTCCAATTATTTAGTTGGTTTTAGAGTATGTGTCATGTGGTTAGGAGAAGAATGTATGTCCCGTTGTTTTGGGGTGGACAGTTCCACAAACATCTATCAGGCCCATTTGATCCAATTTGGATTTCAGGTCCTGAATATTTTTGTTAATTTTCTGCCTTGATGATCTGTCTAATACTGTCAGTGGGATGTTGAAACCTCCCATTAGTATTGTGTGGGAGTCTTAAGTCTCTTTGATGGTGATACATTTTGGATCTGTGTCCCCACCAAATCTCATGTTGAATGGTAGTCTCCAGTGAGAGGTGTCTTCTTCTACTTAGAGTTTTCTTTCACCAGATACCCTAAACCATCACTCACAGGTTCAAAATTCCACAGATCCCTAGTGCAGGGACATCATGCAACCAAGTTATTTACTAAGGCAAGAAGAAGGCAGAGGAATACAAGAAGATGAAGGAAAGTTTGGAACTTTACCGTCTCTGATGAGAGGTGACTGGATGGTGGGGGCAGATTTCTCGTGAATGGTTTAGCACCGTCTTCTTGGTGTTGCTCTCATGATAATGAGTTCTTATGACATCTGGTTAAAAAGTTCGCAGCACTTCCTTCTCACTCTCTCTTGCTTCTGCTACTGGCATGTGAAATGTCTTACTTCGTCATTGCCTTCCACCATGGTTAGAAGCTTCCTGAGGCCCCCCCAGAAGCAGAAACCACTATGTTTCCTGTACAGCAGTTGGACCACGAACCAATTAAACCTCTTTTCATTACAAATTACCCAGTCTCAAGTATTTCTTTATAGCAGTCTGAGAACAAACTAATACAGAAAATTGGAACTGAGTGGTGGGCCATTGCTGTAAATATACCTGAAGATGTTGAAGTGACTTTGGAACTGGGTAATGGGCAGAAATTGGAAGAATTTGGAGAGCTCAGAAGAAGACAAGAAGATGAAGGAAAGTTTGGAACTTTTCAGAGATTGATTGAATGGTTATGACCAAAATGATGGTAGTAATATGGACAGTGAAGGCCCGGCTGATGAGGTTTCAGATGAAAATAGGCACTTATTGGAAATTGGAGTAAATGCCACTTTTGTTATGCCTTAGTAAATAACTTGGTTGCATGATGTCCCTGCACTAGGGATCTGTGGAATTTTGAACCTGTGAGTGATAGTTTAGGGTATCTGGTGAAAGAAAACTCTAAGTAGTAAAGGATTCAAGATGTAGCCTGGCTGCTTCTAACAACCTATGCTCATATGTGTGAACAAAGAAATGACCTAATGTTGGAACTTGTATGTAAAAGGGGAAGCAGAGCATAAAAGTTCATAAAATTTGCAGTCTGGCCATGTGGTAGAAAAGAAAAGCCCATTTTTCAGGGGAGGAATTCAAGCAGTGTGGATGTATTTGCATAAGTAAAGAGGAGCCAAGTGATAAACACTAAGAGAATGGGGAAAATGACTCAAAGCCATTTCATAGATCTTTGTGGCAGCCCCTTGCATCACAATCTGGGAGGCCTAAGAAGACGGAATGGTCCTGTGGGCCAGGCCCAGGGCCTGGCCAGTCTGCACAGCCTTGGGACACTACTCCCTGTACCCCAGCCTCTCCAGCTCCAGCTGTGGCTAAAAAGGGCCCAGGTATAGTTCAAGCTGCTACTTCAGAGGGTGCAAGCCATAATCCTTGGCAGCTTCCACATGTTAAGCCTGCAGATACACAGAGTACAAGAGTTGAGCTTGGGAGCCTCTAGCTAGATTTCAGAGAATGTGTGAGAAAGCCTGGATATCCAGGCAGAAGCCTGTTGCAGAGGCAGAGCTCTTATGAGGAACCTCTACTAGGGTAGTCCAGAGGGGAACTGTGGGGTTAGAGACCCCACACACAGTTCACACTGGAGCACTGCCTAGTGGAACTGTGAGAAGGGTTCTCCAGTCCCCAGAATGGCAGATCCATTGTCAGCTTGCACCTTGTACCTGGAAAAGCCACAGGCACTCAATGTCAGCCCTTGAGATCAGCTGTGGGAGCTTAACCCTGCAAAGTCACAGGGGCAGAAGTGCCCAAGGCCTTGGGAGTCCACCCCAAACAGCAGTGTCTCCTGGTTGTAGGACATGGAATAAAAAGTGATTATTTTGGAGCTTTCAGATTTAATGACTCCCCTGCTGGATTTTGGGCTTGCATGGGACCTGTAGCTACTTGCTTTTGGCCATTTTTTTTTTCCATTGGGAATGGGAATATTTACCCAATGAGTTACTCCCATTGCATCTTGGAAGTAACTAACTTGTTTTTTTATTTTATAGGTTTTGGACTTTGCTTATGAAGCTTAATTTGGCCAGATATGAAATTCTGGGTTGAATCTTATTTTCTTAAATAATGTTGAGGTCAGGTACAGTGGTTTATGCCTGTAATTCTAGCACTTTAGGAATCTGAGACACATGGATTGCTGAAAGCCAGGAGTTTGATATTGGCCTGGGCAACTTGTTGAAACTTCATCTCTCAAAAAATACAAAAATTAGCTGGGCATGGTGCTGCATGTAGTCCCAGCTACGTGAGTGGCTTAAGTGAGAGAATTGCTTAAGCCTGGGAGTTTGAGGCTGTGATTGCACCACTGCACTCCAGCCTGGGCAACAGAGTGAAACCCTGTCAAAAAAAAAAAAAAAAAAAAAAAAAAAAAGAATATTGAATATTGGACCCCAATCTCTTCTGGCTTGTGTGGTTTTGGCTAAGAGGTCCACAGTTAGTCTAATGGGCTTCCCTTTGTAAGTGACCCGACCTTTCTCCCTAGCTGCCTTTGACATTTATTCTTTCATTTCAGCCTTGGAGAATCTAATAATCATGTGTATTGGGGATGGGTTCTGTACATTTCCAGAATTTAAACATTGACCTCTCTAGCTAGGTTGGGGAAGTTTTCATGGATAGTATCCTGAAATATGTTTTCCAAGTTGCTTCCATTCTCCCATCTCTTTCAGAGACACCAGTGAGTCATAGATTTGGTCTCTACATAATCCCATATTTTTTGGAGGGTTTGTCCATTCCTTTTCATTCTTTTTCTTATTTCTTGTCTGACTGTCTTAATTAACAAAAAAAATCAGTCGTCAAGCTCTACGATTCTTTCCTCAGCTTGGTCTAGTCTTCTATTAACACATGTAATTTCATTATGAAATTCTTGGAATGTATTTTTCAGCTCTATCAGATCAGTTACATTCTTTTCTATACTGACTATTTTGTTTCTCAGCTCCTGTATCATCTTTTTGTGATTCTTAGCTTCCTTGGATTGGGTTTCAGTGTTCTCCTGCATCTCAATGGTCTTTGCTCCTATCCATATTCTGAATTCTATTTCTGTTCTTTCAGCTATTTCACCCTGGTTCAGAACCCTTGCTTGGAGAACTAGTGTAGTTGTTCAAAGGAAAAAAGGCTTTTTTTTAAAGGTTTTTTAATTTGTTGAAGTTCTTGTGCTGGTTTTTCCTCATCTTTGTAGGCTGATATTCTTTCAGTCTTTGAAGTTGCTGTCCACTGGATGGGTTTTATCATTTTTTTTTAATCCTATTTCTTGGCCTTCAGGGTTTCATTGTGGCATCAATGGGTTAAGTAGACTGGCTTCATTTTGGGAAGATTATAGAGGGCCAAGTTTCAGCTCCCAACTCCTGTACTGCATCCCATAACTCTGGGGGATTTGCATCAAGCCCTGACATTTTTCTCTGGCTCCTCAAGGTTAGGAATGTACTGTACTGGGGGTGCCAAGGTGCTCCTAGACCACTCGTCATTATATTCTTACAGGTGTGCCAGCCAAAGCGTTTCATAGGGTAGTGGCAGCTGGATTCACAGCCATTCACACAGGCTAGTAGCAGTGGCAGAATGGTGGGGTGCATGCTTATCATCTGTGGCAGGGTGCTAATAGGTGCTGGGGTGCCAGTCTCTATGCATGCATTCACAGCAGTGAGACAGGCAGCACAGTTCAGGGGGACAGTGGGCCCCTGCTGGTAACTGTGCACACAGTTGCACTGGTGGTGGTGTTAGTGTTGTGGAGGGTGGTGGCCAAGGAACTATTTATTCTATGTTTTCCACTTTCTTCCAAACCATGGATTTGTTTCTCATAGAATCCTTTTATAGTATCATAAAATATACAAAGAAGAAAAGTCATATTAATTAACAGGATTTAATTTCTAATTTAGGTCCTAGCATTGTAATGCAAGTGAGCATTGCATTATACCAAATACCTAAAGAATTTTGTTTTTATGTTATTTTTTCTATTATTATTTTATTTATTTATTTAAATTATACTTTAAGTTCTGGGATACATGTGCAAGACGTGCAGTTTTATTACATGGTTATACATGTGCCATGGTGGTTTTCTGCACCCATCAACACGACATCTACATTAGGTATTTCTTCTAATGCTATCCCTCCCCTTACCCCCAAATCCTTGACAGGCCCCGGTATGTGATGTTCCCTTCCCTATGCCCATATGTTCCCATTGTTAAAATCCCACTTATGAGTGAGAACATGCGGTGTTTGGTTTTCTGTTCCTGTGTTAGTTTGCTGAGAATGATGGTTTCCAGCTTCATCCATGTCTCTGCAAAGGACATGAACTCATTCTTTTTATGGCTGCCTAGTATTCCATAGTGTATATGTGCCATATTTTCATTATCTGGCCCATCATTGATGGGCATTTGTGTTGGTTCCAAGTCTTTGTTATTGTGAATAGTGCTGCAATAAACATACGTGTACGTGTGTCTTTATAGTAGAATAATTTATAATCCTTTGGATATATACCCAGTAGTTGGATTGCTGGGTCAAATGGTATTTGAAGTTCTAGACCCTGAGGAATAGCCACACTGTCTTCCACAATGGTAGAACTAATTTACACTCCCACCAACAGTGTAAAAGTGTTCCTATTTCTTCACATCATATCTCTAGCATCTGTTGTTTCCTGACTTTTTGATGATCACCATTCTAACAGGCATATGGTATCTCCTTTTCGTTTTTATTTGCATTTCTTTAATGACCAGTGATGATGAGTTTTTTTTTTATGTCTATTGGCTGCATAAATGTGAAACAGACACTTTTGAAAGGTGTCTGTTCATATCCTTCATCCAGCTTTTGACAGGGTTGTGTGTTTTTTTCTTGTAAATTTGTTTAAGTTCCTTGTAGATTCTGGATATTAGACCTTTGTCAGATGGATAGATTGCAAAAATTTTCTCCCATTCTGTTGGTTGTCTGTTCACTCTGATGATAGTTTCTTTTGCTGTGCAGAAGCTCTTTAATTAGATCCCATTTGTCAATTTTCACTTTTGTTGCATTTGCTTTTGCTGTGTCAGTCATGAAGTCTTTGCCTATGCCTGTGTCCTGAATGGTATTGCCTAGGTTTTCTTTTAGGGGTTTTATGGTTACAGGTCTTATATTTAAGTCTTTTATCCATCTTGAATCAATTTTTGTATAAGGTGTAAGGAAGGGGTCCAGTTTCAGTTTTCTGCATATGGCTAGCCATATGCAGAAAGGATTTTCCAACACCGTTTATTAAATAGGGAATCCTTTTTTCATTGCTTGTTTTTGTCAGGTTTGTCAAAGATCAGATGGTTGTAGATGTGTGGCATTATTTCTGAGGCCTCTGTTCTGTTACATTTTTCCATTGGTCTATATATCTATTTTGGTACCAGTACCATGCTGTTTTGGTTACTGTAGCCTTGTAGCATAGTTTGAAGTCAGGTAGCATGATGCCTCCAACTATGTTCTTTTTGCTTAGGATTGTCTTGGATATGGGCTCTTTTTTGGTTCCATATGAAATTTAAAGTAGTTTTTCTAATTCTGTGAAGAAAGTCAGTGGTAGCTTGATGGGAAAAGCATTAAATCCACAGATTACTTTGGAAAGTATGACCATTTTCACAATATTGATTCTTCCTATCCATGAGCATGAAATGTTGTTCCATTTGTTTTTGTCCTCTCTTATTTTTTTTAAGTAGTGGTTTTTAGTTCTCCTTAATGAGTTCCTTCACATCCCTTGTAAATTGTACTCCTAAGTACTTTATTCTCTTTGTAGAAATTGTGAATGGGAGTTCACTCATGATTTGGCTCTCTGTTTGTCTATTATTGGTGTGTAGTAATGTTTCTGATTTTTGCACATTGATTTTGTATCCTGAGACTTTGCTGAAGTTGCTTATCAGCTTAAGGAGTTTTTGGGTTGACACAATAGAGTTTTCTAAATATAAAATCATGTCATCTGCAAACACAGACAATTTGACTTCTTCTCTTCCTGTTTGAATACCTTTATTTCTTTTTCTTGCCTATTTTCCCTGGTCAGAACTTCCAATACTGTATTGACTAGGAGTGGTAAGAGAGGCCATCCTTGTCTTGTGCTGGTTTTCAAAGGGAATGCTTCCAGATTTGACCTTTCAATATGCAATTGGCTGTGGGTTTGTCATGAATAGCTCTTATTATTTTGAGATACATTCTATCAATACCTAGTTTATTGAGTGTTTTTAGCATGAAGGGGTGTTGAATTTTATGAAAGGCCTTTTATGCATCTATTGCGATAACCACATGGTTTTTGTCATCGGTTCTGTTTATGTGAAGGATTACGTTTATTGATTTGCATATGTTGAACCATCCTTGCATCCCAGGCATGAAGCCAACTTGATGCTGCTGGATTCACTTTGCCAGTATTTTCTTGAGAATTTTTGCTTCAATGTTCATCAGGGATATTTTCCTGAAATTTCTTTTTTTTTTTAAATTGTGTCTCTGCCAGGTTTTGATATCAGAATGATATTGGCCTCATAAAATGAGTTAAGGAGGATTACCTCTTTTTCTATTGTTTGGAATAGTTTTAGAAGGAATGGTACCAGCTCCTCTTTGCACCTCTGGTAGAATTTGGCTGTGAATTCATCTAGTCCTGGTCTTTTTTTAGTTGTTAGGCTGTTAATTTCTGCCTCTACTTCAGAACTTGTTATTGGTCTATTCAGGGATTTGACTTCTTCCTGGTTCAGTCTTTGGCGGGTGTATGTGACCAGGAATTTTCCATTTCTTCTAGATTTTCTACTTTATTTGTATAGAGGTGTTTATAGTATTTTCTGATGATAGTTTGTATTTCTATGGGATTAGTGTTGAGATCTCCTTTATCACTTTGTCATTTTTATTGTGTTTATTTGAGTCTTCTCTTTTTTCTTCTTTATTAGTCTGGCTAGCGGTCAATGTATTTTGTTAATATTTTCAAAAAAACCCAGCTCCTGGATTTTACTGATTTTTTGAAGTGTGTGTGTGTGTGTGTGTGTGTGTGTGTGTGTGTGTGTGTGTGTGTATCTCTTTCAGTTCTGCTCTGGTCTTAGTTATTTCTTGTCTTCTGCTAACTTTTGAATTTGGTTGCTCTTTCTTCTCTTGTTCTTTTATTTGTGATGTTAGGGTGTCAATTTTAGATATTTCTTGCCTTCTCTTGTGGGCATTTAGTGCTATAGATTTTCCCCTAACACTGCCTTAGCTATGTCCCAGAGATGCTGGTACATTGTGTCTTTGTTCTCAAAGAACTTATTTATTTCTGCCCTAATTTCATTATTTACCCAGTAGTCATTCAGGGAAGCTTGTTCAGTTTCCATGTAGCTGTGCAGTTTTGAGTGAGTTTCTTAATCCTTAGTTCTAATTTGATTGCACTGTGGTCTCAGAGACTGTTATGTTATGATTTCCATTCTCCTTGCATTTGCATTTCCTATTATGTGGTCAGTTTTAGAAAAGTGCTATGTGGTGCTGAGAAGAATGTATATTCTGTTGATTTGGGATGGAGGGTTCTGTAGATTCCTATTAGATCTGCTTGGTCCAGAGCTGAGTTCAAGTCCTGAATATCTTTGTTAATTTTCTGTCTTGTTAATTTGTCTAATATTGACAGTGGGGTGTTAAAATCTCCCACTATTATTGTGTGGGAGTCTAAGTCTCTTTGCAGGTCTCCAAGATCTTGCTTTTTGAATCTGGGTGCTCCTGTATTGGGTGAATATATATTTAGGATAGTTAGCTCCTCTTGTTGTATTGGTGGTGGTTGTATTGGTGGTGACAAAAATCCCTCAACATTTGTTTGTCTGTAAAGGATTTTATTTCTCCTTCACTTAAGAAGCTTAGTTTGACTGGATATGTAATTCTGGTGTAAACATTCTTTTCTTTAAGAATGTTGAATATTGGCCCCCACTCTCCTCTGATTTGTACAGTTTCTGCAGAGAGATCAGCTGTTAGTCTGATGAGCTTCCCTTTGTCGCTAACCAGACCTTCCTCTCTGGCTACACTTAACATTTTTTCCTTCATTTCAACCTTGGTTAATCTGACGTTTATGTGTCTTAAGGTTGCTCTTCTTGAGGAGTATTATCTGTAGTGTTCTCTGTATTTCCTAAATTTGAATGTTGGCCTGTCTTTTTAGGTTGGGGGAGTACTCCTGGATAATATCCTGAAGTTTGTTTTCCAACTTGGTTTTATTCTTTCTTTCAATTTCAGATATACCAATCAAATGTAGGTTTTCTCTTTTCACATAGCCCTATATTTTTTAGAGGCATTGTTTATTCCTTTTCATTCTTTTTCCTCTAATCTTGTCTTTACGCTTTATTTCATTAAGTTGTTCTTCAGTCTCTGATATCCTTTCTTCCACTTGATCAATTCAGCTATTGATACTTGTGTACGCTTCATGAAGTTCTCGTGCTGTGTTTTTCAGCTCCTTCAGATCATTCATGTTCTTCTCTAAACTGGATATTCTAGTTAGCAGTTTCTGTAACATTTTATCAAGGTTCTTAGCATCCTTGCATTGGGTTAGAACATGCTTTTTTAGCTCAAAGGAGTTTGTTATTACCCGCCTTCTGAAGCCTACTTTTGTCAATTCATCAAACTCATTCTCCATCCAGTTTTGTTTCCTGGCGGGTGAGGAGTTGTGATCCTTTGGAAGAGAAGAGGCATTCTGGTTTTTGGAATTTTCAGCCTTTTTGCCCTGGTTTTTCCTCATCTTCATGGATTTATCTACATTTGGTCTTTGATGTTGGTGACCTTTGGATGGGGTTTTGGTGTGGTCATCCTTTTTGTTGATGTTGATGCTATCGCTTTCTGTAACAGTCAAGCCCCTCTTTTGGGGGTCTGGAGTTTGCTGGAGGTTCACTCCAGACCCTGTTTGCCTGGGTATCACTAGTGGTGGCTGCAGAACAGCAAAGATTGCTGCCTGCTCCTTCCTCTGGAAGCTTTGTCCTGGAGGGGCACCTGCCAGTTGCCAGCCAGAGCTCTCCTGTATGAGGTGTCTGTCGACCGCTGCTGGGAGGTGTCTCGCTGTCAGGAGGCACAGGAGTCAGGGACCCTCTTGAGGAGACACTCTGTCTTTTAGCAGAGTTTGAGCACTGTGCTGTGAGATCCACTGTTTCTTTAGAGCTGGCAGGCAAGAATATTTAAGTCGGCTGAAACTGTGCCCACAGCTGCCTCTTCCTCCAAGTGCTCCGTAGGAGGGAGATGGGAGTTTTATCTACAAGACCCTAACTGGGGCTGCTGTCTTTCTTTCAGAGACGCCCTGCCCAGAGAGAAGGAATCCAGAGAGGCAGTCTGGCTACAGCAGTTTTGCGGCACTGAGGTAGGCTCCTCCGAGTTCGAACTTCCTGGAGGCTTTGTTTACACTGTGAGGGGAAACCACTTACTCAAGCCTCTGTAATGGTGGACGCCTCTCCTTCCACCAAGCTGGAGCATCCCAGGTCAACTTCAGACTACTGTGCTGGCAGCAAGAATTTCAAGCCAGTGGATCTTAGCTTGTTGGGCTTGGTGGGGATGGGATCCACTGAGCAAGACCACTCTGCTCCCTGGCTTCAGTCTCCTTTCCAGGGGAGTGAATGGTTCTGTCTCGCTGGCATTCCAGGCACCACTTGTGTATGAAAAAAACCTCCTGTGCCTAGCTTGGTGTCTGCCAAAATGGCCGTCCAGTTTCGTGCTTGAAACTCAGGGCCCTGGTAGTGTAGGCATGCAAGGAAATATCCTGGTCTGTGGGTTGTGAAGATCATGGAGAAGGGCTTAGTATCTGGGCTGGATAGAACCATCTGTCCCAGCACAGTCCCTCATGTCTTCCCTTGCCTATGGGAGGGAGTTCCATAACCCCTTGCACTTTCTGGGTGAAGTAATACCCCACCGTGCCTCTACTCGCCCTCTGTGGTCTACACCCAGTTCAACCAGCACCAATGAGAAGAACTGTGTACCTCAGTTGGAAATGCAGAAATCACCCACCTTTTGCATTGGTTTCACTGAGAGCTGCAGATCAGAGGTGTTCCTATTTGGCCATCTTGCCTGGGACCTTTTTATGTGATTTTTAAAGGCTCATCTTTAATTTGCTTAACTTTCATGAATTCTGGAAACAAAAAGCATATCCAATTTTGATTCCTGCAACATAAGCTCAATTTAAGCACATTACTGTTTATTTTTGATAAGTACTGTTTGTTCATTGTAGAAGAATTTAAAAATGCAAACTAAAAAAGAAAGAATAAAAGTTATCTATTAAATCTATAAATCAGATATAACCATTGATTGCATTTTGTATAAAAATATCTTTAAGATATTTTTCTATCTGTATTTATACACAAATAATGTAACCCCTTACTCACTCTAAAATAAATAATAACCATCTCTCTCAATCAACTGTACTTATATAATATTACAGGCATTATATTTAGTTGTTTGCATATACAATAATTCATTTAATGAATCTATCTCTCTCTTTTTTTTTTCTTGAGACAGAGTCTCACTCTGTCCCCAGGCTGTAGTGCAATGGTGTGATCTCGGTTCACTGCAACCTCTGCCTCCCAGGTTCAAGCAATTCTCGTGCCTCAGCCTCCTGAGTAGCTGGGATTACCAGCATGTACTAACTGCATGGATTACTGGCTAAATTTTGTATTTTTTGTAAAGATGGGGTTTCACCATGTTGGTCAGGCTAATCTTGAATGCCTGTCCTGGTGATCTGCCTGCCTTGGCCTCCCAAAGTGCTGGGATTACAGGTGCAAGCCACTGAGCCCAGCAACAAATCTCTAGTTTTAAGTATTTAGATTATTCCACTATTTTGTTATTATAAAAATGCTGCAATTATAATCCATTTATGTAAAACTATTTCCTTCATTCAAATTATTGTATATAGAATTTTTGCCAGAATCCAGGCCCATTTAAAATTCATCATAAATTTCCATATAGAACTTTATTCTAATTTCTCCACTAGAGGCTTGTTTCTTTGTCTGCTTCTAAAAATTCACGTGTATACATGCGAATTCACCATAGCTAGCTTTGCAGACACACAGCCCATAAACTCTTCTTATTGTTAATGTTTCACTAACATCCAACCTCTAATTCTATCAAGGTATTTTTCCTCTAAACAACTGTAATTATCCTAAAATAAAGGTTTTTCTATCACTCGTTTATTTATTCAGACACTAATTGAGATTCTAATACGAGCAAACATTATTGAAAATAAAACTCTCACTCATAATTTGCATAAATAGAACAAGGCTGTAATGTTGGACTTTGGCAGTATTCCTGTGAAGGAGGATTTTCTCCTTTCAATATCACTCTAGTCTCTGAACTAAATCCCCATCATGGTTTCAGTTCTGGATACTTCCCTGCCTATCCTATGTCGAACATCGTGTTCTTACTCCCAAAACCTTTCCCCACTACTTGGGTCTAGCAGCCTTGGTTCATCTTGGTTCATACTTGGTTCATCCTGGCAGCTTCCAGAGATGCTCTGCCTTGCCTAGCCCCTTGGCTGGCTTAGTCCCGTTCTGAGCTGGTTTTACTTCTTAATTCAGACCATTGTCTCATACTGAGAAATCTCCCACGTATCTATATGCATACTCCTTGGCTACATGGAACTTAGTTTTTATATTTCTATGCTAAGAATTGAAGTCCCAAGCTCCAGTGCAAATTCACACTTTCATTTATTCTTTCAGTATGTATTCACTGAATACCTACACTGTGCTTACTCCTAGGTGAACAGCAAAGCAAGTAGAGAAACAGATATGGCTCCTATCCTTGTAGAGTGTGCAGCCTTGAAGGGAAATGATTATAGCACCTCTCACAGCAGCACTTCTCCCAGGCATTTGTTAACAGAGAAACAGGTGTATCTGTCATGCAATTTCAAATGACATGAGGGGTATAAGTATATGTAACAGAGGGAGTATAGGAGTTCATGAGGGAGGTCTCTTCTGAATTGGGGATATCAACAGAGAATCTGATAATTATATTAAGTTTGATCTAGAATAGGAAAAATTCTTATTGGTAGAGTAGGAAAGAATATTTTCATTATCTCTCTAAGGAGTACTTATAAAAAAAACAAAATAAGAACATTTTTTTCTGATTTTACCTCTCCCACTTTCTGGTTATAGATCCTTATTGGCCTAGTTTGTCATCTGTAAGTTGGTTGAGTAATACTGCCCCAATATTCCACTGCAAAGCTGTGAGGTCAAACCAAGATAATGTAATTGGGTATATTTTTTAATTGGGTGTATTTTTTAATTGTGCAGTGATCTACAAGCATAAATAACATTTAAACATTCAGTGCTAGCATTTTGGGTGTCAAGATATCAAATCATAATTAACAATTCTAATTGTTAGATAACAATAAAATTTGTCTTAGGAAAATGCAAAATAATTTCGGTGTAAGTTCAGCCATTATTTTGACAAGTGATCTCTCAAGTTAAATTGAAGTTTTGTGGAGTTATTTCATAAATTTCATTCCTAATTGCAGTAACTCTCATTAATGTATTGAGTACTCTGATAAATATCATATATCAGTGGTTCCCAACTTTTTGGCATCAGTTTTATGGAAGACAATTTTTCCACAGGTAGGGGTGGTGTGAGGAGAGGGTTTTGGGATGAAACTGTTCCAACTCAGATTATCAGGCATTAGATATGGCTCCTATCCTTGTAGAGTGATAGTTATGGCTCCTGTCCTTGTAGAGTGTGCAGCCTTGAAGGGAAATGATTATAGCACCTCTCTTTAGTTTCTCTTAAGGAGAGTGTAACCTAGGTCCCTTACATCACAATAGGGTTCATGGTCTTAGGAGAATCTAATGGTGTCCTGACAGGAGGTGAGGCTGAGGCAGTAATGCTCTCTCTCCCACTGCTCACCTTCTGCTGTGCTGCCTGGTCCTAAAAAGCCTAGTTACCTATTCACGGACCGATGATTGGTTCATGGCTTTGGGCTTGAGGGTCCCTGGCTTACATGTATTATGTCATTAAATTCTCATCACAACATGGTAAATAGAAACCACAATCTTTATTTTACAGACAAGTATATCGAGTCTTAGATAATTTGTGTGACTTGCCCAATGTCACGATTGTTAAGTGATATAATATGGATTTAAACAAAAAATTCTAAAACTCAGCAACCTATAACCACAAAAGTATTATTTACACATAGTACTCGATCAAATAATTTATTTTTTGACTTTTAAGAGCTACTGTAATGATAACGATAGTGATAGTTGTAAAGTTAGAAGTTGGGTTGACTAGACTACAAAGTTGAGGCTCAGAAGAGCTAGAGAGGTAACCCAAGATCACGGATTACTTTTGTAATCTATTACTTTGCTTGAGACTTGAAATAGTAGTTTTATTTTGCTCACATTTTTGGTGGTCAGGAATTCAGGAAGGGCCTGGCTGGGTGTTTTGTCTCTTTTTCACCTGGTGTAGCTAAGGCAGCTGGGCCTGGAGGAACCACTTTCAAGAAGGCTTCTTCATGACACATTTGCCACTTCCATTTCCTTGGCTTCTCTTGTTCTCCACATGGTTTATCCACTTGGCTTGGGCTTCTCACAGCATTGTGATCTCAGAGTATTTGTACTCCTTAGATGGGGACTGGCATCCAAAAGGCACAAAGCATGAATGCCAGGCCACCGAAGGGCAGTGCCCCCAACTGGCAGGGCATCATTGCCACTATGTTCTGTTGATTAGAGCAGTTACAGAGCCTGCCCAGATTTAGGAACTGGAGACATGGACACTACCTTATGGGGGATTGTGGCAAACTCACATCACAAAAGAAAATATAGGATAGGAGTTCCTATTAGAACTACCTTTGAGAAATACAATCTACCACACAGATTTAATTAGTGGTTGAGGTCAAGTATCTGATACCAAGGATTAAATTCTTCATTTTTGCATTACACTGAAATTTAAATAGCCTAGCATAACAATGATCAGTGGACCTATTTTTAAAAATTCAGCATGACATCAATACATGCCATTGCTGATAAGATGACATTCACATTTCCATCATACCTCTTAAGAAGATGACAAAGTTTCAGTTCCACTGAGTACACTGAATTCTCTACTTTGTGCCTGTAGTCCTTGCATTCATGTCATGGCTTCATCCTCTTTCAAAAGCATAAACCTATTGGATTCAGGACCAGCAGATAGGATAAGTACATTTCAGGGATCAGAAGCTACCTAGAAATGGCGTTGTTTTAATTTTTAGGACATAATCCATTCTTTAGCATCCTGGGGTTTAGTCATTGCCAAAATCTGCTCTTGAAAGCAGGATTTTCTATATAAGAACAAATTCTCTTCCACATGATTAAAGTTATACAGTGAACAGGGCTGTAAAATATAACTGGAACAAATTTCAAAACTTTATATATATATATATATATATATATATATATATATATATATGTACACACACACACACATACACACTATTCATATTGAGAGGGCACTTTTTAAAAAAAGACTGGGAACTAAATCAATGACTATGAAACACGTAATGTATCTCTGTTCTGCTTGCCTCTTTGAAAATAGTAAAATAGCTATATAACAATTAATTTTTTAAATAGAAGTTTATTTCTTGATTCTTGAACCTCTGCTCTCCACAGTGCCTATTTCACCTCATGTAAAACCAGAATGCTGTTATTCATAAAGTATAATGCTTCCTGGATGCCTACTTTATAGGATGTCAGATTTAGCAAACAAAAATACAGGACAGCCAATTAAATTTGAACTTCAGATAAACAATAAATAAATTTTAATATACATATGTTCCATGGAATACTTAGTACATACTTATACTAAAATATTCTTTGTTGTTTATCTGATATTTAAGTTCAACTGGACATCCTTATTTAATTTGCCAATTCTTCTACCATGGTATAGCTCTGTACTAGGTGCTAGGATTACTACTATGAGTAGTGATTACTGCCCTCCAAAGACTTGTAGCTTAGTGAAATGTACATTGTGAAAAGGCAATGACAGAGAAGTGGAAGAGATGCTGTAACAGGCGGAAGTAAATGCAGACTGGACAGGTAAGCGAGGCTATATGACAAAGGGCTTGTAGGTCCTATTAAGAGCTTGAAACTATAGGCAATAAAGACTACTCAAAAAGGTTGTAATCAGTGAAGGCATGGTCAGATTTGCCATTTTTGAAGGCACACTTTGGCTGCAGTCAAGAAAAAGGAGCAAGATTGGACAGAGACACCAATGAAGAGCCTGCAGTGATCAAGGAGGAGCATGATGCAGACCTGAGCTACAGGAGTGGCAGTGAAGATAGAAAGGAGTTGATAAATCCAAGCAGTATTTAGTAGTTTGAATTTAGGGGTTGCCTACCTCTTTCAATGTGTAGATTCAGGTCTTTTATATCCATAAGGATTTCTTGGATTATAGTTTTAGTATTAGGCCTGTTTGTTGTAATTTTTTTCCACCTTTAAGAACTCCAACTATATTAAATATTCTTGCGCATTTTTCTATATCTATCTCTAATTTTCTGATCCTTTGTACCTCTTCATTTCTTATTTTACTTCACGTCATTTTCTTTCCTCTCTTCAATGTATTTTTAAAATATTTTAAGTCTAACTTATGTTTCCATTACTTTTTTTTCTGTGGTAATTGATGTTCAGCATTTTCTTTTTTTTTATTTTTTATTTTTTTTTCCCATTTATTTATTTTATTGCATTTTTGGTTTTGGGGTACATGTGAAGAACATGCAAAATTGTTGCATAGGAACACGCGTGGCAGTGTGATTTGCTGCCTTCCTCCCCATCACCTACATCTGGCATTTCTCCCCCTGCTATCCCTCCCCAGCTTCCCACCCCCCACCGTCCCTCCCCTATTTCCCCCCAACTGACCCCAGTGTGTAGTGCTCCCCTCCCTGTGTCCATGTGCTCTCATCGTTCAACACCCACCTATGAGTGAGAACATGCGGTGTTTGATCTTCTGCTCCTCTGTCAGTTTGCTGAGAATGATGGTTTCAAGGTTCATCCATGTCCCCACAAAGGACCCAAACTCATCGTTTTTGATGGTTGCATAATATTCCATGGTGTATATGTGCCACATTTTCCCTATCCAGTCTATCGTCGATGGGCATTTGGGTTGGTTCCAGGTCCTTGCTATTGTAAACAGTGCTGCAATGAACATTCGTGTACACGTGTCCTTATAGTAGAACGATTTGTAATCCTTTGGATATATACCCAGTAATGGGATTGCTGGGTCAAATGGAATTTCTATTTCTAGGTCCTTGAGGAATCGCCACACTGTCTTCCACAATGGTTGAACTAATTTACACTCCCACCAACAGTGCAAAAGTGTTCCTATTTCTCCACATCCTCTCCAGCATCTGCTGTCTCCAGATTTTTTAATGTTCGCCATTCTTACCGGCGTGAGATGGTATCTCAATGTAGTTTTGATTTGCATTTCTCTTATGACCAGTGATAATGAGCATTTTTTCATATGTTTGTTGGCCTCACGTATGTCTTCTTTTGTAAAGTGTCTGTTCATATCCTTTGCCCACTTTTGAATGGGCTTGTTAGTTTTTTTCTTGTAAATCTGCTTTAGTTCTTTGTAAATTCTGGATATCAGCCGTTTGTCAGATGGGTAAACTGCAAAAATTTTTTCCCATTCTGTTGGTTGCCGATTCACTCTAATGATTGTTTCTTTTGCTGTGCAGAAGCTGTGGAGTTTGATTAAGTCCCATTTGTCTATTTTGGCTTTTGTTGTCAATGGTTTTGGTGTTTTGGTCATGAAGTCCTTGCCTACACCTATGTCCTGAATGGTTTTGCCTAGATTTTCTTCTAGGGTTTTTATGGTGTTAGGTCTTATGTTTAAGTCTTTAATCCATCTGGAGTTAATTTTAGTGTAAGGTGTCAAGAAGGGGTCCAGTGTCTGCTTTCTGCACATGGCTAGCCAGCTTTCCCAACACCATTTATTGAACAGGGAATCCTTTCCCCATTGCTTGTTTTTGTCTGGTTTGTCAAAGATCAGATGGTTGTAGATATGTTGTGTTGCCTCTGAGACCTCTGTTCTGTTCCATTGGTCTATATCTCTGTTTTGGTACCAGTACCATGCTGTTTTGATTACTGTAGCCTTGTAGTATAGTTTGAAGTCTGGTAGTGTGATGCCCCCCGCTTTGTTCTTTTTGCTTAGAATTGACTTGGCTATGAGGGCTCTCTTTTGGTTCCATATGAAGTTTAAGGTGGTTTTTTCCACTTCTACAAAGAAGGTCATTGGTAGCTTGATGGGGATAGCGTTGAATCTGTAAATTACTTTGGGCAGTATGGCCATTTTCACGATATTGATTCTTCCTAACCATGAACATGGAATGTTTCTCCATCTGTTTGTGTCCTCTCTTATTTCGTTGAGCAGTGGCTTGTAGTTCTCCTTGAAGAGGTCCTTTACATTCCTTGTTAGTTGTATTCCTAGGTATTTTATTCTCTTTGTGGCAATTGTGAATGGAAGTTTGTTCTTGATTTGGCTCTCTTTAAGTCTGTTATTGGTGTATAGGAATGCATGTGATTTTTGCACATTGATTTTGTATCCTGAGACTTTGCTGAACTTGCTTATCAGTTTCAGGAGGTTTGGGGCTGAGACGATGGGGTCTTCTAGATATACAATCATGTCGTCTGCAAATAAGACAATTTGACTTCCTCCTTTCCTATTTGAATGCCCTTTATTTCTTTTTCTTGCCTGATTGCTCTGGCTAGAACTTCTAATACTATATTGAATAGCAGTGGTGAGAGCGGGCATCCTTGTCTGGTGCCACATTTCAAGGGGAATGCTTCCATTTTTTGCCCATTCAGTATGATATTGGCTGTTGGTTTGTCAGAAATAGCTTTTATTATTTTGAGATACGTTCCATTGATACCTAGCTTATTGAGTGTTTTTAGCATAAAGGGCTGTTGAATTTTGTCAAAGGCCTTCTCTGCATCAATTGAGATAATCATGTGGTTTTTGTCTTTGGCTCTGTTTATGTGGTGAATTACGTTTATAGACTTGCATATGTTGAACCAGCCTTGCATCCCCAGGATGAAGCCTACTTGATCATGGTGGATAAACTTTTTGATGTGCTGTTGCAATCGGCTTGTCAGTATTTTATTTAAGATTTTTGCATCTATGTTCATCATGGATATTGGCCTGTAGTTTTCTTTTCTTGTTGAGTCTCTGCTGGGTTTTGGAATCAGGATGATGTTGGTGTCATAAAATGATTTTGGAAGAATTCCCTTTTTTTGTATTGTTTGAAATAGTTTCAGAAGAAATGGTACCAGCTCCTCTTTGTATGTCTGGTAGAATTCAGCTGCGAACCCATCTGGACCTGGGCTTTTTTTGGGTGGTAAGCTCTTAATTGCTGCCTCAACTTCAGACCTTGTTATGGGTCTGTTCAGGGTTTCGGCTTCTTCCTGGTTTAGGCTTGGCAGGAGGCAAGTGTCCAGGAATTTATCCATTTCTTCCAGGTTTATTAGTTTGTGTGCATAGAGTTGTTTGTAATAATCTCTGATGATGGTTTGAATTTCTGTGGAATCTGTGGTGATATCCCTTTGATCGTTTTTTATTGCATCAATTTGGTTATTCTCTCTTTTCTTTTTTATTAATCTGGCTAGTGGTCTGTCTATTTTGTTGATCTTTTCAAAAAACCAGCTCCTGGATTTATTGATTTTTTGAAGGGTTTTTTGTGTCTCTATCTCCTTCAGTTCTGCTCTGATCTTAGCTATTTCTTGTCTTCTGCTAGACTTTGAGTTTTTTTGATCTTGCTCCTCTAACTCTTTCAGTTTTGATGATAGGGTGTCAATTTTTGATCTCTCCTTGCTTCTCATGTGGGCACTTATTGCTATATATTTTCCTCTAGAGACTGCTTTAAATGTGTCCCAGAGATTCTGGTATGTTGTGTCTTCATTCTCGTTGGTTTCGAAGAACATCTTTATTTCTGCCTTCATTTCATTGTTTATCCAGTCAACATTCAAGAGCAAGTTGTTCAGTTCCATGAAGCTGTGCGGTTCTGAGTTAGTTTTTGAATTCTGAGTTCTAACTTGATTGCACTGTGGTCTGAGAGACTGTTTGTTACGATTTCCGTTCTTTTGCATTTGCTGAGGAGTGATTTACTCCCAATTATGTGGTCAATTTTAGAGTAGGTGTGATGTGGTGCTGAGAAGAATGTATATTCTGTGGATTTGGGGTGGAGAGTTCTGTAAATGTCTATTAGGTTTGCTTGGTCCAGGTCTGAGTTCAAGTCCTGGATATCCTTGTTAATTTTCTGTCTGGTTGATCTGTCTAATGTTGACAATGGGGTGTTAAAGTCTCCCACTATTATTGTGTGGGAGTCTATGTCTCTTTGTAAGTCATTAAGAACTTGCCTTATGTATCTGGGTGCTCCTGTATTGGGTGCATATATATTTAGGATCGTTAGCTCTTCTTGTTGCATTGATCCTTTTACCATTATGTAATGTCCTTGTTTGTCTCTTATGATCTTTGTTGTTTTAAAGTCTAATTTATCAGAGATGAGAATTGCAACTCCTGCTTTTTTTTGCTCTCCATTTGCTTGGTAAATCTTCCTCCATCCCTTTATTTTGAGCCTTTGTGGATCCTTGCATGTGAGATGGGTTTCCTGGATACAGCACACCGATGGGTTTTGTCTTTTTATCCAATTTGCCAGTCTGTGTCTTTTGATTGGGGCATTTAGTCCATTTACATTTAGGGTTAGTATTGTTATGTGTGAATTTGATACTGCCATTTTGGTGCTAGCTGGCTGTTTTGCCCTTTAGTTGAGCTGGTACTTGTTGTTCCTTTATATGTGTAGAGCCTCTTTCAGGAGCTCTTGTAGAGCTGGCCTGGTGGTGACGAAATCTCTGAGTACTTGCATGTTCCCAAAGGATTTTATTTTTCCTTCACTTATGAAGCTTAGTTTGGCCGGATAGGATATTCTGGGTTGAAAGTTCTTTTCTTTAAGGATGTTGAATATTGGCCCCCACTCTCTTCTGGCTTGTAGGGTTTCTGCTGAGAGATCTGCTGTGAGTCTGATGGGCTTCCCTTTATGGGTAACCCGACCTTTCTCTCTGGCTGCCCTTAGTATTTTCTCCTTCATTTCGACCCCGGTGAATCTGACGATTATGTGCCTTGGGGTTGCTCTTCTTGACGAATATCTTTGTGGTGGTCTCTGTATTTCCTGGACTTGAATGTTTGCCTGCCTTGCTAGGTTGGGGAAGTTTTCCTGGATAATATCCTGAAGAGTATTTTCCAGCTTGGATTCATTCTCTTCATCGCATTCGGTTACGCCTATCAAACGTAGATTAGGTCTTTTCACATAGTCCCACATTTCTTGGAGACTTTGTTCATTCCTTTTTACCCTTTTTTCTCCAGTCTTGCCTTCCCGTTTTATTTCATTGAGTTGATCTTCGACCTCTGATATACTTTCTTCTGCTTGGTCCATTCGGCTGTTGATACTTGTGCATGCTTCACGAAGTTCTCGTGTTGCGTTTTTCAGCTCCATCAATTCACTTATATTCCTTTCTATTTTGTCCATTCTTGTTAGCATTTCGTCAAATCTTTTTTCAAGGTTCTTAGTTTCTTTGCATTTGGTTAGAACATGTTCTTTAAGTTCACAGAAGTTTCTTAGTACCCACCTTCTGAAGTCTGATTCTGTCATTTCATCACACTCGTTCTCCATCCAACCTTGTTCCCTTGCTGGTGAGGAGTTGTGATCCCTTTTAGGTGGAGAGGTGTTCTGGTTTCGGGTGTTTTCATCCTTTTTGCGCTGGTTTCTTCCCATCTTTAAGGATTTATCCACCTGTCGACTTTGTAGTTGCTGGCTCTCAGATTGGGTCTCAAATCTTTCAGATTGACGTTCTGTTTGTTGATGATGAGGTTATTTCTGTTTCTTGGTTTTCCTTCTGACAGTCTGGCCCCTCTGCTGTAGGTCTGCTGAGGTTCATTCCAGGCCCTGCTTGTCTGGGGTTCACCTGCAGCAGCTGCTGAACAGCAAGGGTTGTTACCAGTTTTCTTCTTCTGCTATCTTTGTCCCAGAAGGATACCCGCCTAGTGTCAATCTGATCTCTCTTTTATGAGGTGTCTTTTTGGATATATAGGGGTCAGGGAGCTGCTTGAGGAGACGGTCTCTTCTTTATAGGAGCTCAAATGGTGAGCTGCGAGCTCTGTTGTTGTTCATTCAGAGCTGCTAGGCAGGTACTTTTAGGTCTGCTGCAGCAGAACTCATAAACTGCTTTTTGTTCCCAGGTGCAGCATTTTCTTATGTAGTTATTGCTCTTTGTATATCTTCCTTTGTGAATTGTCCTGTTCCCTTTTTTTTAAAAAAAAGTTAATTCCTCCAACTTTGTTCTCATTTTTCAAGATTGTTTTGGCTAGTCTAAATACTTTCAAATTCCATGTAACTTTTAGAATTATTTTGTTCATTTCAACACAAAGCTTGTTGGATTTTGATTGATCGGAATAGATTGAGAAGAATATCTTATCAATATTATTGCTAAACCATAAACATAGTATATCTCTCAATTTATTTAGGCATTCTTTAATTTACCTGAATTATTTATAGTTTTTATTTTAGAGGTCATATATATTTTAAATGTTCATAAGTATTTTATGTGTTCATGCTTTTTAAATATATATTTAAAAATTTTAACATTTGTTACTTATATATAAGAATATAACTGATTTATTTTTAAATCTCAATTTCTTTCTTTCTTTATAAAATGATAATGATAACTTACTAGATTGTAATAAAAATCCAAAAACATGAGCTACAGAAAGGACTCAGTGTTAAATGCTGAACTAGGAGAAAGTATTCAACAAATGGCATTATGAAAATAGAAGAGCTGAATAGAAGTTGTGCATTTAAAATATATATATAGACATGTTCTTTAATACATACATGTTAATTAATTTTATTCCAAACTCTTGAGGCTTAATTTAAATGCATCTTAGTGAAAAATATAATAATACAAGCTTAACAAAATAAGAAGTTTAAACTGAACAAAAGATTAGATTTTTGCTTATTGTTTTAAAATGCTGCTTTTATTTTTAAAATTTTTAGTTTTATTTTAGATTCAGGGGGTACATGTGCAGGTTTGTTATAAGGATGTATTTTGTGATGCTGAGATTTGCTCTTCAGTTGATCCCATCACCCAGATAGTAAACATAGTACCCAACAGAAAGTTTTGCAGCTCTTGCCCCTTTTGCTCTCTCCATCCTCGCCAACATCTGTTATCTTTTGACTTTTTAGTAATGGCCATTCTAACTGATGTGGGATGGTATCTCATTGTGGTTTTGATCTGATCTACATCTCTCTGATGATTAGTGATGGTGACCATTTTTTAATATGTTTATTGGGCACTTCTGCATATGATTAGCCAATTTCCCCAGCATCATTTATTGAATAGGAAGTCCTTTACCCATTGCTTATTTTTGTTGATTTTGTTGAAGATCAGTTAGTTGTAGGTATGCAGCTTTATTTCTGGATTCTCTGTTCTGTTCCATTGGCCCATGTGTCTATATTTGTACCAGTACCATGCTGTTTTGGTTACTGTAGCCTTATAATATATCTGGAGTCAGTTAATGTGATGCCTGTGTTTTTGTTCACTTTGTTTAGGATTGTTTTGGCTATTTGGGCTCTTTTCTGATTCCATATGAATTTTAGAATAACTTTTTCTAATTCTATGGAAAATAGCATTGGTAATTTGATAGGGGTAGCACTGAATCTGTGTCCTATGAGTTTACTAAATTCATTTATTAACTCCCACAGTTGTTTCCTAGATGCCTTTAGACCTCCTAAATTGACTGTCATTTCATCTTCAAATAAAGACAGTTTTATTTCTTTCTTTTCAATTTTTACAAATTTTATTCTTTTTCTTGCCTTGTTTCATGGTTAGTTCTTATTGTACAGGTTAGTACAAGGTTGAATATAAGTGATAAAAGCAAAAAATCTTTGTCTTAGGGGTAAAATGTTCAGTTTTTTACCATTAAATATACTGATTAGCTGAAAATTTTTGTAGATGCCCTTGGTCAGATTAATGTTTTCCTTTCCTTTTAGTTTTCTGAGATTTTAAATAATCATAAATAGGTATCGAATTATTTCTAGTGATTTTTTGGATATAGTAAAATTATATGATTTTCTTTGTTCTGTTAATGTGGTAAATTACATTGTTTGACTTTACAACATTAGACCAATCCTAGTACGAAAAATCCTTAGTCTTGTTGTGTTAAACTTTTTATATATTTCTTGATTTGATTTGCTAATATTTTATGATTCAGGGTTTATTTAGAAATGAGCTGCCTGATTGCTAAATATTTAGAAATTCTTGCTTTTTTCTTTAGTTTTTTTTTTTTCAGTGTTTTTTTCTTGTGTATTTGAAGCTCTACTATTAATTTATATGCACATAATCAATTTGGCATTTAAAAAAATAAGAGGCCAAATAGTAAACAATTTAGATTTTGGGGGCCATACTATCTCTGTCACAACCCACATCTGTCTTTGTAGCTCTAAAGTAGACAAAAACAATATGTAACCAAATAAGCATGGCTGCATGCATAGAACTTCATTTAAAAAAAGAAACAATTACAAAAATTAACTCAAGATAGATTAAAGACTTAAACCTAAAACCTAAGACCATAAGAACCCTAGAAGAAAATCTAGGCAATACTATTCAGGACATAGACATGGGAAAAGACTTCATGACTAAATCATCAAAAGCAATGGCATCAAAAGCCCAAATTGACAAAGGGGATCTAATTAAACTAAAGAGCTCTGCACAGCAAAAGAAACTATCATCAGTGTGAACAGGCAACCTACAGAATGGGAGAAAATTTTTGCAATCTATCTAGCTGACAAAGTTCTAATATCCAGAACCTACAAGGAACTTAAACAAATTTATAAGAATAAAACACACAACCCCATCAAAAAGTGGGCAAATGATATGAGCATACACTTCTCAAAAGAAGACATTTATGCAGCCAAAAAAACGCATGGAAGCTCATCGTCACTGGTCATTAGAGAAATGCAAATCAAAACCACAATGAGATCCCGTCTCATGCCAGTTAGAATGGCAATCATTGAAAAGTCCGAAACAACAGATGCTGGAGAGGATGTGGAGAAATAGAAATGCTTTTACACTGTCGGGGGTAATGTAAATTAGTTCAACCATTGTGGGAGACAGTGTGGTGATTCCTCAAGGATCTAGAACTAGAAATACCATTTGACCCAGCAATATCATTACTGGGTATATATCCAAAGGATTATAAATCATTCTACTATGAAGACATATGCACACATATTTTTATTGCAGTACTATGTACAATAGCACAGGCTTAGGACCAACACAATGTCAATGAGAGACTGGATAAAGGAAATGTGGCACATATACACATTGGAATACTATGCAGCCATAAAAATGAATGAGTTCGTGTCCTTTGCAGGGACGTGGATGAAGCTGGAAACCATCATTCTCAGCAAATGAACATGGAAACAGAAAACCAAACACCGCATGTTCTTACTCATAAGTGGCAGTTGAACAATGAGAACACATAGTGAGGGGAATATCACACACCATGCCCTAGAGGGGGAGGGGGGAAAAGAGGAGGAAGAGCAAACACCTAATGCATGCGGGGCTTAAAATCTAGATGACAGGTTGATGAATGCAGCAAACCACCATAGCACATATATACCTATATAACAAACCTGCACATTCTGCGCATGTATCCCAGAACTTAAAGTAAAATTTAAAAAAAGAGAGAAACAGGTAGCAGCCCAGATTTAGCTCACAGACTGTATTTGCTCATTCTTGAAATAGAATTGATAGGTCTTTTTAATGAATACATTCATTTGTCATTATGTAATGATGTCTCTGGTGCTTTTCTTGATATCTGCATTGCCTTATTAATATAAATACTTCTTTCTTATGCTTACTGTTTTCATCATATTTTTCTTTTAATATGTTTATGTCTTTACATTTAATGCATTTCCTTCTAAATAACATACAATTGGGCATTGCTTTTTAATACTCTAAAACTCTCTGCTTTTTAATTGGAGTATCTAGTTCATTACCTTTTGTGTGATTATCAGTATGGTTGGGTTTTAAAAAATCATTTTGCCGCTTCTTTCCTATTCTGTATTTTCTTGAGACTCCATTATTTCTTTCTACCTTCTTTTTGACTAGTCAATTTTTAAATATTTTATTTTATCTCCTTTTTTGAGTTTTTATCTGTAACTCTTTTATTTTTAGTGACTTCTTTACTTATGTATCCTTAACTTATCACAGTCTAATTTAAATTCATATTGCAGCACTTCATTGTAATATAAGAATCTTCCAAACTATATTTTGATTTATACACTTGTACTTTGTGCTATTACTGTCATACATTTGACTTTTACAGATAATTTAAACCACACAATAAATTGTTATTATGTATGATTTAAACAATCTGTGATTGTTTCTGAAATATTACTAGCTAGATGATCTGAGCATCTGTTGTATTATCTATGGTGTTCCTTGGTTTCCATCTCATAGTTTTGTCTCTCTGTTTTCCTAATCTTTGAAATTTCATGCCAGTTGTTGGTATTTGAAAAACTATAGCGGCCGAAGTCTAAATGTAAAGTGAATATTCAATGTAATTACCACAAAGTTTAAGATTTTAATTTCATTCAGTTTACCCTCAGTCATTACGTGGAGATCTCCTAAAATTTGGAGATTTCTAGGGCTCTCCCTCGCCTTGGAAGCCTCTAAATTTTAGTTTGTACCCTCCTAAGCTCACAATGCTGTTGAAAGCTCAGCTTAGCTACTCAGCCTCTGAACCTTCTCTTGTAGAATTAACTACTGTCTCTGGAGAAAAGTAGCCCACATATCAGGCTGGCCTTTCTGGGTTTTCTTCTCTGCACTTTTGTTCCAGGTATTCATGTTGTCCTTTGTAGCTCACCAATATTCTCATATTTTTAAAAACAATTTTTATCAAACTTTTCTAGTTGTTCTTAGCAATAGAATTGGTTCAGATCAACTCATCGACCAAGCTGAATACATATTTTCATAATTCCTAAATGTGTTTATGTATCTCCCCAGGATTATATTTATAATTGATTTTATATCTGGCTGGGCTTTTAGTAATAGTTATGAAAATTTTTTTATTGTGAGTTATCATACATTTAGAAAAATTCATACAAAATCTACTCATAACTACTTATTGTAACGTGAATATTCAATGTAACTACCACAAAGTTCAAGACTTTTAATTTTAAGCAAAAATTATCTGACTTTAGGAAGTTTATAGGTAACTCTCCAACAATAATGATTGTAACATAGTGGAATATAGCAATCTTAATTACAATGATAGGCATATAGAAACGAAAGGTTTCAAGTGCTACTTACAAAGAAATTATAACTTTATCTCAATAAATTTTATTAATTCCAAGTAGAATGTAAATTTCTCAGAGTGGGAGAAAAATAAGAATATTCAGAAACCTGTTAACTGACCAAGGCTTAAAATAAACCCACATCATGGATAATTCAAAGAAGTGGGAGGTTGATTATGTTATTCATAACAGTTTTCTCAACAGGATTAGGATATAAAGGGTTGAATATCACAATATGGAACGTTTCAATTTGTGAATAGTAATTAAATTTTATTCATTAATTAAATATATTTTAAAAGTTAATGTTTCTTACAAACCACATAAATATACAAAGGATAAATTGGGCCGGGCACAGTGGCTCACTCCTGTAATCCCAGCACTTTGGGAGGCCAAGGTGGGTGGATTACCCAAGGTCAGGAGTTTGAGAGAAGCCCGGCCAACATAGTGACACCCGGTCTCTACTAAAAATATAAAACTTAGCCAGGTGTGGTGGCACATGCCTGTAGTCCCAGCTACTTGGGAGGGTGAGGCAGGAGAATGACTTGAACCGGGAGGCAGGGGTTGCCGTGAGCCGAGATCGTGCCACCGCACTTCAGCCTGGAGCAAGACTCCGTCTCAAAAAAAAAAAAATAATAAAAGAAAGGATAAATTGATAAGACTGGCCGGGCGCGGTGGCTCACGCCTGTAATCCCAGCACTTTGGGAGGCCGAGGCGGGTGGATCATGAAGTCAAGAGATCGAGACCATCCTGGTCAACATGGTGAAACCCCATCTCTACTAAAAATACAAAAAATCAGCTGGGCCTGGTGGCGCGTGCCTGTAATCCCAGCTACTCGGGAGGCTGAGGCAGGAGAATTGCCTGAACCCAGGAGGCGGAGGTTGCGGTGAGCCGAGATCGCGCCATTGCACTCCAGCCTGGGTAACGAGCAAAACTCCGTCTCAAAAAAAAAAAAAAAAAAAAAAAAAAAAAAAAAAAAAAATTGATGAGACTATCTGGTACAAGAGAAAATAATGATAGAAAATAAAACAAGCTAAGTATACCAAAATCATCATAAGTTTGTGTAGTATTTTTAGAGGTGAGCTACACATTTGACTCTGAATTTCTTTTAGTCACAAAGCAAAGAGGGAAAAACAATCAGTTTCAAGATTCACAGTACTACAAACGATTGTTTGAAGATTCACAAACACCAATTGTTTAGGAGATGCACAGCTGTTCCTGGTACTAGTATCTGATAAAAATTTCTGCTAGGGGCCCTTATTCGGAAGCTACTTAGATGAATGTATAAATTAGAATGGACTGATTTATTTTTAATCAAGAATGACAAGACACATTAGGTGTAGTATAGAAAACAAATTGCTAAAATGCACTGGACGAACAATCACATGAATAATTTTGAGATGTTTATTGAACAGATGTTCTGTGCCAGAAAGCATGTGAGGTCAAATGCTTATGATCCTCTGTGGGAAACAGACAAGTAATCTCACAGCAGCATGAAAATGTAATAGAACTACACAGACAAGATAATGTGAACAGGAAGAGACATAGTTCTTCCATGGAAAAATGAGAATCAGGGTGAGTCTTAATGTATGAATAATATTTCTTAAGCAGCTACAGTAGGATTAAAGGCAGAAAAGTACATACGTAGGATTGGAGGAATAAGAAAAAATGAAGATCTGTGAATAATTGGAGGAAGAAATGCAGATTGGAAAGAAACAGGAGAAGAAACTAAAGTAGACAAAAAAGACCAAATGATAAGCCGTTTGAATGCTACCTTATGGCTAGTGGGGAGCCATTCAGTGATTTAAAGCTAGATAGTGACAACAGTTGTGCTTTAGAAAGATACTCCCAAAGCAGTGTGGAAAATGAATTAAAGAATGTTAACTCTATAGGTAGGAAGAGCAATAGAGAGTATGTTGCAAAGGTCCAGGAAAGAAATGAATTTCTGAATTAAAGTAGTTATAGTAAATAATAAGACAATGGATAAATATAGAAATATTTAGGAATCTCATCAGTAAGATTTGATGATTGATTGGATATCAGAAGTGATGAAGACAAAGAGTTTAGAATAACTCCTGAAATATACTCAGAATGAATTTGTTTTCACTAGCTACTTTGGAGACTACTAGAGGACTTGATGATAAACTTGAACATGGTTCATCTGTGATGTGCACGGTACATTCAGGCAGATCTATCTAGTAGGCAATAAGTTATAAAGCTTTGGGGCCTCAAGGAGGAGATCTGGACCAAGAAATGTGAATAATTTCTGAAGAGTTTCATTAATGACCAAATGAGCTTGAGCAGAAAAAGAGTACATAAATGGAGGAAAATAAGATTAAGGACAGAGTCCTGGATTAGTAAATTTTAAAGGGTTGGTGAGTGGGGAAAAAAAAAAGAAGAAGAAGAAGAAGAAGCTGCAGAGAAAGGCCAAAGATGAGTGATCAGAATGTGGGATACATTTATGGAGGGCTTTTGTTTCATTTGAATAGTACGTTATTTTTCTAGTAGCACGAGTGTCAGTTTCTCTGGGGAAAACCATGTAGTTTTTTAAAGCTACATGAACATATACAAGATTGAGGTTTTTGCAGCCTATATGCGACCTGGAAGTCCATGTTATAACCAAAAATAGAAAGTGGGGTCACAATGTAAACCACAGTGTTGTGTATATCCATATGAAAGATGCCTCCTCTCCCACCCTGGTGCTCTGATGTTGTGTTATATGAGTAAACTATTGTGAATATGATCAAGAGAGATTCTAAAGTCATGTCCAATTAATAGAGAGTTAAATCAGAGGAGAATTTATACCTCATCTAGAGGGCTGAGATAACTGTTTTCCTTTGCCACCTCCCAACAAACAGCTGCTCTACTAAAGGGTATTTGATTTCACTGGACTATTTTAAAGTAGAAACAAGAGAATCAATGTGAAAAGGGTATACTATGGTTTTGAAGAGTTATGACTTTCCAAAATGCATCTCAGAAGTCAGTCTTTCCTATATAGAATCACACAGCAAATATATTATCCCTCCTTTCACATAGAGAGGGAAGTCATTTCTTATTTAGACAAAAGTGATGTTACCTGCTAAAATATAAGATTTATGCTGTTATTTTAAACCTGCCAAAAGAATGAAAATGAGGAAGAAATATAAAACAGGTTAGAAACTATTGCAGTAATATTTATGAAACATTCACAGATAAGTGTAGAAAGATGTTTTCCCATAATAATTATTCATCAAATAATGCACCCATAATCTAGGGTCACTATAGCCAGAGAGAACTGCATGAAACACAAAAACAGTCATGAAAACTCTGAACAGAAGAGGTTAGTGCAACAGAGAATATTGTGGAGGACTAAGAAGTGAATTAAAGTCACTGAATGATTGGGTGACGTTACTTGGGTATCTTGCCAATTTACTAAGACACTATTAACTAAATCTATATTGCTACCCAGCCTGATATTTGATTCTTATCATTTTTTTCCTGGTATGTTAATAAGGAGCTCCAGTTAAGTACTGTGAAAGGAAGTTATCTGAATCCTGATGGACTATAGCCTTGCCACTTACTCTGTCTTCAGATCAGTAGTAGTATCATCACTTGAGAATTTTTGAATTTTTTCATTCTCCTCACCCATATTGTATGAATCAGAATCTTTTTTTTTTTTTTTTTTTTTTTACTTTTTTAGCAAGATCTTTGAGTGATTTGCATGTGCCTTAAAATTTGGAATGTGCTGACAGTGGTTTATTATTTGGTGCCTTTTCAAGGAGTTCCTTTCCTTGAGTCTGTAGTTACCTATAATTTTAACTTATGTAAAGAATTTTGTCCCATATAACATTACTAGTTGAATGTATTACTATTTAGCATATACATATATGTGTATGCATGAACTTGTATGCACATAATGTCTTTATTTGCCTCTTAGTGTTGACAAGCAATACAAGAAATTAAATTGAATTCAGTCATTTATTGCCTTGTTCAGCCAATAAGAAGTATCTGTACCATACTGGGAATATAGAGGATAAAATAGTTCAAAGTACAGTTGTTACTTTTATGAAACTAATATTTAATTGAGAAATTATATCTTCACAGAGAAACATTAGAACAAAAATGTATGATATAAGTGTTTAAATTTATTTTCCAACTTGTGAATCCAGGACCCAGAAGGGCAGCAGAGGTATTTCATGGGGTCCTAGCAATTTATCAGTAGGTATCATTATATTCTCAATTAAGAACTACTAGTAAAACAGTGTTTTAATAAGACTCATACTTGGAAGACTTAGCATAAATTATACAGATTGTTAACAAAGTAGAATTATGAATTGATCGAACTGGGTTTAAAAGGATGTGAGTACGAAAGTGAAATATACTCTATGTCTGGGGGGCATTCTAAGCAGGAGAAAACAGTATATATAAACTTATAGTTAAATGAAATGGCCACAGTATGGGAAGGAAACATCTAGAAGAGGTGAAGTATGTAAAATAGGAAGTAGTGTGAGATTCGATAATGTGAGATTCAATTAAGTAGATAAAAATGGACAATTAATACAAAAATCTATTCTTTTTTATTTGCACTATACCTTACTGTCTTATTCTTGAAATATTGGCATGACATCCCATAGCTGGAGACCCACTTGCCAAGTCTTTAAAATTAGAATTTCATAGCCGAGTGTCCAAGCCTGTGAAGGGATTTAAGTTTGAGGTAAAAAAATATCTTCCTTCGGAGTGAAGAGATTATTTCTTTTCAGTTAGATTTCTCCTCAGCATTTTTCCCAATGACTCAGCAATTCTGTTTTATGTACTTAGACTCTTTCATGATGGTTCTTTATATAGATAAATAATAAAAATAAAAAGTTGCTTTCAATTCTTTCATGTTCATTCTTGCCAAGTTTGTGAAAGGGAATTAGGATATGGTGGGTGCAACTGGTACATTTTAAATAAAACTCTCATATGCAATTGCATCGTGTTTCATGATAACTGTATGCAATTTCTTCAGGGTCTGTCTTGAGTATGACTCTCACAGTCTATACAAAGAAACTCTTTTCTAACAGTTACTTTCATCTGAAGAACTGACCTGCCTTAAGCCAATGTTTCTTAAACTTTCTTTTTATTTAAAAGCATCTAAGCTATTGAAAGAAGCTGTAATATGTCAAAGATCCATAAAATCTTTATGATCATTATGTAGATTTTAATAAGCTTAAAAGCTGGGATATTTTGTTCAAAAGACATTAGATAATACCTAATCTCCATTCTTTTTTTTTTTTTTTTTTTTTAACTCGGGGTAGATTCTTCTTAAATAAATCCCATCATTCTTAGAAAAAGAAAAAGGACAACATAACAATGTATCAGGGACCAACAAAGTATAGCCCCTGGGCCAAATCTAGCCCATGGCCTATTTTTATAAACAGTTGTATTGGAACGTAGCTTTGCCCATTCGTTTATGCCTTGCATATGGCTGCATACATACTGCAGTGGCAGAGCTGAAGAGTTGCAACATAGATCTTATGGCCCACAGAGCCTTAAACATTCACCATGAGATCTTTAAAGAAAAAGTTTGCCGATTCCTGACATGTGTCATCAAAACTATCCAGACAACAAAGTTCTGCTTTCATACAATAGGATTTTGTCCTTTGACTTCAAGGTGAGTAAAAAATAAAATATTGGAAGATGAATGTTGGGAGAATCCTTATAATCATATAACACATAAAGCTTAGTACTGGACAAGTTAAGGGATTTGCAAATGACAGTCCCGGGATGCAAATCACAATGAGTAACTTTTTTAAAGGACAAAGTAAACTTTCAGCTCTTATATGTTTTTCCTAAGTATTCTGATTTTTTATATTTATAAATATATAGACAAATCTTGAAGTGTGGGATGCATACAAATTTGGATAAATTTAGTAGAATGATGATATCAATCCATATAAGAATTTTCAGACAGCCAGTGACAAAAGTAAAAGTAGACTTTTGTCTTTTGGTAATGGAGGAATAGCTCCTACTAGACCAGCTGTCTTTCGTGATGGTGACAACTAACAACTCTGAACAAAATATATTTAAAAGAAAAAAGGAACTCTATCCATGTGTTGTTTAATGACAGCGGTACATTCTGTGAGATGTGTTTTCAGGCCATTTCAGCATTGTAAGAACATTATAGTGTACTTACACAAACACACCTAGGCTATATGGAACTGACTATTGTTCCTTTGCTACAAACCTGCAGATCATAGTACTATGCTGAATATTGTAAGCAACTGTAACACAATGGGAAATAGTCATATACCTAAACATAGGAAAGGCACTGTAAAAATACAGTATAAGAGATTACAAGTGGTATACTTGGATAGGATACGTGCAATGAATGGAGCTTGCTGGACTGAAAGTTGTTCTGGGTGAGTCAGTGAATCACAGTGAGTGAGGAGTGTTAAAATAATCAAACAAATTAAGGTATAAACAAAACATAGAGTCACCTCTGGTGCCCAGTAAATGCTCGATAAGGAAATTCTAGGACTAAAAATGCATTATATGACATTGAAAATTACTGGTAGGGCTTAAGAACAGGATACAGAAGAAAGAGTCCATAAACTACTAGAAATTAGGCCATCAGAAGAATAAAGAGAGAAAGATTGAGAAAATATCAGCATTGCCTTGGAAACATGAGAAAATATCTAAAGTTCTAATACATATGAAGTAGTCCTAGAATTAAAGGAGAGAAATGCTAGAACATGAAAGTTATTTGACAGAATAATGCCCAAGTCAGTTCTGCTTCTCTTTAGGATCTAGAAAGTCATAAGAGAGTCTGACTCCCATTGTAACAATGAGTAAAACTGGATAATCTACAAAATCATAACTTTTCTTGCTTACTACCAACTATTACACTATAGGTCTAAGCTGTTCATGCTATTGCTGAATCAATATAACCAAAATTTTGGGAGGTACACTGAAGCAATATCTGTGAAAGGAGTAAAATCATGTCCTTCCTGTGGAAGGGATCTTTGCCATAGAATCTCTGATACTAGAATTTCTTGAGGTACAGTAGTTGTCCATGGGGCTAACTGTTGTGTCAGGGTAGTTGAGAAATAGCAGATTAACTTTATTACAGCTCAGTCTCCTCTGTTTTGCCCTTCAGGAGGTGGGAAATTAAGCATATGTTAGGTACATCAAGATAATTTAATAATTCTTTGGGTGCAGTTGTAATAACTATTATAGCCAATATTTATTAAGTGTTTACAATGCCCCAGGCACTATTTTAAGTTCTTTTAGTTGCTGTTATACTTAATCCTCCTAACAAATTCATCTAATCATTCTCCTTCACATATAAAGAAACTCAAACCCTGAGAGGATGGATGAGGATCTTTCCCAAGGTCAGCGTTAGTAAATGATGATGCTAGTATTAGATCGTGGGTGTTCTTTCTCCTGAATAGACATTATTAATTAACCTCTATGTTATGCTCCCTTCCATGTGGGGCAGTAGGTGTATCACTCTAACGCAATGGCTTACTAGATCATGGTTTTGAAGCAAGAAAAACTAAATAAGAGATACGAAAAAGATATTTGTTTAATCATCTGTAGTGACTCACCCTACTCTAATGGTTTCAATATGCTCACATTTCTCCTTTACTATTTTGATTTTAAAAAGCATATAGACATATTTAACTTTACTGAGCATCTGTGTTTGGTTATGCCTTATGGTTCCTTGTATGAATTATTAAAATAGTCATTCTTTATAACGTTTATAAAAATAAAAGTTTTTATTAAAAAAATTCTTTTATAATATTACAGGGTTTTTTTGGATGTTGATATGCACTACGGAGTTTCCTTCTCTGCCTACAAAATTATTCCACCCAAAGAAAGAAATGTTAGCCAAAACCTAAAATGCAATAAAATAAATAAAGGGAAAAAAAAAAAAAAAGAAATGTTAGAGATACCATATTACCAAATCTAGTGTTAATTCCTGAGAGTTAAAAATTTCTAATTGCAAAGACAAATATTTCTGTTTCATAAGTCAATGAATTATTTTTAAATATTCCCTCTACTTGAATAATCTTATTATACTAGATATGTTACCAACCTTAAAGGCTCAGAAAATTGGCATAACTATCATCATTGTCATTTCAGTAGTTAAAAAAAAATCATACCCTATTCAGATAAATACTGCTTTATTCTTTGATGTCTTTAATAGAAAATAAACTATGACATGAATAAAAACCTCAGCCTTGCTTTAAGGGACAAAAAAATTAAATAACTAGGTGAAGATAAAAGTTTTTAGCCTCATTTCTTTTTTCTCTTCTCTCCATGAAGTTCTTCCAATTTTCTGCCAAACAGTCTCTCTGCCTCCATGTGTTTTATAACCTTAATACTTGCACTGGGTTATCTTACAGGGCAGCAAAAGTACTCAAGTCCACTAAGTAGTTTGGTGGGTTGTTCAGCCAATTTGGCATTAACATCTGAAAAGACTTGTGTACATGGCTCCCATTTCTGCCCAGCTACTGGACTTGTCTGTATAAAATAAGGTTAAGTCAGTAGTTAAGGAAGGTCCACTGAAGCTATTCACTCACCTTTGAGATACATAAGGGTTTCCTTCAATCAGAATTGAAATCAAAGGATATGATGATCATAAAGGAGTTAAAGTCAGCAGAAGGAAACTGGGATGGTTGTTCTGTAAGATGTTTCTGAGCTCCTCAATCAAAAGAGGAGTCTTTCTGGTTATCAACATAGCAAATACAAGTGGAAAAAAATAATTGGCAATCTAGTATAATAATATTATTCAAGTAGAGGGAATATTTAAAAATAATTCATTGACTTATGAAACAGAAATATTTGTCTTTGCTATTAGAAATTTTTAACTCTCAGGAATTAACACTAGATTTGATAATGTGGTGTCTCTAACATTTCTTTCTTTGGGTGGAATAATTTTGTAGGCAGAGAAGGAAACTCAGTAGTGCATATCAACATCCAAAAAAAAAAAAAACCCAGAAATGTCAGTGAAAGATTTGGGGATTTGGGGGTTGATGTTTTTAAGTGCCAAACAGAATTAGCTTTGTATCATTCCATCCTTAGATGTGGTCATCAAAGCATTTCATCAAAAGGGGAAGAACTATTATATATTCATATGAATATATAATACACAGAAATAAATTTATATTTCTAGTCATATATGCATATTTGTATATTATATATACATGTTTATATTTCTAGAGCTAAGTAATCTGAATTTTAAAAATCACTTTTAGTTTTTGAAGATGTATATACTTGCATAGTTCAATATCTAGTATTCACAAAAGTGATTCCCTTCTTCCTGGCCCCCAGACAGATCCTGCCTTCAGACATTACCAGTTGTTTCTGTATGCTTGCAGAGCATTCTGCGCATGTTTTAGTAGATATATAAACTTATACTTTCATTTTTTGTCAAATGGTAGCAGATTACATGCAATATTCTGTGTCTTTGGAGGTTTTTATTGTTATTAATTTATGTTGTACATATATATATTTATTTCATTGCATAAAGAGATTTCTCATTCTTTTTAATGACTGCATTTGGAAGAATATTAATTTAACTAGTGCCTTACTCAGCTTCTCCCAGTGTAGCCATGTGGGAATGTAGGCCCAATGTAGCCAAATCACAATGTTCTTTTTTATTTTATTTTATATTTTATTGCACTTTAGGTTCTGGGGTACATGTGCAGAACATGCAGGGTTGTTCCATAGGTACATACATGGCAATGTGGTTTACTGCCTCCATCCCCATCACCTATATCTGGCATTTCTCCCCCTGTTATCCCTCCCCAACTCCCTACCCCCTCACTGTCCCTCTCCTAGTCTCCCCCAACAGACTTCAGTGTGTGATGCTTCCCTCCCTGTGTCCATGTGTTCTCATTGTTCAACACCTGCCTATGAGTGAGAACATGTGGTGTTTGAATTTCTGTTCTTGTTTCACTTTGCTGAGAATGATGGTTCTAAAGAACACCAGTGCTTAAAGATTTTATGCTAACTCTTCCATATTGTAAAAGAGGATACTAATATTTAAAGATTTTTAGAAAACTATGCAAACATATAGCGTATATGCTATAAATTATATCAGCAAGTTAAATCTGACTAGTGGACCACCCACACTCCACTTTCTAAAAAATCTCTTGTAGCTAAATTGGAACTGTTAATGGATAAAGAAGTGTATATGTGACATCCATTCAATTTATAGGAATGTTGATGTAATAACTTATTGATCCTCTTTCATAAAAACATTTTAAAATGCGTGATCTTTTCTTTGAACCTAACCATGCTATTCAAGGCTAAGGAACTTAGAAAATTGGGCCAAAAAGAAGAAATACAGACTATTGACCCTTTCAATAAGGGTCTGGCAAAAATACTCTGGCAGCATATGTAATAAAAGTTAAGTTTTAATTATTTTTTCAATTATTTTAATTTTATTGGTTAACTCTACTTTTATTAAATTACATATATGGGTTTTAAAAAATATTTCTGCAAGTTTTATAATATTAAATAGGCTATTTCCTATTCCACTCCTATAGATAGTCAATTTGTATTCATAGGAGGCAACTGCTTTCACTTCTTTCAGCTATTTTTTTTCTAGTGTTTCCCTTTATTTTTCTTTAAAAAGTGCTTATGAGAGAGAGGGTAAGATGGCTGACTAGATGCAGCCACGTGGAACAGCTGCCACTGAGGGATCCAGATGACTGGCACACTCCTAACAGATCTTCTTGAAGCATACACAAGCATCAATAGCTAAATCAATCAAGCTGAAGAACGGATATCAGAGATTGAAGATCAACTTAATAAAATAAAGTGAGAAGACAAGATTAGAGAGAAAGGAGTGAAAAGAAACAATTAAAACCTCCAAGAAATACCGGACTATGCGAAAAGACTAAATCTACATTTGATTGGTTTATCTGAATGTGATGGGAGAATGGAACCAAGTTGATAAACACTCTTCAGGACATTATCCAGGAGAACTTCCCCCAACCTAGCAAAGCAGGCCAACATTCAAATTCAGAAAATACAAAGAACATCAAAAAGATGCTCCTTGAGAAGAGCAACCCAAGACACATAATCATCAGATTCACCAAGGTTGAAATGAAGAAAAAAATGTTAAGGGCAGCCAGAGAGAAAGGTCAGGCTACCCACAAAAATAACCAATCAGACTAACAGCAGATCTCTCAGCAGAAACCCTATAAGCCAGAATAGAGTGGGGGCCAATATTCAACATTCTTAAAGAAAAGAATGTTCAATCCAGAATTTCATATCCAGCCAAACTGAGTTTCATAAGCAAAGGAGAAATAAAATCCTTTACAGACAAACAAATGCCGAGGGATTTTTTTCACCACCAGGTCTGCCTTAAAAGAGCTCCTGAAGGAAGCACTAAACATGGAAAGGAACAACTGGTACTAGCCACCGAAAAAATATAACAAATTGTAAAGAATATCAAAGCTATGAAGAAACTGCATCAACTAATGAGCAAAAAAACCAGCTAGCATCATAATGACAGGATCAAATTCACACATAACAATATTAACCTTAAACATAAACATGCTAAATGCCCCAATTTGAAGACACAGACTGACAAATTGGATAAAGAGTCAAGACCCATTGGTGTGCTGTATTCAGGAGACCCATCTCACATACAAAGACACACAGAGGCTCAAAATGAAGGAATAGAGGAATATTCACCAAGCTGATAGAAATTTTAAAAGTAGGGGTTGCATTTCTAGTATCTGATAAGACAGACTTTAAATCAACAAAGATTAAAAAAAGACACGAAGGGCATTACATAATGGTAAGGGGATCATTGCAACAAGAAGAGCTAACTATCCTAAATATATATGCACCCAATACAGGAGCACCCAGATTCAGGAAGCAATTTCTTAGACACCAACAAAGACACAATATACCCGAATCTCTAGGACATATTTAAAGCAGTGTGTAAAGGGAATTTTATAGCACTAAATGCCTACAAGAGAAAGCAGAAAAGATCTAAGATCAACACCCTAACATCACAATTAAAAGAACTAGAGAAGCAAAAGCAAACAAATTCAAAAGCTAGCAGAAGACAAATAACTAAGATCAGAGCAGAACTGAAAAAGATAGCGACACGAAAAACTCTTCAAAAAAATCAGTGTATCCAGGAACTGGTTTTTTGAAAAGATTACCAAAATAGATAGACCACTAGCCAGACTAACAAAGAAAAGAGAGAAGAATCAAATAAATGCAATAAAAAATGATAAAGATGATATCACCACTGATCCCACAGAAATATAAACTACCATCAGAGAATATTATAAACACCTCCATGCAAATAAACTAGAAAATCTAGAAGAAATGGATGAATTCCTGGACACATGCACCCTCCCAAGACTAAAGCAGGAAGAAGTCAAATCCCTGAATAGACCAATAACAGGTTCTGAAATTGAGGCAATAATTAACAGCCTAACAACCAAAAACAGTCAAGGACCAGACAGATTAACAGCCAGATTCTACTAGAGGTGCAAAGAGGAGCTGGTACCATTCCTTCTGAAACTATTCCAAACAATGGAAAAAGAGGGAATCCTCCCTAAGTCATGTTATGAGGCCAGCATTGTCCTGATACCAAAACCTAGCAGAGACACAACAAAAAAAAGGAAAGTTTCAGGCCAATATCCCTGATGAACCTCAATGTGAAAATCCTCAATAAAATACTGGCAAACCAAATCCAGCAGCACATGAAAAAGCTTATCTATCACAATCAAGGTGACTTCACCCTGGGATGCAAGGCTGTTTCAACATATGCAAATCAATAAACATAATCCATCACATAAACAGAACCAATGATGAAAACCACATGATTATCTCAATAGGTGCAGAAAAGGCTTTTGACAATATTCAATAGCCCTTCATGCTAAAAACTCTCAATAAACTAGGTAGTGATGGAACATATCTCAAAATAATGAGAGCCACTTATGACAAACCCACAATCAGTATCATACTGAGATAACAAAAGCTGGATGCATTCCCTTTGAAAACCAGCACAAGACAAGGATGCCCTCTCTCACCACTCCTATTCAACATAGTATTGGAAGTTCTGGCCAGGGCAATCATGCAAGAGAAAGAAATAAAGGGCAATCAATTAGGAAAAGAGGAAGTCAAATTGTCTCTCTTTGCAGATGACATAATTGTATATTTAGAAAACCTAATCTCAAACTGATAAGCAACTTCAGCAAGGTCTCAGGATACAAAATCAATGTGCAAAAATTACAAGTTCTATACAACAACAGAGAGCTAAATCATGAGTGAACTCGCATTCACAATTGCTACAAAAAGAATAAAATACCTAGGAATACAACTTACAAGGGATGTGAAGGACCTCTTCAAGGAGAACTACAAACCACTGCTCAAGGAAATTAGAGAGAACTTGAACAAATGGAAAACATTCCATACTCATGGATATAGTAAGAATCAATATCATGAAAATGGCCATACTGCACAAAGTAATTTATAGATTCAATGCTATCCCCATCAAGCTACCGTTGACTTTCTTCACAGAATGGGAAAAAACATCATATGAAACCAAAAAAGAGCCTGCATAGCCAAGAATATCCTAAGCAAAAGAACAAAGCTGGAGGCACCACACTACCGGACTTCAAACTATGCTGCAAGTCTGCAATAACCAAAACAGCATAGTACTGGTACCAAAACAGATATATAGACTAATGGAACAGTACAGAGACCTCAGAAATAATGCCAGACATCTACAACCATCTGATCTTTCACAAACCTGACAAAAAACAAGCAATAAGGAAAAGATTCCCTATTTAATAAATGGTATTGAGAAAGCTGGCTAGCCATATGGAGAAAACTGAAACTGGATCCCTTTCTTACAACTTACACAAAAATTAACTCAAGATAGACTAAAGATTTAACCATAAGACCTATAACCATAAAACCCCTGGAAGAGAATCAGGCAGTACCATTCAGGACATAGGCATGGGCAAAGACTTCATGACTAAAACACTGAAAGCAATTGCAACAAAAGCCAGAATTTATAAATGGGATCTAATTAAACTAAAGACCTTCTGCACAGCAAAAGAAAGCATTATCAGCATGAATAGGCAACCAAGAGAATGGGAGAAAATTTTTGCAATCTATCCATCTGACAAAGGTCTAATATCCAGAATCTACAAAGAACTTAAACAAATTTGCAAGAAAAAAAAAACCCTGTCAAAAGGTGGATGAAGGATATGAACAGACACTTCTCAAAAGAAGACATTTATGCAGCCAACAAATATGTGAAAAAAAGCTCATCCATCATCACTGGTCATTAGAGAAATGCAAATGAAAACCACAATGAGATACCATCTCACACCAGTTAGAATGGCAATGATTAAACAGTCAAGAAACAACAGATGCTAGAGAGAATGTGGAGAAATAGGAACACTTTTACACTGTTGGTGGGAGTGTAAATTAATTCAACCATTGTGGAAGACAGTGTGGCAATTCCTCAAGGACCTAGAAATAGAAATATCATTTGACCCAGCAATCCCATTACTGGATGTATACCCAAAGGATTATAAATCGTCTTACCATAAAGGCATATTCACACGTATGTTTACTGCAGCACTGTTCACAATAGCAAAGACTTGGAACCAACCCAAATGCCTATCAATGATAGATTGGATAAAGAAAATGTGGCACATATACACCATGGCTTACTATGCGGCCATAAAAAAAGTATTAGTTCATGTCCTTTGCAGGGACGTGGACGAAGCTGGAAACCATCATTCTCAGTGAACTAACACAAGAACAGAAAACCAAACACCACATGTTCTCACTCATAAGTGGGAGTTGAGCAATGAAAACACATGGGCACGTGGAGAGAAACATCACACACTGGGGCCTGTTGGGTGATGGGGATCTAGGGGACGGATAGCATTAGGAGAAATACCTAATGTAGATGACAGGTTGATGGGTGCAGCAAACCACCGTGGCACATGTATACCTGTGTAACAAACCTGCACATTCTGCACATGTACCCCAGAACTTAAAGTATATTTTTTTTAAAAAAAGAAGAAAAAAAAAAAAGAAAATTTGCCTTATTTCGGCCATTAAAAAAAGAGTGAAATGAGACATTTTCAGTATGGCCAGAAGAAAAACATTGTGTAGATAAAATGCAGAAGCTCTTTTCTCATCTTTGTCTCTGTTCTTTTTATCTCCTTTCTTCTTAACTTTTTACATCCATTCAGTCATTGATTCCAAGTATTTGCAGAGCATCTATTATGCTCCAAACACCGTGCCAGGTTTTGGGTTTTAATGGTGAGTCAACACATGGGTTCCTGTTCTCCTGAAGCTGACCAGTGGTGGCAGTACAGGACTGTGGACAGACATTCACTAATTATCACAAACACACTCCAAAATAAATAGAGAATGATGGCTATTCCATCTGAGGCTACAGGGCATGCTAATAGCAAAGGGTAAAACACCCCATATTTTGGAGGAGAAAACTGGAGATAAGAGTCGCTGAGCAGATATCCGCAGCTCTTTCGGAGCCAGACATGGAGCTGGGAGCTGCCTTCAGGCTTTAGCTTCAAAAATTATCACCAGGAAGTAACAGTGATTTTTTTATTCAGATTAATGAACCTAAACTTTAATGTTATATCTTCTTAGGACTAACATCTTTTTCATTTTATTTTGGCACTTTTGGAGTTTTATTTTCTTTAGGTCTGTGATTATTCTTCATTATGTGGTAGATAAAGGAATGTTATTTTACCAATTCTCATTCCTTGTATTTCAGCATATGTGGAATAGTAGCATACATTTTTTAAAAATTCTAGGATATAAATTTTAGATTACCAACCAACTCTGAACAGCTATTTTCCTTACTGTCATAAAAAGATAATTGATTATCTTTTCTGAACTAAACTCTTGTTATATCCTTAGCACACAGTCAACAATATATACTGATTTACAGGAATTTAATAGTTCAAAATAAGGAAGGAAAAGCATTAAAGGTAGTGAGAAAGGCAGATATTCTCTTCATTTAATAGGGATGAAATAAGTAAATGAGAAGATGAATTTGTAGAGATTATGTAATAACTTAGTGGCAGAGGTGGTATTTAAGACCAGGCTTTTTGACTCTAAGTCCTGTGTTTTTCTATAATGTATCTAAATAAATATTTAGAACTATATTAATGTTGTGTTTAAAATTTATATAAATTAATCCAAGAATATGTGTATTTAATCTCTCTGAAGTTACATTTTGACAAAATTTTTCAGTGTCCTCTTCCTGATGCACTGACACTGCTTTTTCTGATCATAAATTTTTAAGTTGCCAACTTAAATTATTATACTTGATATGCCAACTTAAATTTCTATACTTGATAGAGATATTTGAATCATAAGCAGGATGAGTAAAGCGTTGGAAATAGCATTAAACTGATGCTATTTTACCAATGCTAGACATTCCCAAATGGTTGAATTATATTTAGACCAGAAGATGGCATAAGAGTTATAGCAATAGAAAATTATACACAATAGGCATGGACTTCTTTAAAGGACTGCATTACAAACCAGAATCTATATTATATAATTTTCTTTTTTCATTAAAGGAAACATTTTTCCCTGTGCAAGTTTCTTCTTCCTTTTAAATTACATAGTGACTGTAGAAATAAACAACACACATACATACAAATTAAAATAACAGTATTCAATATTACAATCTAGAGACAGCTGTCACCAATATCCTGGTGCCCGTGCATCCATGTTTCCTCAGATGGAATCAACTATATAAACTGCTCTACCAACTGTCACTTTCATATAGCAACCGTTACTGGGTATTTGGGGGTTAAAATTGTTCTTAATGATCATTTAATATTAGCATGGTGTTCCAGTGTAGCATGTACCCTAATATATTTCACCACTCCCTTATAGTTAAATAAGTAAGCTATTTCCAGTGTTTTACTATGATACACAATTCTTCAGTGAGGATCCTTTTACATATATCTTTTTGCTCATATTTCTGACTATTTCCTAAGCAAAAATTCATAGAATTTATCTTAGGAGCAGAATGACTGGTCAGAAGATTTGAATTTTGAAGACTTTTCCGGGCATCATCAAATGGCTCTTTACAAAAGCTGACAATTTCCTTCCTTAGCAGTGTATGAAGGCCCCACTTTCCCCACACCTATATCATTCCTGCGTATTATCTGGGTACATTTTCTAAAAAGAGTTTCACATGAAGTTTCTTTTTTTATTTTCAATTTTTGTGGGTACATATTAGGTGTATATACTTTGAGATACATGGGATGTTTTGACACAGGCATGCAAAGCATAATAATCACATCATGGAGAAAAGGGTATCCAGCCCCTCAAGCATTTATCTATTGAGTTGCAAACAATCCAGTTACACTCTTTAAGTTATTTTAAAATGTACAAATTATTGATTATAGCTACCCTGTTGTGCTATCAAACAGTAGGTCTTATTCATTCTGGTTTTTTGTACCTATTAACCATCCCCACCTCCTTCCCAGCCCCTAACTACCCCTCCCAGCCTGTAGCAACCATCCTGCTATTCTCTATGTTCTTGAGTTCAATTGTTTTGATTTTTAGATCTCACAAATAAGTGAAAACATCTAATGTTTGTCTTTCTGTGCCTAGCTTATTTCACTTAACATAATGATCTCCAGCTCCATCCATGTTGTTGCAAATGACTGGATTTCATTTTTTATAGCTGAATAGTACTCAATTGTGTATATGTACCACATTTTTTTTGTTCATTCATCTGTTGAAAGGACACAGGTTGCTTCCAATTCTTAGCTGTTATAAACAGTCCTGCAGCAAACACGGGAGTGCAGAGATCTCCTTGATGTACCGATTTCCCTTCTGAGTGTATACCCAGCAGTGGGATTGCTGAATCATATGGTAGCTCAATTTTTAGTTTTTGAAGAACATATAAGTTGTTCTCCATAGTGGCTGTACTAATTTATATTCTCACCAACAGTGTACAGGGTTCCCTTTTCTCCACATCTTCACTAACACTTGTTATTGACTGTCTTTTGGATATAAGCCATTTAACTGGGGTGAGATTATAACTCATGGTCTTGATTTGCATTTCTCCATTAATCAGTAATGTTGAGCACCTTCTCATATACCTGTTTGCCATTTGTGTGTCTTGTTTTCAGGTTTCTATTCAAGTCTTTTGTCCTTTTTGTTGATCAGATTATTAGATTTTTTTTTTCTGTAGAGTTGTTTGAGCTCCTTATGTATTCTAGTTATTAATCCCTTGTCAAATGGGTAGTTTGCAGATATTTTCTACCATTCTGAAGGTTGTCTCTTCACTTTGTGTATTATATCCTTTGCTGTGCAGAAACTTTTTAACTTGATGTGATCCCATTTATCCATTTTTGCTTTAGTTGCCTGTGCTTGTGGGATATTGTTCAAGAAATCTTTGTGAGAACAACGTTTGGGAGAATGTCCCCAGTGTTTTCTTGTAGTATTTTCATAGTTTCAAGTCTTAAATGTAAGCCCTTAATCCATTTTGATTTTATTTTTGTACATAGTAAAAGATAGGGGTCTAGTTTAATTCTCCTGCATATGGCTATCCAGCTTGCCCAGCACCATTTATTGAAGAGACTGTCTTTTTCTCCTGTGTATGTTCTTGACAACTTTGTTGAAAATGAGTTAACTGGAGATGTACGGATTTGTTTCTGGGTTCTCTATTCTGTTCCATTGGTCTCTGTGTCTATTCTTATGCCAGTACGATGTTGTTTCGTTACTATAGCTCTGTAGTATAATTTGAAGTCAGGTAGTGTGATTCCTCCAGTTTTGTTCCTTTTTCTTAGGATAGTTTTTGCTATTCTGGGTCTTTTCTGGTTCCACATAAATTTTAAAATTGTTTTTTTCTGTTTCTGTGAAGAATGTCATTGATATTTTGATCAAGAGTGTATTGAATCTTTAGATTGCTTTGTTCAATATGGACATTTTAACACTATTGATTATTTCAATCCAAGAACATGAAATATTTTTTCATTTTTGGTGTCCTCTTCAATTTCTGTCATCAGTGTTTTATTGCTTTCCTTATACAGAGGTTTCAACTCTGTTAAACCAAGTTCAGGCTAAAGTTGCCTCCTTACATCTTTCAAGTTTGGCCTAGAGGTTTCTCTATGCACCATGAGCTATAACAAGTGGAGGTGTAAATAGACCGTAGCATATACTTGCGCCAAGCACCAAGTTTGGGGCCATCGGATATAGCCAGCTGTTCAAACCTTATTAAACTTATCTTTAAATAAGGCAAATGCTGTAACCAAGCCAGCCGTTTCAGTACCTCCCTTCCATTTTCTGTTTATCACTTTCCTTTTTCTGTCCATAAATCATCTTTCAACACATTGCTGCACTGGATTCTCAGAGCCTACTCCAGCTTCAGAGGCTGCCTGTTTCACAAATCATTTATTGCTCAAACTCCTTTAAATTTAATTTGGTTATAACACTTCTTTGGTTAAGTTAATTAATAGATACTAATTTTATGAGCAGCTATTGTAAGTGAGATTACTTTTTAAATTTCTTTTTCACATTGTTAACTGTTGACATATAGAAATGCTACTGATTTTTGTATGTTGATTTTGTATCCAGCAACTTTACTGAATTTATCAGTTTTAATTGTTTTCTTGTGGAGTCTTCAGTTTTTTTCCAAATATGAAATCATATCATCTGCAAACAAGGATAATTAAATGTCTTCCTTTCTAATTTGGATGCTCTTTATATTTTTCTCTTGTCTGATTGTTCTAGCTAGGACTTCCAGTACTATGTCAAATAATAGCTGTCATAGTGGGAATCCTTTTCATGTTCCAGATCTCAGAGGAAACACTTTTAGTTTTTCCCTATTCAGTATGATACTAGCTCTGGATCTGTCATTTTTGGCTTTTATTATGTTGAGTTATGTGCCTTCTGTTTCCAGTTTTTTGAGGGTTTTTATCATGAATGGATGCTGAATATTATCAAATGCATGAAGTTTCTTATGTGAGTCACATCTATACAACTATACATAAAAATAGAACAATGTGTTATTAAAATTCATTAAAAATGTTATTCACACTAGTGAATGAGGATTCTTATTGTTCAATAAAAACAACAAATACATGCTGGAACCCTATGTTTGTTATATTGAACATTTTCTGAATGAAGGAATAAATAAATAAGAGATAGTAATAGTGGCAAAAATAACAATTTCACTTAGTATTTTCCAAGTGCTTACTATGAACCAAGCATTGTTCTAAAAGAATTAGAAGTGACTTAATTCTTATAACACACTTAACAGAAAATTTTTCCAAAAAAACCCCAAAACTTTGCCTACTTGTGTTTATCTACTTATTTATCTAAGTATATATGCATCTCTCTCTGGGAAAAAATTTTCATATACTAAGGGCTTGTTTCCTTGCCATTGAGGACAAAATCCAAACTTATGAGACCATATTTCATGCCTCAGTGGGCAATATCTGATGTTCTGTGAATAATTCCATGATTGAAAGTTTATATTCCATGCATGGAATCTTACTTTTCATGCTAAGGAAGCAAGTTTCCATGTCTTGGAAAACCAACTTCCATGACCAAAATCTAAGTTCCATGTCTGGAATGTCAATTCTGCATTTGTAAGGCCATGTTCCCTGCTGGGAATTTGTGATTCTAAACATGGAGCATCAGTTCCACTGCTTACATGCTCATATTCTATTCTTGGAGACTAAGATTGTATACATTGAATGATATATTCCAAAGATAATATTTCATGCTGGAGACTGAGATTTTATACATGGAGTGGCATGTTCCATCCTTGGAAGCACAGTTCTACAGTTGAGGGACACATTCAAAACCTGGAGAAGTATGATGTCATACTGAAAAAGCCGGACTTTATCCTTAGATAGCCAAATTCCAAACACTTAGACTCAGATTCCATATTTAGGAATCAAGTGCCAAGACTTAAATATCCTGTTTCATTTCCAGTGAAGATTAGATGTTTAGAAGTCCAGAGTTCAGACCTAGATGGCCACGAACCATTTCTAGTGGGCCAGATGTCATGCTTTGAGATTCAGTTTCCATAAGAACCTGAGAGTCCAAGCTTAGCAAAAGATACTTCACATAGCTCATAACTTGTGGCATATCTGAAAGACTACTCCACGCCTAGAAGACAAGGACCCCGTACACAGAAGCTCAGGTTCTATACCTAGGTTAAGTGTGTATGCTTGGAGAGGCAGGATTTATATCTGCAAGGACATTCTATGTCTTCAAAATCGGACTCTATACTTAGGGAGTCAGGGTTAATATTTGAAGAGCTACATTAAACACCTGGAAGGCCAGTGTGCCTAGTTAGAGGTCTAGGTTTTATGCTGGAGATGACAGGGTCAAAGTTCTGTGCTTTTAAAGCCACATCTCACGTGGAGGACAAGATTGTATCTTGTATGACCAAGTTCCATGCCTGAAGAATGAGATTTCATATATGACATATCAGACTTTGTTCCTGGGAGACTGGTTTCCATATCTCAGAGTGGCAACATGTAAAGGGTTCTTTTAAGAGATTTGGGACTAATCAAGGAAAGAGAGATGACTACAAGATGCAGTAACACCCAATAAGCTTTACTGTGTGGGGTTTGAACAGGGTTGCATACAGGGGAAGTCCCTACAGCCTAAGTCCATCCAGAGTCTTATGATGAGTGAGCCATCATCCAGAAGAGGAGGAGACAAAGGAACTGCGGTTAGGGGGATAGAAGATGAAGCTGTTACAGCTAAGAGATGTCCATGCAGCAGCATAACAGAGTCTCTGGGTCAGAAAGCTCAGAAGGGCATCAGCACCTTGGGGTCTTATAGCCACAAGGCTCTACCTTATAAATGGCTATCAGATATTGGGTGTGGTTTCATGGAATATGCAAAGCAAGTTGGCTCTAAATGCCAAAATTCTGCTTGTTTGGGCGTATCTTTAAAATAATTAAATGTGTAAAAAATTAAGTTTGACATCAGTAGGCTTTTGAGATAATGATTCTCAACCAGCAGTGAAGAAATGACTTAGGGGCCAATACACAAAGGCCATCTTTGGCTCATTTACATAACACGACATCTATAACTGAAACTCAGGTACCAAGTCTAGATTGCCAGTTTCCACATTTGTAATACCAGTGTTCCATGTTTGATAAATTAATCTGCACACGAAGTGCCAGGCTCTATGCTTGTAAGCCATACATAATGTGCCATGTGCCTTGCATGTGGAGTCATGTGTCACACATGGAATTTGAGACTTCATACTGGAAGTGCCAAGTTTCATGCTAAGTTTCCTTCTTTTCAGATTGAGATTCCACACATGAAGTGACATGTTCCATACCTCAAGGCACAGTTCTATAAATGGAGGATCAAGTTCAATGTCTGGAGAACTACCTTCCCACACTCAAAAATCCAGGTTTTACTTATAGATGGCCAGTTTCAAACATGGAGAATTAGACTCCATGTCTGCGGTCAGGAGTTAGACTGAAAGGTTTTATTTCAGACTTAGACGTTTAGATTAGATGTTTTAGGCCTAGATGATCAGATTCCATAGTTGGTGAGCTAGATAGTCTCTCTCTAAATTTGGGTTCTACCACTGGAAGGCTATGTTTTAAACCTGGAGAAAGAGGCATCAAATAGGTAGGAAGTCATGGTTTGCTTGGAAGGCCTAATTCTATGGGTAGAAGCTCTGATTCACATCTTGAATCTCAGATTCCACATGAGATTCTAGAATGAATGATTCTGTAGGAATAATCCTATGTGTGGAAAGGCAGGATTCACATTTGGATGGACTTTCCGTGCTTATAAAGTCAGATTCTGTACTTGAAGGGTCAGGACCCATGTTTAAATAGCTACATTCAACACTTAGAAGACCAATCTTAATCCTTAGAGGGCTGGGTTCCACTATAGGAAGTTTAGATTCTAAGAAAGTAAGGCTAAGTTTTAATGGAGAACCAATTTTTATGCCTGAAAAGTCATAATTTACACCTAGAATGAAATCAATGACTGATAGTACAGATTTCATTCAAGGAGTGCCATGTTCTAAGTTCAAGGAGTGCCATGTTCTAAGTCTGGGACACCAAAATCCTTATCTTAGAGTGCTAACTTATATGACTCAAACACTAGGCACAAAGTCTGGATTACCATATTGCACATTTGTAAGACCTTGCTTCATGCTTGGAGACTGAGATCCACACATGAAGCACCACGTTCCATCTTTGTGGGCTCAGGCTTCATGCTTGGAGATTGAGATTTCATAGGTGGGGTGCCAGGTTCACTGCCTAAGAAACCAGGTTCCGTATCTTAGGAATCCAACCTCTCTAATTAAAATGTCAGGTCCTGTGTCTTACGTGTCAGGTTTCTCACATAGAGGCAATGTTCCCTGCTTGAGGTTAAGGATTTTACAAATGGGATCAATGCTTGTAAGGCCAGGTTTCATTCTTGGAAATTAAGATTCCACATTTAGAGTACCATGTTCCATTCTCTGTGTATGGCCAGGTTCCATGCATAGAGGTAGAGTTTTCTCCCATGAGATGCCAGGTTCCTTTTTTGTAGGGCGAATTTTCATTTTCAAAGATTGAAATTTTACACGTAGAGATCAGGTCTCATACTTGTAATGTTAGGCTCTATGCATGGTATGATGGATACCATGCCTAGGAACTAAGTTACCATGACTTGGCCAACGATTACGATTAAAATGCCAAGTTCTGTGTCAACTATACGGCTCTACACATGGGAGGCCAAGTTCCATACATGTAGATTGAGATTCTACCATGGAGTATCATTTTCCATGTGTGTCTTTTGGGTACTTCATAGGGAGTGCCAGTTTTGTGCTTGTAGATCTAATTCCATGCTTAAAGAATGGATATTTAAAATGTGGGGTTCCAGGTTACAAGCTTTTAGAACAAGACTCCATGCACAGATACTGAAATTCCACAAATTGATTGTCAAGTTCCATGCTTGGAGATTGAGATTCTATGCATAGTGTGCCAAGTATGATGCCTGGGAATCTATAGAGCCAAAGTCTATTATTGCAACATCACCTTCCATGTCTGGACTGCCACACATGTCAGGCCATGTTTCATGCTTGTAGTTTAAAAGTCCACACATTGAGATTCAGGTGTCTTGTTTGAAGGGTTATGTCCAATACAGGGATCATGATGATTCAACATGTGAAGTGTCATGTTTCATTTTTTAGGGCCAAGTTTCATGTTTGAAGATTAATATTCCATACAGGAAGTTCCAGATTCCATGTCTTGAAGACCAGGTTTCATGATTGAGATAAATTGTGTTAATGAATGATGAGGAAATGTACATGACTAGGTGCCATAATTCTTCTGTGGTCAAGTTTTATATTTGGAGTTTAAAAATACATACATGGAATGCCAGATCCTATCATTGTTGGTCCATGTTCCCCACATGACATAGTGAGAAAGGTTCTGTGCATGCAGATTTAGAATCCATTTGGGTAGGAATAAGTTTCATGCTGGGAGGCAAATTTGTATGCTTTGAAGAGCCAAATTCTAGGAGTCAAACCTCATGTTCCTTGTCTGGAATGACAGTTTTAAAATGTATGAAATCAAACTACATTTTTGGAGATTAGGATGCCCAACATGAAGTACCATGTTGCATGCTCCCAATCCGAAGATTGAAATTACACACATGGAATTGCAGGTTCCATTTTGGGGGATGATATAGTTCATGCCTAGAGACTGATAGTCCATATATGACATAGCAGTTTCCATGCTTCTAAGGCCTGGTTCCATTCTTGGAGATTGAAATTCCATATAGTAAATGCTGTTTTTCATGCTTTTAAAAACAAGTCCATGCTTGGAGGTTGAGAATGCACATGTGTATTCAGAATTCCATGCCTGGGAATGAAGGTTCCTTGTCCTGGAAAGCCAACAGCTACACCTCACACTGCTGTTCAATGTCTAGAGTGCCAGGTTCCACCCAACCAAGACTATGTTTCATGCTTGCAGTTTGAGATTATAGATATGGAGTGCCTGGTTCTATGCTCATTGGGCCAGGTAAAATGCTTATTGATGTCAATTCCACATATGAAGTGCTGGTTTTCATTTTAATTGGACAATGTTCCAATTAAACATTGGTATGGAATTTGAGATTTCAGACGTAGAATGCCAAGTGCCATTCATGTGGTTCTAGATCATGCTTAGAGATTGAGACTTCACACATAGAATATCAGTACCATGATTATAGGACGTGGCTTCATGTCTGGTGATTGAAATTCCAGGTGTGGAGCTCCAGATTGCATAATTTTAAGGCTGGGTTATATGCTTTGAGATTGAGATTTTACGCATGGAATGCCAGGTTAGATTCTTGTTGGGCCAGATTCTGTACGTGAGGATTGAGATTCCCCATATAATTGGAAGTGCCAAGTTTGTAGCACCAATTTCAATGATTGGATATTAACAGAATATCCATGTAGCACAAAATATCATACATGGTTTTATATAATGTGTCAATTTACATAACATGAACATTAGGCTCCATGTTTTGAGTGCCAGTTTCAGTACATGTAAGTCCACATCTGTCCCATGCATGGAGATTGAGATTCTACACATGGAATGCTAGATTCCATGCTTGTAGATCCATGTTCCATCCTTGGATTTGAGATTTCACACCGGAATTCCAGCTACCATGTTTGTAAGGACATGCACTATGCTCAGAGATTGAGACTCCTCACGTGGAGAGCCAGATTCTTTGTTTTCAGTGCCAGCTTTTATGCTCAGAGATTCAAATTACACAAGTAGTATACCAGGTTCCATGTTTTTAGCACTTGGGATTTAGATTCTTTACATGATATATTAGTCTACTTGGACTGCCATAACAAAATATTACAGGCTGTGTGGTTTAAACAACATAAATTTATTTTCTCACAGTTCTGGAGGCTAGAAGTCCAAGATACGGTGCTAGCAAATTTGGCTTCTGGTTAGGGTTCTCTTCCTGGATTATGGAAAACTACCTTCTCACTGTGTCCTCACATGATCTTTCCTCTGTATGCATGAAGATAGAGAGTAATCTCTGGTGTCTTTTCCTCTTTTTAATCCTACTTATAAGGACAACGGTCCTATCGGATTACGGCCCCACCCTCTGATCTTCCTAAACCTCAATTACCTCCCTAAAGACTCTATCTCCAAATAAAATCATACTGGGAGTTAGAGCCTTGACATATGAATTTGAGGGTGACATAATTTAGTCCATAACATATGGTGCACCAGGTATAATGCTTTGTAGGACAGTTTCCATGTTTTGGAGAGTCATGTCTGTGATTGAAATGCCAATTTCCATGTCTGAAATACCAGGTTTTAAGCTCATTTGATCATGTTTCATGCTTGTAACCCACACTGTAAGTGCCAGGTTTCATTTGTAGGTCCAAACTCCATGCTTGGAAATTGAGATTCCACACATAGAGCACTAGCTTCTTTACTTGTATATTGGATATCCATACTTAGATATTGCGCTTTTATGCACAAAGTGTCAGGTTTTGTGCTTGTATGGAGTTTCTATCCTTGGAGATTGATTACGTATGTGGAAATTGAGCTTTCTTTCCAGGAAGAGTGCATTCCATATGTGAGACTCAAAATCTATGAGATAAACAAAGATTTCCATGTCTTGGGGGCCAAGATAAACATATGATACATGTGGAGCTATTCTCTATGCATTCATCTACTTGGATGTTGAAATTAAATACATGGAATTCCAAGATCCATGACTAGAATACCAGTTTCCAAGTTTTGGAGAGCACATATGTATGGCTGAAATATGAAGTTATATAAAAACAAGCATCATGTTTCATACATGTAAAGTCAAGTTTCATTTTTGAGATTGACATTCTGTATATAAAGTGTCAGACTCCAAGCTTGTAAAGGTTTTATGCATGCGATTTTAGAGTTTACACATTGCACACTAGATTCTATGCTTGTTGGACCATTTTTCATGTTCAATGTTGAGCACACATGTATAGTGTAGTGTAGTTTCATGCCTGGGAGACATGAGACCATATCTTGGAGAGACAAATTTTATAACTCAAATGCCAGGTTCCAGTCTGAGGTATCACACTCACCACAGGTAATTTCATATACTATACATGGAGATTTATATTTCACATATGTATTGCCAAGTTGAATGTTTGTGGGGTCAAGTTCCTTGACTGAAGATTGTGTTTACACTAGTGGAGTAGCAGGTCCATGCTTGTAGCCAGGTATCATACTCTGAGATTGAAATTCCACATATGAACCTTTGGTTTTTATGTTTACAGTGCTAAATTCCATGTTTGGAAATTGAGATTACATATGTGTAGTGCAAAATTGGCAAGGTTTCTAATGTTGAAGCTACTTTCTATGTCTGGAAAGTCTGATACCATATTTAGAGGTCTATGTTCCATGACTAAATGGACAGAAGGACAGATTTCATGCTTAGAGGGCTGGTTTCCACTCTTGGAGATTTAAATTCATGCTTGTAAGGTTGGATCTTATGTGAAAAACCATATTTTATGCTTGGAAAGGCATAATTTATACCTAAAAGTCCCAAATTAATGCCTTGAAAACCAGATCCATAATTGGTTGGTCAGTTTCCATTCCTCTAGTCTCATGTTCTACACTGGGAGCTTGAAATTCCTTATTTGTAGAGTCAAACTCTATGTCTAGGGCTAGGTTCCATGACTTGAGTACAAGGCTCCATGCCTGCATGCCAGTTTTCACAACTGGATGACCATGCTACATGCTGGTAAGGCTGGACTACGCATCTGAAAATCCAGGCATCATGCCTACTATGTCAAGTTCCATTCATGAACTATAATTGCATAGTGCAAAGGCGGTTACATACTGCAGTGACTGCAGGGTTTCTTCCCATATCTGGAAGGACAGATTTTACACTTAGATGGACGGAATGTATGCTTGGAGGAGTTGAGTTCATATATGTGGAGTGTGGCATATGACTGCATTCAAGTTTCCATGTGTAGAGGGTCCATTTTCACACTGAAAGCTGGAAATGCATGGGATCATGTTTCATGCCTAGGTGGGAATAGAGGGCTGTTATTTCATGCCTGCAGGGCCAGATTCCATGACTCAAGAACCAAGTTCCTGTGAATGAAATGCCATTCTGAGGCCTGAAGGACTAAGTCTGAAGCCTTAATTGCCTTGTATTGTGGTTAGAAGGGTAGGGCCCATGCACCAAAATCAGGTAATCTAGCTACAACTGTGTTCTAGCTGGGAAGGAGAGTTTACCTCCAAATTTATTGCTGCAGAAATGGTCATCCTAATTATCACATTGAGACTGTCTTGTGACATAAGTGACCCAAAAATGAGCAGAAAAAAATATGAGGCCTGCCAGGAGTTTTTATGCAGTGGCACAGTTAAAAAAAAAATGCCCACAATGTATAAATTTTAAGGAGACAGTAGAAGAAAAATATGGAGTTTTTTTTATTACATACTTGCCAGTCATGACTGTTTGACTTAGTCATTAGATTGGCAATTACTGGGTGCTAACCATGAGTCAGGTGTTTTGCTATGTCTGTAGCTGCATTGTATCATTTAGTTCCACAGGAGAGGTTCTGTTATTTGACAAACGAGAAAACTGTGACTCAGAAAGCATTTTACTGATTTTCCCAAAGTTTCCCAGCGGGGTATACAGTAGAGCAAGGATATGAACTCTGCTACATGTACTGAATTTTTAAATGATAATAGGTTATGTCTGCAGTGCTGAATGAACCCAAAATGAGAAGCAGTTGGTGCTATTTTCCTGGCTGCACAGCAAGACACAGCTGCCTTTGTGGTATGATACCCATAACCTACATTTCGAACAGCAGAATAATCTTAAGTGGTATAAAAAAGAAATGTCATATCAACTCCAATAAATACCCTTTTTGGCAATAAAAAAATTATATTCAACTTCAGAGGGATAAATTTATGGTATATATACATGTGATGTTTATAATTAGTTCTTATAAAACAGTTTTTATTCCTGAAGCACTTTATTAAATTAGCTAATTAATCTTCACCATATCCTTTAGAGAGAGAACTGTAGCCTATCTGCAAGGAGCCTCTATTATGGGGCTCAAGATGATTTACGAATATTATATACAGTGATAAGCAGACTCATGGCACTTAAGATACACACAAGCTGACACTGAGGATTTGGGATTCATTCATTCCTTAAGCAAATGTTTATTTAGTGTTATTACCATATAACCTAGGGAATGATACCCCTAGGAGGTGAGACAATGTCTGCCTGGTTAAATGCCATGGAGATCATGAAGGTGGGATGTTACCTTTAGAAAAGACAGCAAACCCCTCTTGACCTCTTTGAGCCAAATATAAAATGAGTCTCATGAGGGTAGTTTACTCATGTGCAGCAACTGCTTCTTCCTTCTGCTCACATTTTCTTTTTTTTTTTTTAATGTTTTTATTTTCTTTTTTTTTCCCTCCATTTATTTATTTTATTGCATTTTAGGTTTTGGGGTACATGTGAAGAACATGCAAGATTGTTGCATAGGTACACAAGTGGCAGTGTGATTTGCTGCCTTCCTCCCCATCACCTACATCTGGCATCTCTCCCCTTGCTATCTCTCCCCAGCTCCCCACCCCCCACCGTGCCTCCCCTATTTCCCCCCCAACTGACGCCAGTGTGTAGTGCTCCCCTCCCTGTGTCCATGTGTTCTCATTGTTCAACACCCGCCTATGAGTGGGAAACCATCATTCTCTGCTCACATTTTCTAACCTGCAGAGTTTATTTCTGACTTGGCTAGAACTGCCTGGAACTTACAGTGCAACCCTCTGGTGTTTGCATTTCTCATTGCTGGTGACACTTCCCACTGCCACATCTCCCTGCTCATTTTCAGCCCTGTTCTAGTCCCTAGCACCACCCTCAGCTACAGTCTAAAAAGAATTAAACATCCCTAGCCCAGAGATCCAAGTTTAGTATTCCATCATCTATCATGATAGTCTAACACCAAAGTACTAATACTTTTTTAAAAAAACTGTGCTACTGTCTTGTCTTAATTGAGATTCCCTAGAAGCAGGGTCTGAATTGATTGGGCAAATAATTTACAGTCAAAATACTCTCAGAAGAAACCAGTCAGGGAGTGAGAAAACCAGAATAGTACAGGATTTGGAGCAATAGTTTAGGAATAAGTCTAGTCTCAGCCTGATCTCCTGACCGCATGGATGCAATTCTCATTCCAGAGGCAAGGGGAATAGGTTACTATAATATGTCTAAAGAAGTCAATTTTTGGATATTAGCCACCCTCAAGGAGGGACCAGGTATACAGTTAGGATATCTCTAGGTAGGACGGTGTTCATCCATAGAAAGTTTGTCAGCAGCCAACACCTGCAGTACCTAGGGGACAGGTACACTCGTCTGGCAAAGGACATCTGGGCAGAGAACCACCACCATTCACTCCAGCCCACCTGTCACCACACAGATTTATTTGCTTCTTGCATTAAGTTTTCTCAATATATTCATGGCTTCTTCTGGTTTTGGTGTAGTCATAATTTCTGAGTAAAAATTACAAGGCGAACACTAGTGAGACAAACTACAGCCCTGCTGTTGCTATTGGTCCTGAAAAAGCAAGTGAAACTCATGATGACCTTCCTTTACCACTATTCTTTATTTCTTTCAACCCCAGTTCATATGTCTGATTGACTAGGTGGTTTGCCTGTTGGCTGGCCTAGGCTCACACCCTTAAGAGTTCTGAGATCTTGATTATCATGCCCTTGTCAGGCCATAGTTGAATTTGCCAATTTTAATTAAAATTGGACTTAGGAGGTTACCTTGGAATACCTAGTGGACAATGTGTTTGCCAAGCATATTTCTCCCTGTCTCTCTTGTATAACATCAGCCTTATATCTGTATGATGATCCACACAGCATCTAATTTCTTTGTCTGCTGGTCTATTGGGGCTGTCATCCCAAAGTATATAGGTAGCACAAGTAGCAGCCACAGCTTTGTCTTTAGTAAAATTTTACTAGGTCCTTTGGTGAAAGCATTCGCTTTCCAGGAACTAGGATCTTCATTACTACAGAGTCTAAACCTACAGAGGTGAGAAAAACAATTTCCCCAAGTAGGTCACTGTGAATGATGGTGACTGGGGCCATTACTATTTCTGTGGCTTAGTTCCTTGACCCAAGTGTTCTATCTGCTGGGGACACAGTACCATGTAAAGGTTTTTTTATTTCAGGCATATATGGTACCCTGAAGAAGAGAGCTCCACGCTTGCAGGTTTATTATATCCATAAACAGTATGTTGTAGGAACAATGGGTCCTCCCATCATCATGTGACCACTGCTGTTCCTCCTTTACTATAAAGTGAGTCTCTTGGTCCAAGGCAATGTCATACAGGATATCATTTTTTGAAAAGCCAGTACTCTGGTGATGGTACTGGTTGAAGCACTATAGAACGGACAGGTTAACCTATATTTCTATCTCCTTTTCATGGAAGAAGTGGTCCGTGTAATCAACTTGCTACCAACTGTCTGATTCATCTCCTTAAAGACTGATCCCATATCAGGGGCTTAGGTGTGCCCTTTCTTATTGGCCAGATATTTAGCTGTGACATTATCTAGATCAACCCTGGTGAGAAGGCACCTATACCTTTGGGCCCATGCATAGCGTCCATTTTTGCAACCATGTCTGCTCCATTGATGAGCACATTGCACAAGCACAGGGGTGGACAAAGACAGAGGTGAGGCAAGCAATCTTGTTCACCTGGAGGTTCAGTGCCTCATCTGCACTAGATGTCTCCCAGCGTGTACTAATGTAGAAATAAAAAAGATATTCTCATTTTGTGCCCACTTTCCCAGGTATACCAAGGTGCCTCTTACTTAGACCTGATTGTTCCCAATCTTCTTATGTTGCTTCTTCCAGGTCACTGATGAACCAGTGAAGCCATTTATCACTACACATGATTCTATGTACAGTCTTAACTCAGGTCATTTTTCTTTCCACACAAATACATTTTGAGGTTCTCTGTCCAAGAGTTCTGTTCTTTGAAAGGAGCTTACCTCAACACTGTCTTTTAGGGTCACCCATGTGTTAGGATGTAGTTTATCATCAGTCTATTTTCAACCTGCAGAACATACTGAGCTAAAACAACTTTGAGCCAAGCCTGCGTTTTTTCCTCCTCCATCACCTGATTTTAGGAAGCCCCATGAGACCATAGTGAGAGCTGAAGGAAAGGTGTTGGTTCAGCAATGTAGAAGGTAGGGCTCACCTGTTCTTAGAGATTACTCTTGCCTTCTAGATATACTGAAGCCCAATCCCAGATATTCCACCTCCCCTTGAAGGTGGATTTCTGCTGATCATATGACAGTGAGTCTGGCAGAACTCAGTTCAAGGTAAACAGCTCAGGGTGTATGGTCAACTAATATCCCATAATCATGAGCTCAGTATCCACTCAGGCCCATAAACATGCCAAAAATGCTTTATAATTCTTCATATAGTTCTCTGCTGCAGACAACATGGCCTGCTTCCTGAAACTGAGGCATCTGTAATCTGATTCTCTTATTAGGCCTTGCTAGAAATTTCACACAGAAAGCTATACTATCTTAGAATCTGTTGGGTCATGTATTAGTTTGTTTTTGCACTGCTGATAAAGACATACCCAAGACTGGGCAATTTACAAAAGAAAGACGTTTCATGGACTTATAGTTCTGCGTGGCTGGGGAAGCCTCACAATCATGCTTGGAGGTCACATCTTACAGGGATGGCAGAAGGCAAAGAGAGAGCTTGTGTAGGGAAACTCCCCCTTACAGAACCATCAGATCTCAGTAGACTTATTCACTATCATGAGAACAGCACAGGAAAGACCCACCTCCATGATTCAATTAACTCCCACCAGGTCCCTTCCACAATACAAGGGAATTCAAGATGAGATTTGGGTGGGGACACAGTCGACTGTATCAGATCATATGGACTACTAGGCAGGGCTGCTTGGACCAGAGCCTAGACTAACTACAGATGCTTTCTTGTTCTGAATCCTACTCAAAACAGATATTCTTCCATATGACTTTATGAATGATTTGAAGCATTTCCAAAACCCAAAGAGGCCTATTTAGTTGTACTTCTTTCTTAATTGTAGTAGGGACAAGATAAAATAATGGGTTCTTCACCATGAACGAGATGATTGGCATATGACCCCTAAAAGTTTTTCCAATGTAACATACTTTTCAAATATTTCAGAGTTTAGCTCTCACCCTCTGGAGTATGAGTCTTATCAGGACATCTAGAGTACTTTCCAATTCCTGCTTATGAGGTTGAAATAAAATGTCAGCAATATAGTGGACCAACATTAAGGTCTACGGGACATTGAGATGATCCAGATACTTTTGAATAATATTGTAACAGATATCAGAAGAGCTAACTAGCACTGGAGCAAAACCAAGAATACGTTGTCATCTACATCTTACACCACATGGAAGTGTGAACAGTTTTTCCTCTTCCTTATTGATGGCTGGAAAACGATTCATTTTCCAGATCAATAGCCACCTACCACATACTAGAGACAGGAATATTTATCTCTTCTAGTAATGACAGTACATTTGGCACAGATATCTATTTGGCTAATTTTGCAGTATCTACTGCCATCGACTATAATCTATTCAGTTCCTGCAGTGCCAAACTGATGAATTAAATGGGGATATAATGGAGCTTACAATTCCTATATCCTTTAAGTCTTTGAGAGTGCCACTAATCCCTGCCAATCTACCCATTAGTGTGATACTATTTTTGGTTTATTATTTTGAAAAGGGAAGCTTCAGGGGATTTCACTTTGCTACTCCAGTAACACTTCTTGCACAGGTGAAAGAACAAATGTGATAATTCAGATGATGAACTATATTTATTCTTATTTTACACTTGTGAATGGGGAAAATGATCACTGGGTGGGTCTGTGGGCCCAGTAGACCAATGGTGTAATATATCCAAGACAGTTCTCTACTTATTATCTGACCTCCATTGACTGCTGCTGTAATGTGGGAGGAGGGGCTTGTAGTCGGATTTAGGGTTTCCAAGTGTTAGTGCCAGCTCGGACTCTATCCAACAACCTTCATAAAGTATGGGTATTTCCAGTGTACAATTACATATTAAGTATCTGTAGGTCCCTTTAGGGGAATTATTGGGAATTACTTGCTGTGGTATTCTGGGGCTCTTTATTCAAGGTGGCTTAGCTCCTCTTTTAATTGATTAATTCTGAGAACATTCTCAAGTATGAATACTGGGTGAGGGTTGATGCCTTTTCTTTGGGCAGCTTGTGGTGTGTGTGTGTGTGTGTGTGTGTACTGTTCACTATCTGTGTATCTTGCCTCTGAGAACCACATTTTATGAGCAATCGCCATAAATTCTTGAAGGACATGTTCTGTGGCTACCATTCTGACCTTACTGCCCATAACAGTAATTATACCCATCTTGTCTCTGGTAGTTACATGCTGTTGCCTGACTTCTGCTATTCTGAGATCCATCCTTCCCACTGATATTTAGGAGCCCACTTCTCTAACAGTGTTTTCCACTATCAACCTACAGGGGACAGACACCATTGTGCTTGTCAGTAATTAAAGTATCTCTTTCACCAGAGTATTCCTTCTTGCCAAAAGAAATGTTCTTTGGCCTTTCCAAGGGAGACAACTAGTGGATCTTTCAGACTTACATAATAAATTTAGCATTCTCACTTCTCCAAAACTTTTGATCCCTGCCTAAATTGCCTGAGAGTATTCTTTTAAAATTTATTTTAGTTAATTATATTTAAAGATTCAGGGAGTACATGTGTGGGTGTATTACATGGGTTTATTGTGTGATGCTGAGGTTTAGGCTTCTAATGAGTCCATCACTCAAGTAATAAACATGGTATCCAGTAGGTAGTTTTTCAACTTTCTCTCTTCTTTTAGAATCTCCAGTGTTTATTGGCCCTAGTTTTGTGTCCATGAGTACCCAGCATTTGGCCCCTACTTTTAAATTAGAACACATGGTATTTGGTTTTCTGTTTCCACATTAATTTTCTTAGGATAATGGCCTCCAGCTGTATTCATGTTGCTGCAAAACACATAATTTCATTCTTGTTATGGCTGTGTAGTACTCCATGGTGTATATATATCACTTTTTTATTCAGTCTACCATTGATGGGCATCTCAGTTGATTCATGTCTTTGTTATTGTGAATAGTGCTGAGATGAATATATAAGAGCATATGTCTTTTGGGTAAAGTGGTTTATTTTCCTTTAGGCATATACCCAGTAATGGAATTGCTGGGTCAAATGGTAATTCTATTTTAGTTCTTTGAAAAATATCCAAACTGCTTTCCACAGTGGCTGAATTAATTTACATTCCCATCAATTGTGTATAAGCTTCCTTTTTCTCCATAACCATGCCAACATCTGTTATTTTTTAACTTTTTAATAATAGCCATTCTGACTTGCATGAGATGATATCTCATTGTGGTTTTAATTTGCATCTCTCTCATGATTTGTGATATTGAAAATTTTTTCATATGCTCGTTATCCACTTGTATGTCTTCTTTTGAAAAGTGTCTGTTCTTGTCCTTTGCCTACTTTTTAATGGGAACGTTTGTTTGTTTGTTTTGCAAATTTGTTTAAGTTCCTTATAGATACTGGATATTAGACTTCTGTTACATGCATATTTGTCCATTCTGTGTGTTGTTTATTTACTCTGTTGACAATTTCTTTGCTCTCCAGAAGCTCTTTGCTTAATTAGGTCCCACTTGTCAATTTTCGTTTTTGTTGCATTTGCTTTTGAAGATTTAGTCAAAAATTATTTGCCTAGGCCAATATCTAGAAGAGTATTTCCTAGATTTTCTTCTAGGATTTTTATAGTTTGAGGACTTAAATCTAAGTCTTTAATTCATCTTGGGTTGATTTTTTTAATATACAGAATCTTGTTCTGTCACCCAGGCTAGAATGCAGTGGCGCCATCATATTGCCTAGGCTGATCATGAATTCCTGAGGCCCCAGCAAATAGCAACCATTGAAGACATCTACCTGCCTCAGCCTCCCAAAGTGCCAGCATTACAGGTATGAGCCATCGTACCCAACCTTGAGTTGATTTTTGTAGACGGTGAGAGGTAGGAGTCCAGTTTTATTTTTTTTGCATATTGTTAGCCAGTTTCCCCAGCGCTATTTGCTGAATAGGGTATCCTTTCCCCATTGTTTATTTTTGTCAACTTTGTCAAAGATCTGTTGGTTGTAGGTGTGTGGCTTTATTTTAGGGGTCTCTATTCTGTTCCATCAATCTATGTGTCTATATCCATATCAGTGTCACACTGTTTTGGTTACTGTAGCCTGGTTGTATAATTTGAAGTTGAGTGATATGAACCCTCCAGCTTGATTGCTTTTTCTCAGGACTATGTTGGCTATTCAGGCTCTTTTTTCGGTTTCGTATGAAATTTAGAATAGTTTTTTCTATTTTCTAATTCCCTCAAAATAGTCTTACCTACTACCTTATCTTACCTCCTTAAAGGGCAGGACTTCAGACTACACATCAGGCCCAGTATGGCAGGGCTCTGGTATATGGAAAGAGAAAGAAAGCATCCAGATTTCTCTGGACAGATTATTGAATCTTAGACTGTTTGAAAATTTAGGTGCAGTACCAGATTCAGGAAAAGTACTCTACCCCCTGCCTGTGATGCTCTACCCAGTTCCCTTTACCAGGCTGTGCGCCAGTTCCCCAGCTGTTTTGGATCTTGGCTGCTGTCAGCTGAAATCTACATCCTAATGGGAACTTACCTGTCTCCCCATCTCTGGGCCCCACGTGACCAATGCATGGCTGCTGAGGAGGGCTGACTGGGGAGGGTGCACAAGTACCAGCAGAAAGAATGTGAGGGCATCTCTGAGCAGTTTGGAGGGTGTGGACTGAACTGGGAGGTATGAATGAAAAGCAAGATGCAGGAGACTTTGTCAATGCAGGGAACTCTCCCAGTCTCCTGGTTGTTATGTCCTGGCAAAGGTCTCTAGGGCCAGTCCTAACATGCTTGCTTCTGGGATTGTGCTTGGACCAAACAGTGACCTACATAAATCTGGCAGAGATGGCAGAAGCACTGTGGCTACAAGGTCATCTGACTGGCATCAAGCCTCTTGCAAGCTGTATGATCTTGGGATTATTTAAATTTCTGAGTCTCATTTTTGTGTGTGTGTGTGTGTGTGTGAATGAAATGGGGATAACAATAATACCTACTTCACAGAGGGAGAACATTAAATGAGTTCTGAGAAGATCATGTGCTTCTAAAAGGCCCTGGCTTCATTTCAGAAGTTAAAAATATCATTTTATCACTACTGAAAGAGTTCGTCGATGAATGCTATTTGCTGGGGCCTCAGAATATTGCCTCTTCCTGGATTCCCCAGGGCTTTACTGAACCAGTATGTTGGAAAACAATGCTCTCCCACCCCAACCCTACGTCCTAGTAGTCTCTTGAATACGGCTGTCACCTCCTTCCTGGATCTCAGGTTCTGTCTGCTGGCCTCTACTCCCAGTGGGCAGATCTGGTTCTAAACTCCATCTCCTTTCAACTACCTTTCACTTCCTCTCAGTTTGCATTGGCTGGAAGTGGCCCTACCCCTGAAGAAGTAAATGGAGTTTACTATGCTCTCTGTGCTTTGGAACTAATTGCATTATGAAGCAAGAGCCAGCTTCAGACTGTAAGAGTCTTCAAAACCATCATGTCATTTTATCTATTCAACTTCAGTGCTTTAGAATACATTTGACTGTATCACTGTACTCATTTTGCAACTGAGTATCATTTTCAAGCATAATTTGTTCCTGTCACATGAAATGATAAATTTGTTCATTTAGGACTGCAAATCTAGCTATTCATGCTTACGTAAACGGATTAAATTTTTTTCTTGGGATTCTTGACAATATTTAATATTATGAATTCTATCAAGATGTTAAGGGATCCGAATTTTAAGAATCACAGTAAACTGCAAAATGGGTTTATTGATTTGTGGGGGAGGTGTTACAGAAGACATGACATGTGAGCTGGGACTTGGAGGAAGATGTCAAGTTCCCAAGTGCAGATATGAGGTAGGGGAGAGCAGAGAGTTGGATATACTGAATCAAAGGTATGGATATATGGCATATATGGATATGGTATGGATATATGGCATGTATGGATATGGTATGGATATATGGCATGTATGGATATACTGGAGAGAAAGTATGTATATATGACACAAGCAAAGGGATGGGGAAGGGAAAAGATGGGGTTAAAGTGAGGCAAATCTACTGGTGTCCAGTTTGGAACATAGTCCAAACAAATGGCTAAAAAGGTATTATGGGGACACACCTATAGAAATCCTCAAATAATACACTTTTAATGTATCCATGCTTCATCCTTGCTGCTTCCGAGCAAATTAAATTAATTCATGTGTGATAATAAAACCATAGGTATTGTTATGTGGTATTGATATACATACCAAATCTTTTGAGGTTATAGTCGCAGTGGGTCTATTAGAAAATTGCAGACTGAAAATAAAAATTATTTTCTTCTTATTTATGACAAGTGCTATGGTATCATTGTATGAATCTCTCTTAATGTGAAATGCTTAAAAATATAAATAACTGCAATATTTCTGATTATAAAATGTATGCAATCATATGTTGTAATTTTTAAATATGAAAAATATTTAGAAAAAGTCTAGGAAGTCACGTGAAATACTTTTATCTAGATAAAATGGCCATTAATACTTTGTATTTTGGTGATCTTTCTTTCCTGTCTTGTGTGTACATGTGTGCATGTGAAGGTAAGTATATGTGCACATGCAGCTGTATGCAAATGCATGTATGAGTGTGTGTCTGGAAGATGGGCTCATGGGGAGAGATGCAACCAGATTTTGCAGGGTCTTGAAAGTAACACAATGGACATTTGTACTCAGTCTCAAGGTCAGTGGTGGACACTAAACATTTGTGAACAGAGGAGAAAATAAGATAGTATGTGTTCAAGATTGTTGCTCTGACTGTGGCATTAACAAGGAAAGGAAATATGAGAGGTCAGGTATTCCAGGAGGAGGCTATAACTCTGGAGATGAGGTACTCAGGGACGTGAGCTAGGGCAGAAATTCAGGCAGGTGAAGGGCTGTGCATTCCAGAACTATTTGTGTGTTCAAATGCACAAGACCTTGTGGATGACCAGATTTGTGAGAGAAGAAGGGAATCAAAGATAATTCTTAGTCTTCTTTAAAAAAAAAAAATGAAAATCTCCATCAAAGCATGTCCTGTTCTTTTGCTCATATTCACAATGCATTGCAAAGAGATTTATAAAATTGTTTATCACATAAATTAATGATAATTAACTTTACTGAGCAATCATTTTGAGCCAGACATGAGATTTAATCCTAGCAACTGTCCATAAGGTAAGTGCTATTATTGCTCATTTTTACAGATTAACAAATGAGGCACAGATAGGTTAAATGACCTACGGACAGGCAGCTCAGAAGTGAAAGAGCCTGTGCAAGACCTAATTCTCTCTCTCTCTCTCTTCAAATTTCACATTATAATGATGACTATTATGGACTGGATTTTTCCCCACCCCACCACCCAAATTCCTTTGTTAAAATGAGATTGCAAGGGTGGAGACTTAATCCAATAAAGCTGGTATACTAACAAGAAAAGGAAGAGACACAAGAGCTCTTTCTCCACACACATATATAGAAAACGTCATGTAAGGGCATAGCAAGAAGGTAACTGTTTACAAGACAGGAACAGGGTCCCTGTCAGGAACCAGAACTGCTGACACCTTGATCTAGGACTTCCCAGCCTCCAGAACTGTGCGAAAATTAATTTCTGTTGTTTTAGATCCCTAGTCTGTGGTATTTTGTTATGGCAGCCTGAGCCAATTATTATAATGCCTTCTAGTAGCAACAGTTAAAGAGAATCCAGTGATGCTAGGGAATCCTTTTAAAGCTGAAGCAAATTTGCCAATTGGAAGATGGGAAGTTTACTTAAAAATATTTTTAAAGTCCAACTTCTTAGACATTAAGTATCAAGGCTAGTAGGGCAGAACTTCATGATTACTTAGAAGTATTTTTTTTCTTTTTTTTCTTTTTTTTTTTTTTTTATTTTTAAATGATTTGTATTGTTAATTTTATTTTTTTATTTTTATTTATTTTTTTTTTTTGAGACAGAGTCTCACTGTGTCGTCAGGTGCCAGGCTGGAGTGCAGTGGCACAATTTCAGCTCCCTGCAACATCTGCCTCCTGGTTCAAGCAATTCTCCTGCCTCAGCCTCCCGAGTAACTGGGACTACAGGTGCATGCCACCATGCCCAGCTAATTTTCGGATTTTTAGTAGAGACAAGGTTTCACCATGTTGGCCAGGATGGTCTAGATCTCTTGACCTGGTGATCCACCTGCCTTGGCCTCCCAAAGTGCTGGGATTACAGGCTTGAGCCACCATGCCTGGCCTGTTAATTTTTAAAGTGTTAATGCCTTTAAGCCAAAATCTTCTCCTTTCATTTTTTTCCAACACACAAATTTGAAGTTGGGAAGAAAATTGGAAAGAGGAAGTCACTGCTGTTGTTAAGCTCTGAGAATTTTTCCAAGTGTAATTCAGTCTGCAAATTGCTTTTGTAAAGTAGATTATTTGGAAAATGTTTGCAAAGATGTAAGTAAAATGCTGTATTTTGCATGGTATTTACATAGGACTGAATACACTCACTTCAAGTGTGAACTATGATCCAAAAGGACTAGTGTTTTTGGTAAAAAAATATTGTAACAGGTTTATGTTGTTGGTTCTGAAATGTCTACTAAAAGAATACTTGCATGAATCGAAGAATATGATTTCCAACCCATGCAGTGAAAAGCAGCTTAAATCTAGTTTAAAAATCACTTTCGCATAAAGCACTGTTGAAGTTTGTCAAAGGCCTTCTCTGCATCTATTGAGATAATCATGTGGTTTTTGTCTTTGGTTCTGTTTATGTGGCGGATTACGTTTATAGACTTGCATATGTTGCATCAGCCTTGCATCCCCAGGATGAAGCATACTTGATCGTGATGGATAAGCCTTTTGATGTGCTGCTGCAATTGTTTTGCCAGTATTTTATTGAAGATTTTTGCATCTATGTTCATCATGGATATTGGCCTGAAGTTTTCTTTTTTTGTTGAGTCTCTGACAGATTTTGGTATCACGATGATGTTGGTCTCATAAAATGATTTGGGAAGGATTCCCTCTTTTTGTATTGTTTGGAATAGTTTGAGAAAGAATGGTACCATCTCCTCTTTGTATGTCTGGTAGAATTCACCTGTGAACCCATCTGGACCTGGGCTTTTTTTGGTTGGTAGGTTACTAATTGCTGCCTCAAGTTCAGCCCTGGTTATTGGTCTGTTCATGGTTTCAGCTTCTTCCTGGTTTAGATTTGGGAGGGTGCACGTGTCTAGGAATTTATCCATATCTTTCAGGTTTACTGGTTTATGCGTATAGAGTTGTTTATAGTAATCTCTGATTATAGTTGTATTTCTGTGGAGCCAGTGGTGATATCCCCTTTATGATTTTTTATTGCGTCTATTTGATTCTTCTCCCTTCTCTTTTTTTATTAATCTGGCTAGCAGTTTGTCCATTTTGTTGATCTTTTCAAAAAACCAGCTCCTGGATTATTTTTTAGAAGGATTTTTTGTGTCTCTATCACCTTCAGTTCTGCTCTGGTCTTAGTTATTTCTTGTCTTCTGCTAGGTTTTGAGTGTTTTTTGATTTTGCTCCTCTAGCTCTTTCAATTTTGATGATAGAGTGTTGATTTTAAATCTTTCCTCCCTTTTCTGGTGGGCATTTATTGCTTTAATTTCCCTCTAGACACTGCTTTAAATGTGTCCCAGAGATTCTGGTACGTTATGTCTTCAATCTCATTGGTTTTGAAAAACATCTTTATTTCTGCCTTCATTTCAATGTTTATCTTTATGCTAAAATATCTCAATAAACTAGGTATCAAAAGAACATATCTCAAAATAATAAAAACTATTTACAACAAACCTACAGCCAATATCGTACTGAATGGGCAAAAACTGGAAGCATTCCCTTTGAAATCCAGCACTAGACAAGGATGCCCTCTCTCACCACTCCTATTCAGTACAGTATTGAAGTTCTAGCCAGAGCAATTAGGAAAGAAAAAAAAAAAGAGTATTCAGTTAGGAAGAGAGGAAGTCAAATTGTCTCTATTTACAGACAACATGATTGTATATTTAGAAGACCCTATCATCTCAGCCCAAAATCTCCTTCAACTGATAAGCAACTTCAGCAAAGTCTCAGGATACAAAATCAATGTGCAGAAATCACAAGCATTCCTATACACCAATAACAGACTAACAGAGAGCCAAATCAAGAGCGAACTCCTATTCACAATTGCTACAAAGAGAATAAAATACCTAGGAATACAACTAACAAGGAATATAAAAGACCTCTTCAAGGAGAACTACAAACTACTGCTCAAGGAAATAAGAATGGACACAAAAAAATGGAAAAATATTCCATGCTCATGGTTAGAAAGAATCAATATCGTGAAAATGGCCATACTGCCCAAAGTAATTTATATATTCAGTGCTATCCCCATCAAGCTATGAATGACCTTCTTCACAGAACTGGAAAAAACCACCTTAAACTTCATATGGAACCAAAAGAGAACCTGCATTGCCAAGAAAATCCTAAGAAAAAAGAACAAAGCCAGAGGCATCACGCTACCTGATTTAAAACTATACTACAAAGCAACAGTAATCAAAACAGCATGGTACTGGACCAAAACAGAGATATAGACCAATGGAACAGAACAGAGGCCCTGGAGGCAATGCCACACATCTGCAACCATCTGATCTTTGACAAACCAGACAAAAACAAGCAATGGGGAAAGGATTCCCTGTTTAATAAATGTTGTTGGGAAAACAGGCTAGCGGTGTGCAGAAAGCAGAAACTGGACCCCTTCTTGACACCTTACACTAAAATTAACTCCAGATGGATTAAAGACTTAAACATAAGCCCTAACACCATAAAAACCCTCAAAGAAAACCTAGGCAAAACCATTCAGGACATAGACATAGGCAAAGGACTTCATGATTAAAACACCGAAAACATTGGCAACAAAAGCCAAAATAGACAAATGGGTTCTAATTAAACTCCAGAGCTTCTGCACAGGAAAAGAAACAATCATTAGAGTGAACCGGCAACCAACAGAAAGGGAAAAAATTTTTGTAATCTACCCATCTGACAAAGGACTTATATCCAGAATCTACAGAGAACTAAAACAGATTGACAGGAAACAAGCAAATAAATCCATTCAAAAGTGGGAGAAGGCTATAAACAGATACTTTTCCAAAGAAGATATATATGAGGCCAACAAACATATGAAAAAATGCTCATCATTACTGATTATTAGAGAAATGCAAATCAAAACCATATTGAGATACCACCTCATGCCAGTTAGAATGGCGATCATTAAAAAATCTGGAGAAAACTGATGCTGGAGAGGATGTGGAGAAAAAAGGAACAATTTTACACTGCTGGTGGGAGTGTAAATTGGTTCAACCATTGTGGAAGACAGTGTGGCACTTCCTCAAGAACCTAGAAATAGAAATTCCATTTGACCCAGCAATCCCATTACTGGGTATATATCCAAAGGATTATAAATCATTCTATTATAAAGACACATGCACACGTATGTTCATAGTGGCTCTGTTTACAACAGCAAAGACCTGGCACCAACCCAAATGCCCATCAATGATAGGCTGATCAAGGAAAATGTGGCACATATACACCATAGAATACTCTGCAGCCATAAAAACGATGAGTTCATGTCCTTTGTAGGGACATGGATGAATCTGGAAACGATCATTCTCAGCAAACTGACACAAGAACAGAAAATCAAACACCGCATGTTCTCACTCATAGGCGGGTGTTGAACAATAAGAACACATGGACGTCCACAAGGAGGGGACCATCACACACTAGAGTCTGCTTGGGGGTTGGCCAAGAGAGGGACAGCAAGAGGGTGGAGAGGTTTGGGAGGGATAACGGGGAGAAATGCCAGATGTAGGTGATGGGGAGATAGAGGCAGCAAACTACATTGCCATGTGTGTACCTATGCAACAATCCTGCATGATCTGCCCATGTACCCCAGAACCTAAAGTACAATAAAAATAAATAAATAAATAAAATTTTAAAAATCACTTTAAAATTGTTTCAAGTAACCTTGGCTCATTCACAAACTAAGTAACATATTTTAGCTTTCGGGGGTTCTGTTTCAGAGAAATTGTTAAGTGGTCCATCTGTTTTATATGTATTTCCCTAATTAGAAGCAAATTTGTACTTCTTAAGGGAAATGTCAAATGCATTGCAGAAGCCCCTTTTCATATATAAAGGAGCGACCAAGAGGGGAAAATTGTAATTAGGGTGAACCTGGATGCTTTCATCCTCTCCATAATTGCAGGCATATGAAGAAATTCATGACTACCACAATGCCCACCAAAGTGAAGAATGGGCACATTACCACCTTCACAGTATGATGCACCTGCCTCTCTTTATGTCTCTTTGAGGTTAATAAAGTTCACGATACTGTACACATAATGATGATCCTACTATGCACAGATTGCTGATTTATTCAACTGGTATTCACTCAGAACTGGGACACAATAATGAACAAAACAGGACAGGGTCTGCCCATTGAGTCTTCACAGCAAAATCTTCATCCATTCTGATGAATCCTACAAAGTCATAAAGTGGCTATTATCTGATCTTTAGGAATAAAATTAGAGCTTAGACAGGTTAAGTGACTTGCTCATGGCTCAGTGGCTGGCATGGCAAAGCTGGATGTGGCTCCCATATCCTGCCCCTACTGCATTCCCTCCTAATGGTTCCCCAGGGTTGAGTAACATATCCCTAGGAATTTACCGTGAGATTCCTAAATGTCCACATTAGTGTGAATAGGCCAAGTCTGAAATAAAGTAGGCCTGTTTTTTAGGACCTGGGCAAAACCCTTAGGGCCTCTCTACAGAGTTGCCAGATCCTCTCTTCATTTCAAAGTTTATGTTTGAAATTAAAAAAAAAAGTTTAAAAAAAGTAGATCTAAAATTATAATAGCTGTTTTCTGCATTTTTAAATTGTGAAATGCTAGCTTAATTCATCAAAGTTGAACCTTTCTTTTTCAGGAGAGACAAGGGTTTCTGTGCTTTGTTTCCCTAAGCACACCCTTTATCTGCCACTTGGTTACCCAGACCTGAGCTCTGCCCACCTTTATAAGCCATGCTTATATATCTTTCACCAGATTTTGAGGCCTCTCTGCTTTGTCTCTGTATCTTTTAATCACCAATTCATGTAATTGGATATTATGACCAGGAAGCAGCTAACATCATTCATTTTCTTTCTCTGATACTTATGTTCAGTATAAGATTTATTTAACCTTTCCTTCCTTTGTTCATTCATTCCACGTTTATTGAGTACCTACCATGCATGTAGCAATATATCAGGCAAAAGATACAGACGAAAAATCGAGTTTTTACTCTTAAGCATCTCAGAGTTCAGACAGGCAGGCAGAGAAGTTACTAAAAAATCATTTAGAAAAATGTGATAAGGGACGTGAAAGGGGTATGCAGAGAGTGCTATGGAAACAAGGAGGAGGAGAAACCAATCCAGCCCAAGGGATTGATGGGGTTGGAGTGAGGAGGAGGCTCTTCCGCAGAGGAAAAGATGTCTGAGCTGATTCTTAAAAAGCCAACTAAATGATGGGCTGCATGATTAAGGAAGGCATGTGCTCTAGGCAGATAATGCTAAGGGCTATAGCCTAGGAGCATGGGAGAGCAGTGCGTATACAGAGATCTACAAGTAATGATAAATAGACACATTTTTTGTGCCATTATTTTTGTGCAGGGTTCTGTGCTAAGTGTTTTGCATACATTATTTAGCTGAATTCCCATCTAAACCCTGTGCAGCAGGTACCATTCTTATTTCAATTTGAGAGTTGAAAAAAATAGAGGCTAAATAACATGCCTTAGTATTATTCAAAGATAATAAGAAGCTGGGCTGGGCTTTGCGCTCCAGTCTTTTGGATATCATAATTTGTCTGCTCAACCACTCCATACCACTCCAGTAATTCTGTGTGGCCAGAATGTTGAGGCTGGGGAGGAGGCAAGGAGGGAAAGGCAAGAGATGACACAAAAAAGATGATTTTATTTTAAAGGCTCCAGTGAATCTCTGAAGGATTTTAAGCAGGTGTGTTCTATGCTTAGATGTGCATTTTAGAAGCCTCTGTGGAAAAGATAAAGTACGGATGAGAAGAGAGCCACATTGGAGACAGAGAAACCAGATGGGCAGCTGGGCACTGCTCCTGGTGAGAGATGACAGTTCTTTTGTCTCATATAGTGGTGATAGAGGTGGAGAGGAGAGGGGCGATTCCAAAGATAACCCTTGCAACTGATTAGAGAGAGATGAAGATGGGATAGAGGTAGGGTGAGGGACAGTGAGGGAAAGAGTCCAAGATTATTTTGGAGTTTCTCTTTTGGATGACTTGGTGAAGGTTGATGTTATTCAACAAGTGATGGAGCATACAGTAATTAGGAAAAAATGATGAATTCCTTTTTGGATATGGCTCAATTCAAAAATTCATAAGGAGATGTGTACCAGTCAAACTGATATATAAGTCTACACAGTCATCAGCCTACAGGTGGAAAATCATGGGCTTGGGTAATATCAGTGTATGGAGAAAAGAAAGAGAGCAAAAATGTGAAGGGAACAGACGAAGCTAGAGTACAATTTAGGAAATGTAACATCTAGAAGGCTAGAATTAGGAGACTCCATGAAGAATAAGGAGAGTAGGAGGAACATGATCAGAAAGAAAAAGCAAGAGTTTCAAGAAGGCGTGGAAAATCTGCAGTGCCTAGGGCTATAGATAGCAATGTCTTGGTCATAGTGACCATCACTGCTTACCAACCCCAGTGTTCCAGACACCATACTCTACCGTGTACCTTATATGAAATCTGTTCTTAACAACATGCAAAGCAGTGGAACTGGGAAAACAATGATTAACTGTTGAGCTCATTCTCTGCAGCTACTGTTTACTAAACTCTTTGCCCACAATAACTCATTCTTGTCTTTACGCATGAGAAAGATAAAGATAGGGAACGCTAACTGTAACAACACTTAGGGTTAAGGGAGGATACTAGGCAATGAGGATTTCTTTTCTTTTTCTAGATGAAATAGCTCTAAGTTGAGGAAGCCACTAGATAGGGGTTTTATTTCACTCACAGTGGCATACCAGAAAAATTTTATCCTCAGGGTAAAATAGCTCATAGAAAAATCACCATTATCAGTTAATAATTTTGGCCCATGGCACTTACTACTCCTGAGTCCTAATTTTGACCTCTTCAGTTAGATAAATGGCCACACAGAATAGGCACTCGTGGGAAGGAGTCCCTTCCTCTGTCCTACCTCATCTGGTGTTTACATTCACTGAAAACATCTGGAGTGACTCTTGTCTCACTGCATTAAAATTATCTATTAAAATAGCGTCTCCTTAAGTTGTATATGTTCTGCAAAGGCAAGGACCAGTCCTTTTCATCGTTTCCCCAACTTGTCTGTCAGTTGCCTGGAATGAAGTGAGCACTCAATAAATGTCTGAAAAGAATTAAATTTTTTAACCATTTTTTTCCAATGACCTCACAATGGCCTTCTTTAACACTAGAAATTTAGATTGAATTTATCTGTCAGAGTTCAAACATAAAAACCTAACTTTGACTAAGGTAAAACAGAAAAGAAAGTTTCGGAAGGACACTAGGTCTCTTAGCAGGAAGCCTGGAGATCAAGCTTGGAGGACAGGGCTGCTGAAATCATAGAGTGCCATTATCCAATTGATCAAGTCATCTTCAGGGCTCCCCTGGCACTGTGGCCATACTCAACACTACAATGTGTCTACTGCCATTAATAAACTTCCCCGCACATCCCTGGATTCAGATTTAAACACACAAGTGAAGTGTCCTATCAACTGAGCCTAGCTCTCAGCCTGTGCTCCAGCTACCAGGGAAGAGAAGGATCTTTTCCTTCCCTGCAAAAGAGGTGGGTTCTGCCTCCATTCAGGACCCGCACCATGGGGATAGGCACTTAGAGAGGAGGGGGATTTAGATCCTAAGCTACCAAGGCAACAAAAATGTCCACTAACCTCACTGAAAGGATTCTGAGTCATTACTCAAAAGGGAAGGATAACCTGCCCTAGAATTTGAAATATAAATAAGATAGATTCCCAGCTATCTGAAATAGTTTAGATAATAGTTCTTCTACGAGGCAGAGATGGATTGAAATACAATATATTCCCACACAGCTATCATCTACTGAAATGCTAGAAATACCTTCGTGTCAAAGTCTTATCACAGGAAGCCTGAGAGCTGGAATCGGAATTATATTTCTATTTTTTTTTTAGGCCCTTGCTACAAAGAAGTTGCATTTCCTCCCTCAAGTTGGTTGTCTGCTGTTTGCAACTGATACTGTGCACAGCAGTGCAGCACCTGTGTTTCATGAAAACGTGTGAAAACTGTTTTCAAAAATGCATGCTGTCTAGATAAAAAGAAAACTGTAAAAAATATGTTTGGTTACCACTTCGTAGGGCCTATTGAATTTGTCTGTAAATGTGAATCTAATTGTCATCTATTTCTACTAGAGCCTTCCGTGAACATTACATTTCCCTTAGTCAGCTATAGCAGAATATATTCCTGTGTTCACACAGGAATCATAAGAATAAATAATGACCAGTTGTTTATTTAATAATTTAGATTTCTTCTTGATGGACCATTAGAAGAAATAAGCAAAGCCAAAGGTACAGAAAATGTCATTCATTGCCAGTGAAGGGAAAAGGAATGTTTTTACTGAAGTGTTACAAACAGCTTCCTGGTTTTGAATCATGACTACTGATTATTCTCCTGTTCTTCATTTGTAATCAGAGAAAGTCTCCTTTATTACCTGTTCTTGTTACTGTGGGATTGGCATAAAAATCTTACCACTTGTGCAGTTGAATTTGAGGGCTGAGGAACCTTTACAACTTGGGTTAGAGGTGTCAGACTTAAATTGCACTTGTTGCAGAAAAAACTATTCAATTCTTTATCCAATGGCAGGGATAAACAACATATTATTTTGATAAATTCAGTAACTTGATGTTCATGGTTGATAGCTCCCGTCCTTCTCCTGGTTTTTCTCCTTCAGTGATTTGAGTGTCCAGTGTTCATTTGATGGGTTGACCAGTATGGTTTTTAAAAATAATTTTGTATTAATTTTGATTAACAGTTGTCAAAGAGAAGGGTCTATTTTCACAACTCAGATAAAGAAATTTGCAGTTAATTAGGAAAATGCACATAAAAATGCCAGATGAATATTCCTGAAGAACAGCTCCCATAAATATATCTCCCCTAATTAATTTTAATTTCTCTAACTCTCTACCTAATTAGTCCTATCCCTGGACTTCACAGATTTTCATCCTATAGCCTCTGCCTATTTTCTGAGACTTTATTCTACTTTTTTTCTGTACTGTATGTACAGCACAAATTTGGTGATTCTTAATCCTTGCTGCACATCAGAATCACATGGAAATCTTCAAACAAACAAGCATGAATGCCCTGGGTCCACCACATGCTAATTGGAAGTGAATTTGAGGATGAAACACAGGCATCAGTTTGATATGTGTGTGTTTGTGCAGGGAGGGTTTTTCCTTATTTTAGTTATCTATTGTTACAAATCCAACCACCCCCAATGCTTATTTATATAAAACAGGATACATTTATTATGCTCCCAGTTCTGTGGGCCAACTGTTCTGACAGGGAACAGCACTGGCAGTGTGCCTTTACTCCATGATGTCTAGCATTTTGTCTGGGACAACTCACATGGCTAGGAATGTCTCCAGGAGCTAGGGGTTGGAGTCGTCTGGAGGCTTCCTTATTGACATTCCCGCTGTTGAGGCTGGAATAATGCAGAGGCTCAGCTTAGCTAGACCTGTAAGCCAGGTGTCTACATATACCTTTCCACATAGCTTGGTCTTCCTCAAAGCATGGTGGCTGAAAGTAGAAAAACTTCCTACATGGAAGTTCAGGAACTCAGGAGCAAATCCACTGTAAAAAGTGGAATTGCAAAGGCTTTTATGCACCTAGCATCACTTGTGTTCCATTTTACTCATCGAAGCTGTCACAATCTTTCAGATTCAAGGAAAGGGGACCCATCTCTCTATAGGAAGAATATCAATGAATTTGTGGGCAAATTTTAAAGTTGCCACACACCTCAGGTGATTCCAATGTACAGGCAGAGCTGAGAACAACTGGATTCATTTTTTTTTTAAAGCACCCATCTACAAAGCAGCAGTCGGACTTGGGTGAAGTGAATGAGACACTTAGAGCACAAAATTTAAGAAAGTCACTCAGGATCATGAGAGCGCAGGTAGGGCCTGAGAGCAAGTGCTTCCTTCCATTCTGTGCTCAAAGTGCCCCACTTGCCACACCTAGTTCTGACCCTGCTACAGAGCAACTGTGAACCATTAGAGTGAGGGGGACTTGGATTCCTAGACTAGTCAGCGCTTTAGTATTGGGATTTGCAAAGCCCAGGTAGGATCTGGGATTCTGTATATTTACAGGAATCCCCACTAGGCTACTTCCAGCTTCCATGTGCTTTCCTGGTGCCATGCCGTTGCTTATGCTGTTCCCTCCGCCTGGAAGTATTTTCTTTCTATTTCTATCAAGTATGGAATATCTACTGATTTTTAAGGTCCATTTCATATACTGCCTTTTATATGAAGCTTTTCTTGGTCCCCACAGCCAGATTGTAACCGTCCCTCCTAAGAAACCCATAGCACATTTACATGCCTTTAAGACATTCACATGTTGATCAGCACTTTGGTTGTTTGCGGGCTTGTCTTATTGAAAGAACATGTTTACTTTCCTGTGAAGGACACAAAAAGGAGATGTGGATCCTCTCTATCGGTTTCCACTGGCAGACGCAGAGTCTTGTGTGTAGACAAGGCTTTCTCTTCTGCCTTTTCTTGCTCCCAGATAGCTCAAGTTTGTAACCGACACATACGCATTTTAGATTCCCAATAAACTGGATCTCTTTCCTGATGAAAGTTGTGGTCAACTTCCTATTTTTACAGGCTTCACAGAGGCCCTCACATATGGAATAACTACTCTGGTTTAAATGGTTAAACACAGATAAGGACCGCATCTTTATCCTGACTTTGGAAAACCGCATTGTTGAACGTTACCTAACAATCCTTGGCCCAGAGCAAACGCTGTGAAACCTACTCTGGGCAGAATTCATAGCACCGCCTTTGTCAGCAGCACTGCCAAAGGTAAGCCTCAGAACCCTCTGTGGTGAGACCACTATGACCATTTTACTGAGGAGGAAAACTGAGGCTTACAGGTTTAGTAAGTTCTTAGAGAGCAAGATAACACGGAATGGCTCAATCCCTACCCCAAACCCGCTGCTCCCTGCTTGGTGGTACCCATGATCCTCGCCTCTGCCTTTGGGAAGGGTAAGGGAGAGAGGCCGCTGGGACCAAAAGCAAAGCGAGTAGAACCTGTCAGAATTCTTTCCTACTTATGGTATCCACTCTGAGGTGAGGCTGGGGTGTCCTTACTTTGCGCTTTGGCTGCTCAGGACAAACGCCCTGCCATCCGTTCCCTCTCTCTCTCCGAAAACCCTCCTCCGTCCCTGTACTTGGAGCCATCGTTGGGTGGGCAGGGGCCCCCAGGTTACCTCCAGCCGTGGCCAATGGCCGTGCCGGGGGCAGAGCCCGCTCCCCTCCGCCCGTTGCTAAGTGCGAGGATGACACGGATCCAGACGCCGTCAGCCGCGAGAAGGGAGAGGCGAGAGTCGGAGCGCGTGGGAGCGCAGAGGCTGGAGGAGGGAGGGGGACCCCGAGCGCACAGAGCGCGGAGGGAGGCGCGCGCGGGAGCGAACATCCACCCGGATCCTGAGCCAAAGCAGCAGCTGCGGCCGCGCCCTTGCCGGAGCCCGTGCGTCCGCCTAGCCCCGCTCCGCCCGCAGTGGTCAGGGCTGCAGAGGATGGAGGATTCCCAGGAGACATCGCCATCCTCCAACAACTCCTCGGAGGAGCTCAGCTCTGCCCTGCAGCTGTCCAAGGGCATGTCCATCTTCCTCGACGTAAGTACAGATGGCAGAAGCTAGACGGGTGCTTCCCAGCATCTTTCTTTTCACCTCCCCAAAGGAAGGGGTTCGGTTCAGGTGCTGACCAGCCAATGCTTTGTCCCTAGAACACGGGCGAGAACTACTTCCTTTGCCTCCAGAAAACACCGATGCAAATGAAGAACAACTGTCCCTTAACTTGCAGCTAGGGCTGTCCCAGACCTGCAGCTTGTGGCTTAACAACCCTTAAGAAAATTACAAAAGTTAGATTTTCCAACAGGCTGGGTTTCATAGGGACACTATTGCAAATACAACAGTCAACATTTGCATGCATAGGACATTTTAAAGGGGCGCAAGGTGTGCGGGGGTGAGGTGGGGACACTGTCCCAACTCATCTCTAATGCGCCCTATTTGCAGCCTCCACCCTCATGGATGCGCTCAAGCAACCCAGCGAGGGAAGCAGCAGAGATTGAGAGGCCCTCGCCACCCTCCCCCAGGCCCCCTTGGAAAACAATTACTTTGAGCATATTTGTTTTTCTTTCTACAGGGGTGAGAAAGATCATTTTCATAATTATTCTTTTTGTCACTGCCACCTTTTCTATTTTCCCTTTTTCTTCCCTGATATTCTCCTTCTCTGTACCTCTCCAAGTTGCAATTACCATTGTCATCTTTATCAATTCTAGCTTTTGACTGTCCCTTTGGTCCTATTTCTCACTTCGGTATCGACTGCCTGCCTTCATTACTCTGACCTGATCACATCCTTTCTTTTCTTTCTGTGCTGTTTTTCTTCCAATATGCTGTGGTTTCTGTCTTTATGGCACTTTTATTTCTTATTTATTTATCGATTTTGTTTCCTCACCGTCCTGCTGTTTCTGTTCTCTGCATTTTTCCCTCTGTTGCCCATCTCTTTTCTCTGCTTCAGGGCTTCTCTCAGCTACTTGCCCAGCTCAGGGCTCTCCCAGCCCCTCAGTTGTCACATTCATGCTGTTGCCCGAGGTCATGTCTAGCTCAGTGGGGACAATTCTGGCTGCTTCTTATTGAGGCATGATAGAAAATGGCAAAGGGTATAGAGGAGTGCTATGTGCTCTGTCTTCTACCCTTCTCTGAGTTATCCTTTCTTATTATAATCAAAATGAGTGGGAGATGGGCCAGAGGCCAGATACATTTGTTCATGGAGAGATAAAAATATGAGGAAATCAAGTTATTAGTATCATCATGGTGAGGCAGAGATAAAGAGGTTAGGAAGACGCAAAGAACTCTCCTAAGTTTATTTTGAATGGATTGGCCAGAATTCTTTTTAACTCTAGGGAAATAAACTCCTATCAATAATTCAACCTGTTGTAAGGCAAATGATAGAAGCAAGGTTCAACTGTATGTACTGGCAGACTTCACCCCTTATCACCTGGTGGCTGCAGTTGGAGATCCAGGCATTCTGGAATGGTCACCTCCTTCCCACCAGATCTCAGGTGGGTGATTCCTATTGAGCCATTCAATCAGATGTTGAAGTATCTTATCCTTCATGAGAATTTATCTCTGCCTTTGGCCAATCAGATGATGTTATTGGTGCTGATAGCTTAACAGACTGATATTATTTCAAGTTTTGCTGTTCAGGGCCATAAAGCCCTTGAGGAGGTGAGCTGGGAGAAGAGAAGGGCACCACAACACACCTTAAAAGTCAGGGCCCATGGAAATCATGTCAGTTATGAGGCTGACAAGTAACCATGAAGTTGATTGAAAGGGAACAACTGGGGCCTCCATTCATTCTGACCTGATCTTCACTCCATCGCACATCGACATCAAATGCTTCCCTGTGCTTTTTAAAAAGCAGTTCACAAACCCTGGTGATAGTGTGGAGATGAATGGATTAAAACTATACAAATGGAAAGTCATCTTCCTGACTCATACACCAGCCATAGCTTAAGTGTTCAACGGCAATGTTTTTAAAAAGAGAAAATTAAAATTTCATTTTTTATTATGTATGCATGATTGTTTTCAAGTCTGTAAACAAACAGCATCAGACTTGTACTAAAAGAACTTGTAGTCTATTAATAGGGTGCTCTTGCTTTTTTATATTTCAGGGATTTAAAAATAAAAATATGAAACTGATTCTATATGAGAAGTTTTGACATGCTTGTCAGTAAAATGCTAGAGTCTACAAAAAACACCTGCCGTTGGATTTTGTCTCAAATGGAAAAGATTTTGTTTACACTTTTCTTTGAGTTATTTTGTGAAAAATCTAACACTGATGAAATATGTGATATGAAAAATGATTTGTTACTTAAGAATTTGTGAATTATTCATTTCTGGATCATATGCTTTTAGCAAAATAAAATGTGAAATATACATGCATCACTTTATTAGATTTAATATATTCTAGTGGCACTAGCAAGGAAGATTACTTTTAAAATTCTCTTCATATTATAATAAATAGGTGATAGATATTACCTGTTCCAAACTGGAACAAGTAATTATCTGTGTGGCCTCTGTGTCATACAAATAATTTCCAAATTTGAGGAAAACTTTGATTTCTAGAACTTTTTATTGCAATGTCACTGGAATAATCATTTAAGAAAGGATGAAACTGCTATTGAGGATACTATTAATGACATGATACACATGACCAGCTGGTTAGAAACTAGAGAGAGATTTTAACAAGAAAATCAGAGACAGATTTGCCACAACTGTTGGCTTTTGCTCACTATCCTCTCCAAATCAGCAATAGTAATGTCTATGATACTTCTGTTGTGAGTATGAAATAAGAGTTCATAGTCTAGAAAATGGAAACAAAAAGCGTTCCATAAATTTAAATTATTATGGTTATTTCAGTGTTCCACACTGAGTGGATAAGTAACAGCAACAGTAGCTAAATCCACAAACTGATATGGGGACTATTTCTTCATAAATCTAATTTATATAACTGCCTTGCTAGAATATGACAGAATTAATTATCAGTTCATCATAAATACTCTTGAATACCTGTTGGGGGCTTAGAAAACCTACCATTGGTGCCAAGGTATGCCAGTACATTGAGGCTGGAGCGAGCATTTGCACAGAGCATGCCACAGGAAAGGGACTGAACTGGGTCCTGGCAACACAGGGGGCCAGGGGGATGACTGTTGCTTTTCCTTTTACACCAGTGGACTATCATTTCCCAGCTTGTTGCATTCCAGCTAACAGAGGAGGAACTCTAGTTTGGAAAACTAGTCCGTATAGCATACGTCTCCTCTTTTGAGTCATTACATTAATCAACTCCACTACTCTGCAAAGGGAGAAAAACAAACCTTCAACTCACTCCCAAAAGCAAGATAAATTCCCAAATGAAATTAGTTTGGGAACAACTTCGCCCACCCAATACCACTTTCCTTGCCCATCAGTTTTCTTTTGATTTTCAACTAGAAGAGAAGTGACTATTCCTCACTTCACTGCTGAAGTGGGAAGGAGGCTGAGAGGTTGTGAAGGGGAGGAATGACTTTACTGCTTATCTTCCCTTCTTTCCTTCATCTAAGCATGCACACTCATGTACATTCTGAACACAAGATACAGTGTGTAGACAGGAACTTGGTGAAAAGAAGAATTAGTTTCTCTTCACAAGGGTACTTAATGAAGTATCTGAAGCCCTGCATATGCTTATTTATATGACGTGTGAGATGGACAGAGGACTGTCAAAGCAGAATGAGGCTTCCAGATGCAATGGTTCTGTGAGTGAATTCTGTTATAGCCACACACCACCCATCTCACCTTGACACACACACACACTTGCTCATTTGAGTGAGATCATCCAGTTCAGGAAATGGCAGTTAGCCCCATCATTGTCTACCCTCATTGGTAAGGCAATTGTCACTCTTGTAGTTATAGGAACCAGCAGAAATTAGAAAAAAAACTTAATGCATGCTGCGCTTAATACCTAGGTGATGGGTTGATAGGTGCAGCAAACCATCATGGTACACATTTACCTATGTAACAAACCTGGACATCCTGCACATGTTCCCTGGAACTTAAAAAAATTATTATTATTATTTTTGAGACAGAGTTTCTCTCTTGTTGCCCAGGCTGGAGTGCAATGGCTCCATTGCAGCTCACCGCAACCTCCACCTCCCTGGTTCAAGTGATTGTCCTGCCTCAGCCTCCTGAGTAGTTTGGATTACAGGCATGCGCCACCATGCCTGGCTAATTTTGTATTTTTAGTGCAGACAGGGATTCTCCATGCTGATAAGGCTGGTCTCGAACTCCTGACCTCAGGTGGATCACCTGCCTCGGTCTCCCAAACTGCTGGATTACAGGCATGAGCCACGGTGCCCAGCCAAAATAATTATTTTAAAAAAGAAAAAAAAGTAAAAGTTAGTCTCACTGCTATCATACATTAAAAATTGTTTGCCCACACTGGACCTACCCTAGGCAACATTGAGAAGATGAACGTGTGCTAATTCCATCTCTCCATCCATCTTTCAGTCCTGCTTCCTCACATCCAGTTTCAGGGCAACTAGTGGCCCAGTAGTGAAACTACCTGCTGGAAGTCCGAACCCACGTACCCTGACTCAGACACTTGCCTTCCCTGGGTGGTGGGACTCCATGTTCTAGATGTGTCCTGGGTCCCTGCCTTATATTCCAGTTTCTCAGGAATATACAAAGGGATTATTTCACCTCGTTATCAAATCTTAATCTAATGCCTGGTAGGAGGCACTGAGAAATATTAGTTCAGTAAATGATGATTGTGTCCATTTTTTAATGCTTCAAAGAAAACATTTGCCTTTTAACACCTTCCTTCAATAACTGAAAGTGATAAATAAGGAATTTTAGTCAAAACCATCAAATAAATTTTGATATAAAGGAATCTATTTGATAACCTTTAAATTGTAGCAAAAACACAGTATTACCTGTCTTCAAATTTTGAGCCTGACCATAATATTTAAATTTGTTTACCATCCATCTAGTAGTAGCAACCTTAAGATCAGCTGACACAGATTATTCTGGTACCATAACATAATGAGCTTGATTCTCATCTGCAGTACATTTTTTATTAGCCCATGGACTCAGACAAAATTTGGAACAGAGACAGTTCTGTTCATATTTAGTTACAAAGAACTGTCTTAATAACAAAAACTGCCGTTTTGATTTCATCTCTAAGAAGCTAAATGCTACTTGAGATTGTTCTTTATGAAATGAAATGAACAGAAGTCCTGGGTCTAACTCTGTGGTGTATGATTATTCCTATTCTAGTTACTTTGAATTCCTGAGGACAAAATACAGCTTGAAATAGAATCTTAGAGTGAATCAAAAGTAAGAAATAGGATGTGTTTCATTTCTCCCTGACTCTCAGCTGGGGATCCATGGTTGCAGAGGACAGGAAGAAGCTGGTTGTGATGAAAGAATGAATCCTCAAAATCCCCACTAGCAATTACCTCTATAGAGGAAAAAAGAATCTGGGTCTCATTTTGCTTTAAGCATAGCTCTTACTATTGAAAGCAGTCCTCCGGCAGTAATTACATCAATTTAGTAAAAAGGATCATCTTCTTCTCCATGCAAGTCTAGGTGATACATACCTGTTTCTGAAAAAGTTTCATGAGTGAGATCTTTAGTGGTAATACTAGTGTCTTATAATAAAACACACTGTGGCAATGATTAGACTTATCTGTACCTCATTTCCGTGAAGTCGGCAGAATGAAAGAAGGATAACGTTTTTGTAGTAGAAAGCGGTAAAACAGACAACTTGGGAATAAAAATGATTGCTCATGTTTCAAGCTGGCCAGCAAAAAGTGACAATCTAAATATAAAAATAGCTCTGGTTATTTAACTATAACTACAAGTTACTTAAGAAAAAAAATCCTCAAGGGCCCCTTCCAAGTAATTAAAATTTGTCTTTGCAATATGCTAGTGGGACATCCTCTTTGGTACTGTATATAACATAACTCTGTAGTGTGTTATCCAGATCATTTTCTATTAGCATGCCTATCAGGGCTAACTTTATTGCAGCTAGCAGAAAAAAATCATACAAACTGTCTTAAGATTATTTTTGAAATAATTTATTGGCTCCTATAATGAAAAAGCAGAGATCATCTCATCAAGATTGCTTAATCAGAGACTCAGGGAGTGCTATCTGGATCCGCCTTCTTCAAGTCTCTGAACACTGCTTTTTTGGGTGTTGATTCTTTCCAGGTTATATATTGCACTAATTTCCTAGGGCTGCTGTAACAAACTACCACAATAGAATGTACTCTCCACGGTTCTGGAGGCGAGAAGGGCAAAATCAAGCTTTTAGCAGGATGGTGCTCCCTGGGAAGGCTCCAGAGAGGAAACTGTGTCACAATTCTTCTCTTGCTTCTAATAGCCCCTGTCAGTCCTTTGGCATCCTTGGCTTTCAGCTGCACCATGCCAATACCTACCTCTTTGATCATATGATTTCTACCATCTATTTCTGCATCTCTGAATTTCTCTCCTTATAAGGTCCCCATCATTGGACTTAGGGACCACCCAATCCAGCTATATTTTATGTTAATATGATTATCATATGAGCAAATCCTATTTCTTCTCTTTTATAATTTAAACTTTTATTTTAGATTCAGGGGGCATATGTGCAGATTTCTTACATGGGTATATCACATGATGGTGAGATTTGGGGTAGAAATGATTCCATCATCCAGGTAGTGAGCATAATACCCAACAGTTAGTTTTCCAACCTTTTTCCTCAACCTTTTCCTTCTGTTAGTCCCTAGTGTGTGTTGCTGCCATCTTTATGTTCATGTGTACCCAATGTTTAGCTCCCACTTATAAGTGCGAATATGCAGTGTTTGGTTTTCTGCTTCTGCATTAATTCACTCAGGAAAATGGCCTCCAGTTGCATCCATGTTACTGCAAAGGACATGATCTTGTTCTTTCTTATGGCTGTGTAGTATTCTATGATGTATATGTACCATATTTTCTTTATCCAATAGACCATTGATGGGCATTTAGGTTCATTTAGCATTTTTGCAATTGTGAATAATGCTGCAATGAATATAAGAGTGCCATGTGTCTTTTTGGTAGAATGATTTATTTTCTTTTGGATATATAGCCAGTAATGGGATTGCAGAGTCAGATGGTAGTTCTGTTTTAAGTTCTCTGAAAAGTCTCCAAACTGCCTTCCACAGGATGGACTAATTTACAACCCCACCAACTGTGTATGGGCATTCCCTTTTCTCTGTAGCAGCTCCAGCATCTGGTTGTGTTTTTTGTTTTTTAACTTTTTGATAATAGCCATTCTGACAGATGTGAGATGATAGCATATTGTGGTTTTGATTTGCAATTCTCTGATGATTAGTGATGGTGAGCATTTTTTTCATATGTTTTTTGGCCACTTGTATGTCTCCTTTTGAGAAGTGTCCGTTCATATCTTTTGCCCACTTCTTAATGGGGTTGTTTTTGTTTTTTGAAATAAGTTCCTTACAGATTCCGTATATTAGTACTTTGTTGGATGCATAGTTGGTGAATATTTTCTCCCATTCTGTAGATTATCTGATTACTCTGTTTTTACTCTGTTGATGGTTTCTTTTCCTGTGCTCTAGCCCTTTAATTTAATTAGTTCCCACTTGTCAGTTTTAGTTTTTGTTGCAATTGCTTTTGAGAACTTAGTCATAAATTTTTTCCTAAGGCCAATTACTTCTTAATGTCCAGAATAATATTTTCTAGGTTTTCTTATAGGATTTTTGTAGTGTGAGGTCTTATATCTAAATTTTTAATCCATCTTGAGTTAATTTTTGTTGATAGTATTAGATAGTGCTCCAGTTTCATTCTTCTGCATATGACCTACTAGTTATTCCAGCACCATTTATTGAATAGGGAATCCTTTACCCATTATTTATTTTTGTTAACTTCATTGAAGATCAGATGGCTGTAAGTGTACAGCTTTATTTCTGCATTCTCTATTCTGTTCCATTGTTGCATCTGGTTTTTTTGTTGTTGTTGTTGTTGTTGTTGTTCTAGTACCATGCTGTTTTGGTGGCTGTAGCCTTATTGTATAGTTTGAAGTCAGGTAATGTGATGCCTCCTGCTTTGCTCTTTTTTTTTTTTAGAATTGCTTTAGCTATTCAGGCTCCATTTTGGTTCCATGTAAATTTTAGAACAGTTTTTTCTAATTCTGTAAAAAATGACATTGGTAGTTTGATAGGAATAGTATTGAATGTATACATTGCCTTGGGTGGTATGGCCATTTTAACAATATTTATTTTTCCACTTCATGAGCATGGAATGTTTTTCCATTTGTATGTGTCATTGTTGATTTCTTTCTGCAGTGTTTTGTAATTCTCCTTGTGGAGGTCTTTCCCTTATTTGGTTAAATGTATTCCTAGGTATTTTATTTTTTGTATGGCTGTTGTAAATGGGATTGTGTTCCTGATTTGGCTCTCAGCTTGAATTTTATTGCCGCATAAAAATACTACTGATTTTTGTACCTTTATTTTGTGTCTTGAAACTTTATTGAAGTCATTTATCAGTTCCAGGAGTCTTTTGGTGGAATATTTAAAGTTTTCTAGGTATAAGATTATATCACCAGTGAAAAGAGATAATTTGGCTTCTTATTTTCCTATTTGGATGCCTTTTATTTCTTTCTCTTGCCTGATTGCTCTGGCAAGGACTTCCAGTACTATGTTGAATAGGAGTGGTGAGAGTGGGTGTCTTTGTTTTGTTCTAGTTCCAGTTCCAGTTCTAGTTCTAGCATTCAGGGGAATGCTTCCAGCTTTTGCCTGTTCAGTATGATGTTGGCTGTGGGTTTGGAATAGATGGCTTTTATTATTTTGAGATATGTTCCTTCAATGCCTAGTTCGTTCAGAGTTTTTATCATGAAGGAATGTTAGATTTTATTGAGGGCTTTTCCTCCCAAACCCCTATTTCCAGATAAAGTTACATTCACAGATACTGAGCATTAGTACTTCAGCATTTAGTTTTGGAGGACACAATTCAACCTACAATATATCCAATAACAAAATGACTGATAGCAATGCATTGACTATATATTCCCAAGTTCAAAGCCAGCAGAAGGTATAGTATGTCCCTCTCCTAACCACTCAAGCAAAACCATGGTTTGTCATTCACTGGCCCTAATGTGCTCATGTCTGAGCAGTCACTGTTTCTCAGACATGAGTGCTCTGCCCAACACTGGAGCACCTAGGCCAAGCAAGCAGGAAAGGTTGGCTTCCCAGAGAACATTAGAAATCATTACTAAAAAATAATAGATACTGGATAGCCAAATACTTCTTATACATCAAGACAATTTAAATGCATCCAAAATAATATGATTAATAAAGTGTAAATAAAGTAGATATAGTATAGACATGTGGGCTACTGTTTGCCCATGATGTATTATTTTTCTTTTATGTTTTGTTTAATCCCAGTTTTATTGAAGTAAGGTTGACTTACATTAAAGCACACGTGTGTGAAGTGTAAACTTGATGAGTTTTAACATATATGAAACCATTATCACAATCAAGATAGTAACTCTATCACCTGCAAAAGTTTTCTCACATCCACTTGTAATCCACCCTGCCCTGCCCTGCCCTGCCCGTTCCTAGGAACCTTAATCTGCTTTCTGTCCCTATAGATTAGTTTGCATTTTTAGTAATTTTATATACATGGAATTACAAGTAGATGCTCTTTTGTGTCTAGGTTATCTACTCAGCCTAATTAGTTTTAGATCTATCCAAGTTGTTGTGTCAACAGCTCATTCATTTTTATTGCTCAGTAGTATTCTATTGTATGGCTATAACACAGTTTGTTTCTCCATTCATGGTTTGTTTATCCATGGACATTTGGGTTGTTTTCAGGTTTTAGATATTATAAAGAAAGATCTTAATTGGGAAACCCTTAAAATTATACTGTATTTTATTTAATCTTGGATAAATTATGTGTAGGTGTAATGTTCACTGCAATATTTATTTAAAATGGTGATAATTTTTTTATCTTTTTCCTTTCCAGATACTGAGGAGAGCAGACAAAAATGGTGAGATGAAAAATCTACAGTTTCTATTTATTAATCTCTTACATTTTAGACTACCTTATAAAGAATAATAAGGAAAAAGGGGAGAGTGCTGGAAAATGACATATAAAATACCACCTTATTGTACTAGTGATCATTTTAGGTAACTTTTAGGCCCTAAATATTCATAAGAAGTTGGCAGAAAAATTTACATTTGACAGGAATGTTTATGCCTTTGAAGTGAGGAGCTCTGCTATATTTGAGCTCTGGCTTTTCCTTTTCATGCTTTAAAAAATAATTTTGCAGCAGTAACAGCTTCTATTCATTGAGTGTCTACTGTGTGCCAGGCATTGGGCCAAGTGCTTTGTGTATATTATGTCCTAGAATTATTAAGATACAAAGCTGAGACCGGACCCCAGGTCTGTATGACACCCAAGTCTGGACTCTCCACACTGAACTTTATGGTAGCCTTGGGGATGCTACTGCACTGCAGGAGGGCTGCCTGGAAACCTGCATTGGCAGTTTATCTCTACCCCATCGTTCCTGGACACTGCTTTCCCATTTGAAATGTATGCATTGGAAGTGATCATCTGTAGTGACAGAGAAGTAGGAGATGCAAACTCCAAAATAAAAACTTGCTCTGTTGATTTAATGATGACTGCACAAAGTCTAATTGGAAGCTGTCATAAGCAGTATCTTTTCACTCTATTATTCCACTAGAAACTTTGTCCCAGAGAACACCAAATCAAAACTTATTTTTTTTTTTCCTGCTATATTGTAAGTACTCTGGTAGAGGTATATGCTTAACAAGAATTTCTTGACAAATTTAGGATACAAAGGGTTTTTTCCCTTTTTTTGGAATCCCATTTCTTATCTATGGGGAAAGGCTACAGGCAGAGTCCAGATCTGACAGTTTAAGACATATGTTGTGGTCTATGTCACCCTTCATCAGGCAGAGCAAGAAAAACTTGACTGACAAGACACACATTTCTACACAAAAGAAGATTGTTAATCCAAGGAACAATGTAATAGTGTCCAAGTCCCAATAATATTTAATTGTGCTTGGTCATCAAAAGATTTTCTCAGACTATATTGTGCTGATTGCTATATTGTCAGTTAAATGTGCTTTTTGTTTCCACTTGAAGCATTTCATTACTTTGTTTTTAGTTTTAGTTTTTGCTTTTTTTGAAAGAGCGTTGCTCTCTCACCCAGGCTGCAGTGCAGTGGTGTGATCTGGGCTCACTGCAACTTCTGCCTCCTTTGTTCAAGCAGTTCTCCTGCCTCAGCCTCCCGAGTAGCTGGGACTAGAGGCGCATGCCACCACGCCCGACTAATTTTTGTATTTTTACTAAGGACGATGTTTCACCATGTTGGCCGGGCTGGTCTTGAACTCCTGACCTCAAGTGATCCACCCTCCTCAGCCTCCCATAGTGCCAGGATTACAGGCATGGGCCACTGCACCCAGCCCATTTGATTACTTTTAAATACGGAAATAGTGACGGCATCATTTTGTCTTCTCATCTCATCCTTCCATCTTTTGCCTGATATCCAGCCCCAGGGATGCCTGATATACAATTGATTAGCCCACTTGTCTCTATGCCACCTGCGCTGTATTTCAGTGCTGTATCCATCTGAGAAATGCTTTTGCTCCCTCTCCACCCAGGCTCCTGGTTTTCTCAGGCTACACTTTCATTTTCTAGACCACAAATCTCTGATTTAGGGCCACTCTTAACTTTGTATGTATTTCTCTTCTTTCCATCAAAGTTAGCATAATCCTTAGTCAGAAAAAAAAGCATTGAACAAAAGAATTCACATGATTCAATGGCTTATGATAACCTCAAATACCATGCTGCATGAAGTGGTCACTTGCACTGGCAGACCCATGTCTCATATTTCCTCACCTGCCCCTTCCGCAACAGACACCTCTTCCCCCCTTACCGCCTCTCCGAATGCCCATCCCAACATGCTGTCATACTACCTGCCTTTCTGCTTTTATCTTTCACAATCTTCCACATGTACCCTCCTCTGCAGCTGCTGAAGCACTCAATCCCTGGGGCACCCCCCATCTACCAAACTGCTATGATGTTGCCTTGCTGTGACCTCCGCCTCCTACAACTTTCCACCCTCAGTCAGCTTGAGAACACTCATGCTTTGCTATTCCTGCTCAAAAGGCACCTTATCTGGGAAACCTCCCCCGGTTCCTCTTCTTGTGCTCTCAACACTTTAGCACATATTGATTATTGTCCTCAAAGTGGAGACTGCAGTTGTTGGCTGGAGATTGTACTTCTCTAAGCCAAACGTGCCCCTCTAAGGCAAGGAACTTGTGTTACAAGTAGAAAGTAGGCCCAGCTAGTGCTACGTGCTCAATAGATGTTTGTTTAATGAATTAAGAAGAAAATACAGCATATGTCCTATTCAGCCTTAAAAGAAAGAAGAAATTTTGTCATTTGTGACAAGATGAATGGAATTGGAGGACATTATGCTAAGTGAAATTAGTCAAACAGAAAGACAAATACTGCATGTTCTCACTTCTATGTGGAGCCTAAAACAATTGAACTCATAGAGGCAGTGGGTAGAATGGTAGTTACAGAGGCTGGGGAGTGAAAAGAGTGGGGTGGTGATAGTCGAAAGGTACAAAGCCTCAGGAGGAATAAGTTTAATTTTTTTTTTTAAGATCAATTGCACAGCATGATGAGTATAGCTCATCATTGAGTTCTGTACATTTTAGTATCACTGAGAGTTAATTTCTTCTAATGTTCTCATCACCAAGAAATCTCAAATATTTGAGGTGATAGAGATCTTAGTTAGCTTAATCTTTCCATATTATATTTAAAAATTATAAAATCACTTTGTATCCCATAAATAAATACAACTATAATTTGTCAGTGTATAATAAAAATTTAAAAAGGATTGAGGATGGTTTGCTCCATTATTTCTCTCTCTTCTATGTCTACTTTCCCCCTACCTTTCATCCCACCTGACTCTTCTCCCTCATTCTCAGTGTAAAGTTGGAGGGAGGCAGAGTCAAGCAGGTTTGGATTTAAACCACAAGTATGCAACCTCGTAACCTTTTAAAGGTATGCCCCTAGTAACCTTGTGAAGAGCATAGATAATGACATCTACTATGTAATGTGGTAATTATGAATAATAAATGAGGGACTATCTGTAAAGTTGCCAGGGAAATGCCTGGAACATAGTAACAACTAAACACTTGCTCATTTTACTGCTGTTATGATTAGTATTATCTCCATTGCTACTGAAAGCTTGAGCTGTTTTTTGTGCTGTGATGACTTGGTTATCTGAGATATTTTTTAACATATTAGTTATTTCCATTGCAGTGGAGCTTAGTAGAAAAGAAAAATAAAGCTATTTACCATATATGCAATATTTAAAAGGGAAAAAGATCTTGGAAAATCTAATGTAAATTAGAAGATACAAGCATAAGAAAGTAAGCATCTCTCTGTACCATGTGTTCACCGCATTCTGTATTTGCAAATAAACAGCTGTTACATGTATTTCAGCTCTTAGTAACAGACCCTTATGTGATAGAATCCCTTGTGGACAGCATAATTGGTGACAGAATAACGAAAGGAAGAAGAGGCAATAGGCGGTATAATTGTTCGCCTGCCCAGAGGACAGATTTAGCTTTTGGAATCTATCTGACATCTGACAAAAAAAGAGAAGCTGCTGGGGGCAGGGGGAGGGGGAGGATACACAATTAGTGATTAGCTAAAATGATGGTATCTTTGAGAGATTTTTTTTGTTTTTTTTTTTTAATCATAGGCTAGGATCCTAACCATAAAGATAGACCACAAAATAGGGTTGCTTAGGAGAGATGCTAGTGCTTTGATCCAAAGAGCCCCAAATTCAAGCTTTCAGAAATGTAAAACTTCTGAGAAAGTTTATTTACGGGTTGAATGAAAATGGAAATGATATGTGGGTATTTATAAAATTTGCAAAAATATTTTTAAAATTTAAATATATTTTATTTTAAAATATTTAATTGAGAAAGGTCAAATGTATTCAAGGTACGTAATATAATGATTAGATACTTGTATATATTGTGTAATGCTAACTACAACCAAATTAATTAAAACATTCATCACCACCCATCATGTACATTAAAGCCCCAGAATTTGTTCATCTTATAACTGAAAGTTTGTACCCTTGAACATCATCTCCCATTTCCTCCATGCCAAGCCCATGGCACCCGCCATTGTACTCTCTGTCTCTACGAGTTCAGCTTTTTCAGATTCCACATATAAGTGAGATTGCACAGTATTTGTTTCTCTGTCTGTAGGCAAGAATGTGTTTGAAATCTTAGAGGCAAAATGAAAAGCTTCATAGTAGTGAATAGCACCATCAGATTCCTCTTGTTGACTTGCACTTGCTAAGATCTGCTGTCATTCTTGATCAGTAAGTAGGAAGGCTGTATGGGTGGCACTTTTGATCCCTGTTAAATCACTGTCCTCTTTAAGAGATTGTTATAGTTCTCCTCAGGCCTTTAGTCCAGTCCAGCAGTCTGTACATATTAAATTTGAGGGCAGAGATGGTGCCTATTTCATATATCCCCAGGTCCACCATGATGAGCATAATGGCTGCTGCAACACAGGCGTTCATAAATATTTGTGAATTATTTTTAGGAAATGCATAACCAACAATTTCACTGAAGAAATATAATCATATATATAATCTAAGCAAATCAAGCACTGTTGTTGATTACCTGTTTATTAATTAATAATGTTCAATAAAATGTATGGAGGATATATTATGAGGTCTGTCTCACTTCATATTTGGTAATTTTTTTTCACTTTGTTGTATATGCACCTATATGTGTATTTCAGATTACAAATATACAAATATAACTATAGTTATAGCCTGAATTTGTATACATCTTGAATATGATGCTCTGATGCTCCAATATGTGGTAGCTTAATTGATTTAAAGCATCTGATGCTTTCTTGGTAGGCTGAATTATGACTGAATGACTAACACACCTCCAGAAAATAATGTTGGCAATGAAAATTCCTAGCCTAAGAATAGTATTTGTGTGTTTAGAATATTTGTGTATTTAGAGATATTTTAAAGACGTCATTGGATTATGATCAATTCATTTGGAATTATGTAAGAATTGGTAAGAGTCTTTCAAACTGCTTACCCAAAGTTTGGTTTATTCTATTAACATGTAAAAATACGTAGAAGCTAGAACAATATTCATAGTTACCGAACTACGAGTATTTCCACTAAAGTCTAGGTCATCACCTAGCAACCTTTCAGAGTCTCACAGAGCTCTGTGATTCTGCCTTTTGCGCTTCGGAATAAGGCTTTCCTTTGATGTGAGCTACTCAATCAAGCATCACCACCCCTCACTGGGCTCTCCAGACTCTCTTATCTTCTAATCAGGGCTCTTTGCCCCAAATAAAATGGAAAGATTAAGGGCTGGGCCCAAGAAGTGAGGAACATTGGCATAAGGCTGGTTTGTATTTCATAATTCCTCATACTTTTTGCAAATGTTTTTGGGAAAATAATGAAACGAGAATCAGGTAACTTATAGATTAGCAGTGTTCTCATATAGATTTGTACTCATATGGTAACTCTCAGTACATGCAGACACCTCAACTACATATCTACCAGCTTGAAAGTCAAAGCAAAGTCTATTAGAAGTGATTCACTTAAAAAAAAAATGCCCCAACAATGACCTTATTGAAATAATTGGCTCCTCCACCACTGCAATATGTAGGAGAAACCCGTGAGTGCAAGTTCTGACTGTAATGATGTTTTTTAACAAAATAAAGGAAAACAAATATTCTATTTTCATAGTATGACTTTTTTTTTTTTTGTAAAATGCAAAGCACTTTCACACCCATAAATGTGTTACTTTTCTGCTAAAAACAGAAATCGGAAAATTCTTATCTTTACATAGCTGAGTTTATCAGCTGCTACAGTAACAAACAGAAAATTTAGATTCACTTTCCTGAGCCCACAAAATGGCTGCCATGAGCTGTCAAAGGCTCAAAAATCAGGTCGTCCTCCAATGCCAGATCCTGGAGGGTACACAGCATAGATATCCTGAAACATGGCTTCTACCTTAAGTGCTTTCTGTAATGGAGATCTGTGGTTGGCTTTCCTTTCCTTTCTGTTCCTGCAATTTAATCATTTCCTCTGCTCCATCTAGATCCCAGAGATATGTAGCATTATGGTTAAGCTTATGTATGATTTTGCAATCAGATTACCTGCGCTCAAATCCCCATTCCACTTACTGTGCAATTTGGGTAACGTAACTTCCCCATCTTTGAAATGGAAATAAAGGCATTGCCTCTCTCACAGACTTGGAAAATTAAATAAGATCATACACAGAAATTTTTGGAAAGATGCCTAGCCCTTAGGAAGTTCTTAATAAGTGTTAGCTATTTCCATTTTTCATCCTAATTGTTATTTATTTGGTGGGACTGTCAATCACAATGTCCTGGTGCTGAATTTTTCACAGGATAGTGCCCAGAGGTCTGTCCGTGACCAACTTACTAAGACCCCAGAGCTGCACTAGCGTTTGTTCTACCTTTGCCCCGGTCATTCAGCTTTTCTTATTGTTTGCAAGCCAATAATCCTAATTTAATGTCTCCAGTGTCTTGGAGTTGGTGCTTTGTGCCCAGCCGCCTGACTTGCTCCTCTAGATGCATCCTCATCTCAGGACAGGAACCACCAAGCAACCCTTGTTCCAACCAAAAGCTTCCAGAACTCTTCTCTTTCTCTAATAATTCCACATCCATTCTATTAGCAGGCCCTGTTGGCTCCACTGTCAAAATATCTTCAAAACCTGATCACTTCTTGCTATTTCCAAATCTTCCACCCTAGTTAAAGCCTCCTCAATCTTGCACTTAGCGTACAGCAGAAATTTCCACATTAGTGCTATTGAAGACTTCAGAAAATCAGTGGCAAAGGTGATAGAGATAAGAAAATGAGTTTGATACTTTTGGATGTATAATTAGCAGACTTGGCAATTAATTGAAAGTGTTAAGTAAGAGAGATGAAAGTATTTACTGATGCGTACATATGCAAGGTTGTGTATGTTTGATTTCTAGTTTCTGACTTGAGTAACTAGATGGATAATGAGGCTATTAACTTCTTATAGTTATGAAATTGCCTTATGTATAAAATCTTGATTTTGTTGTAATATTGGTAACTTTTCGTTACGAGAGTTCTGTTAATATCTGTTTCTCTAGTAATAAGCAATGTTTCTGTTTTTCTTAATATTCAAAATCATACCTAAGTTGTTAAAAATACCTGAAAAATGTAATAGCCTGTATATTACCAAGTTATTTATGGCCATGAGAATATTGGTTTAGACTTTACAAGAAAATATTACAGTAATAACAGTGAATAATCTTATTAAAAGATTATGATGCTGTGCTAGGCATAATTTTATTTAATCAATATAACAATATTGCAAGGAAGATTACTGACATTATCCCAATTTTATTCATGAGTAATCAGAGACATAGGTAACTCATGAATGAGTAAACAGGATTTGTATCTAGATTTTCTTCTCACCCAAAAGTTTTAGCACTTAACCAGGATGCTTCATTTGCTGTAGCTCATCTCTGTAGCAGAATTGTGCGGTTGAAATCTAGAAATACCAATCTTTCCACATGAAGAATCCTAAATGATTCAGTTTAATTTTAAAAAAGATAAAAATATTTGAAACTCTTTTGACTATGATCCTGTTTTAAGGTGGCATGGTAAGATGGAAAGTTGGAACTTTAATCTGCTATTTGTTCATTCACTCATTCCTTTATTTGCCGAATATTTTGTGAGTCCCCTTTGAATGCCAGAGACTGTGCTAGATGGTGGGAATACAAAGATAAAAGTATACATACACTTTAGTATACATTTACTAGGATGTGATCTTAGACTAATTCATTAACCTCTCTGAGCTCATTTCCTCATTTTTGAAAATAGGAATAATAAGAATTTGCAGGGATACTGGGAAGAAAAAGCAGGGTAAATATATGTAAAGTCCCAAGGATGTTTAGAATATTGTGAGTAGTCAAAACATGTCAGTTCCCCTTTGCCTTCACTAATTTCTTACAGGTCCTAAAGATATTATTTCTTCACTTGCGAACTAAGGAAGGCAGACTATAAAAACTGAGCCCTTAAAAAATTTCATGTTACTAGGACAAATTATATACTTGTGTAATAAAAGGAACTCATCTTTGATTTTTACACATGGATTTGAGAAAACTTAGTCAATAAACTCTAAACTCTTAGGGACTTGAGGTAGGGTAAGGGACATGTTGGTTGAGGACAACTTTGTCCTCAGGTAGCTTAGCATCTTCTTAATAAATGAGTCATGCACACAGAGAAAATTGAATAATTTTCAACATCAACATCAACAGCACAACTCTGTTACAAAGATGAGCCACAGCAAATGAAGCATCCATAATTTTCAATGCGTCAACAATGCAAGAGGCATCACTAAGCCAAACGAGTGAGAAAACACCCTAATGCATTAGAGTTCTGAGGAGGAAGAGGTCTCTGGGATAGGATGGCCTAGAAAGGCTTATGGACTCATTGTCCTCAAATAAATCCCCAAAGATGAGTAAAAATTCAGACAGCTAGGGAAAAAGATGATTATTGATTGGGACCAATTCAGTTTAAGTGACAAAAACCTAAATAAAATTAAAGTAAAATTGGGAAATTGTTGGCTCTTATAATTGGAAAAAAACCCAAAATGGTAAAGCTTTGAGTACAGCTGTATCTAGGTATTCAGAAATTACTCTTTTTATCTATCTCCTTTCTCATCTCTACCTCTCTCAATTTTGGTTTGTGTCTGATTGGTTTTCCTTTCAGATAGGCTTTCCTACCAGGGGTGGCAAGATAGTACCTAGAATATATCCCACCAGCTCAACATGTCAGAATAAAGACAGAGTTTCTCCTTTACATTAATTTTAGCAAAAATCCCAAGATTTTCTCTGATTGATGAACTAATCACATGCCCATTCTTGAAACAGTAACTGAGTGATTGAATGAAGTGATTTTCTAGGTTTAGATTATATACAAACGCCCAGAGAGGGTGGGTGCATAAAGCTTCACCTCAGCTAGAACGGAAGAGAAAGCAGATGATTCTAAAGCAAAAATCAGTGTTTCTACCAAAAGAAGAGAGAATAGATGTTGACCAGGCACAGTTAACAGATGCTCCTCTTTTGTAGGGTAAACTAGCTGAAAAAAAAGTGATTATCCAGTGAGAATACAAGTATAGAGGAGAGCAAATAAAAGCAATTCCATTATGTGTACTTCTCTTTCTACCACTAATGCCTGTGTTAAAGTATTTAATTTTTATTTACCAGTGAAATTTGTCTACAAATGGAGTATTCTTTACTTTGCTAATTTTGAATCTACATCCGCTACAAACTAAATATTCCACTGACAAATGTTTCATCTGTCATTCTACGAAAGCCTGAGTAACTAGAAATGTTTTCTGTTGCTTTTCTCCTAGGCTCACATAAAATGTTATTGTTAATTCTCCATGGAAATGACATTAAATGGATTTTTTTTTCCACTAAATTAGAAGCATATTCTTTCTAGCCATGAAAGCTAATATACATTTCTTTCCCTCAGAATTAAGGCAGTTTTTTTTTTCATTTTCCCAGCACAATTCCAAGTGATAAAAATATTTTGATGTAACAAATGAGCTTTCCCCAAAAAGTATCTAAATATTTGTGTCAGGTCAGTAAAGAGCCAAGCATTTGACTGAATTATTCATTTTTTACCTGATATCTGAGCATTTGGTTGATTTTCAACTGAAGGCAGCTTTAATGACCTGCTTCCAGGAATGCGTCTTGGGAGATGTGCTTTCAGGGACCTCATCTGAATCATTTAACCTTGTCATATTTCAGTTTTCTTTCTCTCCTGAAAAGACAAATAAGAAGATGAAACTACCTCAAGAAATTATTGTGAGGACTGTAATCAATAAAATTTAGACTGAAAGTGCCTCACAAGATAACAGGTCAAAATATACTAACTTGTATAAGCAGTGACAAATGAAATGAATTTCATTTCTCCAGATAATCTGTAAAATACATGGAGCCAGAGTAGAATGTCTAGAGTTAAGAAACTCAGTCCGTTGAACTGATTACTGAGTTAAATATATGTTATACTTCAAGAGCTAATATGAATAAGTATAACTAATTTTGCCATATTGATAGTATAGTCAGCTTTTAATATATTTTAATATCTTAAAATATTTTAATGCTGGGGAGTTTGCTGCCTGGGGACCCCCCTTGCCCATGCCTCCAGCTGCAAAACAATTCAATTGCTTTTTTTTTTAGTCCAAAATAAAATCTCGGCTAGCTCAGAAAAAAAAAAATATTTTAATGCTACATAACATTCATATTATTATTATTTTAGAGACAAGGTCTCACTCTGTCACCCAGGCTGGAGTGCAGTGGTGTAATCATAGCTCACTGCAACCTTGAATTCCTAGGTTCAAACAATCCTTCCTGTCAGCCTACTGAGTAGCTGGGAGTATAGGTGCATACTACCACACCCAGCTAGTTTTTCAAATATTTTTGTAGAGACAGCATCTCACTCAGTTGCCTAGGCTAGCCTCAAACTCCTGGCATCAACTGATCTTTCTGCCTTGGTCTCCCAAATTAATTTTTCAAAAAAAGTTTTATTTTAAAAGTTTTAGGTTGAGAGAAAAATTGTGAAGCTAGTGTACAGAGTTCCCCTATAACCTGAAACCAAGTTTCCCTTGTTATTAACCACACTATAATTAATTAGTCTGGCACATTTGTCATAATTCATAAATCAATGTTCATAAATTATTTATCAACTAAAGACCATACTTTATTCAGGTTTTCTTTTTTTTCTGCCTAATATTCTTTTTCTGTTCCAGGACCACATCAAAGAGATGGAAGCTGCATTTAGTCATTATGTCTTCTTAAGCTCCCCTTGGTTGAACCACTTTCTCAGACTTTCTTTGTTCTGATAATCTTGACAAGTTTCAAGGAGTACTAGGTCTGCTGTTTTGCAGCATGTCCTTCATCTGGGATTTGTCTGATGTTTTTCTCTTAATGAGACTGGACTTATGTGTTTGGGAGAGGAAAAACCACAAAGGTAAAATGCCATGATATTATATCAAGGAAACATATGATCAATACGATTTAGGATGCTGATGTTGACTTTCATCACCTGGCTGAGGTAACGTTTGTCAGCTTTCTCCCCTGGAAAGTTTACCCTTTCACCTCTTTTCATACTTTACTCTGTAGGAAAGTCACTATGCACACCCCACGCCTAAGGAGCAGGGAGTTAGGTTATACCTCTTTGATGGCTGAGAATCTGCATGAATTATTTAGAATCCTGCATGGGAGATTTGTCTATTCTCTTATTTATTGAACATTTATTCAGAACATTATGGAAACACGGATATTTATTTTATGCTTTGGTTTATAATCCAAAATTACTCAATTTGTTTTGTTGTTCAAATTCTCCCACTTTGGCCATTGCAAACTCCTTTAGTTGACGTCTCTGTTCCTTTAACATACCCTCATAATTATGGTTGGGGGAGATTTTACATTCTGGTATTAACAGATGCTTCAGGCTCATCTTTTATAATCTCTACTCCAATCCTAGAAAAAAACTCATCTCTCTAAGAAACCCAGGTACTTTTTTTTATCAGAGAATGTTACTAGAAACCAAGATCTGGATGATAAGTGTACTCATTGTTACTGATGTATCATCATCATCCTTGCTTCTAAGCCCTCTCAGCTGAGAAGCAAGGAAATAAATATGTGTATCCTAACTCATGTATATGCACATATTTATAAACATATCTATATGTACCCACAGGTATCTATGCTGAGCTAAACATGAGTTTGTATTAATGTCTCAGATGCTAATCCATTACCACATGGATTATCCTAGACTCCTCTCTTTGCTTGTCAATATCCTTTTATTCCAACAGTTAGAAAATTGGCTCCTAGCCTCAGCCATCTATTTACATAATTGTTTAAGCCCAGTCAACATGTGTGCCAGTATCAGAACGCTTAACTCATACACTATGGAAAACAACTTCATCAACTATAGTACAGTCTTATATATAATTTCTCTTGCCTTTAACTTACAGACTTTACTGTTTTCCAGAGTTACTTAGGTTAGCACCATTTTCCTTCAGTCCCTTCAGTGAGATTGTTTTCTACATTCCTAATACAGTTACATTTTTTTGTCACATTCTGCATTCTATCCTGGGATCCTCTGAACTCTTATTTTTTAAGATTTTACATCTATTAAAGTTCATTCTTTGTACAATAAAGTTCTATAGGTTTTGGCAAATGCATGTTATATATCCATCATGCCATGTCATACAAAATAGTTTACCCATCTTCAAAAGTCCTCTGTGATTGTCCTGTTCAACCCTCCCTCCAACCTGCTCAAACTCCTGACAACCACTGATCTTATTGCTATCTTTATAAATTTGCCTTTTCCAAAAGGTCATAAAATTAGAATCATATAGTATATAACCTTTTCAGACTAGCTTCTTTCAATTAGCAATATGGATTTAACATTCATCAAGTTTTTCCATGACTTCATAGAACACTTTATAATATTTCATTGTGTGGATGTATGAAATTATTTTATCCATGCTTCTACTTCAATTGAGCTACTTTAGTACAGACATGGTTAAAATAATTTGTTTCCCATTTTTTATGATTATGAATAAAGCTGCAATATACATTCACCGGCAGGTATTTAAGTGGAAAAAGTTTTCAAATGTTAGGTAAACACCAATGAATGTGATTGCTAGATAAGAAAGTGCCAAAATACCTTCCAAAGTGACTGTATTATTTTGCTTTCCCTCCAATAATGAATGTTTCCATTGTTCCACTTTCTAGCCAAAAATTGATATTTTCAGTATTTTCAGGTTTTAGCCATTCTGATAAATGGCATCTCATTACTGTTTAAATTTTCAATTCCCTAATGACAATATTGAACATCTTCTCAAATGCTTGTTTGTCATCTGTATATCTTCTTTGGTATAGTTTCTGTTTAGATCTTTTGACCATTTTTAGTTGGTTTTTGTTTTCTTACAGTTGAGTTTTAAGAGTGATTTGTATATTATGGATACAAGTCCTTATTCAGATATGCATTTTGCAAATATCTTCTCCCAGGCTGTGGCTTGTATTTTATTCTCTTAACACTTTCCCCTCCCCACAGAGCAAAAGCTTTTCATTTCAATAAAGTTCATTTATTCATTTTTATTTTATGGCATTGTATTTAAAAGCTCATCATTCAAACCAAGGTCACTTAGATTTTCTCCTAATTTTAAATTTTAAATGTAGGTCTAATATCCATTTGAAGTTAATTTTTGTTATCTCAAAGGTGTTAGGTCTGTGTCTAGGTTAAATTTTCATACATGGACATCCAATTATTTATGCACCATTTGTTGAATTGAATCGCCTTTTCTTTTTTCTCAATGATCAGTTGACTATGTTAGTGTGAGTGTATTTCTGTATACTGAATTCTGTTTAGCTCATTTATGCATCTATTCTTTTGCAATTCAACACTGGTTAAATTACTGTAGCTTTATAGTAAATCTTACATTGGGAAGTGTCTGTCCTTGAACTTTATTCTTTCTCTTCAGTATTGTGTTTGCTATTCTAGGTCTTTTTTTTAAATCAATTTTTAAACACTACAGAGTACTTTTCTGGGATTTTGGTTGAGATAACATTGAATCAATAGAGCAAGTTTGGAAAGAGTGACATCTTAACAATACTGAGTTTCCAACCCATGGACATAGAATATCTCCTTATTTACTTACTTAGGTCCTGTTCCGTTTCTTTCATCAGAGTTTTGTAGTTTTCTGCATTTAGAGCATTATGATTTTGTTGGATCTGCACCAAACTATTTTTTAGTTTCTATTATATATAGCATTGTTTTAAATTTCTAATTCCAATTGTTTATTGCTGAAATAAATAAAGCAATTGATTTTTGTATACTAGCTTTGTACCATATAACTTTTCTATATTTGCTTTTTAACTCTAGGGTTTCTGTTTTGTGTTTTGCTAATTTGGGAGATTTTCTACATTGACAATTACGTCATGGTGAAGAAAGACAATTTTGTTTCTATCTTCCCATCTATATAATATATAATCTTTATTCCTGCCTCTTGACTTAGCAGTGTATAGTACTTCATAGGTATTGTTCAATAGGACTGGTGAAAAAAGACACTTCCTAAGATTTCTTCTCAATCTTAAAGGAAAAAAAAAAAACACCTACTTTCCCACGATTAAGTATGATGTTAGCTATGGTTTTTTTTGTTTTGTTTTGTTCTGTTTTGTAGTTTCTTTTTTCATCAAATTGGAGATTATTCTCAGTTTGCTGAGAGTTATTAATGGGTGTATGAGTGTTTCAAATGCATTTTCTTCATCAGTTGATATATTTTCTTCTTTAGCCTGTTGATTTTATGGATTACATTGATTGATTTTAAAATATCAATTCAGCCTTCCATACCTGAATTAAATTCCACTTGATCTTGGTGTGTAATTTTTAAAATGTTGTTGGATTTGATTTGCTAATATTTTGTTTAGATTTTTTTCATTTATGTTCATGAGCTATATTGCTCTATTGTTTTCCTTGTTTGTAATGTTTTTTATCTGGTTTTGGTATTAGGTTAATGCTAGCTTCATACAATGAATTAGGGAGTGTTATTTATGCTTCAGTTTTCTGAAAAAGATAATGGAGCATTGGTATCATTTGTTGCTTACATGTTTCATAGAACTTACCAGTGAAACCATTTGTTCTATGCTTTATTTTTTGGTAAGGTTATTAATAATAGATTCTTTAATACATATCAACCTATGGAGATTAACCTTTTCTCTTTGTGTGAGTTTTGGAAGTTTGTGTCTTTCAATGAATTGATCCTTTTCAGGTGAATTATGAAATTTATGGGCATAGAGTTGTTCATAGTGCTACAGTACTTTATTATCTTTTCAGTGTTTGTGGGAACAACAATGATTAACTCTTCCTTCATTTTTGATATTGATAATGTGTGTCTTCTCTCATTTTTCTTGCTTAGCCAGATTAGAGGTTTATCAATTCTATCAGTCTTTTCAATCATATTTTAGTTCTGTTTATTTTCTCTATTTTTTCCTGCTTTTAATTTCATTGATTTCTGCTCTAATTTTTATTATTTATTTTCTTCTGCTTATTTTGAAGTAAATTATTTTTCTCTCTTTAGTGTCCTATAGTTGAAGCTCAGATATTGATTTTGGATCTTTCTTCTTTTAACATTTCTTACAGGGTAGTTTTGCTGACAATTAACTCATTCAGTTTTATTTGTCTGAGAAGGTCTTTATTTTACCTTTACTTTTGAAGAGTAATTTCACTAGATATAGCATTCTAGATTGTGATGTTTTCCTTCAATGCTCTAAATATTTCACTGCACATTCTTACTGCTTGCATTGTTTCTGATAAGAGGTCCACTGTAACTGTAATTCTTCTCCTTACCCCTCAATAGAGGAGATGCTTGTTGTTTTCTTCTCCTTCTTTCTACATTTCCTCTTTTCTTTCGTATACTGCAGTTTGAATCTGATACACACAGGTATAACTTTGGTTTTGGGTGAGGGGAGATTTATCCTCTTTGGTATTCTCTGAGCTTCCTGGATCAGTGTTTTTGGTTTCTGTCATAAATTTTGTCTTGGTCATTATTACTTGAAATGTTTATTTTGTCTTGTACTTTCTTTCTTCTTCTGGTATTCCAATTATATGTAACACTTTTTAAAATTTCCCAGAGTTCTTAGAAGTTCAGGGTTTTTTTAATTCTCTTTTTGCTATGCATTGCTATTTCAGAAAGTCAGTGTTCTAAAAGGATAATCATTTTAAATGCTCACAAAAACTAGATTAAAATTGCCACAGGGGAGGAAAAATACTGACATTTCTGTTGACCTATCCTCAAGTTCTTTGATTCTTTCTTCAGCTGTGTCAAGTCCACTGATATGCACAACAAAGGCATTCTTTATTTCTGTAAGAGTTTTTATTCATTTTTAGTATTTCTTTTCATTCTTTGTTAGTTTTTATCTCTCTGTTTACATTACCCATCTCTCCTTGCATATTGTGTGGTTTTTCCAGTACAGCCATATTAAATCATAGTTATTTTAAATTTCTTGTTTCATAATTCATGATTTGTGTTATATCTGAATCTGGTTCTAATGCTTGTTTTGTCTCTTCAGACTGTGCTTTTCTTTGCTTTAGTCCTTTTTTGCCTCCTAGCTTTGTCATTTACATTCCCTCTGCCTGGAATACTCTTTCTCTTTAAAGATATTCCTTCACTAACTCCTATTTTTCATTTATGTCTCATCACAAGTCCCATTTCTTCTGGGAAACTTTCCCTATCCCTTTATAACTGTGCATTGCTGACCAGTTTTTCTTTTTTTCAAGATGCTCTCACATTTCCCTGTGTCTCGTAGAGTTACCCTTATTATATCATACCATTTATTATGTCATAATTATATGATCCATAAAAGTTTGTCTACCTTTATGTTCTTAATACAAAACACAGTTTTTGGCATATACAGTATCTTCATAAACATTTAATGAAAGAGTGGATAAAGTGCCCTACTAGCAAATGGCAAATTGTGTTTAAAACTCAAGATTTTTTTGTCCCAAGACTATGGCCTAAGCAACTGCACTCTGCTGCCTCCATCTCAAAAGTTACTGGAATTTGGAATATAAGGCCAGGACAATTTTTAAATAAAGCAGAGAGGGGCCAACTAGTTTCAGGATAAACTTGGACAAAGCATCTAATTCCAATAGAAAAAGCTAAAAATCGGTGTCCTTTGTTGGTAAAAGTTCAAATTTATTAACATAGGAAATCAGACCTCACAAGATTTGGCTATAATGTGAGCCAAATCAGTATAAATCAAAGGTTTATAGATTCAAAAGAAAATATCAGTAGGAGAGTTGAAGTTTGAATAAAATGTTTCTAATAAAAATTTATAATTGCTTTATCAATACAGAATCACACTACAAGGGAATATTTCTTCTCTTTCCTTTAAAAAATGTAATACTTTTGTTTAATATTAAGGTATTTATCTATAAGTATTCAAAAGTAACTCTGCAATTGCTTGTTTAAAAGCGTGGCCCCCTAAAGTGAAGCCTTTCAGAAATACTGCATGTCATCACAACAGGTTTTCTAAAGCATACTTTCTACCCTACAAGTCAAGATTGTAAGCTAATGCTTCCTTTTTCTTTTTATATATTTTTTCTAATAAGTGTTTTTTCCTAAATAAAAGGATTTTAGCCCCAGAGAATCATCAGAGCACTTACTAATCAATGCTTGTTTTGGTAGAATGCACATTCTTATTTGAAATCTCTTACTTATAATTATAAAGCAGTATTACAGGGGCCCACCCTATCCACAGGGTGCACAGGCAACCCGAGAAAATATTTTCCACCCACCTGAGAAATATTAAGTCTTCACCAAGGAAAACATATTCCATCATCAATATAAATATATTACATTCATTACATGTCATAGTGTTGGAGATGGAAATAGTGGATCGATTTCTGTTTCTCTTTCTTTTATTGTTTTTTTAAAAATAGTAGATGAAAAGGTCTTTCTTTTTCTCTCCTTAAACTCAGTCTGATTTGTATTGTTTTCCAACCTGGCAATATATTTTTCATCAAAGCAAGAAGATACACACTAGAATTACCACACTGTGTCTAATCTAGCATATCAATCAGGTTACGTGGGGCTAAGTTTAAAGCAGTCATATGAGGCATAAAACTAACTCATTCAGAAACAGAAACACAAAATTGGGCAATTGATGACCCTGGGGATTAAACTTCATTTTGCAATGGGTTGTCACGTCACCTGAATGGCTAACCCGGGCTGGTCCAGGAGGTCCCCAAAGATCAAGTCCGTGACTCAGTGCTTCAACCAAATCTGGATTTATTCTACCTCTAAGGCTGCATCTGCCCAGTTAACTGTTGGCAAGAATTAAGTGGAAAATTAGATTATTATGCTTTTGTGTTAAAAACCAAAATAAAATACAATTTAAAACCCTCAGGAGTATTTTGTACAAAACTTTTCCCTGCTATTAATGTGTTTCTTCCATCTTTGCTGATCTAGATTTTACCTGTTGTGCAAAGGCACACTCGAATGCTACTAAAACCCCTCAGGCCCTCAAATGAAAAGAATCTTTTATTGCCCAAACTCCCATACCATTAAAATACCTCTGTCTCTTATTGCATTAACTGTTTTCTACTATATAAAATACTTATAATGTCTGTATATGTTATCTCTTTTATCATATATTTATTATATATTTTACTTACTGTCCTCTACAGTAAGTAAAATGTGTTTGGCTTTAAAGGTACTCACTGATTTAAAGGCGATAGGAATGGACATAGTTTGTTAGACTATAACAACAACTCTGATATAATTTATTAAACACATAATATTTATCCTGGAATCTACTAGGTCCTATATATGCTTGGTACCATGAAGGTAAAACATCTAAATAATTGATTCTGTGTTGAGCTCTTTCTTTGGTTATATGGATATCTTTCTTGTATGGCCAGTTAAATGGTTCATTAAATGTTAAATGTTTGTCACGTGAATAAATGAACGAAAAAAATACCCAAAATGGCATAGAATTATATTTTGTCAGAGTGTACATGTCTACATTCTATGTCATATAAAGATATATTAAGTTATTTTTCTTTTTAACACCTTGAGCTGTTCTTTCTTTTTGAATACATGTATGTACATGCACAAGCATTTGGACAAAGTTTTATAAAGCAAAAGGTAGAACAAGGTGTAAAATTAAAATAATTTTCCTCTCTTTGTTCTTGCCATTTCAGATGATGGAAAATTATCCTTTGAAGAATTCAAAGCATATTTTGCAGATGGTGTTCTCAGTGGAGAAGAATTACATGAGCTCTTCCATACCATTGATACACATAATACTAAGTAAGGAACTTTTTATCCCTGGATTTCATAAATGAGGCAGAGAGAATGTGAATGCATTCATACCCAGAAAGGAGAAAAAGAGGCACAATGTAGAGGGTATATTTTGCAATGTTTGCCTACGTTTAATTCTGAGATATCTCGTCAGCAATTAAAATGCTCTGAAAAACTGAATTGGAATAGGAAAATAATGATCTTTTGTATTAAGCTCCCCTGAAGTGTTTTTAGATTGTTCTCACTTTCCAGAATGTAAAACAAAAGTATAAATTATAAATAATTCTGATTCTACCATTAATTTAAAAAGTAGAGTTTTGCCTTGTTATTTAGGCTTCATCCCAATTTGCTTTGTTCAAAAATTGTTCTTAGGCCATTCTTACATTAACACAGTGAAATGGAAGAACCGTAGCAGTTATCTGGACAATTCAGGTGTGCTGAATTCCAAATCACTGTTATCTGAGAGATGCAAGTAATGCAGAACAGGATTATCTCTGAAGAGCCACTGTCCACAGTGATCCATTCATTTTACTTACTTTGCCTATACAGATCTCTCTTTTGCATTAGCATAACATTTATGAAGTTGCTATTTATATTCTCATTATGCTAAAAATATAAAATAATGAGGACTTTAGGGTATAGAGCAGTGGAAATATGCTGCTTGTTTTGGGCAGTTGAACCAAATCACATCGTTTGTGACAGTCACAATTACAAAACCCTTATATGAAAAACCACCATTTCAGCCATGGCCTTGAGACCCATCAGTGTGTCCATTGCTTGAAAAATCACTATCTCGTCTTAGGCAAAGTGTTCAGATGGCTCCAGGCAGTGAACCAGCATGCCAAGAAAATGCTCTTAGGCTACATCTATAAACAGCCATTTTTTTGAGGCTATTAAGAAAAATTAAAAGATTAAATTCACTTTACTCAAGCAGTTGAATATTTTTTAAATAACTAATTTATAAGTTTCTTGACCTCATTGGGGCTTCAAATTCTTCATCAAATGGCTTAAGTATTTTGTTGACAGAAACAGTATTCTTGGGTAACTGTACTCAACAATAACTCTAGTATATCGGGTCCCCAGTAGGTATTGGCAGTACAACATGAACCAGCTTATGGTTTTATGGATAAATAGACCAATTAGTTGATCTCTTCAATATAATTCATAAATGCTTTAATTGAGGAATGCACAGGACATTTTGGGACCATAAGTCCCAAAAGGGAGGAAATTTTAGCCCAATTTGGTAGGCCCAGGGAAGATTTACAGGAGCTGAATCATTATGGGAGATTAGAGATTCCTCAGGTAAAGAAAGGGGTGGGGAGAAGAATATTCCAATCAGATGGAGAAGCATGAGAAAAGGCCGGGAAGAAGAAGGTGAAGAGCAGCAACAAGTAGTTTCTTACTACTAAACTATCAGCTGGTAAGGCGGAGAGTGAAAGCTGAATCTGGAGAGGAAAGAAAGGACCAGACAAGTTTGCATTCTGTGGTTGCAGAAGTGCTTCAACTTTATCCTGAAGGCCAGGGAAAACTATTAGAGAACTTGAGCCAGGCTGCAACATCTTTATGGGTCACTGTGGATCTACTAAAGGACAGGCTTAAAGGGGTAATAGTTGACTCCTTAAATTGCTACTGGGGAAGAATATTTATTCGTGAAAGAAAGGAAGCCCTGTTGTACTTTACTGAGACATGATACTTGAAAGAAAGAAGGAGCAGAGGCTCCCTTTGTGGCTTAGGTTTTGGAAGTTGAGATGTTAATGCTTTGTTATATATACTGATTATATCTTCCTCGTTACAATTAGTATTGGAGTTTAAACAACATCTGAGTTTGGAACATTTATTGAGAGCCATAATAGTTCCAAAATTGGGTGTTATGAAGACTTTTTAATCTGTTAAATTTAATTAATATTAATATTCATATTAATGAAACAATTTTCAATAGATCTTGTCAGCCTGTTTGCTATTTGATTTATATAGTTATTAATTTAGATAACTTGGCATAGCTTTAAGACTACTAAATGTTAAAGAAGTTAATGTAATGATTGATACAGCAAATCTAAAGGAATAATTATTATTACCAGTTTCTCTCATATGCATTAGTAACAAGAAATGTTTTCTGATCATAATGATGTTCAACCTTAATTTGTAGCTAAAGTATATTTTAGGTAGAGACTTCTGAATTCATGAAATTTCTTTTTTTAAGAAAGGGATGGGCCGGGCGCGGTGGCTCAAGCCTGTAATCCCAGCACTTTGGGAGGCCGAGGCGGGTGGATCACGAGGTCAAGAGATCGAGACCATCCTGGTCAACATGGTGAAACCCCGTCTCTACTAAAAATACAAAAAATCAGCTGGGCATGGTGGCGCGTGCCTGTAATCCCAGCTACTCAGGAGGCTGAGGCAGGAGAATTGCCTGAACCCAGGAGGCGGAGGTTGCGGTGAGCCGAGATTGCGCCATTGCACTCCAGCCTGGGTCACATGAGTGAAACTCCGCCTCAAAAAAAAAAAAAAAAAAAAAAAAGAAAGGGATGTCAGTGTCAGTCTTTTACTAAGATTAAATCAAACATTGGCACAGAAATTTTGGACGTATATTTGAAGAAACTGATAACTTTTATCTTGACATGATCCAAGTTTTAATTATTTTAACCAATGCATTATATATGCCAATTATTTTCCTCTTCCACTCACCTTCTACGAAGATAAGCTTTCCTCCAAATCCTGCCTCTGTTCAATATCCCTGACCACTCTGATTTAATCAAGAGTACAACCTGGCCTGAAGGAGCCAGTCATGGGTAACTTGGACCAAAACAATCCGACTCACAGTCTCACACTGTTTATGGTGGGCTGTGAGAGTCAGAGTCAATGAACATCTGCTGCCGAGGCCCCTCTGGCTACCTGGTTCCTGCCTTTCCTAATGTCAGGACTTTTGACTTCACTTTGGAGTCCATTTAATTGGTATCTCTCTAAAACACTCCATTTTCTTGAACTTGTTTAAGTAAGATTCTGTTCCTTGTGAAAGAATGTTCTAAGACATTTTTTGCTGCTCTATTAGAATCCTTATATTGTGAATCTTTGATAGAAATTACATTCCTAGTCTATACATCCTGATTACTTCATTCAGAGCAGTGAATTTAGAAGTGAAAAGAACCCTGAGTAAAAGTAAGAGAAATTTGGAGGCATGGGAAACCCAGCTTTCCATCACACCTTTTTAATTATTATTTTAAATTGATAGACATTTTTCATTATGTTCAGACATTTGGAAAGTTTTCCTGAGTTTTTCTTGCATATAGTAATTGGTTGAGTGTGAAACAAAAGACCAGCTTGTTTCTGTGGATGGTACTTGGGATATTTTGCATGGCAAAGGAGAATAAGGTCAAATATGTTTTTGTCAACAGGGAAAAATAGTGCTGAAAACTGATTTTTCTCAAGCTTTAAGAAAAGTGCATACAATTTAATGTTCTGAAATAATCCTGAAGGATATCATGGCCACCTTATAAAACTTTCATAATTTCCAAGACTTTTGTCAAGCCTCATTTTAACTCTATTGTTTCTGGGTCAAATATATTTTTCATATTCTTTTTAAAAAAATCAATCCCTCAGTCATTTTATTGAGTTTATTGCATCCTTTCCAGACTCATTAAAGATTTTTTAAACTCACGTTTTTCTCAACTTTCATGAAGTTGCTCTTCATAAAAGATAGTTAGAGCCCTTAAAATTTGTTTGTAAAAGAAACTATCCTAGCAGAACCTAAATCTACATCTTGGTATCTTGCAAATTGGAACCATCACACCAGTCAGAGAGCAAGAATAAATACAGGAAAGATCATAAAGACGCAACTTCCATGGTTCATCAAAAGTGTTCTCATTCATCAGAAAGCCAGTCCATCTACATTCTGCAGTTAGTTATAGGAAAATATGAAGAATTTAGCATAAATCCTTGTGATGTTAATTATAGCAGACAAAGGGGAGAGATCCCCTGGAGCCCAAAACCAATTTTCCCAGCACACTGCACTTTAGAGTTCCAGATTGTCAGGGTAGACCAAATGGTAGACCAGATGGAATTTTCACTCCTGTGTCAGAGAGTGAACATCCCAGGGCCCTCAGATGGGAGTCTGCGAGTAGAGATAGATGACTGATGTCTTCTGATCAAGTGTTCTTTATTTATTCCAAGCTAAAACGATTTTTTGGGTGCTGAGCATTGGGATTTCAACCTAGTACTTGTTAAATCACTGCACACCAAAAATATCACCGCCTACTAAAAGAGCATAGTCCATCTTGAGCTAGCTCTGAAAGTTTAAAAAGCTCTATCTTAAACCATACTGAAATCTGTCTCTCTCAACTTCTACTTGCTTCAGCTCTGTAGGGCAGAATATGCATATTTTATGTCAAGTCTTTCTAATCTTTAAAGACAGTTTTCATGCACCAATGAGATGAAGTCCCATAATAATTGGAAAGTAATGATATCAAAGGATTTGTTTCAGATGGCAGAATTTTGCTCCTTTGGAAACAGAAAAAGTGCTTCATATTGTATTTGTGCATGACAGATACATTCCAAATCTTGATGAGTTAGGTGATGAAGCCACTTTCCTTCTTGAATAATCCATTATGCTTAAGTGGTCATATACTGTGTGCAGTAGGAAAAGAAGGAAGCATCAGTACTCATGGAATAGGCAATAAGTTGATCCAAAGAGCATGGAGCACAATCTGCATGACATTGCAACTACAAAGCTTATTGCAATTCCAGTAGTGCACAAGAGAGATCTCCTGCTTAATATAGCTTATACTATCTTCAACTAAGCTGAAGTCTTGGAAAGCAGTACCAAGACTTAAGTTCCTGGAGAATAGAGAAGGCCACAGTCCCAGGTACTCAGCTAAGCAAGTATGGTATGACTGAGAGATACACAGGAAGAAACAAGAAAAGAGAGAGAGATGGTCTGGCTGTATGTCAAGAGAACAAAGTGAAGATCAAAGTCCAGACTACATCAGACTAACATACATACAGTGGACACACTGGGCTTGCCAGGCTTGGACTTCAGCAATACCAATTTGGCTCAGAAGCCCTGGCAGAACTGTGCTTCAGGTTTTCAGACAAGGCCTGCGCTGGCCATCAGGAAACTAGTGGAGGACATAGAGTCCACTTAGAATTTCTTTCTATCCATGAACCAAGGCTTAGCTGTGGAAACTAGGCAGTGGGCTGATCTCTGTCCAGGCTTTAAGTAGCTTCCTTGGCATAAACAGATACAGGCCAGCAGATGTATGCTGTTTTTGAGAGAGAGGCATGATTTTCAGAATGCTTTGCATGCCAGATGAGGGATGGAGTCAGAGGAACCACAAAGCTATAGAGAGAATAACATTCTTTTGACAGATTTTTCTCAACTTCTCTTTAGGCCCTACTTGGCAGAAGTCACAGCAGGGCAAATGATTCTGTAGTAGGTAAGAATTATTGGTTGTGAGTGACAGAGATATAAATTAAACTGACTTAAGGAAATAATTGTCTGGCTGATGTGTCTTATACGTCCAGTGATAGATTTCACATGTGCTGAAGGTAGCTATTCAAACGGTGTTGCTGAAAATCTGTCTCCCATTGTCTCTCACCTCTTCTTGTCCCTGTATTAAGTGTTCTCTTGGGAGGGTCCTCTCGCTGAGAGGCCAAGATGGTTACTAGAAGCTCAAGGTTCATATTGCCACTGACTTAGCAAATGTTAGAGAAACTGCTTTTATTTCCCAATAGTCTTAGCAAATCCTGGTCTTGAATTACGTTAGCCTGGCTTAGATCTCATGCATATTCCTGGACAAATCACCATTTTCAAGAAAACATAATGGAAATGGAAAAACAAAATGGAACCAGGATGGTGTTTCACAATAAAGGTGAATAGATGCCAGGTAGGCAAAACTTGAGTCTCTCACAGATCAAATAACTGCTTATTCAGCCTCAAAGGCTTCTCTTTACCCTCTCATATTTTACTGGAAGATAATCTCCTTCCCCAAGAGGACAAAGGGCATGGAGTTTAAACTCCAGAGAGTTCTTACTACTTGTGGGATCAATCAGGAAAATCTGTAGCTATTTATAATGGAAAACACTGAAGTCAGGGAGAATTCTGTTGTCACAGGCTTCCTGGTCCCACTGAGCTGCCCAGGGTTCTAGCCCCTGTCACCCTCACCCTTCCTGACCATCTGATTGATTCTGTTCCCAGGAGTCCTGCTTTCCCAATCTCTTACCTACTAGAGCAATGCCTCTGATGCCCTTCTGGTCTTGACAGCTCTTTGTATCTTCAGCAGCTACCAAAACTTAGACTTTGTAACACCTGGTCTTCTTCCCCTTAGTCTTTCTCTGTAATCACTCACCTAGTTTAGATGTTCTGGGAAGTTTTCACATATTGTGCTATACTTATTTCTTGAGAATTTAAAAATTATGAAGAATTACATACAAAACTAAGCAACACTATTTGATAATATCCTATGCAGCTGTACTTTTTACCACATTTTTAGAGGCTGAAAACTGAAGTCTTACAGTCTTACCAGGACTTACTCTAAACTATTACTGGGCCTACGGTTATTGATTCCATTTGGGCATTAGAACTAACCTGTGGCCATCAGATTTCCTCATCATTCACTGATTTTTAGGTCTACTTTTCACTTCAGCAATTACTGAAACCCATTTACTTGATTCAACTGAAACCCATTTACTTGCTTTGAGAATCTTTGATGAGCTCACAAAGATATGGAGAGAAAAAAACCCTAAGTTTTTTTTAAAAACTCTTCTTTCCTAGGAAGGCATTTAATGGGCATCACTACCATCTCCTCCTAAATCAGGCCATTCCACAACCTGCAGTGTGGATTGGGGCACTGCATTCTTCCCTGGAGGAAGTGTGCAGAATCAACAAGCCAAATTCTGCTTCATAATTAAAAGATTAGCAAAGTTTGGAGAATTTATAAAGGAGAGGATTTTAAAGGGATTTTTTCAAATGACATGGAACTAGTTTATTCGTAGTCATAATTTAAAAAAAAAGAACTGGTTCTAATTTTCTCTGACAAAAATGGTACTCACGTCAAATTTTGTGTTCAAGGCGGTTCCTATATAATTTCTAAAGATATTTAATTTTTAAAGGAAATGCTTAATTTCTAACTAAATAGGAAAATACATTTATGAAGTGATTATGTACCAGGCAATTCACTTGCATCATTATTTAATCTTTAACAAACAAAATAAGAACATATTGTTTTTCATAGCCAACAGTTAAGCAATCTGACACAAAAAGTTAAATAACTTGTCCACAGTTACACAGATATTATAAGAGCCTGGGATTTCCCCAGGTCTTCCTGAAAACCAAACCCAAGCTCTTTCCATTGCCGTATCATCTTAGTAAAATTTCATCATTTTTGAAGTAATTTCATGTATCAGAAATCAAAATATTCCAAGGCAATTTTTAAAAATCACTTTCAGGTAATTTATCCTTGATGAAAAGATGGTTAATTCTCTCTAGCAGTAGAATATATTTGGATGTACACTATAAAGGTAATTGCTTTAATTGCTGCCTTTATCTCTTCTCTTTTTATATCTATTATGTAGGGTTTTTACAGTGTGGGAGTTGCTACAATGTAGAAATGTTATTCTTTTCTGTGGACATTGTTTCCATTCTTTGCACATTTTCTCTCCCTCTATCCTACCTTTATACTTAGAATTCACCTTCTACTTTTAGACTTAGTTCCTGCCCTTCTCCATCCCATCACTTTGCATTTGCCATATTTTCTCTTTGTTCTTCAGAACACTCAGAGTTTTGCTTTTTTCTTTAATTGTTTGTATTAAGGGCCCTTGCTTTCAAACTTTTTCATATCTTGTTATATTTTCAATCTTATCTAGAGAATTATTTTTCTGCTTTTCATCTATTCCTCCCCAAAAAAAGCATAAATTATTATTTTTTTAATTGTAAGTTCTGGGATACATGTGCAGAATGTACAGGTTTGTTACATAGGTACACATGTGCTACTGTGGTTTGCTGCATCCATCACACACATGTTTAAATTCTTTTTTAATCTTAATTGAACTCTTTCTTTCCATCAGCCATGAAAGAGTTGCCATTAGTGAAGAAAAATCAATTTCTGTTCAAAATATAAATTGTCTATTGAGGATGCTAGGTGAATGATTTATTCACATAAATGCAGTTTTTTTCCTTATCTCATCAATATCCACCAAATGAATGAAATCAATACAGTAAAATTGTGACCCCAATCTCTCTAAAATTCATGATACTCACTTTGTGGATAGTTTTTTTCCTCCATATTCAATGCCCCAACCAAGTCTGTCTTTTTTGTTTTTAATCTTCACCGCCACTACCCAAGTATAAGCTTTTTGCCTGTGCAACTACAGTTTTCTCAAGAATTGTCAGTTTAATCAAACAGTTACAGTTGTTCTCTATGAATCCTTAAGATTTCAGAATTCTCAGCCAAAATTCTGGTGGTGGCTCATGCCTATAATCCCAGCACTTTGGGAGGCTGGGGCAGGCAGATCACTTGAGGTCAGGAGTTCGAGACCAGCCTGGCCAACATGGCGAAACCTCATCTCTACTAAAAATGCACAGATTAACTGGGCATGGTGGCACATGCCTGTAATCCCAACTACTTGGGAGGCTGAGGCACTAGAATTGCTTGAACCCAGGAAGTGGAGGTTGCAGTGAGCTGAGATAATGAGCCATACACTCCAGCCTAAGAGACAGAGTGAAACTGTCTCAAAAAAAAAAAAAAAAAAAAAAGATTTCAGAATTTTAGAAATAAACCTAGATTACAAGTAACCAAAAAGTCATTGCTTACTTTTGATGTGAAGGTTTTTTCAAGAGCAATTTTCTTAGGAAAATATTTCCCCCACTGCTATAGTCTGAATGTACATGTTTCCTGAAAATTTATATGTTGAAACCTAACATCTATAGTGATAGAATTAAGAGGTAAGGCCTTTGGCAAATGACGAGGTTATAAGGATTCCACCCTCATTAATGGGTTGAATGCCCTTTTATAAAAGAGACCTGAAGGAGCTTGTGTGTCCCTTCCACTTATGTAAGGATACATAGAAGACGCCATTGGTAAGAAGCCCTCATCAAACACCAAATCTGTTGGTGTCTTAATCTTGGACTTTGCCTCTAGAACTGTGAGCAATGAATTTCTGTTGCTTATAAATTATCCAGTCTAAAGTATGTTGTTAGAGGAGCCCAAAAGGACTAAGACACCCACAAACCAGATAATATAAACAGCACATAATTATTGTAAAAAGAATTGAATATGTAGAAAATAATAAGAGCATAAAATATCTGAAACCTCACAACCGTAAGATAATTGCTGATACCATTTAGTTACCATAGCTTTTAATGTATACATTCTATTTTAATCATGGAAAACTACTTGCTTTTAGCTTTCTTTTCCTCTTCTACATTCTACCCTTATATTATCCCCCATAACCAATCTTTGTCACCTAAAGTGGTCTTGTGTATCTTTTTTACATGTTTATGTAATCATATACACATCTGTATGTCTCATGAAAGCTTTCCCTGACCTTCCTTATTAGGTTAAATTTTCAATTCTGTATTCTCATTGTAACATGGACCACTCTCTACAGCACCTATATTATTTACAATTTTATATTTATTAGGGTGTTTATTTGATTGCGATTTACCTCTAATCTAAATTCCATGAAAGCAGAGGCCATAACTATCTTGCTTTTCATTGATTCCCAACATAGTGTTTAGTACATATTACAAGATCAATAAACATGTGACATAAGAGATAAATTCCTGCTTCCCCAAATCTCATGCTATGCACTTTGCCTGAATATCCTTGCCCTTCTCAGCCTAGTAAAATTTTCTAGGTGTTAGAGGCCACCCAATGCCATAAAAGGAGTATTGCAATGCAGAAAGAACTCAGACTTGCCAGGCTTGGGCTTATGTCTCTCCACTATCTGTCTATGAGGACTTTGGGTGGTCATTCTTTTCACTGGACCACAATTTCATTGACTTTAAAAGGGATCCAGTGAAAGAACCCATTTTGCAGAATAATATACAAATAATTATTATTATTAAGATGTATTCACTAACCTTTCCTTTTTTTTTTTGGATCATTTGCTTTCTCCAAATTTCTGTAATTATACTTTATCCCTTCATAAGGTACCATTTAATTATATAGTATCTTCTGTTATGTTTGCTTATTTCATTAGCATGTTAATCTTGTCTCCAAATATAATTGTAAATTCCTTTGAAGCAAGAGCCATTGTTCTCTACTACTTCCAGCAATTGCTATAATACATTCAATAAGTGCTCAGTTATTTGATTGATATAGAAAAAGGATATTTTGATTTGATGTAAGAAAGGTGTGCAAAAGCACATGGCTGGTGACTTTTAGAGGGTAGATCCTGGCTGATTGATTATAGAAAGAGTAATGCCATTAACAGATCTTGTCAAACACAGAAAAAGAACTGATTCCTTTTGTTTGGGAGCAGGATAAATGATAAATTTGACTTTAGACTCTCAAACTCAAGCAGTATCAAATGCTATTGCTATATTAAAATAATTCTCTACTCTTGTGAATTAAAGGCCATGAAATATAATTTTGGATGTAAATGTGGATTATTTCCATATTTTAACAGACACAAAATATGTTCAAATGAAGGATTTCTCTTTTTCCTAGTATAATTATTGGATCTTCATTTGTATGTTAAAAAATTTTCATTGCTTAAAAAAGGCTCCTGCTACACAGAATATTATATTTTCTGTTCTAGTCTTAAAAGATTTCTCAGTGGGAATAATAGACTAAATAGCAAAACCTTTAAGTAGTTACCTCAAAATATCATAGGAAGAAAGCTGGGCATGAGAATCAGCTGAATGTTATTGTTCTTGTCTCATTCAGCAATGGGTTTAATGGTTTAATTTTATTTTAAGATTTTCCTAGGAACCTATTTTTAATCAACTTTAGATTTAAAAAGATGATTTAGAATAATTACAAATGTACCTGTAGTGGACCACAGGGTTTTGATCATTTAAATAACTAACTTTTCCCTCCACCATCCTCATTGCCATCAGGTTGAAATAGATTTTGCCTTCAGCCTGGCACAATGATTTTCTTTATTTTTCTTGAATTGTGAATAGTTTCCAAGTGAAAATTCATTTTGTCATACTTGACAACCATTATTCTAGTTGAGTTTGCAGCTTCCAAAAAATTAGTCATTTGTTCCCTAATTATTCATTTATTTATTCAACAAGCATTTATTAATCTATAATGATATCATGTGCCATGTATTATGAACAAATGAGTGAATATTTATTTTTATGGATGCAGACATACTGATAGAAAATTATTTTCCAAATATCTCATGGAGGTTGATCTTTTGCCAAAGTGAAGACAATGGCTCATACTTACTATGATGGTATGACTGAGGAGCATATGTAGCACTCTTGTCCATTAAACTTTCTATCTCTATGCCTGTCTTTAACTCAGGATCTTTGCAATAGTTAATTGTTGATAAAATGCACTTTAACATATTTATGTTTTTTTTTTACAAAAATTGTCAGAATGTTATTAATGGGAAACTAACCTTTAAAAAATAGTTCCAAAAAGCCAGAGATGCCTGGATAATCTGCTAATCACAGGGAGGTCAGCTGTGTTACTTTGGCCAAAGGCCAATCACCTAAGGAAATAATATAGATGGGGCAGTGAAATCTCATTACAGTACACTTATCTGCCAGAGATAAGTTCCAAGACCCCCACTGGATGCTTGAAACTCCAGATAGAACAGAATCCTACATATACTATGTTTTTTCCTATCTGATAACCAAGAGGGCTACTGAATGACTAATGGGCCAGTGTCATATACAGTGTGGTTACCCTGGACAAAGGGATGGTTCGCATCCTGGGTGGGACTGCAAAAGGTTTCCCCATGCTATTTAGAATGGTGTGTAATTTAAAATGTATGAATTGTTTATTTCTGGAATTTTCCATGTAATTTTTTTGGACTACAGCTGACTGCAAGTAACTGAAACGATGAAAAGTGAAACCCTAGAGAAGGGAAAACTACTGTAATTGAAAAATGATTGATCAGGCCCCTTCTGTGGATTCATCAAGAATCAAACAGGGCCAATTATCATTTGACCTTTATTTTTAAAGTACAAGTGGAAATAATAGAATTATGTCTGGTGTCTCTAAGCCTCTTCCACTGGCCTGTCTCTCTCCCTCTCTCTCTCCCTCTCTGCTCCCTGTTGCTCTCTTGCTGTGATCCTTTTCCAAGCTTGATGTTGAAAAATCATTATGTCTGTACCAGACTCACTTAAATTAGAATGGACTGTAAGAGGCCTCCAGTCATTGAGTTTTTGTTTTGCTGTTTAATGTAATTGTTTCTTTGCATTTCTACTTGTATTCTGAATTCCTAACCTGAAATTTTTGCCCTTTATATTTTACATTTCAAAATCTCTTTATTGTCCATAGAGCTAACTGTGTCTGTGTCCTGGTTGGCTCATAAAAATACATAGCGATTGTGTCTTTAAAATAGAGCATAGTCAGAGAAACATAGTCCAGTGAAAAAAATAAGGGTGTGTTTTTAAAATTAATTTTTGTCAAATGTATGAAAAATTATTATCCTTGTTGTATTTGACTGAAACTATTCACTAGGGTGAAGAAAGTGTTTAAGTCTTCATTTTGTATCTTTGATAGGTTTTTGGAAACTGAAACAACATATAACAAAACCAATTTTACCAAAGACTGATGTAAATAAGAGTAAAGTTCCTATAGCATATTTCTAGTCATAAAAGCATCATAAAACTTCTAAATAAAGACCAAAAACATTTTTAATATTAAACGTTGAAAAAAATGTGAGCTACATGCACATTTAAGAAAGACTAATAAAAACAAATAAGACAACTATTTACCCACTTTCTCCAGTTCAGGGTTGCAGGTGGCCAGAGCCTATTCCACTAGCTCAGGTACCAGGTAGGCACCAGCCTTGGATGGGATGCTGTCCCATCACGGGTGCACTCACACTCACATCCACAGTCACTCAGACTGAGACCATTCAGACAGGCCAGTGAACCTAATGTGCACATCTTTGGAGGGGTAAGAGAAAATCTGAGTATCTGGAGAAAACCCACATAGATGTGGAGAGAACATACAAACTCCACACAGACAGTGGCCTCTGTGGGGAATCAGTTTTTTTCCTTGTCTATGATATAACAAAACCAAGTTAAATGAAACAACTTTATTCAAGGACCTGCTGTAATCTAAATTTCCAAGCCCATGACATAAATCTCCCTTTCACAGTCAGACTACACAGAAAATGTCTGTCCTTGATTTGTTATTTAATGGTGTTTGCATAAGATCTCTTAACCTGGGTAAAATCAACCCCTGGAAATTTAATGTAAAATTAAAAATAAAATGTCATTGCACATTGCCTATTTTTATTTTGAGAGAAGTAGGGAAGGGATGATTGATATATTTTATCAGACTTTCGGTGTTCTATGCCAAAACAGCAAAGAACCAGTACTTATTTTCTCTCTTAACTTCTAAATCAAATAATTAATTTTAACAATTCATTTTATATTTATCTTGCTCTAGTAATAACAGTTTAAATATTGGAAGAGGCTACCACAAATAGCTAGTTAAGTTTCATAGGAATTCCTGGGAAGAAGACCCAGGAGATTAGGGAGAGAAGAGACTATTACATTTGAACTCTGAAGTCAACCCAAGTCTAACTCAATTTGTGAAGTCAGTTCTGCATTGACTATACAAACTGAGCTTGCTTTTCCCTTTCAACAAAGAGTTCCTGGGTGTTCACTATGTGCAAAGTATTGTACCAGCTACTAGGGATATAGTTGTCATAAACAAGGGATTTATAGTTTAGCAGAGAAAGTAGACAAGCAATAACTTGATTAATTATGACAGGGAGATGTAGTGCTTTGAGGGGAACAGGGTGTGCTAACCTTATCTTAAGGGTTAGCCAAGACCTCTAGGAGAAGTCATGCAGTTTTACTAAGAAGAGGTATGAGTAAGGATGAGGACAGAGATGAGTGAGGTTTTTAGCCAAAGAGATAATAGCACATGTGTAAGCCTGTAGACGAGAGCCAGTATGGCATGTTAGAGAAGCTCAAGGGCATTCAGCATGCCTGGAGCACTGAATCGAGGCGGAGAGAGGCTAGAAATGCCAACAGGGACCCTAACTGTAAAAGGCTTGAGAATCAGTGGGATATTCAAATTTCTACCCTCAGGTCAGTGCCAAGACATTGAAGGGTCTTAAACCTGGGAGTGACTGGATTAGGCTTCTGTTTTCAAAAGATAGATCTCCCCAAGGTGAAGAGAACTGGTGGGAGGTAACAAGTCTGAAGACAGCAAAACCAGGTAAGGGTACTTCAGTTGTGCTTTAAAAAATGTTAGCTGGATTTTGAAAGATCTGTATCTCTAGTCTTTCTGATGTAGCGTGAATCTTTTTGATCTGAAAAACGTTTAAATAAGAATTACCCTGATGCTGCAAAACAATAATAATAACAATAATAATAATAATATTAATAATGGTTAACCTCTATAGCTCAGTTTGTATAGGCAATATAAAATTGACTTCACGGATTGAGTTAGATGGAACTTGACTTTAGAGTTCAAATTTAATAGTCAGGGAGGCTCCCTAATCTCTGTAATAACGTTTATGGATTATTAACAATAAGAAGGGATAATGTTTACCATGTGCCACACCTAAGCACTTTCCATTTATTAACCTACTTAATCTCTACAACAAACCTATGATTGACCCCGTTTTGCACATAAAGAACCTGAGCCACAGTGAGGTTGGGTCACTTTCCCAGCATTGCCCAAAGTGTATGCATTAAGGCAAGCCACTCTGGCTCTTAACTGTTATTCTACACAGCCTCCCACTAAATCCAAGTTTGTTCACTGCCTTAGGAATTTGTCAGAGTGGTAATCTTCATTCTGTTTCTGAAGGCTCTGGCCAAGCAAATTTTTTTATTACTTTATTATCTCTCAATATTAAGTGGGAGCTAATATTTTCTGGCAGGAAAATTGTAAAAACTTATGAGCACATTTTTAAAAGCAGTGTAGTCTGTTAGCCAGGGACGGTGCTATGTAAATATGTGAGGCTTGTTCTACTGGGGTTAGTAGTTCTTAAAGGGCAGTACCACATGGCACACAGTCATTGCTTGTTGCTGCCTCTTGGGTTCACAGCAGGGGAAAATCGCGGTAGCAGTGAAGCCAGACCATTCATTTAGTTCTCTGCACAATGTCCTAACTCTTCTTTGGGGGATGTTGCTGCTATTTGTGGTGTAGGCATAGATATCTTTAATCAATATAAATCTAATATTTCAGGAGAAAGAACAAAATGGTAGTGGTAAACCTATTTTAAAAAGTGACCAAGTAGTTGAAGTAGTTCATTGGAAAATAGTGCACAGAAGTGACCTATCTTGGGCAGAGAGCTCTTCAAGACTAATATCTCCCTTTCTGAAGAGGCTTAGAAATGTGCACTCCAGTTGACAGGAACTGGTTTTTCCCTCATTATGTCTTCAAGATGCAATAGTATCTTGTAAAATGGGCTTTCTTTGAAAACAGAGATTAACATAGTATCAAGCTATATGGGGGTCAAAAGCAACATCACATTTTTAATAATAGGAGAATATTGGAGGCCACTTAAACTTCTGGGTATCACCTAAGAAAGGGAGCTAAGAACTGCCATACCTGCTGGGGACTCTGCCTGCCTCTCTCCTCCTTAGTGTTCACTTCAGTAACAGTGAAAATGACCTGGGGTTTTATTTTCAAGGACAGCAAGAAAAGGGGGAACGGAGCATTCTGGGTTTCAGTATTGAAGAAGAACCCTCTTGATGAATAATGGGGAGGGGACAGCTCTAAGAATTATAGGAAAGCAATCTGAATCCTGGCATGAAAATGGCACGAGGAGGCATCTCAGGCCTCAGAAATAATTTAGAGGCCTTAATAGTCAGGATCCCATGCAATTCTCTAAAAGGTGAAGCCAGCATTATCCTTAGCAAACTAACGCAGGAACAGAAAACCAAATACCGCATGTTCCCATTTATAAGTGGGAGCAATATGATGAGAACACATGGACAAACAGCTGGGAACAACATACACTGGGCCTGTGGGAGGGTGAGGTGAGAGGAGAAAGCACATGAGGAATAATAGCTAATGGATGCTGGGCTTAATGCCTGGGTGATGGGATGATCGTGCAGTAAGCCCCCAGGGCAGACATTTACCTATGTAACAAACCTGTACACCCTGCACATGTACCCTTAAGTTTAAAACAAAAGGTGAAAATGGTAATAATAATAAAAAGGTGGAGCCTGGGGAGTATTACATCATAGACCATTGGGAAACCCCTAAAAGGTTCATCCACTTTCAGCTTCAAAGGTCAACTTTTGTCCTTGGGCTTAAAGTTGTATACACTACAAACCTATATGCCTAACAGAGAGATGTGATGTTGCCTTTTTTTGAAATTTTCCATTGTTTCTCATTCCTTCAAGATAGGTAGAGGGTAGGAGTGAAGGTTGGTTAAGCTGCATCTCACATGATAGAAGCTGTCTGCAGGGGAACATCATCAGCAGGCTTTCAAGGGCCTGGCTGTGTGGGTGGGCTTATTGGTTGCTGTGAGCTGTTTGTTTTATGTGGGCTGTCTGCTGGAGCAGCTTTTCTGCAGAGCTCCTTGCTGTTCAAATGAATGCTGGGCTGTCTTGCCTGCCATTGTGCCCCATTAGAGCTTTGTGACCACATTCAAAGACTTTTCCAATGTAAGGCATTTTCTATGATAACACAAAGTACCGAGAAAATGCTGTCATTTAGATGGTCAGAGATTTTTCCTTTGTTGTCTGTCTTAATGGATGTCAGAATATCATGCATGATTTTTATGCTGTGTTCCTTCAGTTTCACTAAAGTTGCTAACGCTTTTATGAGTAGTGCTAATGGTACGTGATTGTAAGTTATAGAAAAGTTGCCTTAGAAAGTGGCAGGTAGGGATAAACGGAAACACGTGAGGTTTACCTCACTATTCTGTGACCCTTCCACATGGTATTAGTACATTTTTATATTGCTATGAAGAAATATTTGAGACTGAATAATTTATAAAGAAAAAGAGGTTTAATGGACTCACAGTTCCACATGGCTAGGAGGCCTCCCAGTCATGGCGAAAGGCGAAGGAGGAGCAAAGGCACGTCCTACGTGGCATCAGGCAAGACATCATGTGGAGGGGAACTCTTATTTATAAAACCATCCAATCTTGTGAAACTTATTCACTATCATGAGACCAGCAAGGGGAAAATCCCACCCCCATGATTCAATTGCCTCCCATTGGGTCCTTCACACGATACATGGGAATTATAGGAGCTACAATTCAAGATGAGATTTGGATGGGGACACAGCCAAACCACATAACACATCATTTCTTTGGTTGAATAAGTGCATAATTGCTTGTCTCTTTTCCCCCATCATATATGAGTATTATGGGTAAACTTCTTCCCTAGCAGAGGAAAGAGAAGGATCTTTTTATGCTTTCTCCTTCTGTTATTTTTCTGTAAGTTCTGAAACAGCTATGATATGAAGGGTCATTAATAGAAGATCTTTAATATTGCTTAGCATGTAGCAGAGAATGAATTTGATGAATTTTCCTTGGCTCTATTGTCTATTGTTAGAGAGAACTGACTATTATGCTCATCAGTCAGAACAGCGAAACATAAAGTAGGTGGCAAGACCCCAAATATAATTCAACACTGAACTCTGATATTTTCTTCATTTCACTTAAACAGATATTTATTGAGCACTGGCTCTGGGCTAGAAACTGTAAAAATGCAAAATCTAGTATCATCTTTGGACAGCAGTACTTCCTTTTAAGCTGGATGTATCCTTTTATGTTTTTAGATCACTGACAATGTACATCAAGGAAAAGAAAAAAAACCTTGCTTCCGGCAGAGAACTCTAGTCTAAATTCTTCATCTTTGAGGAAACTGAGTTCAGAGAAGCTAAGGGACTTCCCAAAATTATGACTGAATGACTGATGAATCCTAGGTTGGAATCCATGTCTCCTGAATCCATCCCTCTATCTTTCCTCTATTCCATACTGCCATCTTCCTTACAGTTATAAGAGATCATGAAACTCACGTGGGCAGAAAAGAGAAATGCAACTGTTTTTTTTTTTTCTGTAACTTAATTCCATTTTGCATCTTAATCCTACTGGGCATTAGAAATTTAATTTCAGTCAACTTAGGGTTACTCTCCTCCATAACTGGGGGTTGTATATAAATCTGGGGTGTTACCTAGCACAAAGTTATGAGAGAGGAGAGGCATCTCTTTCTGTCTGCTCAGTTCTCCAGGATGTGTCTGTAGGGGTGTCTTCATTCCCACTTGACCTTTGGTTAGTAGTTGAGGTTGCATTTACTCCTGTCTTCTTAACCTCCAGCCCTTTTCAAGTCTGCCACCTCTCTCTGTAACGTCACCACTGCTCTCGGATTCTAAGAGTTCCTATAGAGTTTTCAAACCAGTCTCTAATGCAAGTAATTCTGCAGAATTATCTCAGTCCCCCTGGCCAGACATAGCATGCAGATGTGTCTGCTGCTTCCCACCAGGCTGATGGAGGAGAGCAGTCTTTCTATCTGCAGATGGGTCACAGATCCTCCCTGTTGACAGACCCTCCCTAATGTCCCTATGTCTAAACTTCTATAGGGCTCTGCCACCCACAACATCATTTCCACCCTGTTTTCATCTTACAGGCATGACCTACAAGGGAAGACAGTGTAGATAGCACCTTCTTGGGATGCACCTGAATCTAAGCTCTCTTCACTTTCACTTTCTCTCTTTTGTTCTAGGGAAACTTTATCCAGTTGGGAGATTAAAAGGTAGTTATTACTGAGCTATGTTCTTCTAAATCTTTTCTCTTATACCTAGGCTTAGACTTTTTATATTGAAAGTTAAAATTTGGCCCCTTGTTTGAGTCAGAGTTCTCTAGAGAAGCAGAAACAATAGGATGTGATTTGTTGTAAGAAATTGGCTTACATGATTATAAAGTCTGGCAAGCTTAAAATGTGCAGGGTGGGTCATCAGGGTGAAGACCAAGGAAGAACTATATTGCAGTTCAAGTCCAAAGGCCACATGCTGGAAAATTCCCTGTTGCTAATGGAAGGTCAGTCTTTTATTTTTCCCTAGTAATGCCTTCAACTGATTGGATGAGTCTTGCCCACATTGTGGAGGGCAATCTACTTTATCCATATTCCTCTGATTTAAATATTAACCTCATCCAAAACACCTTCACAGAAACAACCAGAATAATGTTTGACCACATATGTGGGCACAGTGACCAAGCCAAGTTGACTCATAAAATTATCACATCCCTATCCTGTGTGTTGCCTGTCTTGTCATTGCTTCTCTAAGATAACAGCAGCCTACTCAGTACAAGGAAATAATGGCAGGTGCTGTGAGGGTAAAAGCAGATGGAGAGACTTTGGTTTATATTTTTAAAAATACCTGCCACATATAATATGTATTTATTTATTTTCACTTTTGCTAATTAGAACTTCTCAGTGTGCTACTTCGTAAGTACATTTTCATTTTTGCAGAGGTTTTAATCTTTGGTTTTCAAAAGAAATAACGCTTGTTGAAAGCAGACATTGGTTCATCTCCCATTGATTGCAGCATTTTATATAAATAGTAAGTTCCATTAATTGAAAATATTTCTTTTTAAACCACAAGGTGCAACACTGTATTAGTGAAAGCTGTGCAACTTTCAAGTAATATTTGTCACCAGAAAAACATTGAAGTATAAATGCTTTCATTGAACTTGATTTTCAAAAAAATTTTTTGAGACTTGTATTTTTTGTCTTTATGCAAAATCAAAGGTCATTAGTAGGGGAAAAATTATAGACAGAATTTTCCAAAGTGAGGAATGGTTTTTGCTTTAAACGACATGGTAGTTTTTCTTCTTTGAATATCATCTGTTTTCTTAATTTTAAAAGTAGATATTCTCTGAGTGATTTTTGAGAGCCAACAAAGTAATACTTACATCTTCCTTTGAGTTGCTGGGAGACCAGTGTTTTCTAGCCTGAAGTGCCACCTGGTACATCTTAAATTCTGTGAAGCAGAGATCAAGCTGGGCTAAGGAACAAAAAGTGGCATATCCTTAATTACCACAAAATGATACCTAATTACCTTCATGCCAGCTTTAATGTAGTACTGAACACAGCTGAAATGGTGTTTGATTTTAAAGGAAATTACATAAGATTACCTTTCTGAACCAAACTAACTTTGCTGATTTTGCAACTTGCATTTTAATATTGCATTTTAACAGGTACCCTTTGAGTCCACTTGTTATCAGTATGGCTGCCTGCCTTTTGGTCACTGATATTTAAAATTTTCCTAGGGTTCTTACAACAAAATAGCTTTTGGTTTAACACTGAAATTGCAGAAGTAGTTATTTCACTGTGAATGTGCTTAAAGTTGCTCTTGATACTTCAAATAGAAATAGTAAATAACAGGTATTTATTGCCATCAAAATGGAAATGCAGTAATTATGTCATAATGGATTTAATCTATGAACTTAATCTCTGTTTAGATAAAACTACAATAGTTCTACATGCTTCAGAAAACTACCTTAGTAAGTGTTTTAGAATTTTCTTATTGTAAGAGACTAGCTATGACTGGTCTTCAGTCTTTCACAGCAAAAGATTTAAGACAGTGTATTAGTCCATTCTCACACTGCTAATAAATACCCAAACTGGGAAATTTATAAAAAAGAGGTTTAATGGACTCACAGTTCCACATGGCTAGGGAAGCCTCACAATCATGGCAGAAGGCAAAGGAGGAGCAAAGTCATATCTTACATGGTGTTAGGCAGGAAAGCATGTGCAGGGGAACTCCCCTTTATAAAACCTTTAGATTGCATGAGACTATTCAATATCACAAGAACAGCATGGGAAAAACCTGCCCCCAATGATTCGATTATCTCCCACCCTGGGACCTGTGGCTTTCCAGGATACAGCCCCACTCCTGGCTGCCTTCATGGGTTGGTGTTGTCTGCAGTGCAAGCTGTCAGTGGATTTACCATTCTGGGGTCTGGAGGATGGTGGCCTTCTTCTCACAACTCCACTAGGCAGTGCCACAGTGGGGACTTTGTGTGGGGGCTCGAGCCCCACATTTTTCTTCTGCACTGCCCTAACAGAAGTTCTCTATGAGGGCTCTGCTCCTGCAGCAAACTTTTGCCTAGACATCCAGGTGTTTTCATACCTCTTCTGAAATCTAGGCAGAGGTTCCCAAATTCCAATTATTGGCTTCTGTGCACCCACAGGCCCAACACCACATGTAAGCCACCAAGACTTGGAGCTTGCATCCTCCAAAGCCATGGCCTCAGCTGTACATTGGCTCCTTTTAGCCACAGCTGGAGCAACTGGGACACAGAACACCAAGTCCCAAGTTTTCCCTCCTTGGCCTCTGGGCCTGTGATGGGAGGGGCTGCTGCAAAAGTCTCTGACATGCCCTGGACACATATTTTCCATTGTCTTGGTGATTAACGTTTGGCTCCTTGTTACTTATGCAAATTTCTGTAGCAGGCTTGAATTTCTCCCCCAGAAAATGTGTTTTTCTTTTCTATTGCATTGTTAGGCTGCCAATTTTTCAAACTTCTATGCTCTGCTTCTTCTTGAATGCTTTGTACCTTAGAAATTTCTTCTACCCAATGCCCTAAATCATTGCTCTCAAGTTCAAAATTCCACATATCCCTAGGGCAGGGGCAAAATGCCACTAGTCTATTTGTTAAAGCATAACAAGTCACCTTTGCTCCAGTTTCCAAGAAGTTCCTCAACTACATCTGAGACCACATCAGCCTGGACTTTACTGTCCATATCACTATCATCATTTTGGGCAAAGCCATTCAGTAAGTCTCTAGGAAGTTCCAAACTTTCCCACATTTTCCTATCTTCCTCCGAACCCCCCAACCTCTTCCAACCTCTACCTGCTACCTAGTTCCAAAGTCACTTCACATTTTCAGGTATCTTTATAGCAGCTCCCCACTACTGGGTACCAATTTATTGTATTAGTCCATTTTCGTTCTGCTAATAAAGAAATACCCAAGATTGGGTAATTTATGAAGAAAAAGAGGTTTAATGAACTCACAATTCCCCATGGTGAGGGAGGCTTCACAATCACGGCAGAAGGTAAAGGAGGAGCAAAGGCACATCTTACATGGTGGCAGGCAAGAGAGCTTATGCAGGGAACTGCCCTTTATAAAACCATCAGATGAGGTCAGGCACAGTGGCTCATGCCTGTAATCCCAGTACTTTGGGAGGCTGAGGTGGGTGGATCACTTAAGGTCAGGAGTCGGAGACCAGTCTGGCCAACATGGTGAAATCCCATCTCTGCTTAAGAAAAAAAATACAAAAATTAGCCAGGCATGGTGGAGGGCTCCTGTAATCCCAACTACTTGGGAGGCTGAGGTAGTAGAATTGCTATAACCCAGGAGGTGGCAGTTGCAGTGAGCCAGGATCATGCCATTGCACTCCAGTCTGGTGACAAGAGCGAGACACTGTCTCAAAAACAAACAAATAAATAAATAAATAAAAAGGAACCATCAGATCTCATGAGACTTATTCACTACCACAAGAACAGCACACTAAAACCTGCCCCCAATGATTCAATTACTTCCCACCCCAGGTCCCTCCCATGACATGTGGGGATTATGGAAGCTACAATTCAAGATGAGATTTGGGTAGGGACACAGCTAAACCATATCAAACAGGAAATTTAGTTTTAAGTACATTCAGCAATGAGACTGCATCAATCCAAAAATCAAGTACAGGTTTGGGTACAGTGACTCATGCCTGTAATCCCAGTACTGTGGGGAGCCATGGAGGGGGACTGCTTGAAGCAATAAGTTCAAAACCAGACTAAGTAACATAACAAGACCCTGTCTCTACAAAAAAATAAAAATAAATATTAGCTGAGTGTGATGATGGGTAGCTGTAGTTCCAACTACTTGGCAGGCTGAGGTGGGGGGATCACTTGAGCCCAGGAGTTCAGGACAGCAATGAGCTATGATTGGGCCACTGAACTCTATCCTGAGGAAAAGAGTGAAACCCTGTCTCAAAAAAGAAAAGTAAAGAAAAATACGTATGTTTTCAGTTTTTGCTATGTTCCACTCATCTATTCTATAATTCAGTGCTTCCTATATACCAAACTGTCCAGATAGGATTGACTTATAGCTTAATATAACAGAATAATTTGAATTGTCATTTTTTAGCTTTGATTTTTTTTATAGCAGAAGACCTGAAAAACTAGTTTTTTATGTTTAAAGTTTCCATTATTACTTATTTTTAATAAGACCATTAACAAATGGCCATAGTTGATCATTGTGTTTGGTCATAATTTCCATTTTTATAATAAAATTATCTGCATTTGCACTTGAACCCTTCAAAGCAGAAAGATAAGGGACTGTGGTCTAGCATTAATTTAATATGCCAGAATTGGTAACAGGAAAGAATAATTCAATATAATCTGTCAAACAGAGTAGTCACCAATTAACTTCAAATCATTTAAACTACTTCTAGCTGTCAGCAAGGAAATTTGAAATCACTTAAACTTCTTTGACTTGTCAGCGAGGAACAGAGAGAGAAAGATAAAAATGGAGATGTGGAAAATGGACAAAAGGAGCATAAATTAGGTGGAGGTAGGAAAAGACAATTACTTGTTTAATTTTAAGGCCCATTTTCTTAAATGCAAACGTGATTCAACATGATTAATGAAGTTGCTCTACAAGAAGAAGAATTATCTTCTTTGATAGTAATGCCCCTTTATGCACAGGGCCATCTTTAAGTTACTGAGATGAGTATCAAGGGGCATTTTCCCACTAGGATATTGAGTAAGGAATCAGTAAAATTAATGAACGATAGAAGATGTAGGCTTGAAGAGATCCAGTGTAATGTTAGAGAGGCCTGGGGAACCAGCAGTCTGGAGCAAATAGTAAACCCTGGAGAGAGGGGGAAGATGAATCATGTAAAGTATTGTTTGTCATAAATACAGTGAGCTGATAAATGTGTAGCACGTGATACAAGAACACCATGCAAATCAGAATATATGCTTTATTGGATAGCTATGAGGAAAGAGTACTGGATTATGAACTAGGAAAACTAGGGTTTTGGTACTTTGTTGATATCTTCTTATTGGGGTTCAAGCCTCTTAGTTTCCATTGAAATTATTACATTTCCTACAATATTGTGATATAATTAAACTATATAATAGGTCTTTGTCTCTGGTTTGTGGCACAGAGCTTCTAAATGCTTTGGAATTTCCTGAGTGTTAGGGGTGACAGGAGTATCTTTTGTTATGTATGATAAGCACTTTTCAACCATACCTGAGTTTATGCTAATAAGCTAAGTCTTGAAGGATAGGGGCTAGTTTGCCAGAGGAACCAACTAAGTGATTAGAGGTTCGGAACTTTCAGCCCAAACTCTGGACCTCCAGGAAGGATAGAGGGGCTAGATATTGACTGAATTTGTACCCATCATTTGTCATATGGGTACTCATCATTTATCATACGGATATCAACTGTACTCATATGATGAATGATGGAAACAAATTTATCATAACATGTACCCATCATTATAGCATCATAAAGAGTAGTTTCACTGCCCCAAGTTCCTCTGTGGTCCACCTATGTATCCCTCCCCATACCCAACCCCATTTTGTTTTTAATTGTTCTTTACTTCCCTAGTACACAGGCTCCATTGTCATCTTCACTAAAATGAGTTAAAATGAATCAATATAATTTTGTTGTTGTTTTTGATTTTATTTAGAAGGTGGATATTGTTTTTGAAGAGATGCATCAGTAGAAGCCTCTCCTTGATATGCTGCATGCTCACTCATTTGAGGAAATACCTGATTTCATCTTATATGAATGTCCATTAGGAAGGGTGCAAGCTAACATCTGAAAAATTCCTACTTTGTACAAAGTACTGTTCTAAACATTCTATCTTGTTACCTCCTTTAAAATTACCAGCATCCATCAAGGCCCTGAAAAGTTCAGTAACTCGCCCATTATCACATAAGTCGTAAAAGGTAGATGAGGGATCAAACCAGGATTTTGTAGCTTTCAGGTTTGTATTTCTCCATCATAATATGTTGTACACATACACTGGTTGTACCAGTGATAAGAACAGGACTCAGAAAAATTCCAGGCAGAAAAGGGCAGGTTCCTGACAAAACCCCACCCTCAAACCAAAAAACCTGAAACTGCAGCCCAAAATGAGAACTTACATCCTTGGTTTTCTGATAAAATGTTGCCTTTTACTAAACTACCCATTGGGCACTCTGCCCTCCATCCTGTGCCTATAAAGGCCCCAGACTCAGCCAGTCAAGAAGAGAAGCAACTGGATGTTGGAAACTATGGGTGGATATCAGAGAGAAGTGGCTTCACTTCAGAAGGACAGCTTGACAGCAAAACTTTGGAGAAGAATCTGGACAAAAATGGCCAGACTTCAGGGGAAGATTACCCTCCTGCCCTGTCCCCTTTCCAACTCCCCTTCCTGCTGAGAACCACTTTCATCAGCAATCAAATCCACTTCATTCATGAAACCTCATTTTTCCTGAACACTAGACAAGAGCTTGAAAGACATAAGTGTGGAAGCAAAAAGCTGTCATACTGGCCTTTGCCCTTGCTAGTGGAGGGCAGCTGCCTCATGTGAAAAGGCAGAAGGCTCACTGAGCTGTTTACTCTAAAGCTATCCTTGGATGGCAGAGCTAAAAGAGCACTGGAACACACCTTCTGGGGCTTCAAGGGTCACAGGCAGCCCCCTAGATGCTGCCATGGGGCCTGCATGGTGTTTGCTCCTGCTAGTGCCCAAAGCACTTGTCCCAGCTCCGGTAACCACTCACCTGCATGCTCCCTCCTGTGAGAAGTGAAGTGCAGCAGGTCCGAGTGAGTGGAGATCACTTTTGCCACTGCAGAAGCAGCCAGCTGGTTCCAGCACTCATGGACTCCAGTTCCCACCTTGCTCTCTTGCATGCTCCCTTCCATGAGGAGTTGAAAGCTGCAGGCTAGGTAAATGAGGTATCCCTGCTGTGAGTTCCGTGAATAGGTCAGGGAAATATCCTGCTTCACCAGGAATAAGTGGAATGTTAGGACCAATTTTGAGGGCTTTACATGTTTCCACACCCATCCTAAACTTGGCTACACCCATTTTAAATAGAGAAAACTAAAGTTGAGAATTATTAACTTGCTTAAATCTTGTTCTTTTATTTATAGCAGCTCACTAATACTTCTTACAGCATTTGTTTATTCGTCTTAAACAAAGAGAATCCAATGTTAAAATCCATATTCAATTTTATCATTTCAACTTCATATTTATATAAAGACATTAGGAAACTAGTATAGTTGCCAACACCAGGGGTTTGGTCAAGGTCCAGCTGCTTGCTGTAAAGAAAGCCAGTCAATGAGAATAAATATTGCCAGGGAAGAAGGCTTTAGGGTGGGTGGTATCAGCCAGGAGATGAGAGATAAGTCTCAAATCTGTCTCCCTAACCCACTAAAAACTGGGATTTATATAGTGGGTAAGGAATGTAACTACATAGGTGAAAACAGCAATTAGGGAGAGGCAAGGAAAAAGAGTTGGTTAAAAAGAAGCAGGTCATTGGTTAGATAATCAATCATAAGGGTGGAGGAGTCTAGTATCTCACTGTCTGGACGCTATTATCTGGTGAGTTTCAGGTCCTTGATACTATCTGGGAGAACTGAAGGTTAGTTTCCTGACAAAGGAACTCAGATAAGACAAATGTAGGTTTCAAGCTTTATGATGGAGAGGGTCAATTTCTATATTTATTTAAAAAATCATAAACATTAGTTCTATTGGAAAATTGGGCTGGCTTTAGTTGCCCTCTTTCTGTTATTGGTTCCTCAATCATAGGGCATCTTGGTATTGATCTTTTGGCTGCTTAATGCTGAGAAAGGGAGTGCGGGGATAATGATGAGGAATGAAAAACATTATGCCTGCAATTGAAGTACTTGTGAGTACCTGATCAGCATTGGGCTTGTTTGAGAACTATACTCTGGGTACTTTCATTAATGGTTTTAGAACAACATTTTAAGCCACATTTAAAAATAAGACTGATCATGATGTGTAAGACCAAGATAATTAATAACATAGATGACCCAACTTTAAAAATACCAGAGAATTCTGAAAACCCATCCCCTAATCCCAATCTGTTCTCTTTTACATGTTATAACTGGGATGCTTGCTCTCTTATCTTTTCAATATTGACTCCTAATTCAACTGATGTATTAATGTAGGTAGAGCAAGATGAATTGGCAATTACATATACCCCTGCCTTGTTCAGTGAGCAAATACTCCAAAGCTATGTGGTTATCTAAAGCTACTCTAGCCAAGGGGTCTAGAGACTTTTTTGGGGCAGCACTAGTAGCCACTATTTTACTTGCTATAATGAACAGGGTAATGGAGAGATTTCTAAGTACATATTGATGAGCTGTCTCTCCCCATCATGGGAGTACAGTGTAACCAAAAAATATCTGATTCTGTCGAGAATGCTCCCAGGCAAATACTCCTTGGGGACATCCTAATTGGAATATCCCTCCAAGAGTACTCTAGTTACTCTGGAAAATAATTTCAAAGCACTAGTCCAATGTCTTACTGAGCTCTCATTGTCTACTAAAAAAAGTGGTAACAGAGTATCATAATAGACATTGCCCTTTATCTCCTTTCCTAAGCATCCATATGCCCAAGGTCTATTCTCTTGCTTGCAAACAAACATGTAGCCCTCAGGAGCACAGGCCACTGTATCTTGAGTAGAAGCAGTCATTCAGGCTATCTTTTCTAACCAGAGATCAGTTCAATTTTTACCATATTCAGGTAAAACAAAAGCTATCCGAAATTCTTCCTGATTCCTTACATCCTGGTCTAATAGAGTATGTCTGGGTCACCATGAAAAAAAAAAATGTGCTTGCCTTTTTATTTATTTTAGGAAGAGTAAGGGATAGCCTTTCTGGGATGACAAATAGAAACAGGAGGTCTTCCTGGTCCCTACAAATGTTTATGTAAGGTGTACCTATTATATTATTCTTTTAGGAGTCTTTGGTTGTTCAAATGTGCAGATAGAGATATGCAGAAAGCTATGAACTGGTTGGATTAAGGAGTTGCTATGGTCCAGACAGATTGGAGCTTTGAGTGACATATCCAACAGTGGAATAAGGTTGCTGATGAAGCCACAGCTTGTGAAATATGAATTAGTGAATTTTCCTTCCATCTAGAAGCAGGAGGATCTCCAGAATAATAACAGCCTGACAAGCGCATGTTCCTTTGTGATTTCTTAGGTAAGGTCTTTGGCTGGACTTTGAATATTAATTTAAGGCTGTAGGAGGGCTTACAAGACCATGACTGCGTCCTCTGGAGGGATCCTTGAAGGACTGGTTTTACCTAATTTTGGTGAATTCATGGCTTTATACTGGCTAACTTGTCAGATGAGCGGGTAGTCAGTTGCAGTCACAGTTGGTCTTCAGCCTGGTGGGATTTCCAGGTTTTCAGCAGGACTTGGTCCCTCAGTTTCATATAGTGGAGAGGCACATCAGTAGGGAACTGGAGCATATTGGACACAAACTCAGATGGACTAGTCCATATATTTTATATTTTTTTACATATGTTTGGGGGGAGGTAAAATCTTCAAGTGATAGGGAGTCCGGGGGTAAGAGAAATGGTTCCTATTACTTAGGATGCACTTTCTCCTGACCTTACTCCAAGAATAATGAAACACATTTACCACCCCTAGATTGTGCAGCTTGAGGATTCTTCTGGAATCAAACACAAAGTAAACATTTGGCAAAATCTAGACTCATTTTGGGGACTCTGTTCAAGGTAACAGTTTCAGTCACTTGTTAACACATTTTCAAATTTTTTAAGGGAGAAGAAATAACTGTTTTCCAATCTGCTGACTTCATTACTATAATAATAAATGTATTGTTCATACAGGTAGTAACAAATGTATTTTCATATAGGTAGCAGAATGCATAGCAGAATTTATTTTCTTTTTTTAAAAAACAAAAAGTTTATTTAATTTCTAAAAACTATTCAGCCTGAGTCTGAGAGATGATATCCCAAAGTCTAATGTGATCACCCTCAGAGCACCCCAGAGCTAGAAAGGTTTCAAAAAAGGATGAAAACAAGATCAGCTTTAACATTAGGCAAAGACCCACGGGCAACCTTCTTTAAACAATAACAGAAAGAGCTTACTAAAGTCGACACTTAAATATCTGAAGTAATGGAATAGTTCATATAGTTCAATAGTAATGGAACAGAGATTGAATCATCTAAAACTTTTAATCTACTCATGATTTCTATTTGGAACATGTTTTGTCTGATGTATGAACATGAGTGTGTTATTGTGGAAATTTCTTTGAGAACATGACTTTAAAAGAACTGCAGCTCTGTCCAGCATCCCTAAGTCTGCCAGTACCCTTACCTCTAGCCTATACTTTGACCTGGAGTGCTGACAAAGCACAGCACTTGCTACCATGCAAGTATCAAGGTAACTTTGTACAACCTCCTAAAGATAATCACCTCTCTTGTAAGATGACAGACTTCCTCTGAACTAAGTGGCAACTTTTAGAATGAACAAAAGACTTAATGAAACAGAAAGCTGTCTAATTTCTAAAGTTTTTTAAAGTAGGACTAATTAAGTGCTGACAGCAGAAGAAATTCCAACTGCAACAAAAGGAATGATATGCTATTGTGAAAGTACTCCCTATGATAAGCACAAAAGAAAGTTTTTATCAAAAAATATTTCATATGTTTCTACTTTTTTTTTCAGAGCAGGAGTGGAGGTTTATTTAAAAAGGCTTTAGAACAAGAAAGGAAGGAAGGTACTCTTAGAAGAGACCTAAGCAGGTTACTTAAAGAACAAGTGCCTAAATTTCTGTGTTTTTACTGTATGTTTTGGTAACATAAGGCATCTAAGAGTATTAAATAAATATTACTCCCATTTGGCACATGGATAAAGAGTATCATGATTCTATATATAATTATCCCACTCCTATGGAAAACAATGTTCAGACACAGTGTGAAACAGCCAAGTTATATTTTGAGAACTGAAACGGATGCCCCTTTAAATCAAAACTAAGAAGAAAAACTGTATATTATAGAACAAAGGCCTTTCCCTTGTGAAATTAATTTGAGTGGCTAACTTCTCAAAAATTTGTAAATGTATAACTTTGTAAAATGTTTTACACAATATATTTAACTTGCATATATATGCTTTTTCATATGAAACACAGGAGCATAATTTCTATCAGCAATGTTAAAAATGTAATGAAACGAAAAGAAATCAAAGTTTAACATATCAGACAGGCAATAGAGAAATGTCATTTTAACCTTGGCACTAAGCTGCAATTCTTCCTTGGTCAACCTCTCCTATATTGTACCAGATACTCAATTTATTTTCAGTCCTTCATATTTTCAGACCCTTAACTCATTTAAAGAGTAGGAGAATTTACAATCATTAGTGAAAATTATTCAATTCTCATAGATCAGTTATTTGCCTTTGTGGATATAAAGTGGTGACTCAATACTTTGTCAAAATACAGAATTATGAAAATATTGGAAATTTAAGATTGAAATTTAAAAATTACATTTTTAAAACTAAACTCTGAGAATTTTTACTTTAAGCATGAAACATAAGTTTGTTATAGAACTTCTTTGAAATGTCACTTGATTTTCAATAAGAACAATTTCACACAATGCAGAAACCACAATGTATCATCTTGCAACAGAATCTTTACATGTCAATCCTAATATAAAATATATTTAAACAATGAAAATCTTTTAATAAATTCATAGTCTTATTTTTAACCACTACTGCGCTGTAGCAGTAATTGAAGTCCCAACATGAGTACTAAGAATATGATAATAAAATACCAAAGGCTGTATCAGTCTTGAAATAAAGACACTGAAGCTTCTCTCCAACTGGCAGCAGGTGTAGTAAGTACATAAGAGAGATGTGAGTAATCCAAGAAAGTCCCCTGAAATCAACCCAATGCACAGCTTAAAACTTTAGGTGTAAAACTCTGTTCTAATTATTTTATAGAGGTTCTATTTCACACTTAATGTTGTTAAATAGTTGCAAACTTGTAAAATGCTCTATATAAAGGGTTTTGAACTTCTTCAACTGACACTTCCTCATTACCAGAAAAACATTTCTAATGAAAGAAAAAGAGCATATCCATGAATATCTGCACCTGAAGAATAAATTATTTCTTATGGTCATAGCCAATTACAATACAAAATTTAAAAAATCACAATTTGAAGAAAAAAAAATGCATGAGCAAATATGATTCCTCAGAATGACCCCTGGTGGGGCCAAACTTATCTAGATTCCAAAGAATATTGGGGCCAAAGAGCATTACAAAAAAATACCATTTTCTTTATCCCATTGGCTCATAACTATATTCAGACCAGTTTTGAAGAATGCACCCAAGTGGGCTGCATTCCTAGATCAAATCCTTTGTTCCCATGATTATATTGACACACACACACACATACACAAATAAATAATTATCAAAATACAATCTAACTGTAGCAGCGACTAACAAGCCCAAGAATTCAAACTCAAACAGCTGGGTTGTTTTCTCCTCCCATGCCAGTCGATTGGGCTTTTCCAACCTGCAAAAAGTGGAAATTCTTTTGGAATTCCCCAAATTGAGGAGTAGCTCCCACTGCCTAGTACCCATAAAAGACACTCACCTTTATGGATACAGATGTTAAATTTCAAAGGTTGTCTGTCCTTCTTAAGCAATCAAGAATACGGTTGGGGCCAGCAGCAACAGAAGAAGAGAGACAAAAACCCACCTCAGGACAAACATAGCTGGGCAGCTACTAGGAGAGTTTCCAGATCTCTCTGGCCTGTGGCCACCAAGCCACAAGTACTGCAGTCCAAGTCACAGCTCAGAATTTCATTGCTGAATGCCTGGTTGTTGGCCAAGGTGTGGTTGCTCACTGTATCGAAAGCTATCCAATGAGACAATGAGTATTGCTAGGGAAGAAGGCTTTAATGTGGGAGATGTCAGCCAGGAGATGGGAGAAAAGTCTCAGATCCAATGGACTAAAGTTAGGGTTTTATGGAGTGGGGAAGGAATGTAACTAAGTGCAGGAAAACAGGAATTAGGGACTGATAAGGGAGAGGAGTTGGTCAACAAGAAACAAGTGGTTGGTTAGTCAGTCATGATGGATGAGGAGTCTGGTGTCTCACCGTCTGGATGCAGTCATCTGGTGAATTTCAATTCCTTGATACTATCTGAGAAGCCTGATAGTTGGTCTTCTGACAAAGGAACTCAGGGAAGACAAATGTAAGTTTCAAGCTTTATGATGGTGAGGACTAATTTCTATATTTATTCAAAAAATTATAAACATTAGTTCTTTGGGAAAACTGAGCTGGCTTCAGTGCCATTCAACTGATTGAAACAGAGCTCACCATTTTGTCTAATGTAATAAGTACATTATTTAATATACCTTTTTTTTAACCTTTTCAAATTTAAAATATGGATAGTATTATTTGAAGCTGAGTAAAACATTGTTACACATAGATTATTACTTCACCAAAATATTTACAGGGAAATATTTTCTCCTAAAGCCAGACTCCCACAGCAACTTTACAAGTGAGCCTCAGAGCAAGGAAGCAAATTGGCTAAGACCATGCAGCTAGAGGACAAGAGCCAGGATTCAAACCCGATAAATCTGACGTGGAAAATTTCACTACTTGCCACCCACCAGTGTTCTCAACTTTTCCTGCTTGTTAAAATCACCTAGGACCTTAAAAAATATCTGTACCCAGAAACAATTAACTGAGAATTCTGGGGAATGACATGGCCCTGGCATCAGTGTTTTTCTTTCTTCTTTTTTTCTTTTCTTTTTTTTAACTTTCTAGGTGATTCTAACAGGCAGCCAATTTTGAGGATCACTGCACAATGAATCATCGGTATTCCTGATACACTCCTAACTCCTAGAAGGCAACTGTACTTAAGAAGTATTTATAGAGCTCTGAAAATAATGCCAATACATTAAAAAATTTATTATCCATGTGTTCAAGAACTTACTAAACTAGTATGAAGATAACACATGTATTTATCAGCTAAATAATAGAAGGTTGTGCTGTGTTGGTTGATTTGGAGACAAATGCTGTAGAACCTAAGGTTTCAAGGATAGGTTTAGGACATCCTCAGATTACCAAGCTAGTTTTTGTGCATATGTATATATTCAGTTCCAAGGCTGATAGATGGATAGATGAATAAAGAGATGATTCATAACTTTTATCAGATTCTCAGTATGATCATTGATACAGAAAAGGCTAAGAATTACTGCTGAGGGTTCAGAAGAGGTAAAGATCCAGATGGGATGCAGTGGTCAGAGAGATAATTGCAAAGAAGAACATATGCAGGGCATTGAAGGAGCCCAACATGATGATGTGAGAGGAAGGAAGGAAGGAAGGTCCAGAGGGGAGCAGGAAAAAAGCTATGGAGGCAAAAATATGCCTGCTACTTTTGGGGCTATTGTGAGGGAAGTTTAGCCTTGAGGCTCCTAGGAAAATTTTTAAATTAAATGTCAGGGTGATTTATTTTCTTCCTTCCAGATTTCTCACTAATTAATAGATTTCTTTTATAAGACTATGAGTGAAAGGCTCAATGTTCTATGAAGATGATCTGAGAAGACAGATGGGCACTTCTACAGATTCCTTTATTTTCTGTTTAATATAACATTTGGTAACTGTCAAGTATCACCTCCACTGGATCCTCTGTTTTCTGTGATAATGAGAACTTTATTAGAATTGTTTCCATGTCCAGGGAGAATTAAAAACATTCTCTACAAGATCTCCCTTGTCCATCTTAGGAGGGACAGCCTAGGAGAGGTTGATCCACAGGCAAGCTCTGTAAATGGGGACTTCTCTCTCTCAAGGTAACCTGATGTGACTGGCAGAGATGACACACAATTCCACGTTCACCTTCCTCATTTGAGCTTCTTTCAAAGTAGCATGCATGCAAAATTTCCCTGACATAGGGCAAGATATAAAGATTAAAGCGTATCTCATGCATTTATTATTTTTCCCTTGTCATACATATAAATTATCGCTAGAAATAAAATATCCTAGGCTTTGCAACACCATCCACTCCTGATGAAAAGTAACCAATTCTATATGGTTAAGGGTAAAGGAAATGCTGTCACATGGCAAATGACTGAGTCTCTTACTCCTTTGGTCTGCTGAAGCAAAATTATCTAAGTATCTCCTGGAATAAGAGCTACCACTTGAGGGATACTAATTATGTGTTAAGCACTGCGCTAAAGACATTACATATATTAGGTTATTCAATCTCCACAAAAAATGTTGTGAAAAATATATTATTAACCTTAATTTATACATGAGGAAATTCTGGCTTAGAAATGTAACCTGCCTAAGATCACACATCTGGTAAATGATAGAGCCAGGGCAAACCCAGACCTCTTCATTCTCTGCACTACAGGATACAGCCTTCTAGTATATATAGATTTAAGTCCAAGTTTGAAACATGATAGTAGTACCTTGAGAATAGAATGTCACCTGATAGGAATGAATGGAGAATGAATTGAAGAGGGAATTGCCTGGGCTTAGGAGAAATAGTTAGGAACACACTAATATAGTACTTTTTTCCCTGTCAGCTACCTTTCAATTAGTTTAGAAGTGACCTGTTTTAACAGTTATATTCATTCAGTAGAGATTCTATAAATTATGGTAGAAAACAATGTCACTGTTAAAAAGAATGAAGTAACACTGTATATGGATAAAGAAAGATGTCTGAGATATGTTTTCAAGATATGTTTTCAAATCAAAGAAAATATAGAATAGCCTATGCAGTTTGATACTTTCTGATTGACAAGGATATATATGTAAATTTGTTAGTAAATATAAAAATATTCATGGAAATACACACATGAAACTGGAAATAATAGATGTTCTTGTGTGGCTAGGGAATGAAGTGGGAGGGAAACAGACATTTCATTGAGATACCTTTTTACCTTTTGGATGTTGTATAGTACACATGTATTACCCATTTAAACACACAGGCATTCTGCCTGTATGATGAAAAAGATGAAATTCTCAACAGGAAGGGTGATATTTGAAATAAACTTACAATTTTTAGTTTCAGAAACCTTAGTAAAATGCGGTATTTTATGAAGCAAACCAATGACATATGTTCTTTATTGGTCCTGAAGGGGCATCTGCAGGCTATTGGAGGAATATATTGTTCAGCATACGTACCTAGACTTTTGTATTTGTTTATGTTTGAATTCATACTTTTTTCCTTTGAGACTGAATTTTTAAAATATAAGCTCACTAACAAGCTATATTTTGAGGGGATAAATTAATAAGTGGAATGGAAGAAATTCTATTGAACATTGGAAATATAGAGTATATGAAAAGTTTAAAATGTTCTTACAAAGTATTTCCCTTACTTTCCTACCTCCAACTCACATACAAAGTTCAGAATATGAGAAAACTTGCTATGAGTATATGAGAAAACTGAAATAGATACCAAGTGTTTTGTTCCCATACAATAATCTTCCTCCTCTTCCACTTATAATTAACATTTTACTTTTTTAAACTTTATATATTGCTTAATTTTTACAAAATCTTCCCCTTCTATTAACATCAGTATATGTAAACCCCACAAGAATGGATTGTCCCCCTTTGTCCATCTCAAGCACTTGAATGGATTTGGTGAAAACACAATAGTGATTTGAAGGAAGGAAAAAAATAATAATTTACTTTTCACCCCCAATCTTTCTCCACTATATTGAGCAATTTTCTGGAATGTTTCTATTTGCCTTTCTTATACTATCTACCTGGTGACAAAGACTGATTTCTCAAAAGCAAAGTGATATTTGAAATAAGCCCACAACATTTGGTTTTAGAATACTAGTAGAAATATTAAGCATGTATTTTATGAGGCATACCAGATTCAGAATTATGCAAAACAATTTTTATTGCATAAATATGAAAGTATAAACATGCCCTAAACCCATCATTTTTCCTATTCTCTAAAGTAACATTCTTATTTCTTTGAGCTCTTTTCCATTTTTGAAAAGATTAAGACTTTCTGAGTCATATCAAGCTTTCTTAAATTAGGACAATTTTCTGATGCTTTTGTATACTTACAAAAATATGTGAATGAGTTTTCTGAAACTTAAACCCACCTATTGTGTGGAACCCCCTTATTAGCAAAAACAATTTATATATGACAAAACAGACCGTTTCATATGGAAATTCCATTAAGCAATAAAGAGATGAGAGAGTGTTATTATATTTAATATTTTCTTTACATTATTTCCTATGTTTTTGAAATCTAGAATCATTTCTTTTTTTCAGTTAAAATTGGGATAATTTGGATTTTCTAAAGTCCAATTATTTTAAGAGATTAGACAATGGTGACTACCTATTGATGGCAGAATAAGAATTCATTCTACCAGAAATAGAGGCCAATTTTTATTCCATATTGTGCAAATGTTTCTGACACAACCCACATTTCTTGGAAATAAATTCTGAAAACTAAAACAGAAGTATTAGAACCCATTTGAACTGTAGCAGCTATCTATATTGGTGTGGCTCAAAGTGTGGGTCACAGACTGATGCTGGTCCTCAAAGTGTTACTTGTTCATAGTGAGATAGGAAGAAAACTTGAGTTTTTAGAAACTTTTGTAGCAATTTGATATTGCTACAACATCCAAGCACACAATTTAGTAATTCGTTTTTATACGTTGCAACAAAAATATCAGTCTGGCAGGAAATGGAAATGTAAAAATCTTATCCTTTACCACAGAAAGTCTAATAAGCACTGCTCTGGAGAATATTTGTGAGGTCCAGGAAGAGTTTCAGATGGAGAAAGAAACGGATAAGAAACAACTCCCTGGTGGGGAAAAAAAAAAAAAAAAAGGACGAAGGAAGGAAGGAGGGAGGGAGGGAGGGAGGAAGGGAGGGAGATCTCTCTGTCAGAATTGTCCTATGCTGTTTTATCATAGATGGGATTCTACCAGGTAGTGGGGAAGAGGGGATAGCTTTTGATGGTGCAAGGCTTATGTTATCTTACCTTAGCCACTTCAGAGATAAGTGGGCCTAAGACAGCAAGCATAAAATACCCAAGGACTACTCCAACGGCCCCACTTATGCAATGGGCTCAATTTTGTACCATTTCTCACAGTCAAGGGGAAAGGAGAATGCATCTATGCATGTGCCTGTGGCCAGGGTGGGTTAGATTGGGGTAGGGTACAAATGGAGAATTATGATCAACAGCCCCACCACAAACACATTGTTAAAGGCAAGTTCCCCAAAGATAGGGAGATGATGTTACAGAAGAATGAAAGAAGGGCTGAGCAGAACAAGCATGGAATCCAGCAAATATAAGAAGTAGCACGTGGTGGAAACATATGTAAGAATTCAATCAGCGGCCGGGCGCGGTGGCTCACGCCTGTAATCCCAGCACTTTGGGAGGCCAAGGCGGGTGGATCACGAGGTCAAGAGATCGAGACCATCCTGGTCAACATGGTGAAACCCTGTCTCTACTAAAAATACAAAAAATTAGCTGGGCATGGTAGCACGTGCCTATAATCCCAGCTACTCGGGAGGCTGAGGCAGGAGAATTGCCTGAACCCAGGAGGCGGAGGTTGCGGTGAGCTGAGATCATGCTGTTGCACTCCAGCCTGGGTAACAAGAGCGAAACTCCGTCTCAAAAAAAAAAAAAAAAGAATTCAATCAGGAAAAAGTAAAGGGAAAGAAGTGCTCCCAGCAACTTCAGAAAAATAAGATGGTTTGTTTTTCCAATTCCATTTTCTCTCTCATACATGAGGCACTTTGTTTACATATGAAAATAGTCTGACTCTAATTTACCCCAGAATTAGAAAGGTTCAGTCTTGCTTATGAGAGCTCCTATAGGAGCTCCTATAGACTGGACTCCTATAGACCCCGATAGAGGAGCGTGTGATGATCACTATACCCTATGTACGACAGACTTCAAGCCAACTGGGTGCCAAATGCTCTCTAATACAAGTCTCCAAAGCCCTGTATATATTTAGGCTCTGGCCCACTCAGGGTTCTAGGAATAATTGTGATCTTAAGCAGAAGGGACTTGAAGAGCTTTCATCTGTGTTTACTTATATTCTGGAACTCAACACCATGTTTCACTATGTTGACAGTCTGACCTTATGTATCATCTTGCTTCTAACAACTGAGTATTTATCTTGATTATATAGGAACCAATCTCCTCTTCTACCCTGGTTATGTCTTTCTCAGCTCATCGCACACTTCAAGACCCTATTTAATAACTCATACACTATCCTTGTTCATAGAAGCATGGCCTGTATTTGTGCTAGGCCCTTGTGTTCAGCTATGGGCTTAGAACTCTGGTGACTGAAACGATTGGCACCTGCCTATTGGGCTATTGGAATAACATCTGTTCCTGATATCCCTTTGGTTGCATCTATTATGTCACCACATTCTTCTAGGTTAAATTCACCCAGTTCATAGAGCTCAACTCAGTTTAGTTGGTATATGCAGCATCTGATCTATTGTAGGAGACATATCTAATTCTAGGTCACTGTTTCCTACAGTCCTTTCTGTCCCTTTGCTGTTAACCTGATTCTTATATGACCAATTACAAATATAATTCATGGAATTAAGAACAATTCAAAAATATTTGCAAGGTCAGGTACTTGACTATTCTTCTAATCTCCCAATTCTGCATCTGCTGATTTTCACTGATGCCATTCTGTTAGTGTGCCAGAACCAGCTCAACACATTTTCCCTGTTGATAATGGAACATAATCTGCTCAAATTATCTTTATGAATTTAAAGATTATAATATTACTTTGTAAAATGGAGAACACAATAATGGCTGAGCATATTTGTTACTTGCTAGTCGGCAATAAACCAATGGGTGCATCCACTTCCATCAGAGTAGCTCAGAGTGTTGCTTACTGGGTCAGATTCTCCTGCCTCAAACACTGTTGAAAATGTCTTTGCAAGCCCAATTAACCCCTTTAAGCTATTAAGGAGTGTAGCAGTGTTTAGCAGACTATTTTGCCAACTGAAAAAAAATTCTTCTGCACTGCTAATATTCAGATTGCTGGGTGAAGAAGAGGAAACTCAGTAAAACGAGTTAGGACTCAGAATTTAAAGATTCGTCATTAGATCCACATTGTAGGGAAATTTTAGTTTTGAAGCAGAGGAAGCTAAAAATAAGCTTAAGTATAATCAGAAAAAGCAAAGGAGGAGTTTAGAACAGCGGCTTTTTAGTAAGAAGTTGCAAACCTTTGTTCTTATTTATAAATTGAAGTGATAAAGAAAGCTAATCTATAGAAAAACACTTAACAGGTAACTAAGAATATTATTCTGAATGTAAAATTGTTTTGAGACAGTACTCTAGAATTGAGAGTTGGCGTATAGAAAGGGGGTAATAGAAGGATTCTGAATTCCCAACAGACATCAGACTGCATATTCGAAATATTTTTTTATTTCCCTGATCAGTAAACATATTTCTTAGGAATTTGGATCATCAGAACTTGGAGTGCCCAATGTAGAAGAATAAAATCAAAACAATTTCAACTGCCCATAATGATTGTAAATGAATGGTATTAAATTGTGTATGTTGTGGCTCTTGGCAAAATTGAGAGTCTGGTCCAAACTCACATATCAAGTGCCATTTATACCAAATAGATTTATAGGAAATAATGTAATAAGAACAGAATAACTACAAAACTTAACTTTTATAATTCACACCTCTTACTTTTCCTGATTTCTTCTCTTTTTAATCACAATGTTTATTTTATTTTTCCCATTATGAATGAAACATCATGATTAGAGAAAAAAAATATGGAAAATTATAAAGACAGAAGAGCAATCCCACTGTAATCCCTAGCATCCAGAAACAATGTGGCCTGCTGTTGGCCATTGCTGCTCATTTCTTCTGAGCCTTTAAAAATGCATGTTTTCTTCTGAGCCTTTAAAAATACATATATCATTGTATATATGTCACGTTATAATTTGGCTATATTCCCACCCAAATCTCATCTTGAGTTGTAAACCTCATAATCCCCATGTGTTGTGGGAGGGACATGGTGGGAGGTAATTAAATCATGGTGGCAGTTTCCCCTATGCTGTTCTTGTGATAGTGAGTGAGCTCTCATGAGATCTGATGGTTTTATAAACGTCTGACATTTCCACTGCTGACACTGATTCTCTACCTTACTGCCGTGTGAAGAGGTGCCTTCTGCCATGATTGTAAGTTTCCTGAGGCCTCCCCAGCCATGTGGCACTATGAGTCAATTAAATCTCTTTGCTTTATAAATTACCAGTCTCACTAATGCATACTATTTTTAATCTGGCTTAATCTTTATGTAACTTTTAAACATAATTTTTCCAAGCTATTAACAACTCGTTAGATACATTTTAAGGATTTTACAATGATACATAATTTACTTAGGTATTCATCTAATGAGTATTTAGTTTGTTTTCACTCTTTTCAGTATTATCAGTCAGGCTGCGATTAACATCTTTGTTCTTTACTCTTATTTGGCATCTAGCTGAGAATACATTCTTGTATAACAACCCTCTGTTTCTCTTTCAACAAGAATATGTTTACTATGTAACTAGCATTCATCTTTCCATTTAGCTTTTTTTTTTTTTAATTTGATGGCATCACTAAAATAGAATTTCTTGCTGTAAACGTAAGAGGCAGCAGGAAAATGTTGCATGCTATCACATGTACACTAGGCTTATCTATGGATTAGTATTCTTTTTAAAATTCTGTATTACTAAAGAATGGATATACACATCACAGTAAGAAATCAATTCTACTAGAGTTCGTCCCATGTAAGCCTTCTATAACAGTGTTTTACTACCCACTACTAGCAACATAGCATAAAAACAGCTGAATAAAGGAATATTTGAGGCCACAAGCATTATAATATTTTACAAACCTTGTCTTTTATTAAAAAAAAAGTAGAACTAATGCCATACAGATTATTATAAACTGCTATGTTGTATAATATATTCCAAGTAATTTCATTTTCAGTCATGGATTAGGACTGTTCATTCTTTTGGAAATTGAAAATAAATCTCAATATGAAGCTGCAAACCATTCTGAGGAAAACAAATATAAAAATAAGGTGAACTTTCATGCCCTTTTCAAGTCTGAAGTGCTATGAAGACACTATGATTAGGAAATGCATATTTTGATGACCAAAATGCTTGCAATGCATTTAAAACTATTAAAAATTTCTAAACTCTCTAATCATGAATCTAATACATTTTCAATTTTGTTTGATTTGACCTCAGAATCCTTCACATCTGTCTTTTGGTTTCTATGCCCCTTTCCATGCCTGTCTATCATTCCTAGGCTTCTGAACTGATACTAATCAAACTCCCTTATTAGGTATTGATTTTTAGCTTGCAATCCAGATATAGGTATATAGATTTATTTGTTTATCAATTATATAAATGCACCACTGTATTAATATTTATACTTGTAAAATTACACAATTATAAATGGAAAAAGTTTAATAGTAAATGTAAATACAAATGGAAGTTCAATTATTTTTCTTTTTCTTGCCCCTTCAGTGGCTGGCCTTATATAACACTTGGGTTATATTCCCCACTCTGAGAACTGGCCCAGCCTGTAGTAGTAACTTGCAAACTTTTCTCTTGCCCTCTTTTTCACCCTTTTTCTGTCTGTGATGGTTTGGCTCTGTGTTCCAACCCAAATCTCATGTTGAATTATAATCCCCAACATTGGGAGAGAAACCTGGTGGGAGGTGATTAGATCATGGGGATGGAATTCCCCCCTTGATGTTATTGCACAAGATCTGGTTGTTTGAAAGTGTGTAGCACTTCCTTCACTTTCTCTCTTTCTCCTGCTCCTGCCATATACAACGTGTTTGCTTCCTATTTGCCTTCTGCCATAATTGTAAGTTTCCTGGGGCCTCTCCAGGAAGGCTATACAGCTGAGCATCCTGTATAGCCTTCCAAACCTTGAGTCAATAAAATCTGTTTTCTTCACAAATTACACAGTCCCAGGTAGTTCTTTATAGTAATGCAAGAATGGACTAATACTGAAAATTGGTAACAGAGAAGTGGGGCGTTGCTGTAAAGATAACTGAAAATGTGGAAGCAACTCTGGAACTGGGTAACAGGCAGAGGTTTGAACTGTTCGGAGGGCTCAGAAGAAGACAGGAAGGTGAGGGAAAGTGGGACTTCCTAAAGGCTTGTAAAATGGTGGTTACCAAAATGTCCATGGTGATATAGATAGTGAAGTCCAGGCTGAGGTGATTTCAGATGGAAATGAAGAACTTAATTGGAACTGGAGTAAAGGTCACTCTTGCTGTACTTTAGCAGAGAGGCTGGCAGCATTGAACCCCTTTTCTAAGGATCTGTGGAGCTTTGAATTTGAGAGATGATTTTGGATATCTGGCAGAAGAAATTTCTAAGCAGCCAAGCATTCAAGGTGTGGCCTGGCTGCTTCTAACCGCATATGCTCTTATGTGTGAACAAAGAGATTATCTGAAACTGAAACTTTTATTTAAAAGGAAAGCAGAACACAAACGTTTAGAAAATTCACAGCCCACCCATGTGGTAGAAGAGAAAAACCCATTTTCTGATGGATTCAATTGCAGGAGTTTGCATACGTACAGAGGAGCCAAAGGTAAATAGGCAACACAATGGGGAGAATGCCTCCAGGGCATTTCATAGACCTTTGTGGCAGACCCTCCCATCATAGGCCTGGAGGCCTAGGAGGGAAAAATTGTTTTATGGACCAGGCCTAGCACCCTGCTACTCTGTTCAGCCTCCAGTACATGGAGCCCTGCATCACAGCCACAGTCACTACAGCTCCAGCCATGGCTAAAAGGGACCAAGGTTCAGCTCTAGTTGTTGCTTCAGAGGGTGCAAGTCATAAACCTTGGCAAGTTCCACATGGCGTTGAGCCTGCAGGTGTGCAGAAGGCAAGACTTGAAGCTGGACACTTCTGCCTAGATTTCGGAGGATAAATGGAAATGCCTGGACGTCCAGTCAGAAGTCTGCTGCAGGAGTAGAATCCTCATGGAGAACCTCTACTGGGGCAGTGTAGAGAGAAAATGTGTGGTTGGAGCCTCCACATAGAGTCCCTACTGGGGCACTGCCTGCTGGAATTGTAAGAAGAGGGCCATCATCCTCCAGACCCCAGAATGGTAGATCCACTGACAGCTTTCACTGTGGACCTGGAAAAGCCACAGGTTCTCAATGCCAGCCTATGAAAGCAGCCACAGGGACTGGACCCTGCAGAATCACAGGGCTGAAGCTGTCTAAGGCCTTGGGAGGCCACCCCTCACATCACTGTGGCTTGGATATCAGATATGCATTCAAAAAAGATTATTTGGGAGCTTTAAGATTTAATGATTGCCCTGCTGGAGTTCAAACATCCATGGGACCTGTAGCCCTTTCTTTGGGCCAATTTCTCCCTTTTGAAACAGGAGTATTTAGCCAATGCCTGTACCCCCATTGTACCTTGGAAGTAACTAATTTGTTTTTGATTTTATAGGCTCAGTGGTGGAAGGGACTTGCCTTGTCTAAGTTGAGACTTTGGACTTGGACTTTTGAGTTAACCCTGAAATGAGTTAAGACTTGCGGGACTGTTAGAAGGGCTGATCATATTTTGCAAGATGAGAAGGACATGAGATTTGGGGAGGTAGGGGAGGAATGATATGGTTTGGCTTTGTGTCTCCCCCAAATCTCATGTTGAATTTCTAATCCCCAGTGTTGTGGAGGAACCTGGTGGGACATGATTGGATCATGGGGGCAGATTTACCTCCTGCTGTTCTTGTGATAGTGATGAGATCTCACAAGATCTGGTTGTTTGAGAATGTGTAGCACTTCCCCATTCACTCCCTCTTTCCTCCTCCTGCTCCCATCATGTAAGAGGTGTTTGTTTCCCCTTTGCCTTCTGCCATGATTGTTAAGTTTCCTGAGTCCTCCTCAGCCATGCTTCCTGTACTGTCTGTGGAATCATGAACTAATTAAACCTCTTTTCTTTATAAATTACCAGTCTCAGATAGTTTTTTTTTTATAGCAATGTAAGAACAGACTAAAACATTGTGCAACCTCAACCCATCTGTCAGTGGCCTGTTTAAAGTGCAAATATGGCCATGTTATTAACCTTCTAAAAAATATTCTATAATTCCTAATTGACAGAAAGGTAAAGTAGAAACTTCTTAGATGATCATATGAGGCCTTTCATTGTGTAGTTCCATTTTCTCCTTATTGATCTATGTTCTAACCAAAAAAAGCTACTCAGTTTTCTGAAACTGAATGACATGCTCTTCATATTTTTATTTTATTTTATTTTATTTTTATTATAAACAGTGTTTCTTTTAACCAGATGTTCTTCCTTTGGCTGCCTCCTCTACTCCTATTTAGAGATTTAGCTCAACAATTTAACTTTTGAGATTTAGCTTCACAATTTTATCTTCTACGATATATTTCCTGACACCTTTTGCCAATTCTCTATTTCCCTGGTAACAGCTATATTATTGCATTTGAATTATTTATGTACTGTATGAGTCTACCTCTTAGCTGAGATTCTAGACACAAGCAATCTGACAGATTGATCTCTGTTGTTATTGCAACCTCATACATCTATGGCACTTAGAATAATGCCTGGCACATAGCAATAAATGTTTGTGGAATGAGTGAATGAATGAATAGGAGCCCACACCAAAATTACTGGAGAAGACTTAACATATTCCACCTGGTGGCAAATATTACTTTACAAAAAGATTCATTTAGTTATGAAGATATAATTTATCTAAGATCAAATATTTTGTGTCTAGAATGCAATATTTAGTTTAAAATAACTTTTAAAAATGACTGACAGAGCTGGTAAAAGTACTCAATACTTGGAATGTTCATACCAATGTGTCTTCTGACTACTGGACAACTGGATTAGGAAGAATATCTACATTGAGCATTGACAGGTGACAACTGTATAAAGCCAAGATTTCCAGTTAACTACTAATGTTTGCAGTTGCTCTTTAATAGCCTTCAGCATCTTGACAAGGTTGAGTTCTATTTTATTTAAATTTTTTAAAAATTATGAATTACTCTTCAATTTTTTAAAAAAATTCCCATTTAGAATTTGCTAATATGATCATTTTTCTCCTTTAAGTTTTAGTGTAAGTTATATTGATTTATTACCTGATATTGAACCACCTGCCTTCCCATACCATACCTTTTTTGGTAAAGGACATTATTCTTCTGATAGTCATGTATTATACTGCTAACATTTCACCTTAATGTTTTGCACTTGCCTTCATAAGAATAATAGGTTTATATAGTTTACAACTAATGTAATTTTTCATTTTGTTTTAGAAATCATATGAAATAAGCATTGACTCAAACTTACTTCAAAGATTGAGTTTAGGATGGAAATTCTAGCAATTCTATCAAGTCAGGACTCATGATAGCTCATTCATCAAGTGCTTACTTTGTGCCAATTACAGTTTTAAGGGTTTTCTGTATTAATTCATTTAAACCCTACAGCATCCCATGAACCAGAAATTATTATTATCCCCATGTTAGGTCAGATGAACTGAAACACAGAGATGTAAAGTACCCAGGGTCACATAGAAGGTAAATTGCAGAGTCAGGATTTGAACTAAGGCATTCTGGCTCCAGAGCCTACATTCTTTACCAAAATACATTAATTTTCCCATCATGTTGCAGAGAGAAACACAAATCTCAGGATTTATTATTATTTGACTAAAGAATGACATGATCATTGTTAATTGACCTATGACTATTTAAATAATAAGAATTTATAAGAGAAATGCCCTAACTACATACCATCAATTAACAATATAGACTGGAGACTATGTCACTATTTTAAAACTTAGTTAAAAATATTACCAAAGTAATAAGACTTTTTTTTTTATCTTTTCAGCAATCTTGACACAGAAGAGCTATGTGGTAAGTTACTTTAACATCAAACACATTACTTGTTTAAGAAGAAAAAAGAGCAATGTCTAATATATATCAGCCTTGGAATTAATGTTGTAGATTAGGAGTTCAAAAATAAAATATAAATTGAGATCTCAAGGGATTTATCTTTTTCCATGAATTTTGCTCAGTCATGTATTTCACTCCAGAAAGAGCCGGGCCTCATTAGCTTGTTCATAGAAAAAGAATTGTTATTACAATCAGTACATTAGTTTTATAAAAGCAAATTCTCCACAAGTTTCAATATATTTTTAAATTGGTGTTTAATACAACTTCATTATTCTCTGCACAATATATTTTGAAGAGCCTTTTGTTACTATTTTATAAAGCTGTCTTCTTGAAATGTAAAAATAACTTTGTCTCATACCTGCCTTAAACCATTCTGGAGTTTTAAATGTCATTTCAAAGTAAGTGATTCAATGGGGAGAGATAAATCTTTACAATTACCTGGTTTAACAGTCTCTTCATTTATTTGTTTCATCTTTATGATTGGAAACAAGGTAATGATTAGAAATACGTAAAGCTAAAATTTTTGAATTTTATTATTTTATGGAAAAAATGGAACATTATGAAACTATTCAGTTTGAAACCGCTGTATCTCTCTGAATACTGGAAGGTTTTATGTTTTAAGGTAAATGTTTAAGATAATACCTTTGTCCAAGTTTGATCTGATTGTCTATGCTGCTCAAAACATTTTTAATAGTTAGAGTTGAGTTTTCTCTGGGAACTCCTCATTGAAACTAGCAGCACTTCCTGAACATCTTATAATCCTTATAGTTTTAGAGTTTGCCAAAACTCAAAACATCAAAAGGGCCATTTTCTTATATTCAAGAGTGGTTATTTCCGTTTCCTCAAAGTGGTAGAGCAATAACAAAAGATGTTATACAAGAACAAAATATCAGAATGCGTGATTTCAGAGGCAATAGCTGAATAAAATGAATGTAATCTCCAACCACGAGCTTTCAAATTTTCCAATTATTGTAAAAAACTCCTGCTTCCTATCCTGACGTAATGTCCATCTCAGGTTCAGGGAGGAAAACCCAACTGAAATTCAAGATATGTTTATGGAGGAACGAGGTACTCTGATACCAAAGCAGGTCATGTTTTTGTTAGTTATGAAATGCCAGCAGGGAAAATCCCGCCATTCTTTCAGACACAGTCAGATGGTAGCATTGTGTACACATGGTTAAGCATCTGAAAGGGCCCATGCAGGCCATTGCCATGAGGTTTATGATGAATAGCAGTCAACATAAAGTCCACTCTCAGCTATGTGCACACAGTCCTGGTCAATGAAGTGAAAAGATAAAATGAAGAGCACAAGATTATCTTGATAATTTCATTAACGTGGCAGACCCATTTCTAAAATATCTAGATATGTCAGGCCAAAGTAATTTCCTCAAATCATTCATTTGTAACTATTTTTTGTTTTTCACTTAGCTTTGCCTGGGTAGGCCACAGCTGATGATAAAGCAAACTATTACAAGGACTTTTAAGATAATAACACTAAGTGGTACTTCTTTACATGCTATGTTGCCTGCCTATCATCATTAAGGAATATTGTGTTATCCTCTATTTTCCTCTAAAAGTACTTCAAATTTTTAAATATCATGGAAATCTCCACTTACTCCTCTACTGAAAAAATATATTTTAAAAATATGCCTTTATTCTATAATAAGGGAACTAGATTAGGTGCCTATACTGTATTTATTAAAAAAGCTTTATGATTTCCCTTGGACAGTTTTAGTTAGGGAGCTGGAATGTGGGGCTTTAATCCAACAGGAATTGTTCTGTGTTTTTAAATCCAGTGATTGTATTCACAGTCATGTGTTATAATCCTCCCCCTCTCTGTTCAAGAATATGCATTTTAATCTCCGGAGTGTCATTTCATTTCTCATTATTTTGTGAATATAAAGTAAATATTTAAGTTGGATTCTAATCAATGCCAAATGCTTCAGTGCTAGCAAGTGAAATATGTCAATTCATACCCGGCACAAATTCCCCCTTGTGCGTGGGAGGGACAGAACTTGATTGGCATGAAAAGTAGATTTCATATGTTCTTTCTTAGAAGCCAATTACAAGTTGCAGGTACCTAAAACTTTTATTCTGAGGCTTTTACTTAATTTGTCAGTTACTAAGTTAAGGACCTAGAATTTAAAATCTATTAAAATATTTATTTTGAAAAAATTTCTTTGTAATTTTAATTATGAAAGTAATACTTAACTGCTATTTTTTAAATTTAACAGTGTTATGTAGGTGTATAACCTAATTTGTCAATCTTCTCTGTCACTCATTGTCATCTCCAGTACCAAGTTCTACTATTTACTTGGAACATATTCTTCCAGACATTATTATGTGTATACTGACACTGATATATATGCATATGTATATCATACTATATGATTGATATATATGCATATGCATTTTATACTACATGATTAGTGTAATTGCATCCCCTTCTACTTCATTTTATTTAAAGGCTGCATAGTGTCCAATGCACATTAATTTTTTCAACCAAGTTCCTTTTAATGGATTTTCAGTTTGAATCCAACTTTCCATGGGAAAAACAGCATTGAAGTAACTATTCTCATATACATTATCTTCACACTCATGTGCAAGTAATTCTGTATGGTAGATTCCCAAACATGCAATTCCTCAATCAAGGTTTCTCTAAGGTGCACACCCACCAGCAATTTACAGAGGTGCCAAAATTATCCACTCTTCACATACAATTGTGAAGGACTTCCTAAAGGCTTTTTTTTTTTTTTTTTTTTTTTGCTGTATCTTATCACTATCAGTCAATACAAAACTCAATTTTAATTAGGGAATTGTGTTTGAACTCTAGCACTGAAGCTTTGGTTTGTATTTCTACCATAATTAGCTCCAATCTAAAGCATTCAGGAGTATAATTACTACTTTTCCTGGCCCTACCTTGTTTATGACTTTTCATAACCCTACTCATTTTTATGCAGATCTTGAACTTGGTAGTTAAGAGTAGGTAGTTGAAATATTTATAGATGGGTAAAGGGTAATTGCAACGAATGTGCTTGATCTGAAAGCATATCTGTAAGAAAGCTTCATTAGCAAGGTTAAATATATTTAATAGTGTAATTTCTCATCTAGTTGGTTGTTATCTACCAAATATTAAACTATATTAAAAGTTAGATGAAGTCTATAAATAAGATGGATAAATCCTGAGGGTACAGGAAACTTCAAAATAAAAACTTACTCCCTTCATACCAAGGCTCTTTTCAGTAGCTGTGCAGGAAGCACCAGGCTGCACTGGCAGAGCCCAGACAGTGCTGAGAGACCTGTGCCTGCAAGTCTGGGTGCTAGAAAATCAGAAGGCTCTATGCCCTCCTCCAGACTAATGTGTTCTTCTCCAGCGGCACATGTCACTGGCGATTGAGATGTAAGAGTTTGAGTGTCGCTTATCTGCATCCCCTCAAAATACCCCACATTTCTACATCTGACTTATCTCCCTATTCACAGCATGTGGGTTTTGACACTCTCTCAATTATTTTCTTTTCTACCTAGTCTACTACTTGAGAAATTCTAACTGCTTGAGAAGTTTAGATGAAACTCATCTAAACTCTTGAGAATACTTTGTGAGACCAATTTCTACTGAGACTTTTGTGACAGCTGTGGGTCCTTTGGTTCTGACAGAATTATTAAGCTGACCTGAAAACTCAACAACTTTAAAAACTAAGATGCAGGATAGAAAAAACAAAACAAAACTGTAGTTTTGTAATGGAACACCACTGATTAAGTACAGAAAGGAAGGGAGAAACTAATTTGTTGTTAGCATTTTGTTAGAGAAGATGGCACATTGTATATTCGTGAGAATACAGCCTGCTTTCTGACAGATAACTTACTACATCTCCTTATAAATTGTGCTCTACTTTTTCATCATACCTAATGCTCAGACTCTACTTTTTAATGATACTTCACTTAAACTGATGAGGGTTGGTTTTCACATATTTCCGTAAGTACAATATAACTATTTTGCTCAAGTTCATGAAGCCCACATGCGAGTTTCAACAAAATAGGTCTTTTTTCCAGGAAGTTATTCCAGTTATCAAAGGACAAGCATTTTAAGGAATCAATATCTGTTCCAAATCATTCTTTCTCTCTAATGTCATGACTTAATGACAATATACATTTGCCCCTTTCACACTGGCAATGTGATTCAAATGAGAAACATGAGTCACAAACATGAGAAACTTGTTATAAAACTTTGGTCCACGCACAGCCACTTTCAAAGCCATCACTGTCCTTCTCTCCTGCCTGCCACATGTTGGAGTTTGCAGATCTGCTGAAATTCTGGACTCCACCCCTCATCCCACTTCACAGCTTTCGTATGGCTTATAGTCCTAGTTCTCTGATGAAATCACTCCTGTCAATTGATGTCTCCTTTCTCTCTTGACGGTGTCACCAACATTCCCCCAAATCATCCCTTGTGTATCCTTTCCTTTTCTAATAGGAAAATCTGAGGATGTCACTCTCCTTTTTAAAATTGTTCCATAGCTTCCCATTTTCCATAGCGGTATCGAATGTACTCTGAATCATAATCTCCTAGGGAGTGTAGGTCTCAACCCAAAGATTCTGATTTACTAGATGAGACCTTCTTAATCATCTTCATGTCTAATAAGTACCCTAGAGTAGTACTTCTCAAACTTAAATGTGCCTAGAAATCACCTGGGGGTGTTATTAAAATGCAGACTGTGATTCAACAGCCCTGGAAGTGGGCCTGAGATAAGTTCTAACAAGCTCCGAGGTGAAACTGATGCTGCTGGTCCACAAACCAAACTCTGAACAGTGAGGTACTAGAGGATTCTGATGCAGGTGGTCAAAAACACTGACCTAGACTTGAGGATGAAAGAGCATCTGGCAAGGAGTGTTTCCAAAACATATGCTTTGACTCCCATCACTGACTTTTAGATTTGTTTGCTTGCTGCCTCCCATTCTCAAATATGTTCCAGCTCTGTACTTTATCTCTTAGCAGTGCTGAACTACACATATTCCTGCAAACGGGACAGGAGAGCAGCTGCTTCCATGCCTTTCCTCTGAGAATCCAGCAGGTTAAGTCCTATTCATCTGTTAACTAAACCATTGGTGGTATTTCCCCTATGAAGCCCTCTCTGACTTACCTGAGCAGACTTGGGAATTCTTTTTTTTTTTTCTTTATCTTTTTTGTTGTTGTTGTTGAGACAAGACCTCACTCTGTCACCCAGGCTGGAGTGCAATGTCACTATAATCTCGGCTCACTGCAATCTCGGTCTCCTGGGTTCAAGCAATTCTTCTGCCTTACCCTCTATTTGGATTGCACCTGGTATCTGGGCTCTTGAACCACTGTCTTTAACAATGATTATGTGTATTGCAGTTTGTTGGAATGTTTCTGTCTCCTATCTGACTGTAGCGCTTCTGCCTTTTCACCTTTGTATTCCAAGCTCCTATACGATAGCACCTAGCACATAAAAGGCACTAAGTAAAGGGATGTTAGGCCACAGAACGAGTAAGTGAACACTCACTATGATGAAGTGGAGGGGAGTTATCTCTCTTTATCTATGTTGGATGTGTCTGACTCTTTCATCTAATTTCCCTCTTTGAGTTTATTGGAGCCCCTTGCCTTGACGGTCTGACCCATATTCCACAGTGAGTAAGTTATAAAAGAGCCTTAGTGACAATGAGCTGCACCACCTCAAAATAACCCTTACACTTAGATTTCAAACTTAAGCTCTTATCCAGGACTTGAGTATTGTAATTCTCTTCCTTCTCAGTCATTTTCTTTACTATCTACTGATCGTTCTTTCTTTCTAACTGGGAGAGTTGAAATGAGCAAATGGACGAATGAAGGAAAGAAAGAATGAAATCTAGTAGGTGTCAGCTCTGAAGCTTCTAGTCATTGTTTTTCGCATGTGCTTTATCAGCATGTGCCTGCATCTGCATGTATAGGTGCGATTTCAAAGTGGAAAGACAACTTAAATTCTCTCCAGGAACCTGTGCTGATTAAGCCAAATATCTTATCTATGAATGAAATATTTCTTTTAAAACATGGCTTTGTCTCTCTCTCTCTCCCCATATATATATATATATATATATATATATATATATATATATATATATAATCTCACTGAGGCTGGAGTGAAGTGGTGCTATCACAGCTGACTGCAGCCTCAACTTCCCAGGCTCAAGCAATCCTCCCACTGCAGCCTCCCAAGTAGCTGGGACTAGAGGCACATACCACCATGCCTGGCTAATTTTTAAATTTTTTTGTAGAGGTGGAGTCTTGCTGTGTGGCCAGGCTGCTCTCAAACTCCTGGGTTTAAGTGATCCTCCTGCCTTAACTTCCCAAAATACTGAGATTATAGGCACGAGCCTCCATGCCTAGCCTGTTTTCACTTTATATTTTTGTCTACTTGCATTTCAAACCCCATCACAATCCTCTTTGAGGCATTATATATACAAGTTTTAAACTGAAAATGAAGTAACAGCTTCATTTATTGGCATTTTTCTTACACTTTTGCTTGTTTTCAACATAGCATGGACTCAGTTCTGATATTCATTATTTTCCCAACTTAGGAATATTCTACAGCACATCAGTTGCTCACTGGTTGATGAAGAGTGTTCATTTGTTATAAATAATTGCACAGGGACTTCATTGATTGTAAATAATTACACAAATAAAGTTAGACGTATTTGTCAACCTTATCAGAAAGTCAACATTATAACCACAAATTAAAATGTTTTGAAGCAGGCATTTAAGGAGTAAATGCTTTCTTACTTATCTTCCAATTAATCACTTTCTAAAGAATCCTTATAAGAGATAATTTACGCCACTTTGTTTTTAAGGAATGCATTTTGCTGTGTCAAAAAATGTCATTTGTTCTTAAACTATGTGTATACAGACTGTATTTTGACAACCATGATCTGGAGTTGATTTAGTGTTTACCTGTGTTTCTTTTCTTCTCTAAAGAAGTCTCTACTATTTTATCTGTCAATGGCACTTTCCAGTTGTTATTAACATCAGTATCAACAAATAGTTCCTGGAGTATTAAATAAATTAATCAACGCAGTTTCCATCAAACATGCTGAAATGTATTCCTGTAATCTCAAGTGGCTTATATGTGATTATATATTATTTCAATTTAGTTCCACAAATACTGAGGCACATTAAAGATAGACAGAAATAAACTACAGTTTATCCAAGGAAGAGTTCACAGGAATGGTGAGGACTATTCATTTTTTAGTGTCTGAAAACCCTAGATCTTTTCAATATATAAATTTGTGTTACACTAGTTTGCTTTCATTATAGAAATGTATAGGTTTCCCTAAGTAAATATAAGATTTTGCATTTATATACATTTCAAATTACTAGTTTAGGATCAGTTCATGTTCCATACTTTTAATTTCAATCGTAAATCCACCATATTATTTATTCCTAACAACTGAAAAAAGTGATAGCCTTTACTTTTTCTCTGCCTAAATTGTTGAAAAAAAACAAAAAGATTATGACAGGGACAGTGACATGGAAGGTGCCACAGAAGACCATCTCATGTTTTGCAGCACTGACTCTTAACCTTGAAGAGAGCTTACCTTCCTTAATGTTTCCTCCAAAAACAATAAAATGTAACTTAACTCTTTGCTAAAATTACTATCCTAGTGAGATCTATATTCTTATGTTGCTTCAAAAACAATTTATTTTTATTGAAACACCCTTGTCAGTAGATCCAGATTCATTTTTTCCTACAGTTGTAGGAAGGAACATTTCTTCAAGGATAATGGTAATTATTCAGGTTTTCTTTTATTTTTTCTTGATGTTTTAGTGAAATGAGCAGATTGTCACCTTATTTAGTCTTATTTGGAAACCTTCCAGTTTTCATTTATAGCTGGCATTTTGTTTTACTCATTTAAGGAATAAATAATTAGTTGATTATTTTTTTGTTTTATGATTATCTAAACTCAAATATGAACTTATTTCAATATTTTCTCTTTTCAGAATATTTTTCTCAGCACCTGGGCGAGTATGAGAATGTACTGGCAGCACTTGAAGACCTAAATCTTTCCATCCTGAAGGCAATGAGCAAAACAAAGAAGGTAAGAAAATGTTAATCATACCTGTTTTCAAGGCATAGATTTTTTATTCCACTGATAGTTTTTTCTTCATATTAAATGAGCTATGTTATTTATTCATAACATAATTATAAACACTATATGCCAAAGACTGTGCTTTGTGTTGAGGATACAAAGATACACAGAGCTGTTCAAATAGCTCCCAGCCTGGTGGGGATATGAGTGTGTAAACTAAGTGATATGTTTTGGATCTTGTCCCTCCCCAAATCCCATGTAGAATTGTAATCCCCAGTGCTGGAGGTGGGACCTGATGGGAGGTGATTTGATCATGGGAGCAGAATTCTCATGAATGAGTTAGCACCATTCCCTCAGTGCTGTTCTCCTGATACAGAATGAATGAGTCATCATGAGATCTGGTTGTTTAAAACTGTGTGGCTCCTCCTCTGCCCCTCTCCTTCCTTCTCTGGCCATGTGACATGCCTTGCTTCTCCTTTGCCTTCCACCATGATTGAAAGCTCCCTGAGGCCTCCTCAGAATGGGCAGCCACTGTGCTTCCTGTGCAGCCTGCAGAATCGTGAGCCAATTAAACCTCTTTTCTTTATAAAATTACCCAGCCTCAGGTATTTCTTTATAGCAGTGAGAGAACTGACTAATCCACTCAGCATTACAATGTAGCCCAATGAGAAGCACAAGATAAGACAACTAATTCATGCTTGAGATGAGATGACACTTGAGCACTTAGAGATAAAGGAAGTACCTAGACAAAGGAGACCTAAACACAGGGAACAGCACATGCAGAGACTCTGAGTCAAGAGGGGCACAGGACATTCTAGGAAAGGAAGCTGGACAATAAGGATAAAGTACAGAAAACCAAAGAGCAGCAAGATGTGAGATGAAACTGAAGTGCTAGGGAGGGCCCACATCTTTCATGATGTCAGCATAGCTAAGTATCCTAAGTGTCAGCAAAGCTAAGTATCCTAAGTATCCTATGTATCCTACGTGCAAATAAATGAGCAAATATTTTAAGCAGAAATTTAAAAATCATGCATTCTTTCAAAAAATCATACAAGAATTAACTTGGAATTGGGGTGGATAATATAGAGGAATAGGATCAGAAAAATTAGTAGACGGGTTCATTAGTCTGGGTAAGAGACGCTGGTGTGAGGAAAACAAGAGAGCAGCAATAAAGACTCAGCTGAATTTTGGAAAATAAAGTTAAGAATATTTCTTAAAACTTCAAGCAAAACAGAAAATATAAGAAAAGTGGAGCATCAATCTAGAGTATCCTATATCCAAATAACAAATTTCAAAAAGAGAAAAAAAAAGGAAAACAGATAAAAAGTGGAATCGGAATACATTTTCTTTAGACCTCTTCAGGAATATTTGGAAACTCTATAATAACTTCATCTTTTGAAACTTCTCTCCAGCAATGGCCATTTAAAAATCTCTGTTTTGTGTGTCTAGCTTCTTCTCCTTATTCTTTAAGTCTCATCTTAAATACCATGGCCTCAGAAGGGTCTTCTCTGCCCACCTAGCTAAGAAAAAGTAAAGGTCATCTCAGAGTATCTCACCTGTTCCTTGCTGGCAATTTATCAGAATGAATGAGAAACTGTGCAATGTTTTTGTTTTTGTTTATTTGTTGTCTGTAAAGAAAGAAAAGGGCGGTGACTGGATTTTTGTTTTTTATTTGTTTTGTTTTTGGCTCACCATGTGTATCCTAAGCCTAGCACAGGACCTAACAATTAAAATTGTACTCAAAACATTTATTGATGGATTAAATAAATTGATTGGTTAAATGAACACACATATAGTTCCAAAAGAAATACTTTTGCTCCTAAAAGAAAAATTGCTCCTAAGCTAATTTAAGAAGCTTACAGATTTCCTCTAATAGGAAGAAAAAAACAAGTTATATAATCTTCCTTATTTCCTCACAAATATGCACTAAAATCATGTTGTTTTTCCTTGTATTCAGACAATGAGGTTTTGTGGGATTCAAATTGAGGTCAACCTGTTGTTTTGGTTTCTTAAGTTACAAAATCCTTTTCTTGGCACTCACCCTGAAAAATGCATTTGATTCATATTTTACTGCTTAATCAAGAAAAGCATGTGTCTCTGATTTAAAATAAAAAAGGAAAAACAAAAATAAGAAATGGTCAAAATTAGAAAAAGCCCCTTTGTTTAATAGCTCAAAGATGAGGAAAAGGCAGGAGTTTTGACATTTCTCAAGCCACTATTGAATAGACATCTCCACGCTGCCTAGCACATGGACCCTTCGGAGTTAGAAATCTGGCATTTTTTTTCTCTATATTTCTACCCAGATAAAAAGTCCTGTCTCAGTAAGAAGGTGTGATTGTTCTAGGCTTTTATGAAACATGAAATACAAGCCTTTTGTGATCTATCTTGACTGGCAGTACCTCTGTTTGCTGTGTCAGAGAATGGATAAAATGGGATTTAGCTGCCTACCTTAAACTCCATGAGGTGACTCAGGACAGATACAGTCTGTCATTATTTCCTCTCCTCCTCCTTCTCCCTCAACCCCAGCCTTTTGTCAGATCCTCAAGGGCTACATGGATTATTTTACTTTGCTTATTTTTCTGGAACAAAACACCATAGGTCAAGTTCCAAATGGCCATTTGAAAGTCCCAGCGGTAACTAAAACCAGAACCCTCTGTCTGACTTTGGAATGTCATAAAAACACACACAAAAAATAGCTTTGTCAATTAATTTTTCTTCTTTCTATAGGGTAGAGGTGGTAAACTAACTTATAGCATCAGTATGTGAAGTGCTTTTAATCTCAAAGCGAATGTAGAATTCTGATGCTACAGCTAAATTCATCATGGGCTGTGTTATATAAACACAAATGGAATTCCCTGCTTATTTGTAGGGCTTCAAAGGAGATGATCATAAGCTAAAGTGAAGAAGGCATTCTTCAAATAATTATTTAGGGTTTGTTAGTTACCTTACTGAGTGTAGCTGTGAAATTTTCCAAAATTAAAATGTATATATACTTTTCATTCTAAAAGTTATTTTTCAAACAAACATACCCTACAATACATTTTCAGTAATTTTAAGAAAAAAATAGACTTGAATCCTAGCACTGCTGGGCCTCTGTCTCTCTCTACCCTCCTACATCTGTCTTTGGGATCTATGTTGTTTCTCTCTGTAGCATCTGCAGATCACTTTATCTCAATCTTTCCATCTCTCCTCTATCTCTAGATTTTTATGTTGAGCATCTGGGCCTCCCAGGGCTCCATATTCCTTTCACTAAATATCACAATCATTTATTTATGAGTCTTACTGTGAAAAAGATGAAATAACAATAGAACACAGAATTTCTATTTGGGACAAACATCATTACTATAATTTTATGTAGGACTTACTATTAAAATTTTCCCTGTTTCAGGCAAAATATCCAAGCTGAAATAATACCGTATGTGGCATAGTAAAATACCCTCGTAGGCTCACAGAAGGCAAGCATTTTGATTATTTGTTACAGTTTTATTACAGTCTTTTAAGTATTCAGTCCTTAAGTATTTACAAATATAATGAAAACATTATTCTTGGACTTCAGAGCAACCACAAAAAACACTTTTCAAACGGTTTATTTGACATCTTATTTTGGTTGCAAACTAGGGGAGAAGTGTCTTGAGGTTGCAAGTCTGGTTCAGTGGGAGAGAAGCCCTGAGTCAGGCCTAAGCCTTAGAATCCCCCGTGCAATCTTGGCCAGACTTCTGCCCAGCACCTGGCAAAGAGGAACTCGACACCCCTGGAAAGGTTGCTCAGTGAAGTCAGGAGAAACATGTTCTCTCATAGAAGACCCTAGTTATCTTGAAGGACTCTGCAGCACCTACTTCCTGGGCCCAGAAACCTCTACCTCTAACTGGGTAAGGAGGCGTTAGAACTGAGATGAGAGCCCTAACCCTTCTAACTCATTAGCACATTACTTTGGGGGTAATTTAAAGGTGATAAGAAACCACTTTGAGGTTATCGATAAAGTTTACACAGTGGTGTACACCTACACTACTGTAGATGTACACACATTAGTTCAGGCAAAGATCATGAACAAGATAGTGACTAAGGTGGATACGTTAGGAGGATAGAGGACAGAGTGCATAGTAATGTCTGCACAGGCTCGGGACTTGGATGGGCATCTACCTGGCAACCACGTCAATGGTTCTTTCTAGCCATTGCTGCAGCCTCACCAGACTCTTGGGGACTGCTCTGACTTCTCTGAGCCAAGTTGCCAGACAATGCCTAATGACTCTTCTTTCCTGCTGGGCTAGGGCTTCAGTGGCTATGGCCAAAAAGAGGATGAGGAATAGCTGTCAATGCCAACTAGTATTTATATAGCACCTTGGAGTTTTCAACATGCTTTAATATATGTATTTCACTTATTCTTCATCATATCCTAGTAAGGAATGGTAGGTAAAAGGTAATATACCCATTTCAAAAATGAGGAAACTGAGTCACAATGTGACCAGTTGATTTATTGATATCCTAAAGATAATGAGATTCAAACCAAGTGATTCTCATTTAAAATTTTTTTATTTAAGGTTTATGTGCTTCCACATGAACATGCTATAAATAAGCAACTGTAAATTATATCACGACACAAAACATTTCTTGTATTAGGTATATTTGTTCTTTGGAACAATCAAAGTCTTCAGAGTTCAGCTGTGGATGAGCAAAGGCATAAAGATTTTTAGCTTCTCTGTTAGAAATATTTTTAGTTTTGTTTTTGACAAATGAATAAGTAGGTGTCCAAAGCTCAGTGTAATATGTGAACATATGAAAGAAGTTATAGATAGAAGCAGATGATAATTAAATGCTAAAATTACAATTAAATCCTGAAATCAAAAGATGAAGGTGTATAAGCAAAGTTCTAGGCAAGGAAGTTCATATTTGTTATTATAGTTTGTTGTCATTAGAAAAATGAACTTTAATTAGAAAATAAGGCAAGTTACATGCCCAAGTCAAACAATGGATGTTTAGCTTTTTACTTACTAGAATGAAATATATCCAAAGTAAAGGCTATTGTACTTGAGAGCAGTAAGCAAAAATATTGGTCTTCTGGGTTCTTGATGAATTTATAAAGGAACTGAAAGCTTAATAAGAGTCTTACTGATTTTTATTTCAAATAGGTAACTGTACTATTTCTTGAATGATCCATTCTTGATCGACACTTAAAATGTCATGTTTACTATTTGCTAAATACTTAGAATGTACTCGGTTTTGTGTCAGAGCTCACTATTCTGTTCCCATGGTAAACTATCTTTTCTAGTATTAAGTATTATTGATACATTATCTTAATTCTTGTATACTTAGGTATATTTGAAAATGCACAAGTGCAAGTCTTCTCTGATTGTTCTTCTCTCTCGCTCTCATTTTTTTGTTTGCTTGTTTGTTTTTGTTTTTGTTTTGGTGGAGACAGGGTTTCACTATGTTGCCCAGGCTGATCTTGAACTCCTGAGCTCAGGTAATCCACCCACCTCAGCCTTTCATAGTGCTGGGATTACAGGCGTGAGCCACTGTACCAGGCCTGATTGCTCTTCTTTAGCAAAGATTTTTGTCCTTTGTTTGCCATGTTTGCATAAGTTTTATAATTGTTTTTTCAATGCTTGGAAACTTTTATTAGAATTTTCATTATATTTTTAAAATAATTTTGAAAGAATTGTCATCTTGGTAATAGTTCCCCTTCCCATGCAGGTGCAAATATGTTTTCTCACTTATTCAAGCTTTTTATGGCTCATTAAATATTTTTATGATACCTCAGATAGGTTCAAAACATCTCTTGTTAAATCAATTCATATATGTTTTATATTTTTGTTGTTTTAAATGGCCACCCTCTCTAACTTCCTACATAATGTTGATGACATATTGGAAAATGATTGATTTTTGTGTGCACATTTGGTAACTAGATCAGCTACCATCTTCAGTAGCTGTTCTGTCCATGGCATGCCATTTATCATCCTTTACGATGTTACAGCTTGAACATCAAGAGCCTCTGCCACTGTAAGAAACAACCCACCTAATCTCTCTTTTACAGAAGTCGATCAATCTGTATACAGTCTTTAATGCCCTGTCTATTTTCTCCCAGTTTTTTGATCTGAACTTTGAAGCTATACTTTACACCTATTGTTACATAAGATTTCAAATTCTGCTTCAGTACCACAAGGCAGTAATAAACATGTGACTTATACAGTACTTTAGAATCTTGTGTCTTAAAGGAATAAGATCATTTCCTACAAAACCAGTTTTAAAAAGCTTGAATAACAAAATCTATAAATACAATCGTGTAAGACATTAGCAGATTCTTACATATTTTAAACAGAAAAGACACAAACAATAAAAGTAAGTAAACAATGTATTTAATTAATTGGCAGTACATTGATATAGGCCAAAAATAAACTTGGCATTCAGAAAAGGGAGAGGTCAGTGTTAACCGAGTAGTCAGATAAAACATCAGGAAGAAGGTGAGACTCAAATGAGCCTCAAAGAATAGACAATTTTAATAAAGGAAAAAGAATAGAAGAGCCTATAGATAATGACCCTTCTCTGACTTTTTAAGGAGGCAGCTGTGAAGCCTATTTCGGCCAGAGGCCCTCTTTCATGTCCAGAAGAGGCTGTGGTTTACAGATGGAGGGGTCAGGTCATGCTGACTGCAGCTGGCATTTCACCTTATTTATAGTCTCTCAAAGGAATGTATAAATAACAAACTTTGATCTTGCAAATAATCTTGAATCAAGAGGACTTAAAAAAAAATAAACAACAGATTACTAGAGCTGTGGCAGGCAGAAACCCCAGATCAACCGCTAGTGTACCCCAAAGTCACAGAGGTCCCTATTAGTAATCATTTTTTTCATGATCGTTTTCTATTTTCAGACAGTTCTACCAATCCTTCCGCCCCACCCCAACCAGAAATAAGATATAGTGATAAATTACTTTCATTTTGTTTCATGTACCTATAATTTTAAACAGCCATTTTTTTTCCCTTTGTAGAGATTTTCTTTTATTTATCTTACTTAGATTACTAGCTGTACCACTTATATCCCTAAAATAAATTGGGAGTTAATTTTCTGCCTAATGAAAGGATGAGTACAAAGTACACTGTTCTATTTAAAAAGAAAAGCTGGTTTATTTTGCTCAAAAATATAATTCTGAACTACTGTTGCCTGATTGAATGTACAGCTCTATTTCTGAAGAACTGAACTTTGAAATGCTAAAAGCTAGATAAGGGAGAGAAGTTAATGCAAACACTCATGGGGGATAAACAGCACAGCATGTGATTCCTTCTGTCACGAGAATTAAATTTGATATGACTCATTTCTTTTGCCTGAAGTGGAAAAGTGCAGAGGGAGAGATTAAAAATTTGTCTGTATTGTGTTTCTCAGATTTGATGGACATTAGTTATTATCATGTTGAAGTTGTTCCTTCCCATTCTTATTTACAAATAGGAAATACTAAATATTGCAAACCAAAAATACTCAATGTTATTTGAGAATTCATTAGTTTTGGCAAAGTCGTTATTTGCAAAATAAGTACATCCAGAAGAATGTACTTTCAAAAAGAAAATGAGTGTGTGCAAAAAATCTATTATAGGTGCTTCCCATTGACTACAGGATAAGATAGCTCAGGGCCACGTGGTATTGTGTGACACCCATTTGGAATGATTTATCCTGTGACCTGTCAGTTGTATAATAACACATGGAATGTAGCTCTAGCAGCCAGGCAGTGTTATTGAATTAACTGCGATCTCTGGGAAACTTTCCTACAATTTCTCTGGGTTTCAGTTTAAATTTCTGTTATGGATCATACTCACATTTTAGGACTACCAATTATGCCACAAGCAGCCTGGCTTCTGACAGGATGAGAAGATGTTTTCATCAGTCATACATCTGGGTTTCAGAATACTGGCTGTGTGTCGTTACTTTGTAAGACTGAAGTCTATCTAGGAGACTACTTAGCTTTATTTTATGAACCAAAATAATAACAATAATGTAATAACATAGCTAACATCTATGGAGCCATTACCAGTTTCCAGGTACAATGCTAAAGTACTTTTATTTTAGTAGCATATTTTATCCTAATCTTTTATTGGGTAGATACAGTGATTATCCCTGTAAGTGTATTAGAAAATGAAGACAAAAAATGTCAGCTACCTCACTCAAGGTCACACAGCTGAGATGTGGACAGCTATCTTAACTTGATCGCTATGAATTGCTTTCTAGTCTTCTTGGCATGAAGGTATTTAGCTTCTAGCCAATTTCTTGAGAAGATGGCAAAAATTATGGCTGAGAAGACAGAAAATATATTGAAGGGTTTGTTAGTTGTAAGAGTTACCTACTGCTGTAATTTCTGAGGGTCAGGAATCCAAGGCTTAAGTGGGTGATTCCTATTCAAAGATTATCATGATAATGTAGTCATTTTAAGGTCCTTGAGAAGTTGCTTTCAAGCTCATTCACATGGCTGCTGACACATTTCAAGGAAATAGAGTCAGCTGTGTGGCTTCCATTTCTCACCACATGGACCTCTGCATAGGGCTGCTCCGTCATTGTAGCTGGCTTTCTGTAGAGAATGATTGTAAAGAAAGAGAGGCCAGGTGTGGTGGCTCATGCCTATAAACCTAGCACTTTGGGAGGCTGAGGTGGGTGGATCACCTGACATCAGGCTTTCAAGACCAGCCTTGGCAAACAAGGAGAAATCCCATCTCTACTGAAAAATACAAAAATTAGCCGGGCATCGTGGCAGGCACCTGTAATCCCAGCTACTCGGGAGGCTGAGGCTGGGAGAATTGCTTGAACCCTGGAGGTGCAGGTTGCAGTGAGCCCAGATTGTGCCACTGCACTCCAGCCTGGGCGATAGAGCAAGACTCCATCTCAAAAATAATTAATAAATAAAATAAAATGAGAGACAGACTAAGATTATAATATAATCTTGGCAATAGCATCCTATTACTTCTGCTGTGCTCTATTTACTAGAAACAAGTCAATAAGTCCAGCCCACACTCAATGGGAGGGGAATTAAACTCCACTTGTGTGTATGTATCCTTAAAACCACCATAGTAGTTAACTTTTAATGTGTGTGTGTGTGTGTGTGTGTGTGTGTGTATGGTGGAGTGGTGGAAAAAAAACTTCATCTGTTTTTTTCCTCCATTTATATCTACCCCATTAAAAGAAATCAAATTGATTTTTTGAAACTGACGTACATGGCTACCCCTTATGTTAGTTGAATGCATCTAATATGGTTTGGCTGTGTCCTTACCCAAAATCTCACCTTGAATTATAAACCCTATATCCCCATAATCCTCACGCGTCAAGGGTGGGATTAACTGGAGGTATGTGATCATGGGCTGCTTCCTCCATGCTGTTCTCATCACAGTGAATGTGCCTCATGAGATCTGATGGTTTTATAAGTGTCTGGGATTTTCCTTGCTCACACTCATTCCATCCTGCCTGATCCTTCTTTGCCTTCCACCATGAAGTTTCCTGAGGCCTCCCCAGCAATGTAGAACTGTGAGTCAATTAAATATCTTTTCTTTATAAATGACCCAGTATTGGGTATTTCTTCACAGCAATGTGAGGAAAGACTAATACAGAAAAAATTCCAAAAGATAATGAGAGTCAATTATGTTTTATCTTTAGAACTAAGCCACATATACAAATGAATATATAATGATTATATATCTATAAAGCCAAAACATATATAACAAGATGAAAAATACATTTTCCTGAGTTTCAGTTAATATTAAATATAGTCACTCTTAAACAAGCTTTTAAAGAAGTATTTTTAAACTATCACCTTTCAAACAAAGAGGGTTCAGTTTTTAATGTCTGAAAATCCATGTCCCTGAAAAACAACTCAGTTTATTCACTAGTTCAGCAGAAATGTCATTCTAGGAAATGGAAAGGAATCTAAGTTTTGCAACACAATGCCCTCAAGAGTCTCACCATAAAACAAAATGGGTAATTTAGGACTATCTGCCATCCAAGTTTTAAGTAGATTTCATAAGAATGGTTTAAATAACATGGTAATAATAGAAAATAGGAAAGTATCACTTTGTCCAGTGAATCTGGAAAGTTATGGAGTAAACAGTATTGAAAATAAACTTCAAAGAGTGAAACGTTTATGGCCAAAGATTGCTGGGAAATAGAATAAAAGTCACTTCAAGGAAAAGAAGTAACAGAAACAAAAATGTGAGAAACACAATGCATTTTCATAGAAATTTGGGGAATACAGAGTGTTTGAAGCATCAAGCGATTTTGGACATTGTGAGTGTCCAGGCTAAAAGGCAAATTGGCTGAGAAATTTAGCATTTAATCATTAAGTAGCAGAGGTATATTGGAAGTTTTCGAATAATGGAAATAAAGAAAGTTGGTCACATGAGGGTCACATTCTCTCATATCTACTTATTTGTTTCCCAACTGTCACCTCTAAAATGAGGATAATGTTCACTCATAATATTGATTTTTATTGTTTGAAAGAAAAGCTATTGTACATATTATGCCATTTGTGTATATTTATGTATATGTTATCCTATACATAAATAGGGTTTTCACAATTTTCAACAAATATTACTTATTCCCGTATAGAAAAAATATAATAGAACTAAGAATTGTTCTCGTTTTAAAAAATGTCATTCTTGATTTGATTCTTTTTTTGGTTGTTGACACTCAAAGAAGGAAATAAGAAACACAAAGTTAAAGCTGTTAGTACTGAATGCTTTTCTATTCAAGTATACTTGTTGTTTTTTTTTTGTTTGTTTGTTTGGTTTTGTTTTATTTTGTTTTTGAGGTAGGCTTTCACTCCTGTTGCGCAGGCTGGAGTACAGTAGTGGGATCTTGGCTCATTGCAACCTCCACCTTGCAGGTTCAAACTATTCTCCTGCCTCAGCATCTCAAATAGCTGGAATCACAGAAACACACCACTGAGCCTGGCTAATTTTTGTATTTTTAGTAGAGAAGGGGGTTTCACGATATTGCCCAGGCTGGTCTCAAATTCCTGGGCTCCAGCGATTCAGCTGCCTTGGCCTCCCGAATGGCTAGGATTACCGGCATGAGCCACCACGCCCAGCCTCAAGTATGCTTTTATATTACCCAAATGTAGCAGACAAAGGCCAAGAATCTTTGGTTTATAACAACAAGCAAAATGGCAACTATGCAAAATGTTAAGATAATATTTGTGTTAGGAGTTTTCTTGTTTTTCTCAGGAACATCAGAAGATACAGCTTATCACTCTCTTCCTTACATGGTCATGTAGTCTTTCTATATTACTTTGAAAGTCAGCATTTCAGTAAAATAAAATTGAGGTGGGTGAGGGGTTAACTTATAGGATTTTTCTTTATTGTGAGAGAGAAATGTGCCTTGATTTTCTTCATCATTCAGTCAAATATATGCATTAACAACTAAAAATTTTTGTAGGTCAGTGTCAACTTTTCTTGCAGTTGGATTTTTTTTTCTTCAGTTCATATAAACATTTGATAGCATCATAATTTCCATTTTCTTAAGAAACATTGGTTCACTAAGTATCACATCTATCAAATTTTCTTTGTAACATATACAATATTTAAAATGATATTTTAACAGTAAATATTATATACGAAAAAGAAATCCATATGGTTATTAAACCCCCAAAAAAATGACTGTCATATCTGTACCCCTTTTAGATCTTTGTTGCCTTGTGCTCTTTCCTTTATCCCTTACGATCAAGTCAGTCACTTAGTCCTAATGATTTTGTCCTTCATGTTCCTCACGTCCATCCTCTTCCCTGGCAACCCACTGGGCCACATGAAGCAGAGCCTCCTTGACTCTCACAGGGATTCCTTGCCACAGATACCGAAGTCATTATTTTTTTATCCAGTGTTGTCTACAGACCATGCTCCACCCTGCAGGATGAGACATCTTTCCAAAAAATAAAAAATAAGACTTCCCCTCACCTCCTTAAAACTTTACAATGGCTCCTCATTGACCTCAGGAAAAAGTCCAGACTCTGCCCAGAGCACACAGGCCCATCCAAATCTGAGCCTTCCCTGCTGCCCATCTCTCTGGTTCTACCTCTTGCCAGACCTTACCAGATGACTTTCTCTTCAGCCATACTCAGCCATTTTCTATTCTCTGAGTTCCTTACCATCTCTCTCTCCCAACTGGACCTTGCTGTATAGTGGTCCTTCCTCGTGGATGACATTACTCAGCCCTCCCTAGGTCCTTCCTCAGGGCTCCTCCAGTTATCTATGCTCTTCATCTAGCTGGTCCTCTAATATTCCTGGTGATACTATGGGAGTTAGCTTAACTGTCACTTCCCCTAGGAAGCCTTTCTTGATCCTCCAAGAGGGGTGTTAGTGGGGGTACAGGGGAGATTAGGTGTATTCAAACCACCTCCTGCACATCGTCATGGTAGCTCTTTTTGCTTTTTACTTGTCTGTCACCCCAACTGTCTTGAAGTGTCTTCTCTCTCACTGTATCACCAACAACTACTGTTTGGGCTAGTTAAGGCACTCAGTTAATTTAAAAATATATGTAATATATTAAAAACATATATATGATATATTTATTATATATTATATATGATATATTATCTATATATTATATAGATGATATATTATCTATATATAATATACAGTGTGTGTGTGTGTGTGTGTGTGTGTGTGTATACACCAATATATGTATATATTGGTGACCACAACCAATTCTGGACAGATGGACAGCCAGATGGGTGTCCGTTCCACGGGACTATGGAGATGGTGAAGAGGGAGCAGATTTACAGAATATCCATCACCAGGCTGTTTCTAAAATTTGGAATGATTGCTTGTCCAGACCAACACAATGCTCTTTCTGAGCTCACCAACTCATGGGGTGAAAGCTACATACCTCCCTCCTGCCTGAATTCCGCCAGTGCAGGAAGCAATCAGGCACCCCCTTCAATGGACCAGATGCATTTTGTGGCCAGCTGCGGAGCTCTGGGGAAAAGAAAGGGATTAGCAGTTTTAATCATAGTGCTCATATAGTTTTGTAGTTTGTAAAGAATGGTATTAAAAAAAATTTTGTAGGTCATCATCAACTTTACTGACAGTTGGATTTTTTTCTTCAGTTAATGATGTTGAACTTGCCTTTTAAATGATTTTGCCTGTGACACATCTTTAGTTCATGATCTGCTCTGACATTTTGAGAGCTGTAACCAAGATTATAATGTGGCAGGACATGATAGGCACAGGTGAATAATATTTTTAGAATTTCTTAGAAACCAAAAGCTGATTGTCATGCTGGTAACGTAAAAACAAGGAATAAATATAGCATAAATATATAAAGTGGACTGATAGCATATTTAATTGTATATTTGTAACAGTTCCAGACACACTTTTCTCACATAAATATTTTTAATAATGATTATGCTAAACAGAGCCCAGTTCTTCTTTAATATATAAAGAAATACATGATAATAGAAGAATAAAACTTTTTATTTCCTTGTTAATTCTGCCTTTGAGTTCTGCATAGGTCATTTATATACATTAGAATATGGAACATTACCTCCAGGCTCCCAAACTATACAAATCAGAATATGTGGAATAAATGGAGACATGTCTCCAGAAATAACAATTTCATACTCAGGAAAAACTTGATTTAATTCCTAGCTCTGCTACTTGCTAGCATATGCCCACGTTAATCTTTTTGCCTTCCTTTCTTTCATTGTCAGATGTTGGGAAGATGAAATGATATAATGCATGTAGGGGGTCTAGAACAGCAAGTGGCCCAAAATAGGCACAATATAGGCAGAACAGTCATGGGATGATTCATCTTTCTACTTCCAAGGTCATTCTCAAGTTTCATACTTTGTTATTGGAAACATGTGGCTTGGTGCTTTGTACGGATATGATGGATTATTTCTTAAAACAACAAGCAAAATATTTTATTTCTATAAGGTAGAGGAGAGAATTCAACAGGGCAGCAAACTAATAATCTAAGTAAAAAATTAGAATGTTAATGCTTCAGAGAAAATGTTAACTTTAAGTCAGAAGTTTACCATCATGATTTTTTTAGAAAAACAGATAAGTGCTTCATGATACTTCCCTTCATTTTAAGGATATACATTTTAGCTGATCTATGAAAATCAAATCAATAGTTGAATGAATCATCAGGACTTGTTTCTGGGAGAACTTCAGTCTGATAAATGCACAGAGATGCATGTATTTCCCTAAGTGATTGACTAAGCTGCTGCTTATGGGCAGAGACACATACGATTGCATAGAAGCACAAATGTCTGTTTATAACAGAATGATCAAAACTAAACAGAAATTAATTCATAAAAATATAAAGGAACAACTGAAAAGGAAGCACAGCACCTAGTCAGCCATTTCCTTGTTAATATGATCAAAACAGATCATCTGCAGTGACAGAACATATATTCCTACAACACTCTTGGAAGCACCAAGGAGGTATGTAGGACCTAGCTACCAAAACTATAAATAACTCCTGGAGCAGAACTCAGTGTCTCTGAATCCCAGAGAAAGAAAACAGAAAAAGTAGTCTCAACACCGAAGAACCACAGATAACTTTTGAAAAGCAAAAAACAAACCAAGGCATGTATGTGCAGAGCAGGTGCTACCTCAGTTCAGTTTAATAGACCTAAAAAGCACCTGCCGTGTTCAGTGTTACCACGTGCTAGCAACCAAAAGAAATATAATAGGAAACAAAAATTAGCCTTTGCTCTATGATCAAATAATATAAAAATAACGGCATTTTCTACTGTCTTGATCATTTTGTGGCAGGTTTATTTTTCAGCTAATAGAAAAAGTAATTATGTATCTGATAAATAGATTTGGAGATTCTGTGAAGCCCCCTTCCTTGCCCCATGAAGTTAAAATGAAAATTAGATTTGTGGCCTCTTTTCAAAGAGAGGAGTGCCAAGTGGAATTGGCCTGTGGCCATAGGAAAAGTATTCCATAGAGAAGTATTCTGCGCAATAGATCTGTGACAGTAGCTGAAAGGGACTGTTTTCCTTCCTTTAATTCTAATTTACTACTCCCTTTTATGTTTTCTCATGCAAATCAGAGGCACAATTAAAGCTCAATGAGCTGATGTCAGTAGGCGAACAATTCTTCCAAGTTACTCATTTCAGACCAAATGTTATGCAGAATCTGTATTTTATGCAGGCTAAGAGACATTTTGTAGATGAGTCTTAATGGATTTAGCAGGTAGAAAGCAGCACTAAAAGTCTTCTACTTCAATTTCAAGCTAAATTATTGGCAACTCTTCCTCTTCTGTTCCCACAGTCCTTAAGAGGATCCTTTGAGGGGTGCAGATTTACTATAGGTCCACCACTTATCTGCAATTCCAAAATCTAAAAATTTCTGAAAATGGAATGTTTTGGTTTTGCTGTTGTTGTTTGGTAAACTTAGCACCAAAATCCATTTGGTAGCAAAACCTATTTTAATATTAGGAATTTTGCTGCAAAATTACCAATATGGTCATTACAGGGTACTCCTCTAGACCCTGCTGTGGGTAATATATCACTACATGATATATGATAGGTATTACCTCTCTAGACTCTGAAAAATTTTGAACTTTGAAACATATCTGGCCCAATGGTTTCAATAAAAGATTGAGTTAAGATGACTATGTCATTATATATGTTATGGCAATAGATGTGCTAATTATTTTTTCAGATTATCAGATTGTATGCTTCAGTAATGCTGAAATGTAATACTATCTTATGTTAAAAAAACAAAGTAAAATAAGAAACTATCAATTCTTTGAAAAATTTATTGCATTTCAAAGAACAGTCAAATAATATGCATGAACAAGTGAAAATTGACCCCTAGTGATCTAGGGAAAATGTAAATGGATTTATTAACCTTTAAAAAATGACACTTCTAGGAAACTCAACTGATTATGCTTGTGGCAAGTGTACTGGCATGAAATGAATGAAGAATGCCTTTATTTGTAGGCTCAATTTACTAAGATAAATCAGGACTTGCCTACTGTAAGTCACTGTTGGCAGATGGCTTAAATGGCTTTGAGAGTAATCAGTTGATTTGAAGAATAATTCCTTTTTATGTTTTACTATTGCTGCAGAATAAGATTACTTATTATCTCTTTATGAGCTTTTTATCCCCTTTCATTTTCTGTAGTAATTTTCCTACTTACAGCCTGTATCTTCTTTGGAGGTAATATGACCTCAAATTTGTTCCTTGCATATAGAACATCTCTTTAATCAAATTACAGTTAAGAAAAGCCGATAATTACACACCTCACCATCAGGCTGCATTTTTAAGCAGATGGAAAACTACCTAGACTGGCTGTTCCCTTGAGAATAAGTTCAGATAGGAAGGCAGTCAAGGCTCACCCCAAAGCTATCTCTTGAGTCTCACCTCCCTTCTTCCATCACTACCACCACTCATTTCCCCAAATCCAAATTTAAAATATAGCATTGTCTTTAGACCTGGAACAGCATAACTTTTGTATTTAAGCCAATCTTGTCCCATTTTACTGAGATCAGACATCATATTAAAGCACTTGGGGACCTGTAAAACCACAGGACCCTAAAAAATTAACAAATTTGATATTTTGGGCCACTTAGGACTGACAATCTCCAGAAGGCCTAAAACCTCAATAGAAGCAGCAGCTCCAAGGGAGTTTGAAGTCTAGTTGCTGCGTGGACTGTGCTTCCTGTTCCAAGACCCCTATCTTCTTCTCTTGCCTGGCTCATTGCATCTTCCATGACGCCCAGTATCTCATACCTATCTGTCCTTTACACACCTAATTCAGTATAATTCTTGGGAAAGAGATAGCTGCTATTTATTGAGCATAATACATGTTGACCATGATGCATACATTATCTCAATTAGTCTTTTAGCCCTGCTGCACTGAGTCACTCTCACAGTCAAGCAGCTGGTACATGGTAGGTACTCATTTTTCTCACCTCTCTTCACCTTCCCTTATAGTTCATTTGTCTCATCCCAACTGGGATTCATTCATCTGCCACAATATTTATGGAATACTGTGTCTGCTCCAATCCTCTGGAGAGCAGAAGCCAAGTGCAAAAGATGTATTGGGAGAAATCCCCATGGAAGGTAAAGGGAGCAGGAGCAGTGGGAAGATTTTTCTGACTGCCCTGCAGGTCTGGCACATGTGAAAGGAGGAATAAATGGAAATTGGGCAGGCACAGTCTCTGACAAAGTTTTGGCTATGCCAATGGGAAGCCTTGGGAAAAGACTGCTCATAGAGGAGTCCCTCCAGACTTCCACAATCCTTAGTCCTTGGCAAGGAATATCCTGGAGAGAATGTGGCTTCAGCATGAACACTGCCAATCCCCAAGGTGTGGCAGCTGTAGACAGATAGTTAAGCATACTTATGACAGTTTCCCTCTGTGACACTTTGGTGACTGCCATAGTGTATACTAGGATGTGATTTCAGGAACATGGGCAAAAAATAAAGAATCTGTGAAAATTCACCTTTAAAGATCCCATTCTCTTATTCTCAAAGGTTTTTCAGTCTTTAAGAGTCTAGTCTTTACAAGTTTTTAGAAGGAAACATCCCTGGGAATAGGAAGAGTTAAAATCTTAGTTACTGAATACTTTAGCAGAGGATAATTAAATGCTAAGAGTAAAGAGATGGAATCCAAAATTTATGTGAGCTGGAGCAAGGTTAGAAACTCTGGAACAGAGAAATCTGCAGAAAGAAATAGTGATGCACCAAAAACCAATTGCCTAGGTTTAGCTCTGCCACAGTTTAAAATATGTTGATCCTCAAATTTTGTCCCTGATGTATGTGATATTATATAGTACATTTGATTTTTGTATATGTTTATTATACCTTGCTTTGATCCAGAAAGGTTTACAGTGCTTCCTTCTTCATCATAAGAAACTCATAATTCAGGTGGGTGCTTGTTTCTGATACCAGCTTTATAATAAAGCTGAAAATGATAGTTCTCAGAATATTCTGGAAATATTTTGAGACCCTAACTCGACAATATGTAAGAAGGAAGGAAACATTCCTTTCTCCCTACAGTCTGATACGCTAGTAAGAATAATAAACATTACTAAACCAACAATGAGCACTCAACAGGGAGTCTTGAGGAGTACCTTAATGTTTAACACAGTGCTGTAAAGGCATGAACCTTTCCCCTCACTTTCTCTATAAGTAAACTTAGTGTGCTGTAGTTTATTCATTAGAATTATTTTCATTTCATTAGTAAAACAGGCATCTGCTCAGGAGCGAAGCAGCTGACCTTAGTCTTTATATAACAATATGGGATGATTCAAAGGTCACATGAAATGCCGAGCTGCACACAACAAAACAAGCATAATTCTGTGTACTCTGAATCTTCCCACGTTGATCATTTTTGAGGCCAGGTAGTAACAAAAGAAGGGTAGAGTAGGCATGACAGAATTGTTTTACCAATAGAACAAAAAGGAAAAAACGGTTCTTTTCTTCTCCCTTAACTCTAGATGAACCAGTGAACATAGACTTAGCCAGTTCCAGGTTGGAAACGGAGCCCCATGTTCCCATTTCATACATTTGAGAAAACAAATACAAGAAGGTTAATAGACTTCCCTAAGATCACATTATGAGTTAATGGCCAAGCCCATAACCCAATCTAGAATCTTATATTCAAAGAGGAAAAGAAAAATATTATTCAGAATTAGGTAGAATTAGTTCTTTGCCATACAATCACTAAACTGTTAACAGAATGCCTCTTGGGAGCATAACGAAGACTATCACTGTTACCTTCCAGGTACAGGATTCTTTATCTGTTGCCATGGCAAAGGAGCAAAATCTAAGCCTCTGATTAAAATAAATGCTTTTTAAAGAAATAATCAAGATCCCTGTTAGGGTTTCATCACTGTATTAAACTCTGTCATTTTTCATAGTAGCCCAAGCCTGGGGCTCAAAGTGCCTACTTGAAATTTCTTTTTATTGTTCATATAATAACAGAATTAGTTTTGCCCCACCAGTTTCTTGATGATTTTTCAGTAAGATAAAGGTACTTTAATCATTCTAAATATTTGAACTTTTTAATTTCAGTGGTAAGAAATAGACTGATGCATAGTGAATTTATAACTTACAATCTGAAATTTATCTTTCAACATTAATATTTTTGAGTGCTTCAGTATAAAACACAAAAACCTATCTCGAATATAAAAGAGGAATATAAAATTATTAATGAAATAACTGGCAGCCTGGGGATATTTATTCCAGCACAGGCTTTGATAAATCTTTTCCTGAAGGAAGTTAAACCTTTCTGAGAAAAACCTTCTGAGGCCGATATGATTTAAGTCTCTCTGTTAAAAAAAAAAAAAAAAAATGATGTTTAGAAATTATGCTGCCTTTTTGCTACTCTCAGCTTAAATACAAATTCAGCTGCAATTTAGATGATGTTTCCTTTCCTTTTTTAATTGCTGGTTCGGCTCTGAAAAGCTTTCCTTCCAGTGGTGCCCTCAAGGGCACAGTTTTATAATCAAGAGCCTTTGCCCCTTGTAGCCTGATGAAACTAGAACCTGCTATTTCTCTCCAGTTATGTTTGACACTGACCTAGGAAGAATCAAAAAGCTTTTCATGTTTTGTGCTTTAAACATCTTTTGATAAGAGGCTGCAGGAAAAGAACACCTGTATTCTAGTCTAGCTGAGGAGAGCTGTGTGGTCTTCAGCAAGTCTCCTTAATTTATCTGGACTTTTTGGAAGTGAGGAATTTGTATTCAGTGTTTCCTTCTGGATCTACAATGTCTTTGGGTGATTTGCTGATTGCCTGTGAAATTTGGATGCTGTCACCATTTGATCCTGAATTTTGTTTCACTTCAACAAACTATATATACTCTGTTCTTGTCATTAATCGAATAATATCTCTCTCAGACACTAATTTGAGACTTGTAGTTATATACATTTAGTGGAGAAATGAGAATATTTCTTCATTAGCAAACCCTATCTATATTTAGTGTTTGGCTAAAACCTCATTTGCACTATTTTTATGTTTTATGTGTGTGTGTGTGTGTGTTTTAATGTTATGTAAGTATTTGCTGAAACATTTTAATCTATACTGCAAAAGGATGTTTTATTTCCCTTAATGTACTTTGCACAGTTATGTTTACAAAGGAATATTCTATAAATAAAATAGGTACTAATCCACATATTTTATTCTTTCTCTTAAAATAAGAAAAGCCTGTTTTTTTGAAACTTCTCAGATTGTTCTGTTATGAAACATCACTACTGGCTGGATGTGGTGGTTCGTGCCTGTAATCCCAGCACTTCGGGAGGCCAAGGCATGAGGATCACTTGAGGTCAGGAGTTCAAGACCAGCCTGGCCAACAGGGTGAAACCCCACCTCTACTAAAAATACAAAAATTAGCCAAGCACAATGGCACATGCCTATAGCCCCAGCTATTCAGGGGACTGAGGCAGGAGAATTTCTTGAACCCAGGAGGCAGGAGTTGCAGTGAGCTGAGATCCACTGCCACTGCACTCCAGCCTTGGTAACAGAGTGAGATTCCATCTCAAAAAACAAAGAAACATCACTATTAAGTTATATATGTAGAAAAGGAGTCAACTGAATTATGTTGTGCTTACTAATGTGAAGGGGCTCTCTGTCTCTCTTCATGTGTGTATAACACACATGAAATATATGTATGATGTACAAGTACACACATTTTACAGTTTATATTCTATAAATGTTCAAGTTTATCAGTAGTTAAATATAAATTAAATTTACGATAAAAATATATCTCTTTCAATTAAAAAATGTTCAAAATAATAATGCCCCATTGTTCAAATACACAGGAAAATGAAGACTCTTAAACATGATAATGGGACTTTAAATTAGTACTACCTGTAGGAGGGCAAATTTAGTGACCTTCCTGTAGGAAAGCAAATGTGAGAAAACATGCCTCACATTTTCAATGCAGATATTATTCTACGAAGTAATTTCATTTCTAGAACATTACCTAGGAAACTATTTAGTATGTATACAAGGAATATTTGTCATATACATGGTTATATTAAGAAAAATTAGACAACTATCTTTAGTTTATATTCAACAATATGGGATTAATGAATAAATTATAAATATAAAATATACTATTTGGCCATTAAACATTGTGTCATATGAATACAATAGATATGGAAAGATGCATGTATTTTTATGTGCAAATAAGTGATTTAAAATGTACATGTAGTTGGTTTAAAAAAATATATATTCTAGATATTTCAATAGCTTTATTGAGTTATAATTTATATACCATAAAATTAACCAGTGTTAAGTATACAGTAAATAATTTTTAGTAAATTTATAGAGTTGTACAACCACCACCCATTTTACAACAATTTTTAAAAAATATTTTATGTTGTCAATTAGTATTTTCTAATTTATAACATTATCACTTCAAATGTGAAAGTTATTTATATTTTTAATTTAAAATTTTCATATAGCTTTACAGAAAAAAAAGTGTCACCTATCTTTTCAACCACTTTAGTCTGTAATTATAGGTTTGTTATAATAAAAGTCAGTAGAGCTTTAATGTAGGTACAAAAACCAGTTGTTTTTTATTTGTTAATTTTTATCTATGGACCAATGATTACTTACTTATGAACAAAAAGTCAAAACTTACCTGTTAGCTATCTGACCTTAGGCAGGTTACTTTATCTCTTATGCCAAGTTTGGGAGACCTAAAAGAAAATACTTAGCAACTTCTGTTTATGGTAGTCTGGGGGAAGAGAGTTTTTCAACAATTCTGTTGCTGAAACAAACGAAAAATAATGGATAGAATATATATTTACGTTTCTGAAATGTATCCAATGCCTGGCAAGAAAGCAAAGACTCCTCAGAGGCCAAAATCTAAGTGAAAGAGGGAACACAAACAAATAAGCAGTGCAGGGAAGCGGCTTTAACTCGCTGATCTTACGTTTTAGTTTTGAAGACTTTCAGTGCTGGGGCAAGAGAAAGTATAGCCACCAGCACCCCGCAAGGTAAGGATCCTCTTAACAACTTTCTGCAAAAACTTGGAACCAAAAGCCTTTACTTTTCCTCAAAAAGAAAGTTACCCCTAGTGATCCAGGGTACCAAATAAAGAAAGGGGGAAAGAACTCTGCCCTGAGAATTTATTACTACAAGTTAGCCCTCATGTAAATGTGCAGGCCAAATCCAAACTTCCTGGGTGGAGAGGAAGGCCTCAAGCCAAGAATTTAATTTAAAATCATTTCAAGATGATGATACCTCCAGACACTGGACAAGAGCAAAATCAAATTCTCTCTTAATCTAGATCTGAAATAATTTCCACAGATTAATCCTGCAAGGAATATGTACTGAAAGAAAAAAAAATCTCAAAACACACTTTAGACAGTATTCAAAGACTTTATATATTGAATATATCAGCTAAATAGTAAGTGTGTTAATGTATTTGTATAAATACATGTGGGATTAAAAATAGGAGAAATGAGCAAGATATTAAAAAGACAAAATAAATTTGAGAAAGTACCAAAGACATTTGCTAAGCATTTTAAAAATACAATAATTGAAATGAAAACATCAGGAAACTGGTTTTACAGTAGATTAAATAGAATAGAAAAGAGAATTAGTGAACCAGAAGACACAACTGAAGATACCACACAGAACGTGACTTAGAGAAACAAAGATCTAGAAAATATAAAAGAGGTTAAGAGACGTAGAAGATTGAGTGGGAAGGTCCAATATACCTCTAATCAAATTTCCAAAAAATAAGACAGTTAGCAGACAAAGCAAATAATAAAAAAGATTGTATATCTATAAACCAACAAAGTTAGAACATGTATAGAAACCTAACTTATGATGGATCTGGCAAAAATGTATAGAAATCTTACTTGTGATAGAGCTGACATATCAGTGTCAAAAAAATATTGCACTGTTCAATAAACGGTGCTGGGAAAATATCTATATGAAAACAAAAGTTAAATTCTAAATCCATACACAAAAATCAACCCCAGTTTAGAACTTACATGTGAAGAGTAAAGACTTCACAGTTTCATTATATAAGAAAATAGTTTAATGACGGGAGTAAAGAAGGATTTCTTGAACAAGATACAAAATATAAACTACACCTTTAGAACATAGTATGGCATAACTTTCACTTTATTAAGTTGTGCAAAAGACAGCAGTTAGAAATTGAAACAAACAAACCAAGAGAATTTGCAAAACTCAACTACCAAGGACTGATGTTAAAAACATTTAAACAAATAGTATAAATCAATAAGGAAAAATTAAAATACATAATAGCAAATGATTTGGCAAAATACTGGAACAAGAATTTCAAAAAGAAGCAGGGAAAAGTCCAATATAACCTCCTATGAAGAATTAATGAAACTCTTGTTTGCAGAGAGTTGTAATGTACAGTGTTGGGCATTTGTGACTTATCTTAAGCCAAGTTAGTACAGTGGTTCAAGGGGTCCATGCAGAGTATTTAGCACTTGTACCACAGAGTTTAAGTGCCCAGTGGAAGACAGAAGAGCAAAGCTGCACAGTTAACAGCCACAGTTTCACAGGCAGTTGGAACAAGGATTCATACATATTGTTTTAGCCGTGGATTTCTATTATTCTCTAAGGTTTTACTATATTGCATCTGGGTACTGATCTTATTTGTGCTGCTGGGCATCTGCTGTGATTCCTGATTCTGAAGAGTCACACCTCTGTTTAATACTGCAAAATTATCAGCAATTATCTCTTCTGTTCTCTTTGTTCATCTCTTAGAACTCCTTATATATAAGTTAAATACTCTTGTTCTCTTCTCTGTCACTTGCTTCATATTGTTCATCTCTCTGCTTCAATTTGAGAATTACTTCAGATTTATATTCTAGTTCCTAATTATTCTTCATCTGTATCTAATCTTCTATTTAACATATCCATTGGGTGTTTATTATTTGGAAGTTCTTACTGCCTTTTTTGAAATCTGCTTGGCCTCTTGCTATAGTCTCTCACTCCTTTCTCAAGGTTTCCGATTACCCTTTTTATTTCTTTGAACATTTGAAGCATGTTTCTGGTGACTCTTTTTCATGATACTTTTTTTCTTTGTGTGATATGATTATGTGTGGATAGATTGGCATTGTTTCTACTATTAGTTTATACTTGGCTGATTAAATCATTGGGAATTCGATGTATTTCTTTACTGAAAGTATGTTTTTGTTTATGCCAGATACCTCAAGATACTACTAATACAGAACTGAGGTGAGTTAAACTCTCAGTCTTGGGCTTCCATGAATATGCAGTTATAGGAATTTGAATCTCAGACTGTTGAGTCGACTGAACTTTAGTTTTAAGTTTTCAGAAGAGAGTTTTGTACCCAGAGTTAAGACTGAGAAACTTATTTGCCATCTTCCTTTGTTCATGCATAGAGTTTTTATTCCCAGCTCTCTTTTAGTAAAAGTGTGGTCCTTTGAGTGTTCCAACTTCAACCCCCTACCTTGACTCATCCCGTTCTTCCAAAAGTTGTTAAAATATGTAACTTAAGAATTTCTAGTTAAAGAAAATGCCTGCAGGAGAGCAAGGCCTTCAATGCAAGATTGCTAATCCGTCTATTTCTCTGTCTCTTGTTCATTGTTGCCATTCTTAGTTTTCTCTAGTGTTCTTAGAAACTTTGCTATACATTCAAATATTGTTTGCCACACTTTGCCTTTTACAATGCATTCTATAGAAGAAATATTTTAGGATAGTTAACTAATCCTAATGCCAAAAGTGGAACTTCCGGGAATTTTCTTTAATGTAAATATTGCCTTCCAATTTATTGATAAGATTTTCAGAACTAATTTTAAGTAGCCTGTGTAGCCATCTAGAAACCTTTTTTAGAAAGGAGTATGCAGGTATATTTTTATAATCTATTGTTTCTTTACACATGATATATATATATATATATATGGCTTCTCACTCTTGCCCTGGCTGGAGTGCAGTGGTGCAAACATGGCTCAATGCAGCCTCCACCTCCTGGATTCAAGCAATCATCTCACCTCAGCCTCCTGAGTAGCTGGGACCACAGGCTCATGCCACCTTGCTTGGCTAACTTCCTGTAACCCATATATTTTTTAATAATGAAAATGTAACGGTCTTTACTTCTTGTAATCCACCCACTTTGTTTGTGTGTGTATTTGTGTGCGTGTGTGCGTGCGTGTGTGTGTGTGTGTGTGTGAGTGAGAGAGAGAGAGAGAGAGAGAGAGAGAGAGAGAAAGAGAGAATTAATTCTACTAATTAGTAGAATTGGTAGGCTGCATTGTTTTAGCTAGCTAATACCACAGAGTCCCTTCTACTATGAACTCTTGACTTGTTCTTCTGGATTACCATTAAGATTTTAGTTAGCTTCTGAGTCTCTAGATACCCCTAAAATGACAGGGTTATCTAGAGACTCAGAAGCTAACTAAACTAAAATCACTTGACACAATCTCAGTGATAAGAAAGGCAAGCCCAGGCTATGATTTCAGGGTATAGCCTGTCTATTACATTACCCAGTCATTTTCTTGAACATGTATGACAAATGGTCAGTGCTGTTTTTCAATCCTGACTTCCAAATGTGGGCTATAGAACACAATAAAGTTATAGGCATAGACAGATAACCCATATCCCTTGCTTTCAGTCATGGGCCATATTGAAATGTAATAAAAAACACAATATATTTCAGTAATTCTAGGATACATATGTTTCCTCTTTTTGACAGCTATGGAATTGGGATATAGCAATTGATGGTGCATAAAAGTTAATTGGTGATATTTTTATTTCCTGGTGATATATAAAATACCAAAATAGTAGTGCATATTACAATTAATGGCACTTCATATTTGAAGAAATACAGTATTTTGTTTTTTAAGTCCCACTGGAAAAAAATTTCTTACCTGTTTATTATTCTGAGCAAGTTATCTATTCCCAAAGGTTATTTTTTCCTGAATAAAAAGTTACTGGAAAATTTTGGTATTCTATTCATAGTGAGCCACAAGGGCAAATTGAATTTGGAAATGTGTCAGTGTTCACATATTTATTAATTATCTACTATTTTTCAGACACAATGCTGTTTAGAAATGCTCATAATATTTTAATGCTCAATTATTTTTCTGTCACAAAATTTGTTTAAATCAAAATCAAGGATAATTTGCCTTTGACAGCAGAGAGATCATATACGTTATTTTGAAAAATGTATTTTCTCTGACAAATTTAGTAACTTAGGCCTATTAACTCAACATATTATAGAACTGTGGTTAAAATAGAACTAACCATCTGACACATATACTGTTTAGGAGTAGTCACATTACAAATGAGTGTTATCCTTTGAGTATCATTTACGTTAACTTTGTGTTATGTCAATTCCACAAGCATAAAAATGATATTCAAAGAAAAGTGTGCGAGCAATAAGGTGGAAAGCAGTGTATTTATGGGGAAGAAATTTTGGTGCTACTTTGTCATCAATATCAACAAACATAAATTGAATCCAATTTGTGTATGAACTTAGTTCTGTGTTCTCCATACTTAAAAATGTAACATTTGGTTCTATGTTACACTTCCAGAAAAATGCATGCTACAGTTGAGAAGATGGCATATAAGAGGTGACAAAAATTACTAATTTGGAAGTGTTTACAGATTTCCTACTGCCTGCCAAAGAGTCCTGTATTTTACAGCTCCTATCTGTCTACGCCACAGCTCCTCAAACATATGAAGATAGTATATTTCTAATAGACTGGTTCCTATACATATCTTAACCTTTTTATTGTGAAACCAAACAAAAAGGAAAGCCAGACAAATCAAATGTAGAACTTCATGATCATAAGGTAAACACTCTTGAAGCCATCACCAAGATTTGAGAAGCTAGACCTGCCAGTTACCCCAGAAGTCCTTCCACATGCTCTGTCCCAGTTACGATTCCTCCTTCCCCTAAAAATAACCACAACCAACGGATCCTTCTAGTAGTCACTTCCTTGTGTTTTATTATGGTTTCATTACACAGATTTTTATCCCCAGAGAGGGTAGTTAAATTGAACTCATTTTCTCTCTATTATATCTCTTTTAATTTGTAGGCTATTTTGCAATTCCTTTTATCTGTATATTTTTACAGTTTATTCTGTAAATTGTCAGCTAAATCCAGAGGCTAATTTGGCAAAACTATAGTGGATAGTGTGTTCTCCCGTCAAGAATCACATATTATTTGTTTGTCTCTCTTTTTTGTTGTTGTTGTGGTTGTTGTTGTTTTGTAGCTATTTGTTTTTTGGTTTTTTGTTTTTTTAGGTTGGCAGGCTTTGATACTCAGTGACAAACAGGGACCAGCAAATTCCAGCTACTGGCCAAATTCTGCCAGTTATATATTTTATATGGTCTATAAACATAGTCCAACTAATTCAGTATTATCTATGGCTGCTTTCATGTAACCTCTTGTTCACAAAGTCTAAAACATTTACTGTCTGGGCCCTACCAAAAAAAAAAAACCTGGATCTGACCTAGGAAGTTAAAGTGTCCCTGGTTGTTTTGGTTGTCTGCAGCTAATTTTCTAAGATTCCTGAGGAAGGGCTCATGCGAGCAATATTACCTGAGTTCTAGCATGTTCACAATTTTGGGGGACCCTTTATACTTAAAAGACAATAAATCTTGATACAAAATTCTTGGCTCTATTTTAAATATGTTAAAATATGTTACTATATTTTTTCTGGAATAAAACTCTTGGTTTTGGAAAGCCTCGTGGTAATCTACATTTCGTTTGGTTTTGTTTTTTACGCCATAAGTCATTTGCTCTATATGTCTCCATGCATAAAGAATTCTTGCTTTGTTTTTTAAAGTCCAGCAATTTTACTAAAATATGTCTTGATGTGTTCTGAGTCGATATTCTCAATATATACAGCATACTTCCAGTATTTAATATCAAATCATTTTATTTTGGGAATACATTCTTGTATAATAGTTTTTAGTGTTATTTTCCTTTGTTAGTTTCTATACTTTAGAAATTCTATTACAGTATATTGTATATTTTTTGTATGTTCAATATTTGTTACTTCCTTGCAAATCCCTTTTGTTTTCTTTGTTATTTTTGATTTTAAAAGCTTTCTTTCCTTTCATCTTCTCTTATTAAGGTATTACATGTAATGTTTATTTTTTCTTTTTTCCTTTGTTTTTATTTTTTTGAGACAGACTCTCACTTTTTTGCGTAGGCTGGAGTGCAGTGGCACAATCTTGGCTCACTGCAACCTCCTCCTCTTGGGTTCACACTATTCTGCTCAACTTCTCGAGTAGCTGGGATTACAGGCATGCACCAGCACACCCAGCTAATTTTTTGTATTTTTAGTACAGATGGGTTTCACTATGTTGGCCAGACTGGTCTCGAATTCCTTACCCTGTGATCTGCCTCAGCCTCCCAAAGTGCTGGGATTACAGGCATGAGCCACCACGCCCAGCCATGTTTGTTTCTATGTTCCTTCTAATTTTGACTTAATTTCTAAAATAATATTTTTTCTTCGGTTACTAATTTTTTTCTGTATCCTATCACTTCATTTCTGAGTTAATGTAACTCTGATTTATGTTTTTGTGATTTCTTGAATTTTTTTTTCTTATCATCTTCTACCTTATTTTTAAATACTTGGTTAACTTGGACTGGTTTTGTGGTCTTGTCTCTCTGGTACGCTTTCATTGTCTATAGGATTTGACCTTAATAATTTTTGATGCTTTTAAAAATTCAGTTTTCCTGAATTTTTTCAAAGGAGGTTGGGTTCAAAATGGTTTTTCTAACTTCACAGAACTTCCTCTTAAATGTTTTGTCTTATAGTACTGAAAAAATAAGGTAGCTTGCTTCCAGTGATTTCTGGCTCTGTTTCTCTCCCCACCTTTTTATCTGAATCTCCCTTTTTATTTCTTCTCTCTGTGACCATCCCTCTCAATGTTGAGTCCACTCCTAGCTAATTCCTCAGTGTAGGTACCTCCTGACATAGCCTTTGGAGTGACTGATTTTAAGAGTTCACAGGGGTTACACAGTTCCAGTCCCTTTAGGCCTTACTAAGAATTTTGTGTTCTCTCGTTTTTGTACTAACCACTTTTGGATGAAAAGCCTGCCAGTTTCAGCTGCTCTTCTCAAATTAGCCATTGTTATTCTAGTGAACATTTGCTGGCTACTTTGCTCTTGTTCTCAGGTTTGCCTCATGATCTGTTACTTTCCTTTGTTTCTGCCTACACATCAAGCAACACCATGCAGTGCAGCTCTTGTGGCTGTCAGTGAGTTTGTCCTTACACACTTGCAACTGTAGGTTGATGATGACACCTTATCATCTGGTTTTGTTGCATTTGTTGTCTATTGGAGCTTTTTGTTGTCGCTTTTTTCTAGTCGTTCAGTCTGTTTTTATGTGAAGATTCCAAGGGTTTCATAAACTATGTCATCAACATGGCCATCTTCCCCAAATCCCCCTGTTATTATTTTCTGGTTTCTACATATCTGTGACACAGAACAAGATCTGGGCCTAGATGAGTAAAACCAGACTCATACAAATTTGAAGAGAAAGGAAAAAATCTTAATCAATATACATATAAAGATATAGGAGAGAAAGGAAGAAAGAGGAGTACAATCAAAGACTAAGAAAGAATTTTGGAGAGATTCTAGAAAAATTCTAGATGTTATATAGGAGGATATGTCTCATGGAATTCAGAGGAGACAGAGGGGAATGCCAGAAGTACTGTTTAGATTTTTAAATTGTATCTAATTTACTATCCTTGAGGAGAAAGGAGTCAAGAATAGAAAAACTTTTTGAAAACTTTTGCACTTGAACTCTACATATTAAACTTGACGCTCTTCAAACACCAAATTCCATGGGTCACAGCTTCAATCTGGTAACAATTATGTATGTAAAATGTGTACATTTTTGAATAATTAAGGTAGCAAATATGCAGTAGAAAATATATGTGAAAAATAACTCAGGAAAAGTAATATTTGTGGAGAGCCTACTACATGCCAAACGCTAGCTGCACATTTATCCTAGCAGTAATTCTGAGGTGAACTATTATCATGGCAGACAAACACAGGTCTTGAGAAGTTTGAGCCAATGATCTGTCCATTACACTTTACAATATCCTTTCTCCAATGGATTAATAGCAATAGTGAGCATTGATCAAAAGTTATGAGCTATACACCCTACTGTGTGTGCCGCATGCTGTGTTTAATTTTAATACTCGTAACTTATGGTAATTATTCTTATCCACAGTTAGGGAAATAGGATTTAGAAAGGTTAAATACTTTCCAAAGTTCACATAGCTGTCAAGTGGCACAACTACAGATCAGCACTTAAGTGTGACTGTCTTCAGAGCCAGCTTCTTCACCGCCACATTATGTTATTAGACACCTATGAATGTGACCTGGGTCCTCATGTAGTAATCTCAGATTTTGTCTGACTCTCTAGATGTCCCCATCCTCATACCCATGTGCATGTTTCTAAAATTCCAATTGTTTGAAGATGAATTACTTCCCAGCAGAATGGGATTGTCCTTTAGGCAAAGACATCCAAGTAGTCTTATGTTCTTGTTAGGGTCTTCTGGTATGAGACAGTGCAATAGGAGGAGCCAGAGAAAAGAATCCTACACAAAATAAGTTCTTGATGACTTTAAGTTGAACCCTTTATCATGGAGTTTGTCAATGTTAAGGTCTTAATAAACTCATCTCTAAAGTATTTTCTTATTTCAAACTACAGAATAAGTGGTTAAGATGGGGCTCAGAACTTATTTCAATTCATTGGTCATTTAATAATATTTAATCCAAAATTATAATTTTCACTAAGCTGAGAATCTTATCATTCCCTTAATCTGTGAGAATCTGAAATTATTATGATCTCTTGTTTTGCCATCTAATGTTTACAAAGACTATCTGGAATTGGCTTCTGTCCACTGTTAGGACAATTAAGAGCCAGTTCTTTATTTTTCTATTTTTTAAGGCTTATTTTACATAGCGGTCTCCCAGTTTGAAAAAACAAATGTGCCATTTAAAATAAAAGCCTAAGAATATTTAAAAGAAATGGGACATAAATAATGTGTATAACTAGTTGGTATTTTAAAAAGTAATAATTGTGGGTAGAGTAGAAAAAGAGCAAAAGACAATCTTATTTTTGTAAAGTTATTTTTTTCCTGTTATAGAAGCCGGCTCAGATGTCTCACACAAAAACGGTGAGAGCTGGAGGGAGTTAATCCAAAAGACAGTCAGAAGCAGTACCCACTGCTAAATATAATTGTTATCTGACCTCATAAACAAGAATACACTGATCCTAATGTCATTGACTTGATTGATTTTCAATAGGGCAAATACAAACAGGGAAGACTGATGCTCTGATTTTTCTAATTAACTCAGATAATTCCATCAACCTGATGGGCAGAGCTTGCTTACCTGAGAAATTATCTGATAATTAAGATGCACAGGCAGTCCTCTAAGAAACCTAATTCAAAGCACTGTGCTTCCAATGCTAGGATTTTTACTTAAATGAATGCTAGCCCTGTTCCAGCTCCACTAAAGGAAACATGTAGATTGAAATGTTTACATTTTGGCTTTCCACTGACAAAATTGGAAGTATTAATGCTACTTTGTTCACAATTTTTGCTTACTGATTTGTGTAACTAATAATTATTAATGACATGAATTAACATTATTAGGATCTGAAAAGTATAGCATTAGATTTTATTTGCCTATATCCTTTCTGATAGACATGGAGGATTCAACTGTTTGGAAAAAAAAAAAAAGCAGAATCTGAAAATTGAGTATAATCTGTACATTTTTAAACTACTTTATTACGTCAGTAGGAGTTCTTTTTGCCAGTCTCTCAAATACAGGTTTTGCTTAAAGGAATACATGCCTTATGCCAACATACCAGTCTTTTGGGGAATTAGGAATGCAAAATATCCCTTTTTGTACCTTCACAACCAACACATTTGTTGAGAATTAAAAGGGCTAGGCTTTGACATTTTCCAGCTTGTTATCTATTTAATTTTCCATCTGCTTCTTTTGCCACTGCCTTCCAAAGGAACATCTGCTGCATATCTGAGAAAAGGGAAGTTTGGATCTGTGCCACCCGGGTCTGCAGTCCAAAACCTTGAGATCCAGAATAAGGGAAGGGAAGGAGACTAACAAATGGTCCAGGAAATAAAATGAGGACAAATGGTCTGTTAAGAACAAAGCTGTATTTCTCTTTATTGCAGAGCCCACATGACGGGGCAAGCTGGATGGCAGCATCTACAACCAGCAAGTGCTGGATGCATAGGGAGGCAGCTGGTGACTTGCCAGTGGCAAGAGCACTTCTCAGAATTTGGACACTTCCTCTGGTGTCTGACTCTCCATGTGGGACCCGGTTTCTCAGACATTCATTAAGCATTTATGGGGCAGCTTTGTTCTGAGTACTCTGGAGGCAGAGATGAATAAGATATAATTCCCTATGCTTAAAGAGTTAGCCTAAGATGGGGAAGATAGATAAGTGAACAACAGATCACAATATCACAATGAAAAATTCTGTATCCTAGGTAGGGAAGAAATGTCACAGAAATACATAAAGGGGAAAGATGCATTCCTAATCCTGTACAAAGAAGTGGTGGTTCAAGGAGAGGAACGTCTGTACAGAGACAGTGCTACAAACTGAGTGGAAGGATAAGTAGGAATATGAGAAAACAAGTTATTTTTTTCTTCCTACCGCTGAGGGGTAGTGTAAAACAGCAAACCATCATAATTGAATCAAAAAATGCAATCTCCCAAACCTTAAACCCACCCACCACCCCTCTCAATGTCAAGGCATCAACATTTGTATCAAAGGTATCAAACTGGGTTCTGCCACTTTAAATGTTATCTACAGAGTCACTAGTAAGGTTAGCAAACTTTTATCAGAGTGAGGTAAGAGGTCAGCCTCATGATAACTTTCTGATTTGCTATGGTGTAGCAATAATGGAGTGGCCAGTTGTCTGACTTTAACTTTTCTTAGTTATCTAACTTTAAAAACATAAAAATATTTATATGTAAGATCACAATACCAAATGCAATAAATTCTTAGAGTTAGGAGTGTACCTGCAAAACAATCAGGTATGAACAAACATCTTCGCTACCATAAGGGATACAGAAATAAAAGACATGACCTTTCTGTCAAAGAAGCTGAAACCTATTGCAATGACTGAAGCATTTAAAATGGCTAACTATAATTTTTTGAATCTCTTTTCTATAATACTGACATGACAAATATTTAACATTTAAATGAGAAAAGAATAAGGCCAATGTTGTGCTTTATTATTCAGTAAATGTATGCTTCCTTCATTTTTTAATGTGGTCTACAAATAAGTATAAAACTTTTTATCATTTGATTTATATTAGTTATAAATCAAATTAATATACACTGAGATGCAAAAATAATTGGCATAATCCTTGACTTTGCAATTATATTTTGTCTTAATTTTAATAAATTTTATTTTTAAAATATGCATTGGCAATACGGAAATAGCTGGGAAAAGACTCAAACACACCTTTTTTTCTATCATCAAATTTTCTTTCAACTTCAAAGAAAAGTCTTCCTCAATTTTAAAAACTCATTCAGAGAGAATTTTTGAAGTTTTTTTTTAAACCAATAAAGAGCAAGCTATGAAATCAAATTAAATATTTGGAGTATTTTTAGCTTGATTTAACTCACCCAAAATTCTTAGGATTATTATAAGCATGTAATATTTTGTTTTATGGTTAATTTCTTAAATGGAGTTTAAAGACATTGCAATTTTTAATTTTTAAGTAGGACTATTTCATATGGTAGATGTATTAGGGTTCTCTAGAGGGACAGAACTAATAGGATAGATATTTACATGAAGGGAGTTTATTAAGGAGAATTGATTCACACCACACAATCACTCAGTAAAGTCCCACATAGGCCGTCTGCAAGTTGAGGAGCAAGGAAGCCAGTGGTGGATTAGTCTGAGTCCCAAAACCTCAAAAGTAGGGAAGCCAACAATCCAGCCTTCAGCCTGTGGCCAAAGGCCCCACAGCCCCTGGCAAACTCTTGGTTTAAGTCCAAGAGTCCAAAGGCTGAAGAACTTGGAGTCTGATGTTGAAGGGCAGGAAGCATCCAGCACAGGAGAAAGATGAAGGCCAAAAGATGCAGCAAATCTGCTCTTCCATCTTCTTCTGCCTGCTTTGTTCTAGCCATGCTGGCAGCTGATTAGGTGATGCCCACCCAGATTGAGGGTGGGTCTGTCTCTTGTAGTCCACTGACTCAAATGTTAATTTCCTTTGGCAGCACCCTCACAGACACACCCAGGGACAGTACTGTGCATCCTTCAATCAAGTTGACACTCAGTATTAATTCACCTGTAATGAATGGGCTTAAAAAGAAGCTGATGATTGAAACCTTTTACTATTTCAAATTGAGAAAGAAATGAGGTTTTGTATGCTATTACCTTATTCTTCTATTAGAAAAACATCCAAAGTAAATTATATCAGGAGGCCATAGTCCAATACTTCCTAAATTAGAGTGGATAGAAGCACAATATTTTTGAGTTGGAATGTACACCAGAGTTGCTTAGTGATTTATAAGTGGGAAAGCTGAGAACCAGGAAGGTTAGATACCTAACTCTTATTTGTTTGGGTTTATAACTATGCCCTAATCTTCTTTAGAACATCATGATTTGTGGTATTATCTTATCACCATCAGTCCTTTGGTGTTTTGTACTTTCAGTCATAAAAAATTTTCGTTTAGAGACAGAGACAAATTTTTTCCTTGGCTGAACTTGGACATACCATCCCACTCAAGACTCTAGAAAATCAGATTTCACCAGCTGGTCACAGGACCTGAAAGAGTGGCCCTGTCATCATCTTATTCCACACTAACCTGGTTTTCTTTGTTGATTCTCCCTGAGACTTTAAAAGATAAGTACAGCAGGTGGCACCATTCACAGCTCACCCATCTACCTTGAGTAAGCTTGGCAAGTACACTTATTAAGTCTGCAGTGACCTCTGTGTAGACCTGGGGGCTGATTCAGTGAATGCTGCTTTTGTGGCTCAGGTGTTGTCCTAGAAGTTAGCTGTCAGTGAGCTTCAGGTAAAGTTGCTGAGGGAGAGACATAAGCAGATTTAGTAAACTGTTTAAATATTCCAAGCCTAATACTTTCTGAATTTTAAATAACTACACATAATTTTCTTTGTCTTCAGCATAATACGGATCAAGCATAATAAATACATCAAGAGTGAATTAAGCCGATTGCTGAAACGTGGTTGCACTTTGTTGGCTATAGAGAAAATATATGATGGCATGGTCAACATTCAAATGAAACGTAGAACAAACCCTGCGTCAGTCACATTCTGATCTTTTTTTTTTCCCCCAGATATTTGTTTTTTCTTTTCTACAGATGTCTATTTTGCAACTCTGCTGGCTTTGTTCTTTTGCTTAATCTTGAGGCAGGTACAATGGGAGGTGAGATATTCCAGTCATTTCTGCCCCTTTTTTATTCATCTCCTAGTGGGTGAATGAGAGCTATGTTGTAGCCTCCAGGACTCAACAGATCTTTTCTCCTCTCTTCACCCTTCCTCTCTAGGATCAATCGGGATTGATGGGTACATGGTAAAAAAGACATTCCTGGGTATTTTTTTCTACCATACTTCTAATTGCATTTGTTTTGTCACCCTTAGGACTACCAAGAAGCCTCCAATTTGGAACAATTTGTAACTCGATTTTTATTGAAGGAGACCCTGAATCAGCTGCAGTCTCTCCAGAATTCCCTGGAATGTGCCATGGAAACTACTGAGGAGCAAACACGTCAAGAAAGGCAACTTAAATGTTTTCATCTGATGTCTGTTTGGTGACTCTATGTTTATGAAAAAACAATTGAGAGGCATTGCACTTATACTACTGAAAAGTAAAAATGAGAATTGATATATTTTAAAAGAATAACAGTGACCTCCACTATAGTTGCTTGCCTTATTATTTGCCTCTAAAAAGATCATTCCATTTTTTTTCTTTTACTGTAAGTCATTTAGTCAACTTTATTTATTTACAGATGGAGTCTCATTCTGTTGCCCAGACTGGAGTGCAGTGGCATGATCTTGGCTCGCTGTAAACTCTGCCTCCCCAGTTCAAGTGATTCTTGTGCATTGCCTCCCAATTAGCTGAGATTACAGGTGTAGGCCACCAGGCCCAGCTACTTTATTGTATTTTTTAGTAGATACAGGTTTTACTGTGCTGGCCATTCTGGTCTTGAATTCCCAACCTCAGGTGATTCACCTGCCTCTGCCTCCCAAAATGCTGGGATTATAGGTGTGAGCCACCAAGTCTGGACCTAGTCAACAAATTTTAATTGAAAATTCAGTTTATGGAGAAGACTTTAAAAGAGTATGAATAATATAAAGATACATTTAACATAATGTGAATCCTTAAGGAGGCCTATGTTTGTTATATAACTAAGACATGAACACAAAAAGTATGCTGCAAGGAACAAAGTGATAATAAATACCATAGAGAAGAGGAAATACATTGCCAATGGTTTAAAGAATAGTAAAAGATTAAATATGGATAGAGGGATGGAAGGATGAGAAAGTCAATTTCGTGGAATTTCTCTACTTAAGCTTGCCTTGCAAAATCAAGAGACCAGTGCAAAAGCCTGATGGGAAGACGAGACTTGAATTGGACCTTTAGGTTGAATTTGAGTGGCAGAATGAGAGTCTCTCTAGTGGGATCCGTCTCACCCACCTTCTGTTACCCACCTCTCATCTGGCTGACTTCTCCTTGGTTGCCTGCTCACTGATTGGACAGTACTTTCTCTGGGAAGCTTTCACTGCCCATTCATACCTCCCACTTCACTACCATGTATTTCCACAGTGCCCTTTATTTAGATCTACTTATCTCAGCCCCTTCGTTGTTAATTTATTATAGTTTGAAAATGTGGAAATGATGGGAAAGATCCTTACATACTACATGAACCTGGATACACTGGGGAGACCTGGGAATTCATTAAGCCTAATTATTTCAGGAAATGGAGAAAAGTAAATGATAGGAATTATTTCAAAATTCAGTGCCACCATAGGTATCACTGAGAAAATAAGTGGTCATATTGCAATAGCTATATAAATAAAAGCACTAATGCTTAAGAGAAACCTATACTAAAAATGTTTAAGGAAGACATCAAGGTAATCCCAGCCAACAATTATTTTTCTGAGTTGTCATTGCTTATACCGTGCAAGCTAGAGAAGCTTGCAAAACTCTTGCTCCTAGGGCATATTTTGGTTGATGTGTTACTTTAAACTTATAGACATGCTTTATCTAACTTTTACATCTTAAATTAGAGAGAAGCAAATAGTAAGTTTTCAGAACAGGCTGATAAGAGACTACCCTGTAGGACCGGTTTTTCTGAACAAATTAACTGATACATAATTATTAGGACATCTCCAAAATACTGGAATTTTCAACCATGTTTACAATGTCAAAATGAGTGAGCACCACCAAATTCTAACAAAAAAGCCTGTAATTCCAGGATCTAATCAGGCCATGCAGCTGACAAACACAGGGAAGTACTCTTCAATGGATCTATGAAGCATTCTTTACATCATAAACTTCCTATTTTCACTGCATTGGGTGATTCCATATCAAATGGCAAAGTATAACAATTCACTTTAGAAAAGCAACTGATCTTTTTAGCTTTGAGCAGAGGATACCTGAATGTCTTGAAGCACAATGAAATTGATTGTGCTGGCCACCAAAAGTGAGGAGAGCCCTGGGACCTTCACCAGTGAAGAAAAGATAGAAAGGAAAACGATACATTTCCTATGAGGTCAATCAAGAGACCAATGAAAAAGCCTGATCAGAAGATAAGACTTGAATTGGACCTTTAGGATGAATTTGAATGGCAGAATGTTCTTAATGAGAAAAATGAGGTGTCCTGTGTTGTTTCTTTTGTTTAGACTTTCTGCAAATAAAATGGGAACTCCCTTTTTAGAATCAGTCATCTGCCACCTGAGAAGAGGCTTGAAAAAATGCTCTGACCCCCTTCTTCACCTGCACTTTTGTTTTTTCCTGCAGTCATCCCCTGCAAACTTGTGCTCTGCGTTTACCACCATGCAGTGAATGTTTAATGAGCAGCTGTTCTTTGTGTTAGGCCACAGGCTAGCCCTGAATTCTTGTGGCTGCATCCAGCAGCTGCCTAGCAGCTGTGCTTAATGAGAAGGAGCATGACAATACAGACTTTAAGGAAAGCAGAAGACACTAGAGGATTAATAAGCCTTTTACTTCTGGATTTCTCACTCAAAAACAGCTTGAAATAAGGGGAAATGTTACACGTCTGACTGCAGTTTAAGGGGTGCTGTTGTATGGCATTTGACTAAGGCACCCAGGAATGACCAAACCCCACCCCAAATCTGGGATACTCCCTCTGAGAGGTTTCTAAAGAAACGCATAAACAACCAAACAGAAAATAAGGTGTCAGACTGGGCCTGATGGCTCACGCCTGTAATCCCAGGACTTTGAGAGGCTGAGGTGGGTGGATCAGCTGAGGTCAGGAGTTTGAGTCCAACCTGACCAACATCGAGAAACCCTGTCTTTACTAAAAAATACAAAATTAGCCAGGTGTGGTGGCGCATGCCTGTAATCTCAGCTACTCCAGAGACTGAGGCAAATCACTTGAACCCAGGAGGCAGAGGTTGCGGTGAGCCGTGATGGTGCCATTGCACTCCAACCTGGGAAACTAGAGAGAAACTTCGTCTCAAAAAAAAAGAAAAGAAAAAAGGTGCCACTATGGATTTATGCCCATAACATCTTATGAACCAGACTTAACATGTGAATTAGGCCCAAATCTAAAGGGGCTGTGTCTCCTTTCCAAACACTATGATCAGCTGGCCATGAAGAAAAGATAGAAAGGAAAACTATACATTTCCTATGAGGTCAATCAAGAGACTAATGAAAAAGCCTGATCAGAAGATAAGACTTGAATTGGACCTTTAGGATGAATTTGAATGGCAGAATGAGATTCTCTCTAGAGGGATCTGTCTTACCCACCTCGTGTTACCCATCTCTACCTGGCTCACTTCTCCTCATCTGTCTGGTCATTGATTAGACAGGACTTTCTCTGGGAAGCCTTCACTGCTCATTTATGCTTCCCACTTCATTACCATGTATTCTCATAGTAGTATTTATATCTACTTATCTCACCCCCTTCCTTGTTTACCTCCCTCATTAGACATCAAGTTTTTAGATGGCAGAGACTTTGCATAAATCCTCTCTACTTACTACAACTGCATGGTAAACATCTGAAGTGAATGAATGAAAGGAATTCTAGGTGAAAAGAGAGCTACTGAGGAGCAGTTGATGAGGATGTAGGACAGTGAGGAGAGCAGTCTAACAGGCATCTGGGGTTCAGAAAGATCTTAAAAGCTAGACAGATGCATTCAGATTTAATTCTGTCAGAGAATGTCATTGGCAGTTGTAAACAAAAGAACATCATGAAAACAATATTCAAGAAAAATTCATCTAACAATAGTATGTGGTACAGATTTGAGGAATACGAACAGGCTCAGTGAGGATGGGTCAAATCAGTGTATCCAAAAATTCATCAGTTTTTTGTTTGTTTTAAGACGAAGTCTTACTCTGTCGCCCAGGCTGCAGTGCAGTTGCGCGATCTCAGTTCACTACAACTTCCACCTCCTGGGTTCAAGCAATTCTCCTGTCTCAGCCTCCAGAGTAGCTGGGACTATATGCACCCACCAACATAACCAGCCAATTTTTGTATTTTTAGTAGAAACGGGGTTTCACCATATTGGGCAGGCTGGTCTCGAACTCCTGACCTCAGGTGATCCACCCACCTCGGCCTCCCAAAGCGCTGGGACTACAGGTGTGAGCCACTGCATACAGCTAATTCATCAGTTTTTTATGTCATATAGGAAGATTTTATGATGCCTTTCACAGTGAAGAGCTGCAACCTGCAGGCCAGGCACAGTGGCTCATGACTGTAATCCCTACAGTTTGGGAGGCTGAGAAGGGTGGATCAGTTGAGGTCAAGAGTTCGAGACAGCCTGACCAACATGATGAAACCCTGTTTCTACTGAAAATACAAAAAATTAGCCAGGCATGGTGGCAGGTGCCTGTAATCCCACCTACTCAGGAGGCTGAGGCAGGAGAATTGCTTGAACCCAGGAGGTGGAGGTTGCAGTGAGCTGAGATCGTGCCACTGCATTCCAGCCTGGGCAACAAGAGCAAAACTCCATACCAAAACAAAACAAAACAAAACAAAAAAGAGTTGCAACATGCAGATATCATTAAAATCTCTAGAGTTGTGATAATTTGCTTTTCCTTCAGCATCAATATTACTTTTGCATTTAATATTTGTGAAACCTAGGGATATAAAGACTCCTTAGAATATAGCAAATTTAGGAAAGTCATCTATTCCATCCAACAGGCCCAGGGGAGAATCACAGAGTATAATTCATCCTGCAGTAATGAGTTAGACATGCCATGTTGGGCAAAATGTCTGTGTCTATTCATGTAAAATTGGTTATTTGAGAGAAATGTGTATAGCTGGAATGCCACAGAGGTGAAATTTTCAGATAACATTCTGCAACAGTCTTTGTATCTGCCCTGGCAAACAGACTAAATGTGAATTATATTAATTCCATGTCTTCAGAAAGTGAAGCTTTGAAATAGCTAATGAAAAGAATAGCTAATGAAAAGAATAATAATCATGTCATATGCAAGTTTCCTCCTAGAGTTGCCCTGTTCTCTTAAATAAACCTCTCTTCCTAACAAACTAAACTTCTGGGACACAGTTTTCATTATATGTGGATTTCCTTTTTATAATGGAATCTGCAAGTTTGCTCTATTTTCCAAAGTTCTTCTATACTCAGGGATGTAATTAACTCCTTCTTGACTTGAAAGTTACTTTTCTCCTTTTGATAGTTGTCTATTATAGAAGGAAGAGCTTTAATTTTACATATAGGTGGTTATGAAAGTTTAGACACCTTACATTTCCTTAGCTTGAACATACAGAAGGATTGCTCCAATCATCTACTCCCCTGACCACCAAATCTGCTAAAATCTTGGATTTTTTTTTTTTTTAAACAGAGTCTCACTGTGTTCCCAAGGCTGAAGTGCTCACTGCAACCCCCGCCTCCCAGGTTCAAGCGATGCTCCTGCCTCAACCTCCCAAGTAATAAGAATTACAAGCACCTGCCACCACACCCAGCTAATATGTGTATTTTTAGTAGAGACAGGGTTTCACCATGTTGGCCAAGTTGGTCTTGAACTCCTGACCTCAGATGATCTGCCTGCCTCAGCCTCCCAAATTGCTGGGATTATAGGTGTGAGCCACCATGGCTGTCCAAAAACTTGGATTTTTTTAATACCATAGAAAAATTCATAGGAAGATTTAGTTAAAGATTGAAGATTAAACATACATGATTTATTTTGCGCTCTCTCTAAACCCTTTAAAAAATGACATTAAAAGTGCATATGATTTCTTTTGCTCTCTCTTTAAACTCTTCAAAAAATGACATTAAAAGTACCTAGACAAAAGGAGGCATTAACCTGCAAAAATAAGAATAGAAGAAGAGCCAAAAGGACAGAAACTTGGAACCTGGAGAGAAAGTGAATCTAGTGGAAGTTGATTCAAAAGCTCTGAGAAAGCTGAAACTGAAGCAGGCAATATAAGAAGCCACAATGAGATATATTTGGTATCACAAAACCTCAGAAAAGCTCCAGACTTGGCTGTACCATGGGGAACTGATAATGAGGGCAGAGGTAGGGCTGATATATTGTTGGAACCTCCACCCAGTGTTATATAGTGACGGCTCCTATATAGTGAAGAACCCCAGAGATAAGCTCTCTGGAGAAGGTGTGCAGATGTATACCTGGCACAAATGATAGGGTACAATACTAACAAAGGAAACGCAAAGTGAAGGTCTCCATGTTGAAGAGTGAGATGCAAAATCCCCTTCATATGTTGTACTTCCAGAGTACTAACAATGAAGCTCACGCCCCCCCACCCCCCGCCTAGTTGGGGCATGCTTTGTTGAGGGATCTGAGTAATCCCATAGAAAATAATTAACAATGCCAATAGTCAGGGTACCCTGAAGAACAGGCCCAGCCATGCCACTGTACAGTAAAGACTGCAAGTTGGCAATCCCTGCCACACACATGCAGATTCCAGTCAGCCTTGCAGTTCCTCCTTCTAAAATGTGTGAAGTCAACCAAAAGGACAAGAAAAGAAACTTGGAACAAACAAATAATCCAGAAAGCAGACAAAAACTTTCAAAAGAAAGTTTTCAGTACCTTCAGAAATGTAAGAGAAGATATGGCATTTATGAATTAAGGATAGAATGCTTTATAATAATATTCAAAACACATAAAAGAGGTCTTAGAAATTATAATTGCAAAAATTACATTCTCTGGGGAAGGTTTAGATATCAGAAAAATTATCAAAGGAAGAATTTAAGAAAAATTGTCAGAATTGGGACATATGTGTCCAGCTTGATAGAACAGACCAAGAGCTCATTATGATGCTAATAAAAGCCAACAAAAAACCATGCCATTATGAAGTTTCACAATACGGGAAACAAAGACAAGTGTCTAAAAACTCCCAGAGAGAAAAACCAAGCCGTATGCAAATAAGAAAACATTGGATTTTTCACTAGTGACTCTGGGAGATAGAACACAATGGAGCAAATTTTTCAAAACAATTGGCAATCTAGAAATCTATATTCCATAAAACCATCAACAAAGTAAGGTAGATGTTTATTCATGCAATGTTTCAAGACTTTTACCTTTCATTATGCACCATTTCTATTTTTTTTTTATTTTTTTATTTTGAGATGAAGTCTTGCTCTGTCGCCCAGGGTGCAGTGAGGTGGTGCGATCTTGGCTCACTGCAACCTCTGCCTCCCAGATTCAAGAGATTCTCCTGTCTCAGCCTCCTGAGTAGCTGGGACTACAGGTGCCTGCTACCACACCTGGCTAATTTTTGTATTTTTAGTAGAGTCCATATTGGCCAGGCTTGTCTCTAACGCCTGACCTTGTGATCTGCCAACCTTGGCTTCCTAAAGTGCTGGGATTACAGGCATGAGCCACCACACTTGGCCAGGCACCATTTCTTATGAAGCAATTAGGGGATATTTTCCACCAAAACAAAGGTGTCAACTAAGAAAAAAAAATGAAATCTAGTAAAGGGGTATCAGAGGTCATCCAACACAGGAGAAAGGCTAAAGGAATCTTCCCTAGCTGATAGATAATGAAGCTGATAGATAATAAGTAAATTAATCTTAGGTTTGTCTTAAACACAGAAGAATTATATCTTACACAGAAAAGATTATATCTCCTATAAAGAAATCTTGTTGGAGGCAGCTTAAATATCATGTCCTTACAGATTTATCATAGACTTTCTGTCTTTTTCATATATTAAGTACATATTAATATAACAAACTAGTCTCAGGTTTGCCTCATACTCCAAGATGTTTGTTGGAGATCCAGCTACTATGTTCACATTTCAACCAGGAAAGAAGATGAAGGAAAGACAAAAGGGCTCCCTTCTAGCTGAATCTGTACCTTTAAGCAGCCTTCCTGGAAATTCCTTATAGCATTTCCATTTGTATATCATTGGCCTGAGCTTTCCATATTGCAAATTTAATAGATAAAGCCTAAAACTAAAAATTAAAGGCATAGCAATTTAAGCATGTTATATACTGATAATTTAGCAGGTATTTACTTTCATATCAATATATAACATATACTGTACATAGTACATAACATACTGTATATAACATATACTTTAACATATATAACTTTCATATCATAATATATATTGATATGGAAGTAAACACCTGCTAAAAAGTGTGCCTTTTTGAAAGAGGAGTGGAAATATGATATGGAAGTGAAAGGAGGGAGCTTCTATTTGTTGAAATAAGATTTACAGAATTATTTAACTGCTAAAAATATATGGATGTATAGCGTTGATCCAAATTTAAAAACTGAATTATAGAAAAAAACTCTGTTTTCAAACTAAACAAAATACAATAGTTGCATATACATAAATGTTTTTCCATTGAAAGTTGACCAACAAAGGAAAAAAGTCGACCTTAAATTACAATTTTTACTCAAAGTTTTAAGAATAAAGCAAGGTCAGAATTCTCTTCCTTAGGTTCACATACTGTAGTACCAAATTATGTTGGGTTTCTAGAGTGTTTACAAGCAGTCATTCTCATATGTTTTTATTTCACTGCACTAGAAAACCTTTGTGACTGACGTATAAAGATCTGTTCCTTGAGGGAAGAGGGAAGAGACTGAAGCACTAACATTAAGGTTAAATGTTATATCTGTTATTCAAGGCAAGGGCCAGCCAAGCCAGAAGTCCTGTCAATTCAATGGCCTGGAAAACGATCAAGCCGCCGAGTCCAGAGACACAACAGCTTCTCCCCAAACAGCCCTCAGTTTAATGTCAGTGGTCAAGGTAACTTATCCTTCATTGTTTTTCTTTGTCAAAGTCAATTTATCTTGCGTTTTCCAATTGATTATTTTAACAAACAACAGATAAGACAATAGTAATGGAACACTTTCCTTATACCAGGTAAGTTCAAGACAGAAGCAGTAAAGGGCAAAGGGTATGAAGAACTAGAGTGGTGAGCCTAACCATCAGCACTGTCAAAATCCTAACAGTTGTGCCTGCAAAGCACATAGAGAGATGGTAAATAGGGAAGGCAGTATCTCCATCCACTAATATCTAAAAGACGTGATTTCTGCATGACTGACTTCCCATCATCTTGAAATAAAGGGGCTCTACAAATATCCTCTAGGTCTCCAAGCCTCCCTAAACATATTGTAAGTTCATTTAGGAAAAGGATCCTTGTTTGCATGATAGGATTAGCCATAGCTGGTGTTTTTGAAGTTTGTAATATGATGTTGGATTTATTGGGCTAAACCATACACATAACTGTTAGGTTATTAAATTCTAACTGTGTCACTTATAACCCTTTTAAAATCAATTTGAAATATGCAAACTCATGTTGCTAAATATTTGAGTAATTTTTATAAAGCATGCATATATACATGTCACTTGAACATATCATTTTAACACAAATGAGTTTTTAAATATCTAATGCAAATCAAGGTATAAACTACATCCTATATTTTTACCAATTGTACTTGAAAGATTTCAGAGCATTTTCATGAATAAAGCCTTATTTTATCTTGACACCTTATAAGGTTGATGTTAATTTCCCTATTTCTCCATTTCACAGGTAAGGAAACAAGCCTGGGAACTTAAGTGATTTGTCCAAAGTCATATGAAGTATTAGCCCATTTTTATTGTGATGTGACTTTTAAAATCTTGATGGTTACACTTGTAGATACTTGTTTTTCTCTCTCATGAGTCTATGGTTGTTGATTTGGGCAATTTCAGCTGAATGTGGTTCCAGGCTGTATGTAGCTTTTCAGCTCCACTTCTCATGTAGCCTCCTTCTGGAATAAGCAACAACTGGAACATTTTCTTCTCCTGGGGGATGTCAGAAGCACATGCAGCCAGCCCAGAATTATACATGCATATTAAAAGTACATGTTTTATGTACTGTGTGCATCTTGTCTGCTACCTCTTCATTGGCCAAACGAGTCACATGTCAAGCACAGAAACAATGGGGAGGGAAATGTGCTTCATCCATTATAATAGGAGATACTGCAAAGTTGTGGTGCAAGGGTATATACAGATACTTCCATAGCATGAAGAAAGGGAAGAATTAGGAAAAATAATACAATCTACCACATGAAACTAGAAAATAATAATGCTAAGCTCCTGAAACAAAATATAGATGGTTCTTTCCATTTTAACCATTTAGAAAATAGAACAAAATATCTTTCCTTGGGTCTTTGATGTGACAGCAACTTTAAATTATTTTGGGAATAACCCAGATTAAAAATATTGTATTAGAATTTAAAAAACATAAATTTTATTAATACATGTATAATCTTTTCTCTAATCAGCCCCTTTCTTTTTTTTTTGAAGCCACTTCTTTGCAGCAGTGCCAATGCTCATTTTTACATCATCATTTGGTGGGCTTTGAAAGGTGATTCCTCCAAGAAGGCAGGTGGAGAAGTAAATTCTGAGGACATCATTGTCCCTTTATAATTTAGGTCTTGTCTCTATTGCATTCAAAGCTAATGCAAGGCTTTATAGTCTTGAATTCAATCACATCCTGATTTCAAGAAATATTAAACAATACTATTTCAGCAAATGCCTATAAAAACATTTTTATTAAGCTTCAATCGGTATAAACAAACATGCCAGGATGTTTGTGCATGAGCTCAGACCATAACTCTTCCCTTTGCATAATAATGTTAATAAAAACAATAGTAGTAGCAGAACTTCTATAATATTTAACATGGTACTAAATACACACACACACACACACACACACACACACACACATACACATACACACATACACTACATACCTATGTATACAAATGTATGTATATATCATATATGTGACTATAGATCAACAGGCTCCAGCCTGTACTTGTAATCACTATGCCATGATTATAGAGCCATGTATGTATACTCAAGTTAGTTCCTGGGAAAGGAGCAACTATCTTGTCCTTATGCTTCTTTTTGGTTGTAGCAGTTTACACCTTGCCATGGTCAGGGGTATGGTTTCACTGGCTCTTGCCACTCCCCTACAAGTAAGTTTAGAATTGTTGATTGATGCTTTCCTTTTTGCAAAAGAAAACCAACTACATTATGGGGTTTTATAAATGGCTCAGCAGGATCTTTTCAAAGATCTTTTCAAAGATCTCAGCAGGGTCTTTGTAAAGGCCGGACAGGCAATTACATAAAAAACAGGCCTGTGGAAGTGAACCCCTGGGATGCATGGATTTATGGAAATCAATAACTTAGAAAGCGCTCATGAATACATTTAAAAAAATGACCAGTCAGTGACACTGCATCCTTCCTTCAGGGTTGAAGAAAAGCTCTGAGATAACCAAGCATTTCTCCTCTGTCTAAAGTTTAACATATTGCCCTCATGATTCCCCCGACCCCAGGCTTATTAGAAGAAGACAACCAGTGGATGACCCAGATAAATAGACTCCAGAAATTAATTGATAGACTGGAAAAGAAGGTAGGTGCTTTATTTTCGTTATTCTTTCTTCCAGTTATCAAGATATTCTGACCCAATATTCCTCATTGCTTCTTATCCATGGCTGCCCCATAGATAGAATAACAGACAGGATTGCAATGATTCTATGAATGGCTGTTTGGTAATTTAGGTTTTGTTGTTGTTGTTAAATATAGAAGCTTACATTAATTCTCCTCCAACCTCCCACCCCCATTATATTTAAAATAGGATGTGGAGTTGAGAGTTAAATAAATCTAACTGTACTGCCTGGCTCTTAGGTTTTCAAATGAACTAGGTGACAGTGTGCTTGAATGATGCTAATGACAGTTCTTAGGGATAAGATGGTTGAAGTCTTAGGAATCTTTCAAATTAATTCAGGAAAATGGCAGTGCTATCTACCAAAAGATGAGATTCCACATTCAACTTCTGGAAATTAGCACATTAACTGATGGTTTCGGTACTAAAACTATCTAAGCAAGCAAGTTAGAATGTGAAGAAGAGTTCTTTATAACTATATTTTATGTTCCTAATTATTGTATTTTTATTTATTTAGTTAGTACCAAATAGTCCTGATATTATAGTGATATTCTCCTTAAACATCTTTGATGGGAGAGACAACTTTTGTCAATCAGTAAGAAAATGTTTTCTGCACATATCAGGCACCAAGGAAGAAACATTTATGTTTGTGACAGCACTGACTTTGAAGAAAACCATTATCTACTTATACAACCAAGCTATACTCCTAAAGAGAGAGAGAGTTAACAGATTATTTTAAAAAAATAGTTGGTAGCACAGAATGAAATTCATAGTTGATGGTCAGTAAATATTTGGTGACTAACCAAGACATGCTAAAGGAATGGAGCAAATGTCAAAATCTCTCCGTGTTCACCTCATGGGTTGATCACTGTGACCTGGGGTGCTCAGGAAGGACTTTGTGTGACAGGAAGAGTTCAAATGGGGCTTTAAAAATGGTGACTTAATTAAAAATGTTATTGCAAACAACAGAAATCATTTCTCTAATTAAAAAAAAGAGTTTTCTGGAAGAATATGGAAGCACTCACAGAATCAACAGATAGTCCAAAGATCTGAATTAGGAAAAGTCAGGAGACAAGATAACCCTAGAGAACTAGATAGCAAGAAATACTCAACAGTCTCTCAAGTTATCTCCACTGGAATAAATGAGTTTCTGCCATTTCCAGTCTGCTGGCTTTCTGTTCAAAATTCTGCTTCCCAGAAGAAGAGTCTGGTTGGTCATGGTAGGGTTACATTGCTGACCTCCTAGATAGGGGAGGGGAAAAAGTCTTGATAACAATCCCAGAGCACAGTATAGAAAGAAGAAGAAATAATTCAATGAAAAGAAAATGTATTGTCATTAAAGTTGGAATAAACGCTGATCAGCTAACTAACAAGGAAACTAATATTTGCTATGGAGAAGTAAAATTTTAGTAAATAGAGGGCAGCTGGAAAGGGCATTCAGGTAAGGTGATGGCATGAGCAAGGTTCAATAGATCAGCCTGGTTGATAGTCTTTCACGTAAGGAAATCATAACAAATGAGGTTTATGGACAGCCTCAAATAATAGTCTAAGGAATTTGGACTTGGTCCAGGAAACAACAGAAGGCATTTATTATTTTTTAACAGATAAGTGACAAACCAAAAAAATCCTTTAGATAGGAAATTGGGCAGCAAGATGCAAAGTGAATGAAAACAAATGAAAAATGGATGAAAACAAATGAAAAATGGATTAAAACAAGAAAAATGAGGCTCAGAGACACTACAGCCAGCTCAGACAATGGCACTGAAGAGCAGGTTTGTGCAACTGAACCCAGTGAAGTCAGGTATGATAAGAGATGGGCCTGTATTAATCTGATAAGTCAGAAGAAAATGGTAGATTTGAAACAATTGAAGTGAAATTAATAGCACTATTGAATGGGTTAAGGACAGGCGGAGCTCAAATAAGAATCTGAGGATAGGAGCCTGTGTTTCCAAAACAATTAATTATAGCATTAAGAGAAAAGGAAGAAACATGTGAGAGATAATTTGTGAGATAAGGTGAGAAGGTGAACTAGTTTTTTTGATGTGTGAATTTGAAGGCGCAGTGGAACACTTAGGCAGAAATAGCTAGTTAGATGTTAGTAGGAGGGAAGTCAGGCCAACAGGTTAAGGTCTTTAGACTTATCTCCACAAAGATGAACTCTCAAGTTATGTTTTCTTTCCTCAAGTCCTGAGGGTGGGTAAGGGCTCTGAAAAGGGAGATTCTGTGCAAGAAGAGCCATGTCAAGGGGAAACAGCCCTGTAGAGTTGTTGTCCCTCTGCAATGGTGTCTTTATTTGTTAAATTTATATTGACCACTTACTGAAGCAAGTACCTAAACTACTAGCTTCATGCAAATCAACTTTCCTCCTTTCTTATTTTATTGATATGTGTGCTGAAACTAAAAGATTTGTAGGAAAAATAGTGGCTGTGAAAATTAGTTTTCCAATATTGGAAAGCCAAATCCAGGACCTCTACTTGAAAACTAAAGCTTATTGAAACATAAGGATTCAGTTGTTAAATAAGTTCAGATTCATTTAAAGAACACAAATACCTCTTTTTAAAGTGGTTTTGAAATTTTGGACAAAACTGTCTTTATTTGATATCTGAAATTTTTACAGTTATTTTTAAAGGAATGGCTCAAACTTAGTTCATGCATTTTTTCTAACTTTAAATCAAAGTTTTGTCACATTTCTTTTTATCTTAGACTTTTTCTGCCTCCCTTCCTATAAAAGGGTTTCATTTTGAGGACAGTATCTAAGAGGTTTGCTAAAAGTACAATGTGATGGTTTTCAGCATGGGGCTCCAGCTGTGTGAAGCTCAGTGTGAGATGTCTTAATGAATGGAGAAGCAGTGCAAGTTCAGTTTTCCACATCTTATTCTACACCGTGCTGATGAGGTTTTTAGAGGAAAAACTACCCAATTGCCAAACAGTGGCTGAGTGCACGTCATTTCACTGCTAAGTACCTTGTCTCCTGTACTTGTTAACACTAGGTTTGATCTTCCCATTAAAAGGAAGTGTACCTGCAGTGGAACATATGTTTTCTCTCTATTAAGTATTTATGATAAATTCTTCCTGCAGTGAAACCAAGCCCTATTCCATGCATACAGGGGAATGTAACACAGCAATTTCTATAAGTTTCTTCAGGTATTCCTCGTATCCATTTCAGACTCCATAAGTGTTCACGGGGATATACTGAGTTATGTCTTCGGTTTTGCTTAATCCCTGTAGAAAACACCTTTAATGGCCGGGTGCAGTGGCTCATGCCTGTAATCCCAGCACTTTGGGAGGCTGAGGCAAGTAGATCACCTGAGGTCAGGAGTTCAAGACCAGCCTGGCCACCATGGTGAAACTGTCTCTTTACTAAAAGTACAAAAATTAGCCAGGTGTAGTGGTGCACGCCTGTAATCCCATCTACTTGGGAGGCTGAGGCAGGAGAATCACTCTTACCCAGGAGGTAGAGGTTGTAGTGAGCCGAGATAGTGCCACTTCACTCCAGCCTGGGCAAAAGAGTGAAACTCAGTCTCAAAACAAAACAAAACACCTTTAATGTTTAACAAAATAACAACAAGGACAACAATGAAAGCTCTTCATTCATTAAGTCCTCAGTGTATCATCAGATCACAGGACATTCTCACTTGAAAGGATATAATTCAGGATGTAATACTCAAACAACTTGTTTTAAGTCTTCTGTATCTTAGATCACGGAATGTAGAACTGCAAATTGTACCTTAGTTAGTGTCAGGGAAATAGTGGTCAAAGAGATTACTAGGTTACAGTTTCTACCTGTGGAGTACTTTTTAGTTTTCAATTCACATCTATATGCATTACATATAATTTTGCCTTCATGGAAAAACTATGATTTGGACAGGGCATTCATTCAGTCATTCATTTATTCAACATTTATTGAGTACTTACTGTGTGTCAGATACTATTCCAGCAGTGGAAATATAGCAGTGATCAAAAGCACATCCTTGGTCTTTGAAGAGACAGACAAGAAAACAAATCTAGAAACAAGATAATTTCAGATAATGGAAAGTGCTGTAAAGAAAAAGTAGAGCAATAGAATGCAGATAGGTGGTTGAATACTCCACATGAGTGGTCTGAGAAGGTCTCTCTAATAAGGTGATATTCTAATAAGGTGAGATGTGAAAAACAAGAAGCTAGCTATGTAAAGCTATAGAGATAGAGAATTTACAGCAAAGCAGGGAAAGTGAATTTCACAGAAGTTAAATACCTTGCCAAAAGTTCCACCACAAGAGAACAGCACAGCGAGAATGACATAGCTCTATTATCAACAGGCATATGTTATTTCAGATAGTCTGGCTTTTTACAGTTTTCACTTCTTATCTATTTGAAGAATTATTCTACATAATCCTTATTGGAAACAATGCTAGGATAGCCATTCACAGAATGAAATTCTGAGAGATGAAGCACTTGGTTTCACTGGGGACATTACCATTATTCATTGGTCATCACAGGAGACATTAAGGTCTTAATTCTCAAAAGAAGATATACAAAGGGCTAACAAACATGAAAAAATGCTCAGCATCACCAATGATCAGGGAAATGTAAATCAAAACCGTAATGTGATACTACCTAATTCCTGCAAGAATAGCCATAATCAAAAAATAAAAAAATAATAGATGTTGGTATGGAAGTGGTTAACAGGGCACACTTCTACATTGCTGGTGGGAATGTAAACTAGTAAAACTACTATGGAAAATAGTGTGGAAATTCCTTAAAGAACTAAAAGTAAAACCACTGTTTGATCCAGCAATCCCACTACTGGGTATCTACCTAGAGGAAAAGAAATAATTATACAAAAAAGATACTTTCACACACATGTTTATAGCAGCACAATTTGCAATTGCAAAAATATGGAACCAATCCAAATGCCCATCAATCGATGAGTAGATAAATTATGGTATATCTATGTGATGGAATACTACTCAGTCATAAAAAGGAATGAATTAATGGCCTTTGCAGTAACCTGGATGGGACTGGAGATTATTATTCCAAGTGAAGTAAGTCAGGAATGGAAAACCAAACACTGTGCGTTCTCACTCATAAGTGGGCGCTAAGCTATGAGGATGGAAAGGCGTAAGAATGACACAATAGACTTTGGGGACTCAGGAGAAAAGGTTGGGAGGGAGGGGATGGATAAAAGACTACAAATTGGGTTCAGTGTATAGTGCTTGGGTGATGGGTGCACCAAAATCTCACAAACCACCACTCAAGAACTTACTTGTATAACCAAATACCTCCGGTTCACCAAAAACCTATGGAAATAAAAAAAAAATTAAGACTTCAAGATCTTTATAAGAGTTACTCACTTTTAGCAAATATTAATTGTATTTTCATTACTCTTTAATTTACTTTCAGCCGGGCGCAGTGGCTCACGCCTATAATCCTAGCACTTTGGGAGGCTGAGGTGGGTGGATCACCTGAGGTCAAGAGTTCAAGACCAGCCTGGCCATCATGGTGAAACCCCATCTTTAAAAATAAAATAAAATAAATTTACTTTCTATTTAATAAAGAAAATGAGCACTAAGGTGTAAATGTATTGTAATAGACTAATGTTCATAATAATGTCCCAAGAAATATAGAAATGTGGCAATACTCATAGTAAAATAAATCAGACTGTTAGCTTAGTCATTCTAACTTTTTCCTTTTCTTTTGTTTGCCTTCATATCCTTTTGCTCCCTGTTTTAATGTATCTCTTCCACTTTGCTCTCTAATGGCATCCAGGAAGTAAATTTAAAGCAATACATCGAACACATCTAAAACAACTTCTTGCAATTGATAAATGAGTACAGAGTCTTTATCAGAACAGCTTAGTTTTTAAAAATCAGAATTATTTAATCTTTCAAATAATCATGTTCTTTTGGTTCAATATTAACGATGAAAGAACTATGATTTGAATATATGGCATTTTTTTAAATGATGTAATTTTTATTTTTTTCTGACATTTCTTTCTCTTATTGAAGGACCTCAAACTTGAACCACTGGAAGAAGAAATTATTGAAGGGAATACTAAATCTGTAAGTATTTTTTATCAGGTAAAAATGTTAGAAATATATTCTCTAAAAACATAATTTCTTCAAAAATTAGTCATTATCTTAATGAAAAATCAAAAAACTAGTTGTATTTCATTTTATATGGTTAAATAGCACCTTCTTCATTGTGATTTATGTAAACCTAATAACTACTTCACAGCTTTTATGACAGTACTTGGCATGTAATACGTGTAAAATGAGCATTATATACATGTATAAATCAATGAATTATTGAATAATTGAAGAAATATGACTGGTAGAGAAGGGCAACATTTAAGTTGTATCCTAAACACATTTTGTAAATCCTACTATTTTGAATACTGGATATACCTGAGTTGAAACCAGGTTCTGTTCATTATTATATTTCCAGCATTTAGCCTAGGGCCGGGTAAACTAAAAATGCTCAGAAATAATTTTTCAAAGAATAAATAGATTTTTAGAGAAAAGGGAACATTTGTATCCCTAGGTATAAGATGTCCATTCGGAGTGGCAGCACTTTTTGAAACAGAAGAAAAATGGACAAAGGGATACTAAAAGGTACATTAAAATGCAACAAAAACAAGTTAGTAAATTAAAAGCATTACATCCCATGCTTTATTATTTACCCTTATGTTGAGGCAAACATATATAGCACATTCTGTTTCAGGAAATTGGATGTTTCCATTTACATTTAGTGGAAATTTGGATTTTAAAATCTTGACTAGGAGAAAAATCATTTTTAATACCTTAAATGTATTATATACTTTGCAGATGTTGAAGAATCGGTCACATTTATATGAAACAAAGATAGGAAATAATCTTTCATCTCTGAATGTGCACAAGCACTGACTACATGATAGAGGAAGGTGAGGCCCACCTGTGTATAAGGCTCCTGCCTATCTGTCCAAATTCATAATCCAAAGGGATTCTTCAGAGGAAGCTTTGTGGGATTCTCAGAAAAGCTTAATCATAGCTGGCACTGTTAGAATCCTATAGTTATGAATACTTTCTTCCAATAAGGTGTATCTGTCACTCTATGTCTAGTGTTTTTATCCCTCCAGAGACAAGGCTGTAATCTATGTTAATTCATCAAGAACCCAACATTTTAAAATGGTAGGCTTTCATGGGAAAGTGAGAGGAGAGTGGTGTTAAGCATATATACTAAGAATAGTGGGTTTGTGCAGTCCCAGAGGCAACAGGAATTGTTAACCTTGTGATCATGCATCCGTTATCTTCTCATAACTTTGCATATAGGAAAAACTATACTCCAGTCAAAGGAAAAGCAAATATAACTTTTCTAATGTTATGAGAGATAGTTGTCTATTCTTAAATAATTTTCTAATATGAGATTATTTTTTCTGTCTGGCTATGAGAAAGAAAAATTCTCTAAGGATTGTTTGTGAAAAGAGGCAGCTATTCCATTTTCACGTCCCTGAGCCACCAATGCCAATGCCAATTTTAAAAGATCAACATACACAACATTACTAATTCAGTTGTGCATAGAAGTACTTTAAACAAATAAAACTGCACAAGGTCATTCAGCTTTCAATATTGTTTGAAAGCAGGAAAGGATATTCCCTATTTCCAACCATATATACAGTTATAACAATTATGCTCTTTGGGAATAGACATATAGTAAAGATTTAAACTGGTTTGTCTTTTCAGAAGTAACAATAAGATATTTGTCATTAAAAGTTGTATTTTGTATTAATGGTAGTAAGTGCATTACTATGAGTTCCTATAAAACCTCCTATATTCAGAATGACTAAAATTATTTTTCACTGTTATTTCACAGCTAGTGCTCATAACTGTATCCTACCATGTGTTAAATGATTTATCCTGATGCCCAAAACCAGTTTTATAATTCATTGAGTAGAGAGGTATTTTTCCTTTTTCATTAGTGAATGCATGAAAACTTGGAAAAATAAATTTTATGACAGAAAGCAAAGAATAAATTTGTATTACACTTGGTTTTTGAAATGCTAATCTTTACTGATCCTTTGCTTTGTACCAAGTGTTGTACTAAACACACACATTACTCACTTAATCCTCACAATAGCCAGATGAGGTAGTGCTATCCTCAGACTCATTTTGTTAATGAAGAAATCAAGGTTTAAAGGAGTTTACCTACCATAGCTGAACTGCTGCAGTTCAACCCCAGACCTATGCTCATCAGCATGCTCTGACATTTTCAGCCCTAGTGTTTACTGGATTTCTAGCCTGTAAAGTACAACTGCTGTTTGCTAGCAGGGTTGTGGATGAATGGATGATTGTTTCATGAGATTCCCTACGAGAGCAGAGCAGATTGTCTGGCAGGCTTGTTTAAGAACACAGCAAAAGTCCTGAACCCTAGCAACTGCCATATCTAGTTTTCTGGGCAATGAGCCATTACATAATGATGAATCTAGGATATAATTTCTTCAGTCCATTTTTTTTCTCAGCCCAGAGTAAGAGATGTAACACTTATTGAGTACCTGTCATGGGAAGGATCCTTATATACACTATTCTATTTAATTCTCCCCAAAACTCTAATATAAGTACCATTATTCTAATTTTATGTTATTAAGAGACAAACTGAGAAAGGATTGAGCAACTTGTTAAATGCCACATAGGAAAAATGAAGCTAATTCTTCTTACTTTATATCCCTGCTCTTGAAGGAGAAGGAAGAAAGGAAAAAGAGGACAGGGTGAAGGAGACAGATGAAAAAGCAGCTAACAATTGTGTAGTGCTGTTGAGTTTCCAGGGCCACCTCAAATCCTCTTCTGGAATAAATGAAGTTTATTAAGGGGATTGTAAGATTAGTCAATGGCTAAGAGCAAAAACACCTTTAATGTGTTCGTTCCACAAATAACTTGATCACCAACTATGTTCCAGGCCTGGAGAGAGGCATCTGGAAATAAAGTGGTGAATATTATAAGTTAGAAGGAAATTATACACAATTTACAATAAAATGTGATGAGGATTACTATAGGAAAGTATAGATTTGCACAATAAGGGGGCACAACTCAATTTAGGAGACCAAGGAATGCTTCCAAAAGGTCATAATATTTAAGATGAAGTCATAAAAAATAAAAAGAAATTTTTCTAAAAATATATATATCTCTTACTACATAGAATGTTTCTAACACTGCACTAAAAGAACACTAAAGTGCTAGATAGAAATATTTAAATGTTCCAAATGATTTATAACAAGCATATTATAAAGATGCGCCTGTATGGCACTTCTTACCAAAAGAGTAGTGCAATAAGATGATCACTTTCCAGATATTTTCTTCATTCAAAGGTTTTCAAAAAGTCATGATAATTTTAAACAACATATGAGTATATTCTTATGCTTTTCAAAAACTCAAACTTTTCTTCAGCACATTGTTGTTATAATACACTAAAATAGCTTATCATACAATGAGTCTACAAACCTAGTATCTTTTTCTGCCTTTCTACACTCATATAAAACCGATGGAGACTGTCTTGTGAAGGCAATCCATTCTTCCATACATTCCTAAGGCTTTGGGGCTATTGTCAAGTAATATAACAGGGACTATCAAAAGATAAGTCTTGTTCTACCATGACTGTTAAGAGAGTCAATGAGAGCATACAAGAAAGACTATGGTATCTCTGAAGACATATTTGGAACATAACTGTAAATGCAGTAAATAGAACCAAGTAACATGAAAAAATAGGTTATATTTAAAACATGTGTCTCTGTCCTAAGACTAAAAACGATGACATTTTTTGAAATGTTCCAAGAACTCAAAGGCTGATGGAACATAATCTAATGTCACTGGCAAATACTATCTTATGAACTGAGATTGGCTTTTCATATTTACACAGCACTATTTAGTCCAAGACATTCCAAATATCCAGCCATATCTTGTTACAATGGAAATTGTAACAAAATTCCTATAAGATAAATGATAACTAATATACTACTACATCTATAATAGAGAAACAAAAATGTAGCATCATGAAAGAATATTCAACCCTGGAAGAATGCTCTGAGCTAACTATGTCTTGGGATCCCACATTTTAGTAAGCTTTCAGGCTGTGTATTTGACACAAGAGACACATAGAAATATTAACAAGATAGTAGGACTCCTGTTCCACCTCTCCCAAACCCCATATCCTACAACTTGTCTTGACCTGGCCAGCACAGAAAATTTGTGTTTTCTTTGGATTTCAGAAAATCTACTTTAACCATTATTTAAAAAGCTCCACAATAGTCATCAAACGTTGGCAGATTATCTGGGCCTCTTTAAATGAATTTCTTTGTGCAAATATCTTAGGAAAGGAGGGGGAAAATATATGTCTGGTTTGGGTTGCAAAGTTGGACATTGCAACCCAATCTAGGAAGCCAAGAACTCAATTTTTCCAATGTATACATCAATGTACATAAGTGAATAAATCAGTTAGCTATTGCTACATAATAAACCACCCCCAAATTTGATGGCTTAACACAATAACCACAATTTTGCAGGCAGGCAATTTAGGCTGGGATCAACTGGCTGGTTCTTATGGTCTCAAATGGGCTCCTTGTGTCTGCAGTAAGCTGCATGTCAGCTTTGCTGATGTTGGCTGAGCTTTCTCGTCAAGAAGCTCAGCTGTGCTCTATGTGGTTTTTAATCCCCTAATATAGGGGTTGGCAAACTAAAGCATACCTCTTGTTTTTGTTCATAAAATTTTATTTTAACACAGCCACACTAATTTGTTTATGTGTGGGCTGTGGCTGCTTTCACATAACAATAGCAGAGTTGACTGACTGCAACAGGAGCCATGTGGCACACAAAGCCTAAAATACTTACTATTTGTCCATTTACAGAAAATGTTTGCTGGCCGCTGATGTAGCACGTGGTAATCTCAGGGATCCAAGAGAAAGAGTGGAAATCCACAGGCCTCTTGGGCCCTAAATTTGAAACTGGTACACTGTCAGTTCTGCCATGTTTATTGGCCAGAGCAAATTAGAAAGCCAACCCAGATCCAAGGTCGGGGGCGGGGTGGGGGATAGAGTGAATGTCTTGATGAGAGAAGCTAAAAAGTCAAATTTCAAAGGGCATGGTTTCAGGGGCAGAGTGAAGGGTTCTTTTTATTTTTGTAATCCATCCCACTTGATCATGTAATAATTGCCTTTAGACAAAAAGAATTATGATGGAATAGGTAGATGTATTTATATATCTCATTAGGAAAGCCCATGAGCTTTCCAAATTATATAAGTCAGTAATCACAAATGTCCAAGAGGTCCCTGCAGATTTTTGTGAAAAGGACATATCCATTGTTATTTTGGTAAAAATTAAATTTTAACTCTACTTAGTTACTAATATTAAAACCATGTGCTTTGGTTAGTCCAACAAAAGTAGGAATATTTGTTGAATATACTAAATACCTAACAGTCTCTACAATATAATTGTTCAACAAATAATAGCTATTAACATGAAATAGAAACTCATTGGATTAGAAAACAGAAAACAGTAGAGCAGAGGTTTAATTCTAGCTCTCATGCTGCATAGCTGGTATTACTGTGGAAGTTATTTTTCTCATATTCTAGATCATCCTTACTTTGCTGTGTTTTGTTTTTGCACTTTTATGATTCATGCCAATCCTTACTCTCATCTGCACTTTTATACTTTCACTACCAATTCTCGAAAAGACATAATGTTGAGATCTAAAATTCCATGAGAAGCCCACAGGCTGATCTTGAGGGAAGTCTTGAAACTACAATCGCTATAATGCTAATAGGATTTGTTACAGGGAACAGTCGGCATCCAATCCAGTGTGATCCATTAAAAACAAGCACCATCTGATGCTATTATCTTTTGAACAGGGCCTGTTTAAGTAGTTAATGTGTTTGACAACACTGTAATATTTGAAGTACCTTTGGAAATGCATGAGTTACTCATTTTTTTTGAAATCTGGTTGTTTGTAATGATTGTCACTTATGTCTAATATCACAAAATATCCAAGAAGTTGGAGCTGTATAATCCACAATAGGACTTCTCTTCAAAAAGTGGTAAGTGGCTATAGGGAAGTGATCCCAGCTCTGGCTGCACATTAGAGACACTTAGGGAGGTTTTAAAAATACCAATGCCTGGGCCCCACTCCCAGAAATTTTTATATAAAGATAATTTTAAAACTCGAGTTATTCTCATTGAGAATCACTGCTTTTAAAGGGGAAACATGTCATTGTAAAGAACACTTTGTTTAGCTTTTGTGACTAGAGGCAAGGAAAATATCCTGCCTAGATTACAGCCTTTATGCAATTTTATACTTGGAATAGTCTGGACCTTCCTTGGTCATATTTTTGGATGACAATCATTTGTTTTTTTGAGGAGGTATGGGATGGGCAGTAGGAGTCAGCTTAAACCAGGCTCTGTGACAGCCAATGCAGTGACCCTCACCCCTTCCTCGGCAGCACATCATGCTTGTGCAGCGGCAGATGTCTGTGATAGAAGAGGACCTGGAAGAATTCCAACTTGCTCTGAAACACTACGTGGAGAGCGCTTCCTCCCAAAGTGGATGCTTGCGGTAAGCGCTCCTACTCCTGCACCTGAGACCTTTAACAGCCCGGGAATGCAGTGAAGGTATTTCCCACTTTAGACAAGACTGGGGGTCTAGAAGACAGATATTTGTGAATTGATACATTAAGTTATACAGAGCATTCTATCTGGTGATGTCGCTTGCTGCCTTTAACTGGATGTTTTTTCTTTAATCTTTGGGCCCTGTGTCGTTTGGTCATTAGGGGCACCAAGCAAAACAAAATGGAGAGAACAACTCAAATGAGGAGACTGAATTTCAAATAAGTTGAAATTCCCTTTTGCATCCAGGCAGCCCACACACTGATTTAAAATCATCTCTGGTAGATCAGGCACCAACTCTAGGACATCTAGCTGTGATTGCTCCCTTGGCACCATGCCCTGTGTCCTAATGACCATTTCAGCCATTATGAAATTGCAGGCATCCCTGAAGTCATGATTTCAGGCCTTAGTTATTAAAAGAAAATGAAGCAGCAACAAATCTTTTCTTTCCTCTTTCCATGGGTACCACCCAGCTCAGGCTTCAAATATCTCAAGCTACTAAAATATACTGTTTTCTTATCTTTAGTTTTTCCACTCCAACCAGTCCAATAAACGGCTACTATAATAATTTTCCAGAGACAGTTATCAGAGAATTCCTTTAACTGAGAACCTATAGTAACTCTCTAATGAGTATCTTATCAAATGCTAGATGTTTTTCCTGACTTTATATTTAATCCTACTGACAGACCCAGGAATCCATATCATTATTATGATGTGTTCTCCCTCATCTAAACACTCTGCCTTGATGATGATGAACAGCTAGAATTTCCAGTATAATCTGTTCATTCCTACCACTGTGCCTTAGACTTGGCTACTCTTCCTCTAAGAAATGTGCAACCAGCTGCAAGTCTCTGCCAGCGCATGCACTGCCTCAAGTTCAGAGCCTAGGTAGAAAACTTCCACAATCAAGGCTAAGTCTGTCTTGTGAGCTTGTTTAAACTGTATTTCATAATGCTCTTCAAATATTGCTTTGGGAAGGTTGTTAGAAGAGTGTGTGTGTGTGTGCGCGCGCACACACGCATAAACAGATACTTCACGTCTCTGGGTGTTTTGCTTTTCCTCTCGTTGATTAATTAATTATATTTTATTCATATCCCAGTAGAATATTTCTCTAGCTAAAATGTCTGGTTCTGGAAATAAACATGGGACTTTACTAGCTTTGTAGTTTTGAGAAAGACCCTCACTGGCTCTAAGCCTGAGCTTCAAGAGCCTCATGAGATGTTTGGGAGGATTAAGTGAGACAGTTTATATGCAGTGCTCAGCACAATGCCTCCCATCTACTAAAGACGTGAGCTGGTGTCACTATTGTGTTTACTATTGTTTCCTGGTTGTCTGGGTGGCTCACCTCCTCTCTAGAGTATGAGTACAGTACTTCCTCAGTGCCACTAACAGCTCATCATCTTACAGTAGTGCCTTCATAACAAGAACACAGGAAATGTTGTGTTTACATTATTATTTTTATTATTCTACTTCACTCCAGACTCAGAAGATCACAAATCAAAATGCCATTTTAGTCCTTTTTACTTCAGTAAATCAAGACAGATTTGCAAATGTGGGAATATGTGTAGTTTTTAAGAGCATACTCATTTGAAAATTGAATATTTAAAAATGCAAAGTGGGCCGGGTGCAGTGGCTTACACCTGTAATCCCAGCATTTTGGGAGGCCGAGGCAGGTGGATCACAAGGTCAGGAGTTCAGGACCAGTCTGACCAACATGGTGAAACCCTGTTTCTACTAAAAATACAAAAATTAGCCAAGCATGGTGGCATGTACCTGTAATCCCAGCTACTCAGGAGGCTGAGGCAGGACAATCTATTGAACCTGGGAGGCGGAGGTTGCAGTGAATCGAGATCGTGCCACTGCACTCCAGCCTAGGCAACAGAGCGAGACTCTGTCTCAAAACAAAAAACAACAAAAAAAAAAAAAAACAAGCAAAGAGAACCTACATATACCCCTTCCTTGGTGTAAAGTTCCCAAAGTAGAGCTCAGTAAACCGTTTTTAGTGAGGATATAGAGAAGATAAGGTCCATTTCAGTGTATTACAATCTCTAGGGATTAGAAATTTCATATTTATAAAAAGGACACACAGGTTTATTTTTTAGGTTCAGAAATACTGCTTTAATGGGTGTTGGGAAAATAAGCTCAAGCTATTAAAACAGCCCCAGAGAAACAGGCTGTGGGAGAGTGAGAGAGTGTATAGATTTGTGCTGCCTGCTGCACTGTGTTCTTTCAAAAACCACAATAAATTGCTCCAACGGCTCCTGCTGTGAAGTAGAGGGAAGGAGAGTATCCTTTTCCTGTAAGATATATTCTCAGCCTCTCCTATTCCTTTCCAAGACTGGTTTGTTTTGTACAGTTCTTTGTTCATTTCTTATTGCTGATTTTTTAGCTAATTTCTTTCTTTTACTGGAATTATCAAAATGTAGACTACATCAGATAGAATGAGCATCAGAGAATCACTACACCCATATAGAATATATATATGGTATAGATGTTATGCCAGTGTGCCTATCTACATTCAATTTTTCAGTTTACCAGTTAGTCAAATTCAATTTTCTACCTCTATCAAATGCCACTAATGCTATCAGTCATGCTCCAATGTGTCCAGCACAATTGCCTAGTGCTTGGCTGAGAAAATAAAGCTCTGTGAATGTCAGAGGTTCTGTAGCTTCTTCTCCCACGATGTTTAGCTCAGTATCACCATGGTTAAGCACAAAAAACTGCCATAAAATAAAATAGATATTAGTAAGGGCTAACAACATTAGGCATTTTGCACCTATTTTCTTATTTATTTTTTGAGACAGGATCTTGCACTATTGCTCAGACTGTAGTTCAGTGGCACAATCATGGCTCACTGTAACCTCAATTTCTTGGACTCAAGCGACCCTCCACCTCAGCCATCAGAACAGCTGGGGCCACCGGCATGTGCCACCATGTCTGCCTAATTTTTTAAAATTTTGTACAGATGGGGTTTCACCATGTTGCCCAGCATACTTCCCCTTGCATCTCATTGACCAGAATTCAAGTCACATGGTCATTCTTGGCCCCCAGGAAGGCTAGGAAACAAACATCCAGCAGAGAGGAGTAAGATTATCAGGATATTCTCAGTCCAACACTGATTGGTACATTGGGTGTGTTGCAAATATTGAACAGTGGCAGAGTCATGTTAGTAAGAGGAGAGTCATATTTGGGGAGACAATGGTCAGTGTTAGCTGCTGTTAAGGTAAAATGGCTTATCTATGGAAACTGCTTAAATCACTATTAGTACTTATATTTATTAGCTTCCTGCTTCTTATTGCTTTAATAGATACGTACATTTCCCTCCATTTCTTTTCTGGTTTTCCTCTCACCCCATTCCTTTTATTTCTGTCATGCTTCTTAGCTTTGACACTATAACAGCTTAGCTTTCATAGCTACTCACCCAATGAAAGTGATATTTTCCTTTTAGCTATTGGGCTAACAACTAATTAAACACACACACACACACACACACACACACACACACACACACACAGCCAAGTACTGGGTTAAGAATTCTACAGGTAACTTTTTTTTTTTGAAACAAAGTCTTGCTTTGTCACCCAGGCTGGAGTGCAGTGGCACTTTAATTCTTACAGTATTGTTATCACCATTTCACAGATAAGAAAACTGAGGTTGAGTATTGGGATCAAGGCGGCACAGCTAACAAATGGTAAATGGTGGAAGTACTGTTGGGCTATACTTTAAACTACTACCATTTCATGCTATGATATCCTTTTTACTCCTTTAAAAGCTTGAGCATTATGATAAAATTTTATTAATTTATTATCTTACGGTCCTATGGCTAGTCTGGAAAATGAAAGGTTCAAATAGCAGGATAAGTGGGCTTTTAATGTAATAAGTATACAAATGAATTACTTTTCTTTCAGGAAGCAGTTGATGAAGAGCCTGAAACACAAGGCTGAGTATTTTAAACTTTAGCCTAAAGAAAACAGATATGAATTGTAATTTGTCCAGTATACTGTTCAAGGTTATGTTTGAGGATTACATATCCCTTTGAGACTATGATGGAAGCTATAGATTCTCTTCCTAGGAAAACATATATATGCATATTAATTTGCACATCATTTCTGGGATTTTAGTGAACTACCAAAGAGCATAATCAGGAACTCCTGGGATTAGAAAATCACAAATTCCACATTCTATTCAATTCTTATGATTCTATAGTAAACCTTTCTCTCGAAAATCTGAAGTTAGCTAAAAACAATATTTGCCGCACCATACCTTAATGAACCAAACTAGATAAACAACTCTGAAAAAACACTATTTACAAGCAGACCGAAAGAAAAAAAAACTAAAATGTCTGTGTGTAGTTACTGCCACCTGCTGGTCACACTTAGGTAAATCCTAAATCTACATTAACTATTTTACTGGTAAGTTCTTTGTTCTCTATTAACCCAAAAGCCGTATTGTTTTTCTGACCCCTTGTTTTGCTTTATATTATGACCCATTAGGCTGAACAATCTGTACTTTTATTATTAAGTTTTTAAAGGCATCTTTATTTTTGTCTCCCACTCAAGTTTATGAATCTGTCTGTATTCCTTTGTTTCAACATTAATTTGGGTCTTCATCACTTCTCACCTATGCTATTTCACTACCTTTCTAGCTGTTGTTTATGCTTTGTATGACTACCCTCCTTACAATACCCACTCTGTCATCAGAAGAATCTTTTAAAATACAGCTGTAGCCACGTCACTTTCCCTGCTTTAAGTCCTTCAGTGGCTCCTCATTGCTACAGGATTAAATTTGCAGTCACCTCAACCTGTATTTTCAGCCAGCCTGCTTTCTTCATTCCTTCAAAACATATTATGTAGGCTTTTTCCTCCTTCAGGCTATTTGAAGGACTGGAAGAAACAAATTTTCTCCTGCAAATTGGAAAGGAAATTTAAAAAGATAACAAACAAAAAACCCTTGCAATTATGGCCAGCATGTGGACTCTCAAACTTAATCCAGAGACAATGTTGAGTGGTTAGAGAAAGAGGGATTCAGAGAGAGGGAAAGGAGAAAAAGGGAGAGAACCATTAGGTATTGGCAAACTAGGAGTCAGTTGTATAGTAGTATGGTCTAAGTGGCTCAAATGGCCTAGAGCAGGACCCCACACAAAAACTGTCAATTCAAGAATGTTGTTAAGGCTGAGAATTTGGCAGAGCTATGGTGGTTGACAGGGGCAATCCTAAGAGCACATTTGAGGGCAAAGGCAGCTAGCATGCACTCACATTTTTCTGGGCCTAGAACAACAGATGCTCAATAAACCTTTTTCAATAAATGAATAAAATTTTACAAGTTACATTTGTGATGTCTGCCATATACTGAGACTATTTTCATGATGCAAACCCAGAAAACTGGAAAAAAGAAAAAAAAAAAAACTTATGGCAAACAGACATATTGAACAAATAAATTTTTGACAAACCTGCTTGATTTTCATGCAGGCACCTTAGATTGTTTCCTATATTAATGGATAAGATTGTTTCACACTACATATAAAGATTAGAAAAATTAGCTTGCATGTTTAATTTCCCATAGCTAATTATGCCTTTTATTTTCCATTTCAGTATTTCTACACAAAAGCTTTCAAATGAATCTCGCTACATGATCTATGAGTTCTGGGAGAATAGTAGTGTGTGGAATAGGTAAGTTGTGAGCAAGCCTGATTTTATGTGAAGTCAGGAAGGTGGCAATATACATGATATAATTTTAGGATTTGTAGGAAAGCTCTGTTCTTTTTTACCTTACCTTAAAACCTGTCCCATTTGCCCATTACCCTGAATTCTACACACTTTTAAAAATGTATTTCATGGCTTAGAAACCACTTCTGTCTTGAAGCACAAATACTTTTGGTAATGATCCGACTTTGAGTCTTACCATTTTACTGATGTTTTCAGATAAGAAGATATACATAGGGGGTATGGGTTTCTAAAGCTGGTGAGGGTAGTGGTAGGGGTGGAGACAAAGGATGCACAAAAGGGAGATGAAGAAAAAAGCTTTACCTCCTAATTTTTCATAAGACTGTCTGCAGTTATTTTATTTTACAATAAAACTACATCTAATTTTTAGAATCATCACAGCCTAGCACCTTTTAAATATCTTTTAACACTGAAAATAAAGTGGAAATTCAGGACATTGTCGAACATTCAAAAGAAATCAGCGTCTTTGAAATTAATTACTAACATAAAACAAACATATAATTTTAAAATTGATTGAAGGAAATATTTGCTCATCTGAGAGAATATAAACAATTCCTGACAGTTTAAAATGGTACAGAGAATATAGCTCTCTAATTAAGTCCATGTTTAGGGTGTTAAATATGGTTATGGAAGTAATAGAATACCTGGAAATTCAGTTGATTCATATTTCACCTAAACATATTATTTCTATGGCAATTTTGAAGGCACTCTGTGCTATAATGAAGGCAAAATGACACCAACGGTATTTAAGCCATAGAGGAATATGGTTCAACTCTGTGCTTCCAGGCCTACACTTTCAGATAGTTTTTTAAATTTCTTTTTATTCTCTAGAAATGTAGACTATACAGTCTGCCTTCTTATCTATCCTATTTTTTAAACACCCCGACAGCCAAAATATTATCCCAAACCTTGCCATCTTGATTAAATTTGATCTCTGCTGTACTCAGGAAGATTGTACATAAAAATGCATAGCCTTAACCTGTAATTATTTATACAGCCACCTTCAGACAAATTATAGCAAGACATTTCAAAGAAGTAATGTGGATTTCTTGGAAACTCCAGAACTCACATCTACAATGCTAGTTCCTGGTAATTATCCTGGGTTTACAATGCTTCTATGTCCTTTTATGTTGTTTTTTGTTTCTTAAAAGACAATATGTTCTTTCCTTCTGTATTTTATCATTGGTGCTCTCTTATTTATTTCTTTATATATCTTATGATTTGGGAGTTGGGGGGAAGAAATAAAAGATCTATATATTTGTTCTATTTTGTCCTTAGTTGACCCTATTTTGTATTCCCACTTATATTAAACCTACAAATTAGTCATCTGCTAATTATATTAACTTGAAGTACCACCAAAACATAATATTTCAAAAAATTATTCAAATATTTTACCATATTATAATTTAGTTTATTGGATACAATTTATTCATCTACCCATCCAATTACTGATTAAACATATATTTACTAAGTATTAATATGTGCTAGGCGCCAGGGTGTTTAGTCTATTTACTCGTACTGATTGAGCTCTATATTTGAATAAGCATTGTTGGGAGTTACAGAGGGTATAAACTGAAAGCAAAACCTTTACCCATAAAGTGCTTTCTGTTCAGCTTGACAGAAAGAAATGTTTGCAATGACAAATTTTAGCAGGAAAAAAAAAAAACCAGCTCAGGGCATAAAATAGCTGTCATCATTAGAGATAATATGTGTTTTGTAGACTTGGAGAAGTGATTACTTCCTTAATAGTTTTTAAGAAAATGACTCTTGAGCTAGACCTTAACAGATGAGATGTGGACAAGTAAAGATGGAGAGGAAGGGTATTTTGGTAAATTCTGGACATGAACAAATGCAAGAAGTGTGAATGTGCTTTATTGGTGCAAAGATGTCACTAAGGCATAAAACATAGTACAAATGGAGATAGATGAGAGAGTAAGAAGTGAGGTTAAAAATGGCAAAATGAGGAGTTTGAATAGTGACCTGGAGTAATTTAAGGTTTTTGAGAGGGATGATGACATTCTAATCAGTAATAACCAACAGGAGGGAGAAATGGATGTCATGGAGAGGAGAGAGATTAACCAATCAGGGAAATAATCTAGGCCAGGGAAGAAAAAAAAAAAACACTGAACCAGGAACTAGCCAGAGAGTTTGGGACTCTAATTACAGATATAATTTTCAGGAGTTAACCACAGCAAGATGATGGTTGAAACCTGGGATTGGTGAGAAAGTATGTAGACAAGAACAAAATATCTAAGAGAAGCTTGGGGTGATGGCTTTTTTTTTAATTGCATTTTAGGTTTTGGGGTACATGTGAAGAACATGTAAGATTGTTGCATAGGTACATACATGGCAATGTGGTTTGCTGCCTTCATCCCTATTACCTATATCTGGCATTTCTCCCCATGTTATCCCTCCCCAACTCCCCACCTCCCACTGTCCCTCTCCTATATGCCCCCCACAGACCCAAGTATGTGATGCTTCCCTCCCTGTGCCCATGTGTTCTCACTGTTCAACACCCTTCTATGAGTGAGAACATGCAGTATTTGATTCTCTGTTCTTGTGTCAGTTTGCTGAGAATGATGGTTTCCGGTTCATCCATGTCCCTACAAAGGACACGAACTCATTGATTTTTATGGCTGCATAGTATTCCATAGTGTATATGTGCCACATTTTCCCTATCTAGTATATCATCGATGGGCATTTGGGTTGGTTCCAAGTCTTTGCTATTGTAAACAGTGCTGCAGTGAACATTCGTGTGCATGTGTCCTTATAATAGAACGATTTATAATCCTTTGGATATATACCCAGTAATGGGATTGCTGAGTCTTTCTTTAAAAGTTTGGTAGAAGGAGAAAACCCTCCTTTATTAAGAAGTCAAAGGGAACCAGTCAGAGATAGGAGAATCATAGCAGTGGAGTATCAACCAAAAGAGTGAAATGCAAAGATACAGTGGGGATGAGTGGGGATGTATAGTAGGGAGTGACTAAAGAGAATGGGACTGGAAGTTGGATTTGACAAGGTCACTGTTCAAGAAAACAGTTTTAATAGAGTAATAGGAGTTTAAAATTAAAGTAGATTTTGATGGATTGGGGAACACAGAAGTTGAAAAAGTTCATTCTGAAATTAAAGCTAGGTGAGGAGATGAAGGAGGTCAGGTGTGAATGCTTTTGAGTTGGCTGACTCACAGCCTCAGGTGGAGCTCTAGTTATGTATTTACTCTAAATCTTAAGGACAGCTTTGGCCTAGAAAATAGTCGGCATGTATTCTCTCACTGTAAAGCTTAAATTTAATCCTCAAAGATTCACAATTTGACTCATGCAGTTTATAAATGGGAGGAAGGCCGGGTGCGGTGGCTTACGCCTGTAATCCCAGCACTTTGGGAGGCCGAGGTGGGCAGATCATGAGGTCAGCAGTTCGAGACCAGCCTAACCAACATGGTGAAACCCGGTCTCTACCAAAAATAGAAAAATTAGCAGCAGTGGTGGTGTACACCTGTAGTCCTAGCTACTACAGAGGCTGAGGCAGGAGAAATGCTTGAACCTGGGAGCCAGAGGTTGGAGTGAGCAGAGATCACGCCACTGCCTTCTAGCCTGGGCAACAGAGAGAGACTCCATCTTTAAATAAATAAATAAAATGGGGGGGGGATCCTAGAGTACTACTTCTGTAAATATGACTGCTGCAGACTTTGTACATAGAATGCAAGAAAGTGAGATCCACATTTTATTTCTCTTCACATTCCCTAACATAATACAGTATTATTATAGTACAGTGTATTACAAAAAGAAACAATTATTTCCTAACTGAAGGAATGAATAGGACTTTGGCATCAGTCAAAATTTCCATGAAGTCCTGACACTTGTAATTATTATGTCTGCCATCACACCCATTTCCATCTCTCCTAAACCAATGTGGAAAGGAACAAAGCTTGTTCTTATTGGTGTCTTGTGTCTTTCCAGGACAGAAAACAGCTGAACAAAAATAAAGTAGGAAAAGAGGGTAGAACAGGAGGATAATGAGTTATCAGTGGGGGGGAAAATGCTATAGCAAGAATTGAAAATGTGGAATTATCTCTGATAGAGGTTTCTGACCCAACTTCATCATTATCTTGAATTAACTTTCTATGCACTGTTAGTATCACTGGCACATGTATTATATTACTGTTTCTCTCTCAGAGCATTTCCTAATTTAGAAAGAAAAATTGACTACAGTTAAAACTGGATCAATTCTTGTTCTGTGAATTCAGGTTCAATACAATTTAATGCCTTTTAATTGCTGCTCTATTTGGCATTAATCTTCATATTACATTTAATTTCAACAATGATTACTCAAATTTGGTAGAACAAGAGGAAAAGTTAGGCTTGATTTCTAAACCTACAACATTTTAACATTTATTGGGACATCCAACCCTATTTTAAAGTTTTATCACTGTGACAGCAGGTCTATTCCAGCAAGCTGAAGTTAGCATAAAAATTTATGGGTTTTATGGCCATATAACTGCTAATACTATTTTTTAAAACCAGTTTTGTGCAATTGTCTGTGTTATAATGGTTATAAAGATTAAAAATAAAAATAATTAGCTGGGTGCAGTTGCTCATGCCTATAATTCCAGCACTTTGGGAAGCCGAGGTGGGCAGATCACCAGTTGTCAGGAGTTCAAGACCAGTCTGGCCAACATGAAGAAACCCTGTCTCTACTAAAAATTTAAAAAATTAGCCAGGCATGGTGGCACATGTCTGTAATCTCAACTACTTGGGAGGCTGAGGCAGGAGAATCACTTGAACCTGGGAGGCAGGGGTTGCAGTGAGCCGCGATTGTGCCCGTACACTCCAGCCTGGGTGACAGAGCAAGACTTTGTCTCAAAATAAATAAATATAAATAATTAAAGATTTATTAGCTGCACATTTATACCTAAAATTAAAATCTGAAAGAAAAAAAAACAAGCAGTTATTACATTTAGAAATAGAGTATGAGTGGGTTTATATTTCTAATTTAACTCACAAATTATGATTTCTGGTAAGATTGCTTTTTATTGTTAAGATACTAAGTGGTTTACCTAAGATACTTCTAAAGAAACTACGCAACTAAGCCAGACTGCATCCAGATATGAAATACACACTATAATCTACTCCTATGACCTCTCAAATACAAAATCATTCACATGAGGTATACTAGAATATTGTAACCCAGATCCATTAGCCATCATAAACCACCCAAACAAAAGGAGTTTATGAACTTGGTCTGTGGAGCAGAATGTCTCTTGGCAATAAGAGAAAGGCCTATGGTTATGAGAAAACAGGATACAAAAGAAAGATCCTATTGTCAGCAAACTACTTGAACAGCTTTGAAGGCAAGTTTTAATCCTTTCCATTTATCTGTTTCTCACAGCATTCCACCAATCATACATCTTTGCCATTGGTTTGTCTTTGGGACATTTATATTCACTGGGATAAACATTTATAATTTTAACATACAGATTTACTAAAATATTATAACCTATCTACTTGCTTATAACCAATATTTATGAAATTCTATATGTATAAATGGTATTTATAAATACCATGTGTAATTACACAAATATTTATAATACAGATATGTATAAATATGTGTATATATGTACACTATATGTATAAATATATGGTATTTCTACATACAGGATTTCATAAATATTGAGCATATAAATACTACACACACACACACACACACAAACACACACTAACTACTGCCAGTATTGGGTAGATTCTAATAAGAATAACAAAATGATTTTATCCTCAGGGCATTTGTAATCTTGTTGCCAAAACAAGTTCTATTCGCATAGAACAAAAAATCTTAGACTGCAACAAAGTGCCAAAAGATATGGTACAAATAACAAGTGCATAGGAAGAGTTCAATCTTGCCTCATATAGTCAAGAAACGGTGACTAGAAAGATAAGTTATTATGCAGGCAAAAGGTAAGGGAAATGGTCTCTTTAGAAATAATTTGCACCTTGAAGTTTCTTTGCACTATATTTTCATCATTTTAAAAAATGTTTTTCTCTTCTCAGCTTCATGGTGGATCCTGAACAACAACTAGATGTTCCTAGACATTTTCTTTATGGTTCCAAGTGCAAAACAGGTGTTCTTATCTAAAATGTCAATTAGAAAATTATCTGTGGTTGTTAATCTGTATACTTTTGTTTAGTATATTTACTAAGTGCACTCTTTTAAAACATATTCTATAACTTTATCATTCATGTGAATTTTAGCTCAATTTTCAGAGTTCACTATTCTCAATATTTAATGCTAAATGCTTTGCTACATTGTAACCAACCTAAAACCTTTTAGTGACAAAATCCTAATATGTGGAAAAAAGCATATGCATAAAGGAATAATATTGTGAAAAAGAATTTGTTGTGATAAAATATTTAAAGTGGAAACTTTTAGAGCATTACTTCATAGGGCAGATTTTGTAAACTGTTGTATATTGTAAAGGGTTAAATCAGCCTTTTGTGATTTTTAAGTAACAGATTTTCTGTGATTGAAGTTTATTCTTCAACAATGTCTACTCCATCCCCAACAGCCCTATGACTATTATCTTTACATTAGTTAAAAAGTTAGTATATAGGCATCAAATAACCTTGGCTGTAACCTATAGAATCTCTATCTATGTATCAAGTTATAAACTGGTTTTTCAAAAGTGAACAATTCTGTGATAAGTTGAAGTACCATTTAGTAACATAGCAACATTGTATCATTTATTAGCATTATAATTCCTTTATAAGTTAAATATATCAAGAAAGAAGAGAGTATTACTTTGGAAAAATGTGGTTCAAATTTTATGGCATATAGTTTTGGTATGCAGTCAAGACAGCTAACTTTTCTTATGAAAAATACATATTTGCATGTAAATAAGGATTTCAAAATACATGAAAAAATGTTAACCCAAAGGAATAAAGAAGAATTATAAAACAAGCAAAAAACCTTAAGGAAGTCATAAAATAATAGGGAAAGTATTAGACAGAAGACATCTGCTTTCTGGTTTCAACACTAGAATGACTAAAACTATCTACCTATAGATATCTACCTATAAAACTGTCTATAGATAGTATATTATCTATATAAAACTGTCTATAGATAGTATATTATCTATATAAAACTGTCTATAGATAGCATATTATCTATATAAAACTGTCTATAGATAGTATATTATCTATACTTTGCTCGACAAGCTCAAAAATTAAATATTTGTAATAATAAAAATCTGTTCCAGTTATAAACCCTGCTAATGAAAATATAATACATATAAAAATGTATTGCCATGCTATTTTCTAGTATAAATTCCTTTGAAATTATAAGTCTTCAGGGAAAAATATAAGGTAAAATATTCCTGTTTTTCCCCTTTGAAAAACTCAAAAGAAAGGAAGATTGAACTAATAAAATTTTATTTCTTAAGTATAAATTTGACCTAAAATATTTTCTCAAACTGATTCATGAAACAGCAACTCTTACCAATACCTTTGTATACTCTCAATCCTCATTCAATATAAATAAAATTTTAAATCCTTTCATAGTTTCTTTAGAAATAAGTAGGAAATTTTGATATATTATACATATACACATGTGTATATGTGTGTGTATATATGTGTATGTGTGTGCCTCTGGTCAACTCTAAGGATGACAAGCACTGTGTAACAACACCTGGGCCAACTCTTTTAATTTATATACAAAGCAAAGAACAACATAAATGGAGATATACAATGATTATTCAAACAGGCTATACATATGTACGAAGGCAAACAGACACATAACAAGTCTCTGCAGACTGATTGTATACAGTAAGAAAAGATCAAAACCTAAGGGACTTTTGACAAACACATCTTGAAAATGTTCGTTGTAAATGGTTTCAAAAATACAAATTATAGCCAATCAAAACATTGCTTTGGTTAGTCCATTGAAGTATCCAGTTCAAAAAGCATATCAAATCTTTTGGGAACGAGGCAGTTTCCAAAGTAGCACGGTAGTATTACTTGTTAAAAGGGTTCTGTTTTCAGTAACAGTACTAAGTAGAAGGGGTCTGTAGATTCCAAATTGGAATATGCTCTATCATATTCTGAAACAAGAATTAAAATGACCTGAGAATGGGCAAATAATAAAGCAAACCAATTTAATTATATGGTCATTCTGACCCCAGCTCTTATACAAATTATATATATATTTGGGCATGTTTGTGAGAGTTGCATGTGTGTGAACATGTGTGCATGTGTATTAACATACACATATATACTGGAACCTATTGTAGAAAAGGAAACAAGTAGGGCAAAAAAAAGAAAAGAAAAAACTGGGACCTAAGTATAAATATCTCATTTTAAAGTAAACAATAAGTTTATAGTTAACAAAGATTTTTTTTTCTATTTAAAAAACAATCCATTTTCCTAAAGAACAAAGTAATTAAAAAAAAAAAAAAAAAAAAAAAAAGACGTCACTAAAAGACCAAGGTGGGAAACATAACATGGACTACAAGCTTGAATCTGGGAAAAAAGATCAAAAACCAGTGAAGGAAAAGGTACTAGTTTTAGGAGTTCAAAATTCAGTGAAACAAACTTTTTGCAGTAGACCTAGGGATCTGAGAAACAGAATTAGGGAAAGTTTACACTTACCTATATATCAGCAGATATTTCTGGAAGAAACCTTTTTTTAAAAAAAAAAAAAAAACAGCAACATCCAGAGTGACAAACTGAAGGAGAATTAATGTATAAAATTTCTAGGAATTAAAAGCTTAAACCCAAAAATTCTTCATCCATATATGTTATAAGAAATTACAGAATTGAAAGTTCAAGTACTTCAATTATTTGCAAATGCCTAAATTATTTTGGAAATAAAAGTATCAGTTTTACTTTGAAATTGCTCAACTTCTACTATTCATGTGGTCTGATTAGTGACATAAGTAGCAGTTGTTTTTCAACTTCAGTTTCATTCACTACCATTGTTTCCAAATTATCAATCTGTGCTAGTAACCAATCATATATCTGAAAAGAAATCCCTATTAAAAAATTCTCTTTCCTGTCATTGAGAACTATGCATTGAACATTCTGAATCATTCTAATCCTCTGGAGAGACTGTAATGATCCATTCATGAGCTGGTATGAAATCAGTGGGAAGCAGAACAACAAAAACAACTTTAAAAGCAGCAAAAAATTATGTACCATATATACACTGTAGCAAATATTTTATATTTGGGAGTCTTTACAACTTACATTTCCATTCCATTATTACAAGTGATGAAAAACAAAACATTGCAAATAGCATGCAAATTATAAATACACAGTTTTACCACTTCACTAACCAAATTCTTACTTTCCCGTGTTACTTCCCAATTTATGCAGGAAACTGCCTGCAAAGCTGAAACTGATTAGAAAATTCTTTATAGTTTAAAATAGTTCTTTCTCATTTTTAGAGACGTCAAATAGCCAACCATCAAAATTAAGAATAAATTGTCACAGTCCATTACAGTTATTGTTACTAGATCCACCTCATTTACAGATGTCCAAAATATAAAATGAATAATTCTTTATCTTCATATTCATCTGTTCTTCAAATGCTACTTAAAACTTTGGTTGTTTTCCTGTATAATAAAATAAAAGGTTAATTTACCAATTGATTGAATACAGTTTTTACTAATTAGTTTATCGAACCAAATACTGTGAATGTACCAGGTGTTTATAGATGTAAATGCATGTTACTATTAAAGTAACTAGAATTGTCAAATAACAAAACAGTTAATGTTTTAAAAATATATGTAATTCATTTAAAAATATATTGTATTCCAAACCTGTTGTTCTGTTTCTGTGGCACCTAACTTTAAAAAATGTATTAATGTGTAAATCAAAAGTAAAATTAATTGTAATGTATAAGTTTGTTTAAAAAAGTGTATGTCAATCTTTTATTTACACAATAAAATGTTATTAAAGATGGAAAGTCTACAAATGAAAAGGTGACTATAGTTTATATAGCACCGAAGGTTATATTTATTCTTACAGACCATGAATTACATATCCCAAAGATTGTTGAACAGGTGGGAAAGTTCAAGTACATTTTTTCTTATTTAATATTCCTGTACCAGAAGTTTTATAAAAATATTTTAACTCCTTAAAAAGAATTAAAAACTTAAAAAGAACTGGCTAGAGATCTAAAGTTAGGGAGTTTAGGTGCCACTGTGGTATAAGAAAAAAAAGACCTAACAACACCATAAAAACCCTAGAAGAAAACCTAGGCAACACCAATCAGTACATAGGCATGGGCAACAACTTCATGATGAAAACACCAAAAGCAATGGCAACAAAAGCCAAAATAGACAAATGGGATCCAATTAAACTTCAGAGCTTCTGCACAGCAAAAGAAACTATCAATAGAGTGAACTGGCAACCTACAGAATGAGAAAACTTTTTACAATCCACCCATCTGATAAAGGGCTAATATCCAGAATCTACAAAGGACTTCTTAAACAAATTTACAAGAAAAAGCAAACAACCCCATCAAAAAGTGGGCAAAGAATATGAACAGATGCTTCTCAAAAGAAGACATTTGTGCCGCCAACAAACATATGAAGAAAAGCTCATCATCGCTGGTCATTAGAGAAATGCAAATCAAAACCACATTGAGATACCACCTCATGCTAGTTAGAATGCCCATCATTAGAAAATCAGGAGACAACAGATGCTGGAGATGATGTAGTGAAACAGGAATGCTTTTACACTGTTGGTGGGACTGTAAATTAGTTCAACCATTGTGAAAGATAGTGTGGTGATTCATCAAGGATCTAGAGCTAGAAATACCATTTGACCCAGCAATCCCATTACTGGGTATATACCCAAAAGATTATAAATCATTTTATTATAAAGACACATGCACATGTATGTTTACTGCGGCACTGTTCACAATAGCAAACACCTGGAACCAACCCAGCCTGGATAAAGAAAATGTGGCACATATGCACCATGGAATACTATGCGGCCATAAAAAAGGATGAGTTCATATCCTTTGCAGGGACATGGCTAAAGCTGGAAACCGTCATTCTCAGCAAGCTGACACAAGAACAGAAAACCAAACACCACATGTTCTCACTCATAAGAAGGTGTTGAACAATGAGAACACATGAACACAGGGAAGGGAACATCACACACTAGGGCCTGTCAGGCATGGGGGGCTAGGAGAGAGATAGTAGGGGTTGGGGGCTAGAGGAGGGATAGCATTAGGAGAAATACCTAATGTAGATGATGATGGGGTGATGGATGCAGCAAACCAGCGTGGCATATGTATACCTATGTAACAAACCTGCACGTTCACACACATGTACCCCAGAACTTAAAGTATAATAAAAAAAATAGAGAGTTTACAACATAACATTAAAAAAATTATAATCTGAGAAAAATGCTATGAATTTCAAAGAATTAGAACCCCAAAAATGGAGATATGAGGTAGTAGTGTATATCTCCCATTCAAACTATTCTCAGTATACCTATATTCTGAGTCTCATTTCAGTGGAGTCACAGCTGCCTTTACCTAAATAAAAGCATTTATGAAAACTCTAATACAAAGTTAAATTCCAGTCAAACTTAAGTAGAGACCACAAAGAATGGGAATCATTTACTAAGTGCATAATGAGACAAAAGTATCATACTCAGTACTCCCCTGCATTATTTTATTAATCCTGACAGCCAGAGATTATCATCCTTATCAGCAATAGCAAAATTAGGGTTCAATGAGGTTAAATGACTTGTCCAAACCTGAACTACCAGCACACAGAGTGGAGCTACAATTTGAAGCCATATCTGATGACAAAACTCATGTCCTTTCCAATGACGATCCTAAGATGCATGTAAGTATTTATTATGTGTATTTATTTAAATGAAATTTGATAAGGAAACACAGAAATATAAAGGGCTAAGAATAGAAAAGATGTGTTAAAGAAAAATATGATTTGTTATACTGTATAAAAAAACTAATTGAACATACTAGATAGCCCATTAACAGACCATGCATATATTGCCACAAAGATGTCAGAGAAGTAATAAATATTTTTTAAATGACTGGAAATCCATGTATAAAAAGGTAAAACTTAGTGCCCACCTCATAGAGTAAAATTAATTCCAGGTGAATGATATAATTTAATAGAAAAAACTTTTAGAGTATGGGACAATATTTTCATGACCTTTCAATTAAGAATATTTCTTAAACAAAATATAGCTATTCCATTCTGTTTCTTGGGTAGTTACTTTATAATAACTGATTATATTATACCTTTAGATTTTTGCAGTTTTCTGAATTACTTATATTTTGTAATAAGGAAGATTAAAAATCTAGAGGTAGAGTCTGATGAAAACGTTAAAGGCAAATATTTTTGTCATATAATATTACAATACAAAATTAGAAAACTACTTACTGGTTTTTGCAGTACAATGGGATGATCAGGCAGAAAGTCTGGTTTTTTTCTGCAGATGGAAACACTTGAGAGCTTCAACAGGAAATCTCTGCTGTATTTAATTCTCTCTGTAGATATTAAACATCAAATGTAATGGTATGAAATGTAGAACTATCTAGATCACTTTTTGGTTCATTTCTTTTTAGATGTCCTCTATTCATTTTTTATAAAATGATGAGTAGTGTCTATGCAAAAGAGAAGGAGGAGAAAAAGAAAAAGCTTTGAAAAGTATCTACTGCCTCCAATTCTCCTTTTACATAGAAAGAAAACCAAGTAACCAAGGAAAAATAAAAGAAATATAATTAGAAAAGTGGGAAATGCATGGCTTTTTTCATCTGGTTATTTAAACCTAGTAAAATGATCTTGTATAAAGTATAACCACAATAACAACTATTGGGCAATTCAGATCCTGTCAAAATGTAACCTTAATGAGCCTATCTAGTCTCAATCAATACTAAACATTTAATACAATAAAAATAAATTCAATTCAAGAAACATTTATTGTACATCTTACTATATATCAGGAACTGTGCTAGGTTAATAATGAATAGGATCCAAGATAGGGCCCCTATCTACAAGGAGAACAATGTTTCAAATATCTGCAGATTTCACATCAGAAATGATTACCAGAAATGATCACCCAGACAGATTATATGCTGTGCCAGAAGACAATGGAATAATATTTTTAATGTGCTAAAAGTAAAGAACAGTAACCCAGAATTTCATATCCAGTAGGAGAAAATAATCCCTCATGAATGCATGTGAAGGAAAGACATTTTCATATAAAGTAAAACTGAATTCATCACCAGCAGATGTGATCTTCAAGAAATGCTAATGGAAGTTCTTCAGGCTGAAGGAAATTATACTAGATGGAGACTTTACTGTTCAGAAATAAAGAGCAAAAGAGATGGTAAATAGGTAAGTATAACAGATTCCCTTTTTTCTCTAAGTTTTATTTTTAAAAATATGTATTACTGTTAAAAGCAAAAACAGCCACAGATAATATATAGATGAAGGGTGTGGCTATGTTTCAATAAATTTTTATCTATAAAAACAGCAATTGGCCTGTAGGCCATAGTTTACTGACCCCCTATGTTAAACATTACATTAAAGACTACAAATTGACAGAGTGGATTTAAAAAATAAGAAGACCCTAGTATATGCTGTCTCCAAGAGACATACATTAAATAAAAAGATATATAAGTTGAAAGTAAATGGGTATGAAAAGATATATATGCAAAGACTAGGAATAATAAGGCTTGAATTATCCTATCTTCCTATCAACTAAAAGGTAAGAATTATCAATGTGTTGTTCCTAATACACAGCTCTGAAATACATCAAGCAAAAATTAACTTACCTGAAATTTTGGGTCTGGCTTCTTTAACATTTTTGAAGTTCATCCTTAATCTGGAACATTCTATATAGCTAAACCATCAATCAAGTGTGAGAATAGAATAAAGATATTTTCAAATATACAAACTCAAAGAATTCACAACCCAATACCGTTGTTTTTTTTTCTTTTTTTTTTTCTTTTTTTGGGACGGAGTTTCGCTCTTGTTACCCAGGCTGGAGTGCAATGGCGCGATCTCGGCTCACCACAACCTCCGCCTCCTGAGTTCAGGCAATTCTCCTGCCTCAACCTCCTGAGTAGCTGGGATTACAGGCACGTGCCACCATGCCCAGCTAATTTTTTGTATTTTTAGTAGAGACGGGGTTTCACCGTGTTGACCAGGATGGTCTTGATCTCTTGACCTTGTGATCCACCCGCCTCGGCCTCCCAAAGTGCTGGGATTACAGGCTTGAGCCACCGCGCCCGGCCCCCAATACCCTTTTTTTATGAAACTTCTGGAGAATGCACTTGGGCAAACAAAATGAGGACATAAATCAAAAAAGAAGAAAACATAGAACTCAAGAAATGGAGGTAAGTGATGTCAGGGAAAATGGCCAAGTAGAGAACTGTAAAAGTCTTTCAGTCTACAAAAACAAGTAAGCTCATAAAAGCTGTCAGAATCAATTTTCTCAGAACCCTGGAATCTAACCCAAAGCTTGTAAAAACCAGGGGAATGCTTAGTGAAGAAAAAATAGCTAAATTTGGGAAAAGTTTTGTGGCACGTAACTTACCTGGGACTATTTCCCAGATAGTTCATGGCCTTGCAGACAACAGCCCTCATTACTTTTATAGGTCCCCAGAACTGGAGGGGGTAGTATAGACTTTATTTTCAAAAAAATTAGGATTGTTTGTTTTGACCTTTCTGGTGGTTCCCTGAAGAACCATCTCAAGAAGCTTGCCTGTACTTCACACTTAACTAAGAATTCTCCCAGCATTAAGGCTGCTACCCAAAATCCATTTGTCCAAACATTTACAGGAAAATGTATTAGTTGCTTCCACCTGAGACAAGGGATAACAGTTGGAGCAAACATTAGGCATACCAAAAAGCTTGGGAGGAAAAGCTAATAACAAGATGCTTTGAGGAAGAAGGGCACTGAAAGAATCCCAAATATTATTTCTAGAAGCTCACATGCATGTTAAAACTAGGCTTATGCTCACAGAAAAACTTGAAAAGATCCTAAGCACTCACTCCTAGCTGACTTTCAGATTCCTAGCAAGCAGACAATGAAGGGGAAGGCAGAATTGACGCAATATCTCAAAATAAGAGGCCGTATGCAAAGGCTTAAAGAGGCATTTCTTTGTTTTTCAGTTTGGTATGGTTCTAGGTACTGAAGGAAATTCTGTCAAATCACTAGCTGACCACTAAGATAACAGAACAGAGACTTCAATAGTCATGCATGACAAAGAATATAGATTTTACAGTATTCATGTGGAAAAGTCACTAAGCCAACAACAACAACTACTACAAAGAGCAACAATAAATCTAAGGGAAGGAAGAAAATCTGATTTCCAGAGCAGCTACATTACAACATTCAAAATGTCCAGTTCTCAATTACAACAAAAATTATAAAGCATGCAAAGAATAAAATATGGGCTCATGCACTGGAAAAAAGAAATTAATAGAAATTTTCACTAAGGAAGCCAAGACATTGAATTTACTAGAGAAGGGCTTTCAATAAACTACTTTAAATATGCTCTAAGAGCTGAAGAAAATTATTTTTAAAAGTGTCTCATTAAATAGATAATATCCATAAAAAGATGGAACTTATAAGAAAAAACATACAAATTCTAGAGTAGTTCAATAACTAAATGAAAAATTCATGAGAGGGTTTCAACAGTAGGTTTGAGCAGGCAGAAGAACGAATCAACAAATTTAAAAGTAATTCAGTCTGAGGAGCAGAAAGAAGAAAATGAACAGAGCCTAAGACATTATGATCAAGCATACCAAGAAATATATAATGAGAGTCCCAGGAAAACGTAGAGAAAAAAGGAGAAAAAATGATATTTGAAGAAACTGTAGAGTAAAATTTCCAAAATTTAACAACAAAAAAAGAATCTATACATCCAAGAAGTTCAATAAAGTATAAAGAATGTAGACAGCCCCAACTTATGATGGTTTGACTTACAACTGTGTGACTTCATGATTATATGAAAGCAGTTCAAGTTATCAGTCTTTAAGCATAGGTAATTCTCTGACCAAAGACTTTCTGGGCCAAAGACTCTTCTATCAATTTACTATATTTTCAACTTATGATGGGTTTATTGGGAAGTAATCCCACCATAAGTTAAGGAGCATCTATCTGTATACTAAAAGAGATTCTTCACACATAGATACATCATAATCTATAAAAGTGAACAAAAATCTTGAGGTCAGAAAGAGTAGCGATTCCTCAGTTACAATGAATTCTCCATCAGATAAACAGCTGATTTCACATCAAAAACTACTGATGTCAGAAGTCATGGGATGACAGGATGACATACTTAAAATGCTGAAAGCACAACATAAGGGTGAGTTTGGACATATATATGGGAGCAATGTTTTATATAACATCAAAACTAAGTTGATATTAATTCAAACTAGTTTGTTATAAATATCAAATACAACAACTAGGAACATATAAAATAAAGAAAATTAAAAGGAAATAAAAATAGTACACTAGAAAATATCTATTAAACACAAAAAACAGTAATGGAGGAATTAAATAACAAAAAAAGATGTATAGGAGACAAACAGCAGCAAGATGGGAGGATTAAATCCTTTATCAATTATAATAAATGTACTAAACTTTTCAATTATTATAAAAGGCAGAGATTGGCAAAAATGAATTTTTTAAAATCATCTATATTCTGTCTACAAGAGACTCATTTTGGATCCAATGATGAAAGTAAGTTTAAAGTGAAAGACTGTAAAAGATATTCAATGCAAGCAGTAACCAAAAGATAGCTGGAGTGAGTATACTAACATTAGACAAAAATAGACATTAAAACAAAAATTGTTATAAGAGTCAACAAAGGACATTTATACAATGAAAAAAGCATCAATTCATCAAGAACATATAACAATTATAAGCACATATGTACACAACACAAAGAAAAACACAGAATTAAGCACAGAAATAGATATTTCAACATTAATAACTGGAGGCTTCAATATCCCATTCTCAATAATGGATAGAAAAACTTGACGGAAGATCAACAAGTAAACAATTTGAACAACACTACAAGCCAACTAATCTAATGACATGTATACAACACTTTACCCAACAACAGCAGAATATACATTCTTCTGAGGCACATATGGAACTACAGCACACATGTTCCACACACGGAACATTCTCCAGGACGAACTCATATGTTAGGCCACAAAAGTCTCAATAAATTTAAAAAGATTCATACAAAGTATGCTCTATGACCACATTGAAATAAAACTAGAAATCAAAAACAGAAGTAAACTGGAAAATTAAAAAATACATGTAAATTGAAACACACTCTTAAACAACCAATGGATCAAGGAATAAACAACAGGGGACTTAGAAAATATGTGACAAATGAAAACAAAGTCACAACATATTGAAACTTATGCAGTAAAAACAATGTTTGGAGCATAGTTTATAGCTATAAATGTCTATTTTAAAAAAGAAATAGCTTAACTAAATAACATTACACATTAAAGAACTAGTATAAAAGAGCAAACTAAATTAAATAATAGAAAAAATGAACTAAATAAAGATCAGAGTGAAGATAAATGAAATAGAGACAAAAAAAAAAAAAAAAAAAAAACAGAATCGGCAAAATCAAAAGTTGATTATTTGAAAAGATAAAAGCTAACAAACCTTTACCAGGACTGATTAGGAAAAAAATGATTCAAACTACTAAAATCATAAGCAATGGTCTTGCATCCTGCAACTTTGTTGAATTTATTTTTATTAGCTCTAATAGTCTATGTGAATTCCCTAGGATTTTCTATAATACAGATGCTCCTCAACTTACAACGGGGCTATATCCTAATAGACCCATTTCAAGTTAAAAATAGCAAAAGATGAAAATGTATGGCTGACTAGGAGTGGCATCTTGCTGATGCTGCCAGCATCATGAGAAAAGTACAGTTTCTACTGAACAGATACTGTTTTTGCACTGTCATAAAATCAAAAAATTATAAGTCAAACCATCTTGTTGGGGATCATCTGTATAGGACTGTGTTCTCTGTGAATAGAGATACTTTTACTTCATTTTTCCCAATTTAAATGTCATTTGTTTCTTTCTCTTACTTAATTGCTATGGCTAGAACTTTCAGTATAACATTGAATAAAAACAGTGAAAGCAGGCACCCTTATCTTGTTCTTGATATTAGCGGACAAGCTTTCAGTCTTCACCATTGAGGATGATTTTAGCTGTGAGGTTTTCATATATATATTTATCATGTTAGTTTCTATCAAGAAGGGATGTTGGGCTTTGTCAAATGCTTTTTCTTCAATTGAGATGATCATGTGTTTTCCCCCTGAATTCTATTAATGTGGTATATTGTTACTGATTTTGATATGTTGACTCACCCTTGCATTCTTGAGATTAATCCCACTTGAACATGGTATATAATCTTTTTACTATGTTGATAGTAAAAACTTTTTGTATTTTATTGAGGATTTTTGTATCTATATTTGAAGGGATATTGGCTATAGTTTTCTTTTCTTCTGATATCTTTGGCTTTGCTATCAGAATAATATTGGCCTTGCTGGAAGTGTTCTCCCCTCTTCATTTTTTTGGGAAAAGTTTGAGGATTAGTGTTAATTGTTTTTTAAATATTTAGTAAAATTTACCAGTGAGAAGCCATCTAAGTCCTGAACTTTTTTTGGGGGGAGGTTTTTAACTACTGATTCAATCTTCTTACTTGCTACAGGCCTATTCAAATTTTCCATTTCTTCTTGAGTTAGTTTTGGTAAATTCTGTGTTCCTAATAATCTTTCTATTTTATCAAGTTATCAATTTTTTTGGCATACAACTACTGTTCACAATATTCTCATAATATTTTTTATTTTCATAAATTCATAGTAATGTCCCCCCATAAAATAAATTTATTTTATATGTGATCAATGGACAATGAAAAATTCCATATATAATAGCATCAAAAAAGAATACAGTATTTGGCAATAAATTTTACCAAGAAGGTATATGACTTGTACACTGAAAACTATAAAATACTGCTAAAAGAAGTTAAAGAATACCTAAATGGGAAGATTTCTTACGTTTATGGATTGTCAGATTTAATATTGTTAAGATGGCAATATTCCTCTTGAAGTGATATATAGATTCAATGCTCTCCCTATCAAATTTCTAATAGCCTCTTTTGTAGAAATGGAAACATTGATCTTAAAAAAAAATTACATGAAATTGCAAAAACCCCTAAACAGCCAAAACAATTTGGAAAAAGACCAAATTTGGAAGACTTACATTTCCCAGTTTTAATAGTTACTACAAAGCTATGGTAATCAAAAAAGTGTGGTACTGACATATAACATATTTTATATGACAGGCATATAAATCAAGAGAACAGAAGTAAGAATCCAGGAATAAACACATTAAACACATACACCTGTAGTCAACTGATTTTTCAACTAAGGTGCCAACACCATTCAATGAAAAAAGAACAGTCTATTTTACAAATTATGATGGGACAAGTGGATATCTTCATGACAAACAATGAAAGTGGCCATCATATACAGAAATTAGATCAAAATAAATCAAAGACCTAAATGCAAAAGCTAAAGCTATAAAACTCTTAGAAGGAAACAGGAGTGAATCTTAGATGTGGCAATGATTTCTCAGATATGGCACCAAAAACATGAGCAACAAAAGGAAAAATAGTTAAACTTCATCAAAGCTAAAAAATTTGTGCATTAAAAGACACTATCAAGAGAATAAGATAAGCTCCAGTAGAGAACGAAAAGACAACATATATACACATGCATACACTGGAAGGAGAAGGGTGGCAGGAAGAAGAAGGAGGAGAATAAATAATAGATGAGAGTCTAATATCCAGAAGTCTTGCAACTCAATAACAAAACAACTCCATAACAAACAACCCAGTTAAAATATTGTTAAAGAACTTGAAGCATTTTTCCAAAAAAGAAATAGAAATAGCCAACAAGTACATGAAAAAACAAAATAATTAACCATAAGAAAAATGCAAATCAAAACCACAGTGAGATACTACTTGTCACCCATTAGGATTGCTTATAATAAAAAGAGATTACAATAGCAAGGCTATTGAGATATTGGAAACCCAAGTACCTTGCAACTAAGAATGTAAAATGGTAGAACTGCCGTGAAAAAAATTTGGCAGTTCCTTCTAAACACAGATTTACCAATGAACCAGCAAGTCTGTTCCTAGGTATATACCTGAGAGAAATGAAAACAAATGTTGAAACAAAAACTCGTACACAAATGTCCACAGCAATATTATTCACAAAAGCCAAAAAGTGAAAACAACTCAAATGTGCATCAGTTGAGAATGGATAAACAAAATGTGACATAATCCATATAATGGAATATTTTTTAGTCATAAAAAGGAATAAAGTACTGATAGTGCTAAAACATGATGAACCTTGAAAACCTTATGGAAAGTGATAGAAGCCAGACACAAAAGATCACATATTGTCCACAAGAGAAAGGTAAATGTTTGAGGTGATGGATATCTCAATTTCCCTTATTGATCTTTACACATTGCACATAGGTATCAAAATACCACATCTGCCTTCAATTATTTTAATTGATATAAAATATGTATAGCTATTATATATCAATTAAAAAATAAATTGAAAAAATGTCACATATTGTATAATTCCATTTATATAATATGGCCAGATAGCTAAATCCAAATAGAAATAGATTAGTGTTTACCACATGGCCTAGGCAGAGGGGAGAGAAAGTAGTAACAGCTTAATGAGCATGAGGTTTCTTTCTAGGGTGATAAAAATGTTCTGGAATTGGTAGTATTGTTGCACAACATTGTGAATGTACTAAAAGCCATTGAATTGTACATTTTAAAATTGTTAAATTGGTGAATGGGTGAACTCTGCTTCAATTTTTTAAAAAAGAAACCAAAGGATTATAAAGGAATATCCCAAGATAATAGCAAAGGTCCACTGCAGAAAAATAGCTGTACAGCAGTACTAAAGGACAACTGGTCCATACTGAAATAGGATAATGGAGTATTCTGAAAGGAATGTCCCATCTAAGGAAAAAAAGAACTGGTATACTTGTAAGTATAAACAAGTGTGACAGAATTGTCAGAGCATTTTAGGAAAAGAATTAACAATAGATAACATAGAAAAATAAAGTAACCATTAGCTCTAGAATAAGTAAGTAATTGCATGAAAAGGAAGATACGCACCTCTTGGCTAAGCAGCTATATTTTACACAGTTATAATAGTACAAAGAGTGAGTAACACTTTAATTGAAACTTGTGAAATAATTACATGGTGAGGAGATGGAAAGGTGAAGAAGCAAAGGAGCTTAAGTTCTCAATTACCAAGATAAAACATCAATATATTGTTTTTAAAAATTGAGAAATTTGAAAATAATTGTATTTAGAAATATGATGATAAATATTAGAAGAAAAAACTAATGGTATTTTCGTACGTCAAACTTTTAAACTACATACATTGATTGACAAAAATTTGGAAACTAAATTAAATCATTTTATTTTATTTTAAAATAGCTAGTGTGGGAGAGACTATTTGTTCTCCCTTAGAGCAGTTCTTTCTTTTCATATCAGTAATAGAATTAACTGACTGTATTGCTAAAGGCTATGTTTCCCAGTCTACCCTGGTAAGGTAGGCTGCCTGGTAGGCACAGCATGACCAAGTTCTGGCAATGGGATGTAAGTGGAAGTACTATGTGCAACTTCTGGGTCATACTCTAAAGGTGAATTTCCTTCCCCCTTCCCCCTTCCCCCTTCCCTTCTTCCTAATGGCGACACAGGGAACATGATGGCAGGAGTTCAGGCAGTTATCTTGAGCCCATGAGATGGAAGCCATGTATTGAGGATGGCATAGCAATAAGGTAAGAGAACAATAGGAAAATAGAAACTTCACAGGGAAAAATCATTATGACAGTTCAGAATTTTACATGATACAGAAAATCTAGTAATAAATTTCTATCTTGTTTACGCGATTGTATTCCAGTGTCTCCTTGAAAGCAGTCAAACTGGTAGCCTGACTTATACAGATAGAAATCAATCTAAAAATATATAATAAAATTTCATATTTACATAGGTTTGGATCTAAGCAATAAAATCATATTAACTTTATATGAATGCTAAGACATTCTAGGATGAAATTGGGAATTATGATAAAATTTTACCTTTTTTAACTGGAGACTGATGTTGCTGCTGTTCATTAAGACCTTGTGAAAAGGCTTGCATTCCATTCGTCTTACACTATTGAACATGAAGAAAGTAATTTTTTAACTTAGGTTTTAAAACTGTATATAATTCATTTAACTACCCAAAAATATTTTCCTAATAATAAATGTATTAGTCAATCCTTTTAGTGGGGGCTAAGTAATAGCAATCATTATAAGTCTGCTTATTAAAAATGAGCAACAAAAACATCTTTCAAAATATATTCACATATATCTATGGTTTTTTGACATTATTATGATTATTAAAAAGGAAAATAAAACTAAAGATGAATTTTATTGTCCTAAAGATAAATAATTCCATAGCCATTAAAAAATTTTTTCCTGAAAAAAATGCCATTCAGAAGAAAAATTTAATTGATGAAAACAACACATTTGTATTCACAAAAATTCTGCAACAATATTATTTACTTTTTAAATATCTGAAGTAGAGACTGATGTAACTTTATAGGCATATGGACTATTTCATCTAGTGCCTTGGAAATAAGGTAAATAAGAAAAATTGATGTATCTGATGAGACAAAGAACATCAGAAACACTGGCAGAGCTCTATGTCTTGAAGAGAGATGCCTTAGTGCAGAGTTTTCCCAGTCTCACTTGCAAGAGCATCTTTATTATAAGATTGGCTAAACTAATGATATTTTAAAAATCAATTTTTACCGAAATCCCTTTCTTCTGATTCCATGCTCACCAAGAAATATTCAGATTCAATGTAGCTATCCATAAATCTCCCTAGAAGTAAACAATACACTGGTTGTACCAATAAAAGGAACTCAGAACACAAGACGTCAAGATTTCTAATTAAAAAATAATTGGTGTTCTGATTTTACAAATCAGTTTAATAAACTTGGTCAATAACTATCTACCCCTGAGAGATGATCTCCTCTTGTGCTGACAAAGTCAGTTTGCAAACCATGACTGAATTAAGATAAATCATGAAGGCAGGTTTCTTTGGAGGAGACATGTATCCTAAAAAATAAATATCTCTGCTCCATCATTGTATTGACAAATTATACAGAAATTAAATTTCTGTAAATGCTAGCTACTCCACGCAAGGCAGTAGGACTAATTATCTAATGCTATGACACAATAAAATCCATGGAGATAATTCTCACTATTTAGTCAAGAATGTCATCAGAAAAAAATCAAGTTGTAGTAGAGCTTTTTATTTTTAAGTAGAGATAGAAAACCAGGAAAATGTATATGATTTGGGTTCTCCAAAGATCTTCTAGACTGTTGTATTTAATTAGCTATAAAATGGTATTCTACAAATAAAAAACTATTTCTAGTCTCTGGAAATGTTAGCAGATGCACACTTCACTAATTTTTAACATCTACTTAAATGTAAGATCTAAAATCAAACTTGAAGGTAAAATTTTACTTTGTCATGTCTGTACATATTAAAATTTTAAAATAATGATTATTTTAAATCTTAGTAGCATGTAAAAAGTATACCTACAAAAAGTTTTACACAGTGATCATCTATATGTTATCTCATTTATTATAATCCTATAAGGAATAAGGCAAGTGTTATGATCATTGTGTTATAGGTAAGGAAAATCAGACCAGAAGAGTGTCAGAAGTGACACTGTGTTAGTTTCCAGTCCCACATATTAAGAGGCTGGCAACGTCTACCTCCTGTCTCTTCAACATTAGTCTTAGAACCCACATGTAGTGTTATAAGAAGCACAAGCCACTTGGAAAGGCCATTTGTAGGTGCTCACTTCAGTTCATAGTACTGGCTGAGCTCCAAGCCAATAGCCAGTATTAACTGACAACCTATTGGCAGGATAGACTGGGAAACAGAGTACTAGATACAATCCAATGTTTGTCAACTGATGAATAAACAAATTGTTGTATATTTACAGTTGCATTCTATTCCACATTAAAAATCCAACTACTTATATATACAACATGAAAGGATCTCATAAACATAACATTGAGCAAAACAACCCAACACCAAGGAATACATATTATCGTATTTCATTTATATGAAACTCTAGAACAGTCAAAACTAACTTATCTCTCATTAAAAGAGGCCAACCAATGGATGTATGGAGCAGGAAGGAGGGTTTGGGGTTAGTGTAAGCAGAGGTAGTAAATGATTGCAAAGGAACATAAGGACATTTTGGAGGAAGATTGAAGATTTTCATTGTGGGGTTCATTACATGGGATAAATATTTCCAAAACTCACTGAACAAATGAGTTCACTTTACTGTATGTAAATTACACCTCAATAAAGGTGATTCAAAAATATATCAATTATCTCTAACATAGGTTCTAACAGCTTTTGCATTATAATAGAAGCAACAGACAAAATTGTATGTTTGGAAGTAATTTAACTCCATAATTTGATTTTTCTTTGTAAAACTGCAATATTAACATACTAATTTTTTTACATATAAAGTAAAAGAAGGTCAACAATTCCAAAAAGTAATGAATATTACTGTTGTATTAGAGAAATGTCAGCTGCCAGAACAAATAAAACATTTCTATGACTTATAGAAAACTTAAAAGCCAGTGTAATTAAGACATCATGATATTGATATACAGAGACACAAAAATGATCACTACAACAGAATAAAGAGCCTAGAACAGAAATAGCTACATGAAAACTTATTATCTAATAAAGATTCCACTATAAATCAGTGTGGAAAGGATGAATTATTCAATGAATTATGCTTTATAATCATTTGCTTATAGGAGAAAAAATAGATTTCTGTATTACACCATCCAAAAAATTCATCTTCAGGTAGACTATATACCTAAATATGAAAGCAAAACCTTAAATTTTTTTGGAAGAATATAAAAGAAAATATCTTAATTTTGGGACTGCAAAGACTTCTTAAAAGTGAAATCCTAAAGAAAAACATTGATAATATTACATTAATATTTAAAACTTTTAAACAAACAAAAAAAATATGGTCTGAGACTCTCTCACAGACCATATTCCTGGAAAAGAAAATATTTGTTATGAACATAAGAAAAATAATTAGAATCCAGAAGGTATTTTAAAGGCATATAAATAAAAAAGAAGAAAACCCAAGAAAAGTAGGATAATGATATGAATTGGCAGTTCACGAAAGAGAAATCCGAATGATCAAACTAAACATATGAAAAGATGCTCTATTTCACAAGTAACAGAGAATTAAAAATTAAAACCAACCAAAATGTATAATTTCTCATCCACTGTCTTACCCAGTGTTCAAGTTTGACAACAGCAAGGTGAGGACATAGGAAAAATCAGAGCCTTTGCTCATACAAATTGCTTTAGAGAGTAATTTGGCAGTATCTAAAAGTTGAAGTTAAGAATACTTAGCAATTCTATTCTAATTGTATGACAGAGAGAACCTCGCAAACATGTAAAAATGAAACATATAGATGGCAGTCATGGTAGCATTTATTATAATATAGTAACAAGCGCCATCAACAGAAAATAGAAAAAAAATACAGTATAGTCACATATATTAAAAGATTGTTCTGTATCAGCACATATTGAACTGCTTTATTAATTGTAAAGTTGCCTACTATTCCATTTATGAATATACTTATGGTTGTGCATGCATAGTCTATTCCTGGATAAGAAATAGTATCTAGAGGCTGGGCACAGTGGCTCACACCTGTAATGCCAGCACTTTGGGAGGCCGAGGCGGGTGGATCACATGAGATCAGAAGTGCGAGATCAGATCAGCCTGGCCAACATGGTGAAATCCCATGTCTACTAAAACTACAAAAAATTAGCTGTATGTGGTGGTAGGTGCCTGTAATCCCAGCTACTCAGGAGGCTGAGGCAGAAGAATCGCTTGAACCTTGGAGGCGAAGGTTGCAGTAAGCCAAGATTGCACCATTGCACTCCAGTCTGGGCAACAAAAGTGAAACTCCATCTCAAAAAAAGAAAAAAAGAAAGAAATAGTATCTAGATAAGAAACTGGTACAATGCTTACTTTTGATCAGAGGAAATAGGAGACTGGGACAGAGATTGGAGGGAAACTTCAATAAATGTCATTTTATGTATTTTGAATTTTAAACTTTGTGGCTAATTAGTAAAAAAAAATAAAATTTTTAATAAAAAGTAAAAGCAAAAATGACAAAAACATTTATGTAAAACTTAAAACAATTCTACTTATCAAAAGTACAAATATATTCATGGAAAAACTAACAAATTGAAGATAGTTATCTATGGGCAGGATGGTAAGGAAATGGGATGGTAGAAGCATATATACAGGGTTTGTAACTATATGTTAAGTTTTTTTCTTTAAAGTTTTTTAAAGCAAATATAGCAAAATGTTTAGATTTGAAAATGCTGGGTGACAGATTAATGCATGTTATATTCTCTTTAACATATGCTTAAAATATACAATAAATTTTTAGTAAGTATATAAAGCATAGTATCTGGCACACAATAGCCATCTAACACATGTTACTTTCCAATCTATAATATTTCTTTTTATTTTAATTTCTAAGACTTACTCTGCTAATAACTCCACTTTGTATGCACTGAGTGTTGCATGGATATTCATTTTGAAAGTTGAAAGGGAACACTGCTCCTGTTAGGAGAGGGAAAAAATGATTTTATATAACTATTATTTCAATAAATAATATCATCAACTAAAAAGCTTAAGTATCCAGGATATTCTTGGCACTGTTTTGAATTGTGTTCTGATAGTTCATTTATTCAAAATTCATCCAGCCTTATGAAATGTCAGATGCTGTGTTAAAAGGATGGGCATACAGACATGAAAAGAGTTCAGACATAAGAGTTCACAGTCCATTTTAAAAGACAAGCTCGTATATAATGATATGATTTGATAAACTGTAAGTTTATTGAGAGATTTATAGAAAGTACTAGGGCAAGCAGAGTAAATTTGGGGAATTGCATAGGTTTCACAAGATGAAGTAATTAAATCTGAATCTGAATCTTAAAGAAAAAGTAGATAATTCCTTTAGGGATCTGCATGGGCCAGGGAGTATGTAAGCGTGTTAAGAAACACCAAAATTAATTTGTTTTACTAGACTTTTCTGTCTAATAATTCCCTACTCTGCTGTATGGATCTTAAGAAGATACAATTAAATAAGATACCAGGGCTACCTGCCCACCTTGTATTCCCCCTCATTCTCATTCTTCCATGTAACAATCTTGGAGAGAAACCAGTGCAAAATTGGATCTGCAGAGATGAAGTGGGGTGGGAGTTGCTGGAAAAAGTCTGGTCACAGAAAAGAACTGCGGCAATGGCTTTATATTCTTTCCTTTAGGATAAAATTTGAGACCTGACCCTACAGAACTGCTTCTACTGCACCAGAAGTATACAGAATTAGCATTACTCAGCTATGGTCCCAAAAGATCCATAAATTTCATTTATCTGACCTAAGTCACAGGCATATTGAAAGCAAACATGACCAATGTGGAGATTATCTTCCTTGAAGGATCCAATGATGGGAAAATGAACACAAGATAGAAATTGGTGACACTTCTACCTTTTTTGCTTCATTTGTGGACTCAATAAAATATCTATATTTCCCTTTTCTAAGTAGTAAGTTAATTCAGTTGAATACCCAGACTAAGAAAAATTTTTTAAAGTTGTATGTATATCACCTAAAGTAGACACAGGAGCCATTCTGGCAACAAGTAATGAATATAATTAAAAGACTAATATTCTAATTTAGAAGTTAAATACCAGGTATTTCAATAATTTGTCCAAAAGAATATTTTCATGGGTAAAAGAAAAACATTTTAGAATGTTTAAAATAAAATTTTTAAAATTAGATATGTTCCCGTTCAAACACAGCCATAACCTCTATCAGAGTACAAGTATGACAAAACTACTACAGAATCTTTAAGCTTTATGCTAATCTTTTTTTTTTTTTTTTTTGCATTTAGGTATGCCCTTATTTTTTTAAAAGGTTACATTATCTGTCCAGCACGATTGTTCTGCAGTGATCATAATCACAGGATACAATTGGTACTGGGAGTATCACTCTAATCAGAAACTGGAAGCCTACAAAAAGGAGACATGAAAAAAACCACACACAAAAAAAGTTACTTTCAGTCAAGGGTAATTCTTCTTTCCTTTGTTGGTCTATAAGACTATAGATTGGTAGATAATTACGAATCATTTTCTTTCAGTAATACTTATAAACTCTTAGTTTTCACTATGTCTTTAAATATCCACCTGAAACAATTACTTTGTATATTAGCCTTTCAAATACAAATTAGCCATTAATAAATTCATTATTTAAAGAACTGTACATTCTATTACTCACCTGGTGGAGAGGTCAGATGACGAACAGGTCTTGCTGGTTGAAGCGGTTTACCAATTAATTTTTTGGTTTCCATTGTCATAAAGACCTTGAGGTTCCATACTTGAAGATGAAAAAATACATTTTTATCTTTTGGACAAAACAATCAAGATGCTTTAGATATATACAGATAACCACAACTTTTTTTTAAAGTCACCTATTTTATAAGTTAAAGTGGAAAACACAAACACAAAAAAGCATTTAATATGCAACACTCAGACTTCTTTTATAGCATTTGTCACAGTTTAATATTCCCTCTTTAAAACATTTTCTTTCCTTAAGTTTACTGACTCTATATTTCTTTTCTTTTTTCTTTTGAGGCAGAGCCTCACCCTGTCACCCAGACTGGACTGCAGTGACACAATCATAGCTCCTTTCAACTTCAAGCTCCTGGACTCAAGAGATCCTCCTGCCTTAGCCTTCCAAGTAGCCGGGATTACAGGCATGAACCACCATATCCAGCTGTTTTTCTTTTTTTAAGAGATGGGGGTCTCACTACATTGCCCTGGCTATGTTCTTTTGGTTTGTTTCCTATTTATTTGATTGCCTCTTCTAACTTCCTTAGCTGATTCCTCTTCTTCTGTCTTTAATTAAATGTAGGTGTTCTTACAAATTTGGCTTTGGTCTTCTTAGTTAAAACTCATCTATGTTCATGGTTGCAACTTTTTGTCTATAAGATAAATATGCACTAATTTATACTTTCAGCATCCACTTCTCTTTTAAACTCCAGTTATATTTTTCTAATTGTTTAATAATATTTCAATTTATATATTATCACAGGTACCTCAAATTCAATATATCCAAAATCAAATTAATAACTTTGACTCCTGTATTCCTTTAAAGTCATCACCAACTCCCTCGAACTGCACTTGGTAAAACAGCCTTCAATTTGATGGTCTAAATTAGAGCCTCTGATCCCAAAATCAGTCTTTAATTCCTGTTCATGCTACTTCCAAAATATTAATGTTGTTTCACCATATATCTGGACATGCAAGTGTTTTGTTTAGAGTTCCCTCACTATCTCTGTTGCTCTTCTTCCAAACAGCTATTTAGCTGTCAAGATCAAGATGAAGTTCTTGCCACTTCCTTGGAAAATATCCTCATGTCTCAACAGGTAAGGTTAAATAAAATAGTATTCTCTAATAATAAACTAATAATATCAATAATAATAATAATTCCTCTTTCCTTACCTTCCTCCTCCACTGGTCCCTACTGTATTTTGTTTATCAGTTTTTCTAAAATAAATCATAATAAATATATTACATGTCTACTTGATTGGACTATCAGTTGAGGCCACAAAAACTAGACCTTATTTATTTTTGTATTCTAATATCTGCAACATAGATTTACTAAATAAACTCCATATAATACCTCCTCATTGCAACTAAAATCTGATGCCTGTATTGGACACAAGATTTCCAAATTTTGATGCCCATCAAGACAAAGTCAAACTCCAGTTGCTCCTGCACCTGCTTATCCAGAAATAATTGTAACCATATGATACTAAGCAAATAATAAGTCTAAGTGACTGTTTCCCCAAGTATAAGATACAGTTAGTAACTCTTTAAGTTTCCATAAATGCTTGATCCTATTTTAAAATATCTTTGGACATATATAATTCAAAAGTTAAAATTATAAACTTATCAACAATCTCCCAAAATTAGGAATGATAATTAAGCCCCTCAAAAGCTACTATCTGGAGATAAACCAGCAAGTACTTCAAGTTAATACCTACCCAGCTTTGTAATGTGTTTGTTAACTAGTTTTTCAACATGGCAATTAACAGCCTCTAAACAAAACTAATGCTCTCTGTACTTGTTGGGCAGTACAACTTGATATAACCAGAAGCAAAAAAAAAAAAAAAAAAAAAAAAAAAAAAGTTATAAGCACAAGTAGAAAAAATACTTAAAATAAATAGTTACTAGTATTTTCCATGTGGAAGAGTATATTTAAAATAAGGACCAAAAAGCAACCTACTATACATTGCTTTATTAGATGTTTATCCTACCTATTTTAGTTAAGATCCCAATACTAGTATGTAGTAACTTTCCATCCTGTTCCCCATATGAAACTAGTGAATCAGAATACAATAGAATAGAGTACTTTGGCACACACTTCCTTGTTTTTCATTGCTCAGCTGAAATTTAGTTGTAGGTTGTTAAGTCTTTTCCAAATGCTGAGCAAGACAAATCCACAGTATTCAAACTAGGGATTTTCAAGAGTTGAGGATTACAGAACTCTATTACATGAATTTGCAACAAAAGTAAATAAATAAAAATTAAAAGCTCTTTTGTTGCCACCTACCCTTCAATTTACAATAGGAAAGATACAGCAACAGCTCCCTTTATATAAATCCATATCAGTTAAGGAAATTAGAATAGATGGTGTCATGCAATATTCTGTTTAATATATATATTTTTTTTCTTTAGTGAACTATGCCTGCATGGAATCATTGACATTATAGGGGACAAGTTGGGGATTACAATGCATATTACATCTCACCATCATGTTATTAATAAAAAAGGTTAAGTGTTTATGTAAAGTAATTATTATCGTAAAACTGATTCATGAGATTATAATTAAGGACTCCATAAACCAAAACCGAATTCTCAGTTTAGTAAAAAATAATAAAGACTTAACTGCACTACAAAGTCATTATACAAAATAAGTTCAATCTTAGACTCTAATGCCTGCTTAATCCATGGAATGTAGAGATCAAAAAATTTCCCTTGAAGCTACTGGTACTACCTAGAGTAGACATGTATGATATCAACTATTCAAAGCACAGTTACAAAAGAAACAGAATTCTGCCTACAACACTGGGTAGCAAGTAGTGGGCCTATCATAATGTTGTAAAATGTAAATTTTAAAATGTAAATGTATATTTACATGGCATAAATGCTTTTTAAGGGATATTTTGAGCCAACATCTCCAAAAAACTTTCTATTAATACATGCTGAGAAATGGTTGCTGAATCTTTTTTTTTCCAAGTTCACATACACTTAACAAATCATCTTTAAAGGCCAAATTGTATGAATAGAATATTGGTAAATCAGTTATTTACAGTTGCTATTCTACATCTGGCAATACTAACTATATCTTAGGTTCCTTTTCTGTTTTAAAAAATTCACCTAAGTATGAATCCTCAGGCCCTATCAGTCCTAATATAACCAATAAACCTAGAATTTTCTAAAATACAATGGGATAATAAGCAGATATACTGACCAATTTGGACAAAATCTTATTAATCTTATTTTTTAATTAACGTGCCATTTTTAAGGTCCTACTACATACTAAATGCCTTACATATATCATCTCATTTAATTTTAAGCAATATATGAACTGTGGAAGAAAATTATTCTTAGCCCCACTTTACAGATAAGAAACCCGAGGCTTAAAAAATAAGAGACATGCCCAAGTCTGCACAGCTACAAAGGGCTAGACGTCAGGAACTGACAACAAAGTTCACACTTTTGTACCAAAACTTGCCTATTTGGTACATAAAAGAAAGACATCTGACTTTCCATTTATTCCATGTGAACACTGTGTGTATAGATTTAAAAATTAACGATGAAAAGTAACATTTATAAAGCCACGCAGAATAAATTGGTACATGCTAATAATTTCCATTTCCTCAATTTACCGTTTTTCTTAGAATACTAAATAAATTAGGGAGTACTGTGCTTTCCTCACGCTACAGACATGGTATACTGCCATACTAACCACAGATCACAGCATGTAAAACATACTCTGCACTGTTTTTAGAAGCTGAGTACTAAACTTAAAGTCTAACATAAATTCTAGTCTTCTTTGGAAAGTGCTGATGATTCCGCTGCTGTTGAGAAATGAGATCATATGAAGTGAAATAATGAAAAGACCATATTTGCATTTACCTTGTGTATATTTCATATATGATAACCAGATAAAATTTCATCTCAATTTCCAACTTCAAAACATTACAGAGTTAGGATTCCTTGCAACCAAATGCTGCTTGTAAGTAAATTGCTCATACTAACAAAATGACAGACGAAAAGTAACATACAGGACATTTCGGGGAGTAAGAAATAAACCACTTATGATTCAAGTGGTGAAAGACATTTCATGTTTCACGTATCTGGTTGCACTATTAAAAAAAAATTAAAACGAAAATATCCAAAAACTAGAAGCTAAGAGAGTTCCATCATATTTTCCATTTCATGCCTTCTCTTTATAATTAATTTTAAAAAAATTTTTTTTGGTCCATTTGAGGGATTTCTCAAAACAAACACAATTTAACATTTAGATGGGCTAAAGCTGTCCAGGTAATAGGTGTCTGTGATTACTTTAGTCATGTAATTGTCCTTTACGTAGCTTTGACTAAAATACCAGGAATGAAAACCTGTGCCACCAGGAGTAGGGGGCAAATCGTCTTGAAAGCCTCCCACCGCCTGGCACCAGGTGCTGGGGCAGAGCCAGGGGGAGCTGTGTACTTAGCTCCTTTTTTGGCGGTGGCTGTGGTCTCGGCTACTTGGCCCTCCGCCGGGTTCACCCGGCACCCTACACTTTCCTTCCCCCCTTCCAAAGCGCTCACTCCCATCCCACTCCCACTTCAGGGTCCACAGGGGACCGAAGGGGCCCTCAGAGATTTCCCGACCCGCCTCAGAGCTTCTCTCCCTCGTCTCAACTTTTCTGGGGTTGGGCCTGGGAGACGGCGCTCACCCGCCTCCTCACACCGCGGGACTCGACTTTCGTCCCCTAGTGTCGCTCATCCTCCCCAGACACTTACCGCCTCAAGATCCACGAGGATTTCGGGGCAGCAGCGTCGCCACGCTCAGCCCAGACTTGGAGGCCGAGCGCCCTGCTGCCCGTCGGGGAACGGCTCCAGCCGCTCGTCCGCTCGCTGACCCGGGTGGCGGCGACGGGGGGCGGGGCGGGAGGCGGCTCCGAGGGTCGCGAGGCTGGCCCGGGGCGGGCACGGGGCGTGGCCTCGGGCGCCGAGCCCGAGAGCGGCAGCACGCCTGCAGGGCTAGAACCGTTAAACAGGTGGCGCGCGCTTCCCCGGGTGCGCTAGGCACGTGGGGTTGGAGCGGCGCCGCCGGGAACCGGTCGTCGAAGGCAGGAGGGCGCGAGTGAGGTGAGGTGCTAATGGGCTCGCCCTGGACAGGGCGCGCCTGCGGGAACAGCCTTCGGGACCCCAGTGCGTGTCCCTGCTTGTGCAAAGACGCGGGGGGCCTGGCGGCGGGCTCCAGGCAGCGTCTGTGAGGGAGGCCGCCTCTGTGAGGGAGGCCGCCTCTGTGAGGAAGGGCCTCTGTGAGGGAGGCCGCCGTCGTGCTGACGACTGAGTCCCACCCCCCCTCCCGTCCCCCCTCTGGCCCGTCAGAGCGGCAGGCAGGCCCTGCTTTCCTCTTGGTGCATTTAGAGGGTGCCAGAATTAGGGTTGGCAGAGACATGGTTTATGTCAGATGGGTATACAGCGTTTCACACAAACTGCCATCCTGAAAGGAACAAAATGAATTAAGGCAACTTTTATTTCTTTTTAAGCTTCACCGTCAATCGTTTTGCTCATTTTTGTTATCTTTGAGTGTCCCCTCTGGGGATACCTGTTTGTACTGAGGGACGTGGGAGTGGCCGTCCCTCACGTCCCCAGGAGCAAGAAGGACAGTTGAAAATGGGAAACACTAAACGGTTTTAAGTGGGGCACTATCTGGATTTACCATTTTGGAAGGTATAAAGTTTCACTAGCACTTCCATGTATAGTCAAGTTATGGCTAGCTGTCTCTGTGTAGAAATGGCTCCCAGAAACACTCCTACCATCCGCTGAGACAACTCACATGGCATCAGAGACTAGGGTCCAGGGTCAGACATGAGTCATGATAAGAAGGAATCCCTTAGGGTGAGGCACCAGAAGTTTGCACAGTGGAATCAATATATTCTAACCACCAGATGTTGAACATTTTAAGTGCAGGATGTGATTTTCATCCATCTAGTCACAACCGAAGTTTTCTTCTTCAGGATATGCTTAACAATGCAACATGTATAATTTTATATACAACTTACAATAAAATTATTTTGTGCATATCACTGAAGTCAGTAGAAACTATTGTGACAAAAATGTAAATTGGAAAATTTCCAATTCAGATCAATATTAGTAATTTATTGAGAGGAAGACAGAAATTAGAGTAGAATAGACAGACTCCTTGATTTTTTTTTATAATTGAGGAAGAAAAATGAACCATGTAAACACATTGAAACTTTTCAAAATGTTTAACTGATGTGACATAAAATATTGGCATCTATAAAGATAATCTAGAACTCATACCTTTACAAGAAGAACTCGACAACAAACAGGTTAATGATTTTTAGCAACTTAAAGACTATTTAAGGTTAGTTACTGCCTAAGAAAAATTGAAGTGCCCTGAAATCAGAGTTCACATAAGAACCTACCTCATGACAAGTTTCCCCAAATTTAATAGAACTAAAAATTGACATTATTACCAACAACAAATCGTGAAACTGCAATAACTTTTCTAAGCTTCCAATAATAAAAAATAAATGTTGACTAACTTTGCTTGAAGGGAATAGCACATTATTCATTCTCATCCTGTCAAATGACAAGGCAATAAAAAATGTAAAACTAAAAATATAGGAAAAACATAGCGATGGTTCAGGTAGTTAATTTAAAATATCATTTTACTGAATTTCTAAAATATTTGTGGTATTTATCTTTTTTAAAATCTCTAATTTGTTGTTATTGATTTTCTTATTCTAAGTAAATATTTACTTTGGTTTCCCCACCCCCAGTCCGATTCCTGCCCTGCCTCAGTCACTCAAAGAATTGGAGAATGTATTGAAAAAAAGCGACAGTAGAAATAGAAACCCCAGTTAGAAGGATAATAATTTTTTTTTCCCATTTATTTATTTTATTGCATTTTAGGTTTTGGGGTACATGTGAAGAACATGCAAAATTGTTGCATAGGAACACACGTGGCAGTGTGATTTGCTGCCTTCCTCTCCATCACCTACATCTGGCATTTCTCCCCTTGCTATCTCTCCCCAACTTCCCACCCCCCACTGTCCCTCCCCTATTTCCCCCCAACTGGCCCCAGTGTGTAGTGCTCCCCTCCCTGTGTCCATGTGTTCTCATTGTTCAACACGCGCCTATGAGTGAGAACATGCGGTGTTTGATCTTCTGCTCTTGTGTCAGTTTGCTGAGAATGATGGTTTCCAGGTTCATCCATGTCCCTACAAAGGACCCAAACTCATCGTTTTTGATGGCTGCATAATATTCCATGGTGTATATGTGCCACATTTTCCCTATCCAGTCTATCGGCGATGGGCATTTGGGTTGGTTCCAGGTCTTTGCTATTATTGTAAATAGTGCTGCAATGAACATTCGTGTGCACGTGTCCTTATAGTAGGACGATTTATAATCCTTTGGATATATACCCAGTAATGGGATTGCTGGGTCAAATGGAATTCCTATTTCTAGGTTCTTGAGGAATCGCCACACTGTCTTCCACAATGGTTGAACTAATTTACACTCCCAACAACAGTGTAACAGTGTTCCTATTTCTCCACATCTTCTCCAGCATCTGTTGTCTCCAGATTTTTTAATGATCGCCATTCTAACTGGCTTGAGATGGTATCTCAATGTTGTTTTGATTTGCATTTCTCTGATGACCAGTGATGATGAGCATTTTTTCATATGTTTGTTGGCCTGATGTATGTCTTCTTTTGTAAAGTGTCTGTTCATATCCTTTGCCCATTTTTGAATGGGCTTGTTAGTTTTTTTCTTGTAAATCTGTTTTAGTTCTTTGTAAATTCTGGATATCAGCCCTTTGTCAGATAGGTAAACTGCAAAAAATTTTTCCCATTCTGTTGGTTGCCGATTCACTCTAATGATTGTTTCTTTTGCTGTGCAGAAGCTGTGGAGTTTGATTAGGTCCCATTTGTCTATTTTGGCTTTTGTTGTCAATGCTTTTGGTGTTTTGGCCATGAAGTCTTTGCCTACACCTATGTCCTGAATGGTTTTGCCTAGATTTTCTTCTAGGGTTTTTATGGTGTTAGGTCTTATGTTTAAGTCTTTAATCCATCTGGAGTTAATTTTAGTGTAAGGTGTCAGGAAGGGGTTCAGTTTCTGCTTTCTGCACATGGCTAGCCAGCTTTCCCAACACCATTTATTGAACAGGGAATCCTTTCCCCATTGCTTGTTTTTGTCAGGTTTGTCAAAGATCAGATGGTTGTAGATATGTTGTGTTGCCTCCGAGACCTCTGTTCTGTTCCATTGGTCTATATCTCTGTTTTGGTACCAGTACCATGCTGTTTTGATTACTGTAGCCTTGTAGTATAGTTTGAAGTCCGGTAGTGTGATGCCCCCCGCTTTGTTCTTTTTGCTTAGAATTGACTTGGCTATGCAGGCTCTCTTTTGGTTCCATATGAAGTTTAAGGTGGTTTTTTCCAGTTCTGCGAAGAAGGTCATTGGTAGCTTGATGGGGATAGCGCTGAATCTGTAAATTACTTTGGGCAGTATGGCCATTTTCACGATATTGATTCTTCCTACCCATGAACATGGAATGTTTCTCCATCTGTTTGTGTCCTCTCTTATTTCGTTGAGCAGTGGCTTGTAGTTCTCCTTGAAGAGGTCCTTTACATTCCTTGTTAGTTGTATTCCTAGGTGTTTTATTCTCTTAGTGGCAATTGTGAATGGAAGTTTGTTCTTGATTTGGCTCTCTTTAAGTCTGTTATTGGTGTATAGGAATGCATGTGATTTTTGCACATTGATTTTGTATCCTGAGACTTTGCTGAACTTGCTTATCAGTTTCAGGAGGTTTGGGGCTGAGACGATGGGGTCTTCTAGATATACAATCATGTCGTCTGCAAATAGAGACAATTTGACTTCCTCCTTTCCTATTTGAATGCCCTTTATTTCTTTTTCTTGCCTGATTGCTCTGGCTAGAACTTCTAATACTATATTGAATAGCAGTGGTGAGAGAGGGCATCCTTGTCTGGTGCCACATTTCGGGGGGAATGCTTCCAGTTTTTGCCCTTCAGTATGATATTGGCTGTTGGTTTGTCATAAATAGCTTTTATTATTTTGAGATACGTTCCATCGATACCTAGCTTATTCAGTGTTTTTAGCATAAAGGGCTGTTGAATTTTGTCAAAGGCCTTCTCTGCATCAATTGAGATAATCATGTGGTTTTTGTCTTTGGTTCTGTTTATGTGGTGAATTATGTTTATAGACTTGCGTATGTTGAACCAGCCTTGCATCCCCGGGATGAAGCCTACTTGAACATGGTCAATAAGCTTTTTGATGTGCTGTTGCAATCGGCTTATCAGTATTTTATTGAAGATTTTTGCATCTATGTTCATCATGGATATTGGCCTGAAGTTTTCTTTTCTTGTTGAGTCTCTGCCGGGTTTTGGAATCAGGATGATGTTGGTGTCATAAAATGATTTTGGAAGAATTCCCTCTTTTTGTATTGTTTGGAATAGTTTCAGAAGAAATGGTACCAGCTCCTCTTTGTATGTCTGGTAGAATTCAGCTGTGAACCCATCTGGACCTGGGCTTTTTTTGGGTGGTAAGCTCTTAATTGCTGCCTCAACTTCAGACCTTGTTATGGGTCTGTTCAGGGTTTCGGCTTCTTCCTGGTTTAGGCTTGGCAGGAGGCAAGTGTCCAGGAATTTATCCATTTCTTCCAGGTTTATTAGTTTGTGTGCATAGAGTTGTTTGTAATAATCTCTGATGATGGTTTGAATTTCTGTGGAATCTGTGGTGATATCCCCTTTATCGTTTTTTATTGCATCAATTTGGTTATTCTCTCTTTTCTTTTTTATTAATCTGGCTAGTGGTCTATTTTGTTGATCTTTTCAAAAAACCAGCTCCTGGATTTATTGATTTTTTGAAGGGTTTTTTGTGTCTCTATCTCCTTCAGTTCTGCCCTGATCTTAGCTATTTCTTGTCTTCTGCTAGACTTTGAGTTTTTTTGATCTTGCTCCTCTAGCTCTTTCAGTTTTGACGATAGGGTGTCAATTTTTGATCTCTCCTTGCTTCTCATGTGGGCACTTATTGCTATATATTTTCCTCTAGAGACTGCTTTAAATGTGTCCCAGAGATTCTGGTATGTTGTGTCTTCATTCTCGTTGGTTTCGAAGAACATCTTTATTTCTGCCTTCATTTCATTGTTTATCCAGTCAACATTCAAGAGCAAGTTGTTCAGTTTCCATGAAGCTGTGCGGTTCTGAGTTAGTTTTTGAATTCTGAGTTCTAACTTGATTGCACTGTGATCTGAGAGACTGTTTGTTACGATTTCCATTCTTTTGCATTTGCTGAGGAGTGATTTACTCCCAATTATGTGGTCAATTTTAGAGTAGGTGTGATGTGGTGCTGAGAAGAATGTATATTCTGTGGATTTGGGGTGGAAAGTTCTGTAATTGTCTATTAGGTTTGCTTGGTCCAGGTCTGAGTTCAAGTCCTGGATATCCTTGTTAATTTTCTGTCTGGTTGATCTGTCTAATGTTGACAATGGGGTGTTAAAGTCTCCCACTATTATTGTGTGGGAGTCTATGTCTCTTTGTAAGTCATTAAGAACTTACCTTATGTATCTGGGTGCTCCTGTATTGGGTGTGTATATATTTAGGATCATTAGCTCTTCTTGTTGCATTGATCCTTTTACCATTATGTAATGTCCCTCTTTGTCTCTTATGATCTTTGTTGCTTTAAAGTCTAATTTATCAGAGATGAGAATTGCAACTCCTGCTTTTTTTTGCTCTCCATTTGCTTGGTAAATCTTCCTCCATCCCTTTATTTTGAGCCTTTGTGTGTCCTTGCATGTGAGATGGGTTTCCTGGATACAGCACGCCGATGGGTTTTGTCTTTTTATCCAATTTGCCAGTCTGTGTCTTTTGATTGGGGCATTTAGTCCATTTACATTTAGGGTTAATATTGTTATGTGTAAATTTGATACTGCCATTTTGGTGCTAGCTGGGTGTTTTGCCCTTTAGTTGAGCTGGTACTTGTTGTTCCTTTATATGTGTAGAGCCTCTTTCAGGAGCTCTTGTAGAGCTGGCCTGGTGGTGACGAAATCTCTGAGTACTTGCATGTTCCCAAAGGATTTTATTTTTCCTTCACTTATGAAGCTTAGTTTGGCTGGATAGGAGATTCTGGGTTGAAAGTTCTTTTCTTTAAGGATGTTGAATATTGGCCCCCATTCTCTTCTGGCTTGTAGGGTTTCTGCTGAGAGATCTGCTGTGAGTCTGATGGGATTCCCTTTATGGGTAACCCGACCTTTCTCTCTGGCTGCCCTTAGTATTTTCTCCTTCATTTCGACCCCGGTGAATCTGACGATTATGTGCCTTGGGGTTGCTCTTCTTGACGAATATCTTTGTGGTGGTCTCTGTATTTCCTGGACTTGAATGTTTGCCTGCCTTGCTAGGTTGGGGAAGTTTTCCTGGATAATATCCTGAAGAGTATTTTCCAGCTTGGATTCATTCTCTTCATCGCATTCGGGTACGCCTATCAAACATAGATTAGGTCTTTTCACATAGTCCCACATTTCTTGGAGACTTTGTTCATTCCTTTTTACCCTTTTTTCTCCAGTCTTGCCTTCCCGTTTTATTTCATTGAGTTGATCTTCGACCTCTGATATCCTTTCTTCTGCTTGGTCAATTCGGCTGTTGATACTTGTGCATGCTTCACGAAGTTCTCGTGTTGCGTTTTTCAGCTCCATCAATTCACTTATATTCCTTTCTATTTTGTCCATTCTCGTTAGCATTTCATCAAATCTTTTTTCAAGGTTCTTAGTTTCTTTGCATTTGGTTAGAACATGTTCTTTAAGTTCACAGAAGTTTCTTAGTACCCACCTTCTGAAGTCTGATTCTGTCATTTCATCACACTCGTTCTCCATCCAACGTTGTTCCCTTGCTGGTGAAGAGTTGTGATCCCTTTTAGGAGGAGAGGTGTTCTGGTTTCGGGTGTTTTCATCCTTTTTGCGCCGGTTTCTTCCCATCTTTAAGGATTTATCCACCTGTGGACTTTGTAGTTGCTGGCTTTCAGATTGGGTCTCAAATATTTCAGATTGACGTTCTGTTTGTTGATGATGAGGTTATTTCTGTTTCTTGGTTTTCCTTCTGACAGTCTGGCCCCCTCTGCTGTAGGTCTGCTGAGGTTCATTCCAGGCCCTGCTTGTCTGGGGTTCACCTGCAGCAGCTGCTGAACAGCAAGGGTTGTTACCAGTTTTCTTCTGCTGCTATCTTTGTCCCAGAAGGATACCCGCCTAGTGTCAATCTGATCTCTCTTTTATGAGGTGTCTTCTTGGATATATAGGGGTCAGGGAGCTGCTTGAGGAGACGGTCTCTTCTTTATAGGAGCTCAAATGGTGAGCTGTGAGCTCTGTTGTTGTTCATTCAGAGCTGCTGGGCAGGTACTTTTAGGTCTGCTGCAGCAGAACTCATAAACTGCTTTTTGTTCCCAGGTGCTCTGTCCCAGGGATTTAGGGCTTTATTTATGAGTTTCCGTTATGCTGCGGCCTTCTATTTTTTTTTTTTTTTTCCTTCAGACCTGCCCAGCCCAGCAAGGAGGCAGCCTAGTCACTGTCGGCCTATAGCAGCTTTGCTGGGCTGCTGTGGGCTCCGCCCCGCTGCTGAGTGAACTTCCCTGCAGTCCTGTTTATATGGGTGTAGTTAGAACTGCTTTGGCGATGGTGGCCCGTGTCTGTTGAGGCAGAGTGTCTCTGCTGTGGCGGGTTGCCTTGGCAACGGCGGGCTGCCTCAGCAATGGCGGGTTGCCTTGGCAACGGCAGGCTGCCTCGGTAATGGCGGACGCCCCTCCCCCACATAGCTGGACCGTCCCTGGTTCAGCTGCGCTTGCTGTGAAAGTCTCAGTCCAGAGTTTCTGGTTGCTGTTCTTTTGTGGGGGTGGGACCAGCCGAGCCTGATCGCCTGGCTCCCTGCCTCAGCTCATTTTTTAAGTTGGTGTTCCAGTCGCCTGTTGAAGAGGCGCCGGGGTCTGTTTGTTTTCCCCTGCGGCCACTCACTGCGCTGGCTTAAACAGCAGCACTGAGGTTTGTGGAGCTTTTTTTTTTTTTTTTGCCCTGGAATCTACTGTCCTGGTTCTCTGCTCAGTCCCCTTTGAACCAACGAATGGGCGACTTCCCGTGGCTCCAATCGCCAGCCAAAAGGGCACCCGGACCGGTGTATTTTGTATGGAGAACCGCGGCTCCGGGGCGCCAACAAAGCAGCCGCACGCGCGGGGCAAAGCAGTGGCGCTGGCCGGCACAGCCGCGCTGGCCGAAACAGCCGCGCTGGCGACCGTGGAGCTCCTCTGCCCGGGAATTTCCTAGTCTGTGGGCAATAAAAACGCGGCGTCCACTCACCCTCTGTGCTTTCACTGGGAGCTGCAATACTGAGCTGTTCCTAAACGGCCATCTTGGATCGTCCTCCAGAAGGATAATAATTTCTAATGTGTCTTACTACTTATAAGTAGAGGTTTTATTTACATTTATATTTTCCTATTTTATTTAACTCTACTTTCATGGTGCCTAGTACTAGACACACACACACATACATACAAACTGGTTACTTGATCTTGATCTCATGATATGTGCTGTCTAGTGAGGGTGCAGATATGCAAACAGACAATTTCAGCTCAATAAGTTAATTGTTAAGATTAACCTGGGCGGTCCCACTGAAAGCCTGGCAACTCAGAAAGCTGAAGAGGTAGCGTTATCTAATGTTTACCAAATGATTTCCTTACCAACCTCCTGCCAATAGTCGCCTTTTATTCATTTATTCCTCAAGCATTTACAAAGTAGTTTTTGAAGGATACACTAACAAACATACAACAGAGACACTCATAATTACTATGGAAATGTGTTAAAACATTTTAATAATTTTAGCACTAGGGGCTGATTTCTTGGAAGACTGGAAGGGCAGGGGATGGTTTCAGGATGAAACTGTTCCACCTCAGATCATCAGGCATTAGATTCTCATAAGGAGCACACGACCTAGATCCCTCACATGTGCAGTTTTTAATAGGGTTCTCACTCCTGTGGGCCACTGTTGATCTGACAGAAGGCAGAGCTCAGGCAGTAATGCCAGCAATGGGATGGGGCTGTAAATTGAGATGAAGCTTCAGTCACTCACCTGCCGCTCGCTTCCTGTTATGTGGCCTGTTTCCTAACAGGCCAGTGACCAGTAGCAGTCTGGGGTTGGGGGGAGGGCAGTGGTTAAGAACCCCTCTGTTAAAAGATATAATAATGACTTAGTTTTATTCAGCTCAGTTCTGTTCAGTAAAAAACTTGTGAAGACCCATGTTTATGTGCTAGGAACTGAGGATACAAAGACAAACTGAAATATGACGAGAATGGCTGATGCACATTAGCAAGAAAAGAACACTAGCTTAATAATAGTGCCTATATATGAAATAGAAGATAGTATATGTAGTAGAAGCCTTTATGTGAAATAAAAGAAGTACTACATGGAAAGGCATAATTCTGTTGAAGAGGCATCACGAAAGGGTTCGCACGGGAGGTAATGCCTGAGCAGGATTTTTAAAGGATAAAACATTTACCCACCTTAGAAAAGGATATTCCTTGCAGGTGAAAGAACAAGCCCAGAGGTACACAGGAATAAAGCAACAGCCAATACAAGAAAACATCGGTAATTTAGTACTGCAGAAACACAAATACAAGAGACTGCCTGGTAGTAGCTTGATATTAGGCTAACAAAAGATGAAGTGTCTTTTATCTCCTTTATAACGATATGGAGAGACACTGAAGGATTTTAGTTTGTGTTTGATAGTATTCTGTGACCATCTGGAAAAAAAATTACTTAAATGACAATGTGAAAAATGGATTGGGAAGCAGAGTAGACATCAGCAAGACAAGAAGAGAGGCAGAGGAATCAGTTCAGAGGCTTACAGAAATCCAGGCAATGTTTATTGTGAGCCATAAGTAAAGGTAGAAGTGACCACAAAGAAAGAAAAGTACGATCGGGTGCGGTGGCTCATGCCTGTAATCCCGGCACTTTTGGAGGCTGAGGCAGGTGGATAATGAGGTCAGGAGTTCAAGACCAGCCTAGCCAAGATGGTGAAACCTCATCTTTACTAAAAATATGAAAATTACCTGGGCATGGTGGCAGGCATCTGTAATCCCAGCTACTCGGGAGGCTGAAGCAGGTAATTGAAGTCAGGAGGAGGAGGTTGCAGTGAGCTGAGATGGGAGACGGCACCACTGCACTCCAGCCTGGGTAACAGAGTGAGACTCCTTCTCAAAAAGAAAAAGAAAGAAAGAAAGAGAAAGAGAGAGAGAAAAAGAAAGGAAAGAAAGAAAAGAAAAGAAAAAAGAAAAGAAAGAAAGAAAGAAAAAAAGAAAGAAAAAGGAAGAGAAACAAAGAAAGAGAAGACAAAGAAGAAAAGAAAGAAAGAGAAAGAAAGAAAGAGAAAGAAAGAAGAAAGGAAGGAAGGAAGGAAAGGAGGGAGGGACACATAGCTGAGAGAATAAGGAAAACTTGCAACAGTTCAGAGAGTGTGAGAATGAGAAGTGGAAAATAGTGATGCCAGTTATTGACTTGGCCACTCAGAATGATAGAGAAAACAACAAAAAGGTACTGTGATTTGTCTGAGGAGGCATAAGAGAATGGCATCTAGATTGTAGGTGAAAGGAAGGGACAAAAGCAAGATTAGGTGAAGTAGAGATCATCCAGTTTAAGTGGAAGAGGTCTACTGGAAAGCTGCAGGACTTTGAAGTTTTGAGATAGCATTTCTGGAGAATGTTCACTGAAATGATTCAGGAGACAATTGAAGGTGAAAATCAGAAATTTATAAGGCCATTTACCTGTGTGGTGGTGAGATTCACTGGCAAATAAAGGAGGGGATGATAAATTGAAGTAATAGTAAACCTGAAGTCGTCACAGAGTGAGAATTCTAGACAAAAGAGGTATATTTTCAGACAGTGGGATAACTGAGTGTGAGAGTTTAGACATGGAGTGGTTCTGAGTATAACCACCCAGCATGCCGCTACAGAGGTGAATACAAGAAATGGAAGGAAAATAAAGGTCATTAGACTTGATTAAGAACTGTGAGTCCAGACTACAGTATTAGATAAGCCATTCACATTGACATTTAATCAGTAGCATGTGATAAGAATGAAAACCAGGTACTGAAGTCTGCATTGGTGAGGAGGGAGTTAAAGGAGATCTGTGGATAGCAGATGGTAGGTAGAGGGGAAGTTATAAAAGGAGTGAGGCAGGTAGGAAGAAAGCAGAAAAAACCATGGCCTTACACAAGCTAAGGAATTCTCAATATTTCCTAAACTCTTGCTAGAGGCTTAATAACTAAAAAAAAATTAATGCATTTCCAAGATTATTTAAATGTCCAATATCTTAAGCCAAAGGTATATCTGATGTGGAAATATCAGATACTGAGGCAAGGTTTTTCAGAAAAAATATTTTTTTTCTTTTTTTTTTTATTGCATTTTAGGTTTTGGGGTACATTTGAAGAACATGCAAGATTGTTGCATAGGTACACACATGGCAGTGTGATTTGCGGCCTTCCTCCCCTTCACCTATATCTGGCATTTCTTCCAATGCTATCTCTCCCCAACTCCCCACCTCCCACTGTCCCTCCCCTATTTCCCCCCAACAGACCCCAGTGTGTAGTACTTCCCTCCCTGTGTCCATGTGTTCTCATTGTTCAACACCCACCTATGAGTGAGAACATGCGGTGTTTGATTTTCTGCTCTTGTGTCAGTTTGCTGAGAATGATGGTTTCCAGGTTCATCCATGTCCCTACAAAGGACACGAACTCATCGTTTTTGATGGCTGCATAATATTCCATGGTGTATATGTGCCACATTTTGCCTATCATCAATGGGCATTTGGGTTGGTTCCAGGTCTTTGCTATTGTAAACAGTGCTGCAATGAACATTCATGTGCATGTGTCCTTTTATAATAGAATGATTTATAATCCTTTGGTTTTTCAGAAAAATTTATTGGAACATTGGGAACTTTTCCATAGCTTTATTTATTCTGCCGTTATTACCTACATATTTGAACAGGCCACTCAAGGCATTCAAAAACTTCGTAAGAGCAATGTGTGTGATCACTCCCTATTTAGTAAGTTACGTTAAATAACTCTTAGTTACAAAATTGAAAAGACTGTTAGATCAAAGACTCTAATTTACTATATTACAAACTAGACCCACTTCTTAAATCTTCAGCCTTACCTGATCCTTACTCTGTGAGGTTGTCCCCAAAAGAATATAGATAGGCTCTTTATTTTTCTGCTTTTAATCTAATACTACACTTCTAATCAAACACATGCATGTTAGCAAAATATAAAGAGCATAGTATTTATTTAAATTTGTAACTGAGTACGTGAAACAAATTTTAAAATTAAAAGCCTTTACAAGTTCTTATTAGCATTCTGTGCTAATAATTATTTTCATAAATATTGCTATTACAAGAAAAAGAAAATACAGTTATGTTATTTAAAGCTCATTGAATATCAATTTCCTCATATTTAATAGAAAATACTTCTGGCTGGGTGCATACGCCTTTAATCCCAGCACTTTGGGAGGCTAAGGCAGGCAGATCGCTTGAGCCCAGGAGTTCCATTCCATCCTGGGCAACATGGCGAAACCCTATCTTTACAAATACAAAAAAGAAACTAGCCGGGCATGGTGGTGCACCTGTAGTCCCAGCTACTCAAGAGGTGAAGATGGAAGGACGTCTTGAGTCGCAGAGGTTGAGACTGCAGTCAGCCCTGAGATTCTGCTTCTGCACTCCAGCTTGACTGACATAGTGAAACCCTTTCTCAAAAAAAAAAAAAAAAGAAAAGAAAGAAAGAAAGAAAGAAAAAATTGCCCAGCCTTCCTATAAATGTATGCTAATTATAAAAAAGAAAATATAGGTAATAATATTTTGCTACATAAATCAAAATTCTCTACACTTAATGTAGTTGGATATAATATCAAATTCATTTAAAAATTTTAAACGTTATGATTTTCAAATAACTATTTTTGGCAAATAATTTCTCATAATTCTCTTTCTACAGATGACCTACAGACAATGAACAGCAGGGGGCACAAAAATCAAACGTTTTTCACTACAAAGTGAAACAATAAAACCTTACGTAGTGGAAAGAAGATGCACTTTAGAAGCAGACAGACTGATTCCAGCTGGCTTCCTCAAGTATAAGCTAAGTGACCTTTAATTATTGAATCTGTCTTAGCGTCTTCAATGGTAAAATCATAACTGTGAATATTAAATGTTAACATACATACATAAGGTGGGTAAATAAACATTAGGGCTTTTTCTTTCATTGCTTATTTCATGTGTATGTATGTGCATACCAGAAACATACATTGAATAAATGAAAACTTAGATTTCATAGCAATTTATGCAGATCATAAACATGGAAATAGCTGTAGAGGTTTATCATAGCATGTTAGTGCAAGTACAACCATATCAAAACTAAACAAAAGCTAAACAAAAGAAATCGTGCACCAATATCTCACAGATTACCACTAAATAACTTATGTAACCAAATACCACCTGTACCCCAATAACTTATGAGAAAAAAAATTTTTTTAAATACAATCACAGCATTTTTCTGTATGCAAAAATATGAATGGCAGACAAAGTGGATATAAACATGTGATAAGATTTTCAACATTGTATAGTACAGTGTTTCTCAAGGTGTGATACAGGAAAAGTATTCAGTAGAATCATGAGGAAGTGGTTGTTTTGAATGCAGATTCCTGTCCTACTCAGAATCTACTTTTTCAGATCTGTGGGAGTAGCACTTCAATTAAACAGAAACGATAATGTTGTACTTGCTTCCTAGGTTCTTGTGAATATTTAAACGTCATGTATTGTGAGGTTAGTACTCTACTTGGCACGTCATTATTAGGTTCCTTTTTTTCTTCTAAAATAACATATATGTACTCACAAATGACTTTTTCAAGAACACCTGGTCATGGTGCCATTTTTTTTCTCTTCTAAGAAGAACTAAGGCAATTTTTACTACTTTGAACAGCCAGGGACAAACACATCCTTCCTTGTCTGATTTGTGGCTATGATGTGTTCTTTCAAATAATCTCTTCCCAGTTATTTTCTGTATTCCCTAGGCACTGGAAGACATGCTCTACTTAAAAAAAAAACAACAGCAAAAAACAAAAAACAGTATAAAATCTCATAAATTTGAATTTAATAAATTAAAAATTTTTGGTAGCTCATATAGGACTAAGCTTAAATATATGTTGACTTTAAAGCTTAAGTTTTATCAATGAAATGCATTTGGGTTTTAATAAACTTATTTTAAAACTCTTCAAGAATCAATATGAAAATTAACAAATATTGACGTAATCATCATAAACTACTCTTATCTATTCATCAAGAGTAAAACTTACTTTCCAGCAATCAATCTAGTTCATAAGTAAATAAAATAAAAATCGTTTCTCTCTCATCACCCAGAGATAACCACTCTTAACATTTTTGCTTTATTTTCCTTACTTTTTAAAATATATTCACATAAAATACATTTTTTAAAATATGGATCATATTCTGTGTATCACACAATTTGCAAGCCATTTCCAATTCAATGGATGAAATTTTTCATCATATTCTTGATTGCCTGCTATTTCACTGTGTAAGTGTGCCATAATTTGGTTCACCAATTCCATGTTATTGGATTGTTGGACTGTTTTTTTCTTTTTACTTTCTATTGTAAACAGAAAATTGATAATGCCTTTAGGACAAATTCTTAGAGAATTACTAGGTCAAAGAATATGTGGGCTGTGTGTGTGTGTGTGTGTGTGTGTGTGTGTGTGTGTGTGTGTGTTTCCCATATCCTCAGCATTACAGGGGTATTATTGCACTTTCTCTTTCTTTGTTAATATAGTAAGTGAAAAATAGCATCTCTTTGTTTTAACTTATATTCTTCAAATATTAGAAAACTGGGATCTGGGTGTAGTGGCTCACACCTGTAATCCCAGCACTTTAGGGGGCCAAGGTGGGCATGTCACCTGAGCTCAAGACTTCCAGACCAGCCTGGGCAACATACTGAAACCTTATCTCTACAAAACATACAAAAAATTACCCTAGCATGGTGATGCACACTGTGATCCCAGCTACTCTGAAGGCTGAGGTGGGAGGATGGCTTGAGCCAGGGAAGTTGAAGCTGCAGTGAGCTGAGATCGCACCACTGCAATCCAGCCTGGGTGGCAGAGTGAGATCCTGTCTTAAAAAAAAAGAAAAATTGAAAAACAGTTTATGACCTATTGTAGTTCTTTTGTGAATTGCATTTTTATACCTTTAGTCCCTTCCGATATTACAGTCTTTCTACTATTTTGAAAATAGCTTCACCGGTTTGTCTTTTGGCTTAGCTTATGGTTTTTTTTTAATACAGAAATTTTGGGGAGATTTTTGTTGTTTGGTTATATCAATCCTTTTCTATATAATTTCTTCTTTTAGGTTCTACTTGGAACGTTTTTCTTAACCCAAGATTATACAAATATTTACCTATACATTCTGGTACGAAATATAAAGTACATATTCAACTGTATATAAGAATTTAAAATAACAATTCATTCAACCATTTATTCATTCATGCATATTCACTCATGTATATTGAGCACATATACACCAGGAACTGTTCTAAGTGGGGATAAGGCTAGGAACAAGACTACCAGGGTTCCTGCTCTCATAAACTTATTTTTCCAGAAGGAATATGATATAGCATGTAATTTAATGTGAGCTTTCCGATCAATCGGGGAAAGAATGGATTATTCAATATGCAATGCTGTTACAACTAGTTAACCATAGGAAAAGAAATAAAATTATTTTATACCTAACATCAAATACATTAAAATTGGATTTAAAAACTGTATTTTAAAAATAAAGCCATGAAAATAGTACAAAAACATAAATGAATATTATTTAAAAAATTACGTATATTTCTAAACATGGAAATTTTACAGCAAGATTTCAAGACAACTTCAGAAATGACATTATTTTTAATGGAATAAAACAAGGTAATTTTTGAACAATAATCTTTATTAGTGTATTTTTAAAGGTACATATAATCCTGAGCTAACACATTTATACATTTGTCATTTACTCTTGGAAGTGTACATGTATTTTCCTCCAAATTCTGGGATGAGTACGTCTTTATACTAATCAGTAACATAAATAGTTTAAAATGTTAGTCTTATCTCTGGAATCACCAATTAGTTTACTCAGACGATCTCACTGTCTAATTTGACTACATTTAAAGACTGTAGAACATTTGTAATTAAGCAATTTATTTTTCAAAACTGCAAAGATGGGCAGTGCAGGAGCTGATTCCATAAATTTCAATGAATTCTTAGAAAACTACGTTGTTCTTCTTCTCTGATCTAGTTTCTTGAATAATTTGGGTAATTATCTGATAAGTTACCTTTGAGGAGAATAGTAAAATTACCTCCAATTTCAATTATTTTAGCTATTGTAAAATGTCATAAGCTTCTTCAAATGTAAGTACAGTAGTACATAATTACCTCAATAAGAAAAATGTACCATGATTTAAGGAAAAGGGGCACAACCCAATGTAAATATATCTTTGATTAAATAGTTAAGTATTATAAAACATGTAATGATAAACATTAAATTCCATAAATCCAGACCAGATCTTTTCTAACTGGTAAATAAAAAGACAAAAATGAAAGACAAAAGTCCTGTGATCTTTGAGAAAAGACATTTATCCAACATCTCCAACTGTGGACAAATAAATATTCATTCTTGTATTTTAAATTACTACCAAAATATTGTATCTTTCTACAAACAACAAAAACAAGCATACAGTATCTAGAAATGTTTTTTTCTCTGTCAAGAATGTCAAGTCTTTGAAGGTACACTAAATTTTTTTCCTGAATAAGGTCACTATAATCTTAGGTTAAAGTTACAGTAAGCAGTTCAAGCAAAATGCATATTGCTTAGGTATTAAGCAAGCAATTTTGATACTGTTTAATTAAAATGTAAGTATAAATGTGAAACTATTGTAGAAATATTTATAAACACTTAGGAATATTCACATATCAGCAAGTAATGAAATAACTGATTTTAAAATAATGAAAGGGTGTGAGTAAATGTAATGTTTGGTAACAGATCCAAAAATATCTATAAGAGATGTAAAAGAACATGAAAAAGCTTTATTATTACAATTATGAAAACCTAGCAGCAAAACAATTTGCATATAATGTAGTGCAATGAGCATTTGTTCATAAAAGACTCCCAAAGTCTTGAAACTATTATGTATAAACCAGAATGGAATCCATTAGGATAAATAATTTAAAGATGCCCAGAGTAGCTTACCAAGAACTGCTAGACACTCTCACCTGCATCACTGAAAAATAAACAAGCTTATGCAAAACTGTGTTCTGGATAACTGACTCTTATGGCTCCCCAGTAACAAGCTCGGATAAGGCAGATCAACCCTAGGAGATAAGCAATCGCCCAAGAAACATAGGTTGCTCGAAATCGCCTTGCAAAATCTTGGGTGCCAACCTAAAGTAAAAAGCAATATAAAAACAAAAGATTAGAGACTTTAAGAAAATATCTTCTTAGAGCACTTGTATCAGCTTACATGTGATTTTTATGAAACAAACCCCCAGACTGAATACACAAAGTCCTTATAAGAGTAGGTGTATCTGTTGACAAAACTGATAGACCATACTGCTACTTATATTAACTATAAATGTTATAAACAAGAAAGCACACTAAGATATGTTATCTCTGAAAGGAATTTAATTTATGTAACTATCATGAGACACAGTAGGACATTGCTAATAATAAGGGACTAGCTGTACTGATGAACAAAGGAGAATGGAAATGGCCGCAAAAGAGATTATCTTCCTCTTCTGGTATAATACCCATGCTAACTGCTTAGCTCCAGGCTCCTCTAAAAATAAGGCATCTTCATATTGGTGATAAATCTCTGCTTGATTTGGATAAAGAGAAGAGTGGTTTTGCAGATCTCCGTAGCTGAAGGAATGTTGCTTTGAATATACGATACCCCATAGCTATGCAAAATTAGTTCTGGCAATAAATTAAAAAAAAAAAAAAAAAGGGCTGTTGCTAAATAGATGATAAAGTCTCCAACAGTAAGGACTCTTGGAGGGATCCAAAGCCACCATTTCACCTGGATGGACGTTCCATTAAAAAGAGGTCCATGGATTGGGTTTCTGATTGCTCATAGTCATTCAGAAGCTTCTAGGCCTGGCATGCCAAGGATGCAGCCTCTTCAGGGATCCCTGAAGGTTGTCCCAGGCCTCAGACTGACTATTGATAAAGGTGAGAGGACAGAATTCTAACACCAAAGTAATACTCACAGTTAATCCTACTCCAATTAAAATACATATTATTCCAATTGTAATATATGCACAGCAGCGTCTTCGTGGAAGCGCACTACCCACTGAGGAGCTGCAAATTCATGAGAGCACAGAGAACATTTACATAAAAATTCACCATTTCATTTGTGTAAGTTCTTATCTATGGCTTTGGTAATATTACTTTATATATTTTTTATTAATTGCTTCAACTTTATAGACAAGAACGTGCATTAAACACATCATTTTTAATGGATGACAAAATTGTTCATGGTGAATTTGTGATATTATTGTGGCTTTAAACAAAGTTCAAGCCTTGGTTATTGATAATATCAACAGATATCCACCATAGTACCTAATAATCTCCTAAGATAAAAATTTATTTCCAAGGAATCTACTTCAGAATGGAAAAAGAGCTATCTTACGAATAGTATTTGATTTTTTTTAGCAGTTAAAATAGTATGTGTTTAAGGTTAAAAATTTAGAAAGTAGAATGAAAGAAAAGAAAGAATAAAGAATAAAAAGGAAAAGAAAAATTTCCCTATATTCCCAATATATAAAATAGTCATTCAATATTTTGCATACTTTCCTCTAGTCAATTTTGTACTTTACTAATATATAGCATGAACTTTTCCCTCTAATATTCTCAAACTAAAATTCTGATGGATGAATATAACATAATTAACAAATTTTCTACCATTGTACATTAAAGTATGTTGTTTATTATACATAATGCCAACAAAGCAGCATTTAAAACCAGTGTGCTTATTTTTAATCATTCTTAAAATTTTTAAATTTAGAATTAGGATTACAAATTAAAGGGATTTAACTTTTTGAAGTCTGTTTAATATATACTGCCAAAAACTTCCATTTGCTACTCAAATGAAATTCTAAATCTAATGGTATTATCCCTCTCAATTTCTAATTGTGGTAATTTTCAAAATGATATAAGTTATAGCAGAGATCAGTAGCCAAATTAGCACTTTCTTCTCTGTCTTAACATACATATATTTATTACTATATACCATATGCAAGGTATCGTGTTAGTGAATGACACATAAGTATCTGGTTTGCCTTTGTATGGCCAGTGTCAAGATTATACCTAACACATAATAACCTTTCAAAGAATGTCTGATGAATAAATAAAATACAGAAACTCATCACTTAGTAGACACGATTTAGAAACATACTGTTCGAAATAGGTTAATTTTGCATACAAAATTATTTCCTTTAATTTCCGAAATTTGTTGCAAATATACATCATAAATTTTCCTGGATACTTGAGCCCAAACACAAACATCTGGATGACCTGGGAACCACCATTAATTATTGTATTGTACAGCTTGCTATCTAGAGTTACTATGGCATGTAGACTCATTGCCTTTCTGTAATATTTAGCCCCAGCCTATTTTTGGTTCTAACTTCTATGCATCCACTAGTGGGTTTTCCTGCCTTATGCCTCACAGCTGGTGGTTGTTTCTCATCACTGCCTGTGTATCTGCCTTAGGCAGTTTGTAATATACCATTCATTAGAAGCCAACTAAGCTTATTAGAATTATGTATTGAACAAGCCAAAAGTTTCTAAGTGACTATTAGAGCAGCTTTTCTGTGAGCCAAGAGAATACAGTTTAGTACATTAATTTCAGTGCCTAAATTCTGCTTAGAAAACCCATGCTCTTTTCCCTCACTCAAATTGTCACTACATCTGAGAAATCTTCTCAGAAAAAAAAAATAACCTACTCCTACTCCACAACTCAAGTGCCATCTCCTTACAGGATAAGGCAATTATCAACAAGTACTTATTGGATCAATCGTAAACTCTCTTACACATTTAATACATATGTGGTATCTACATGCAATATATATTACTGGTACAAAAACAGACACTCAGACCAATTGAACAGAATAGAGAACTCAGATATAAGGCCACACAAAACTATCTGATCTTCAACAAACCTGATAAAAACAAGCAATGGGGAAAGGATTCTCTATTCAATAAATGGTGCTGGGATAACTGGCTAGCCATATACAGAAGATTGAAACTGGACTCCTTCCTTATACCAGATATAAAAATTAACTCAAGATGGATTAAAGACTTAAATGTAATCTATAAAACTACAATGACCCTGGAAGAAAACCCAGGCAATACCATTCTGGACATAGGAACAGGCAAAAGATTTCATGATGATGACACCAAAAGAAACTGCAACAAAAGCAAAAATTGACAAATGATATCTAATTAAACTAAAGAGCTTTTGCACACCAAAGGAAACTATCAACAGCGTGAATAGACAACCTACAGAATGGGAGAAAAGTTTTACAAACTATGCACCTGACAAAGGTCTAATATCCAGCATCTATGAGGAACTTAAATTTACAGGAAAAAAAAAAAAAAACCTTAAAAAGTGGGCAAAGGACATGAAAAGACACTTTTCAAAAGAAGATATACATGCAGCCAACAATTCTTTTGTTTTGTTTTGTTTTTGAGACGGGGACTTGCTTTGTCGCCCAGGCTGGAGTGCAATGGTGCAATCTCGGCTCACGGCAACCTCTACTTCCTGGATTCAAGAGATTCTTCTTCCCCTGCCTCCCCAGTAACTGGGACTACAGGTGTGTGCCACCACATCTGGCTAAGTTTTGTATTTTCAGTAGAGATGGGGTTTCACCATGTTGGCCAGGCTGGTCTCAAACTTCTGACCTCGTGATCTGCCTGCTTAGGCCTCCCAAAGTGCTGGGATTACAGGTGTGAGCCATGGTGCCCTGCCGTGGCCAACAATTCTATGAAAAAAGCTCAACATCGCTGATCATTAGAGAAATGCAAATAAAAACCACAATGAGATACCATCTCACACCAGTCAGAATTAATATTATTAAAAAGTCAAAAAATAACAGATGCTGGCAAGGTTGTGGAGAAACGGGAACATAACATTTAGAAACCCAGAATACAGAAGTTTAAAAAGAAGTTTATTTCTCTAGCATATAAAACTTGAAGGTAAATGTACAGCCTACTGTTAGTAGTCAGCTTTATTCCCTGATTAATTGGTATTGCCAAACTCTACACAGGTAACAACATTCCTGCCACAGTTGCCTTTTCCACTTAATTCAATGAGGGGAGAAAAAACCAAGATAAGCAATTTTTGTCTTTAAGGAGAGTATCAGAAAACTGTACTCATCACTTTTGTTCACATTCCATTGGTCCTAACTTAGACACGGCCACATTATCTGCAAGACAGGCTAGGAAATGCAGTCTCTAGATGGGTGACTAGTCAAATTCAGAGTTCTACTAGTAAAAGGAAGAAGAAAACAGCAGTTTCTGTTATTTTAATTAATATTAATATTATTATTTTAATGTTGGTTAGTGTTTGCCTTGTATGTCTTTTCCTTTGGTTAATGTTTCATGCTTATATCTTTTTCTATCCTTATACTTTTGTACTCTGTTCTAATATTTCATGTATTCTCTCTTCAAATTGTATATAGGGGTTCTTACATCTAGTCTTATCCTTTCTGTTAAGTTTTTTTTTTGAGAAGGAGTCTGGCTCTGTCACCCAGGCTGGAGTGCATTGGTGGCACGATCTTGGCTCACTTCAACCTCCACCTCCTGGGTTCAAAAGATTCTTCTGCCTCAGTCTCCTGAGCAGCTGGGACTACAGGTGCACTGCCACCATGCCTGGCTAATTTTTGTGTTTTTAGCAGAGATGGGGTTTCACCACATTGGCCAGGCTGGTCTCAAACTCCTGAGCTTATGATCCACCCACCTCAGCCTCCCTAAGTGCAGGGATTACAGGCGTGAGCCACTGAGCCCAGCCTCTGTTAAGTTTTACTAGCAATATTAGTCTAATGGTATGCTTGGACTATTTCTGACATCGTATTTTGGCTTTCTACTATTCCTGTGTTTTCTGCTTTTCTACCTTTATTTCCAGACTCTTTCATATTGACTGTTACTCTTTTATTTCATTTTCCTATTATTATTCTAAAGTGTTACAATTTATTTCATTCATTTGGCAGTGGTACTTAAAATTTTAACATATATATCTTTTAAAAACTAAAGTCATTTAGTAAATCCACCTTCCTGATAAACACAAGGATTTTAGAAAATTTTAACTCCAAACATTCAACTCCCATCTTAATGCTATTGTTTTCCAGTATTTCAGTTTTGTATTTTTGTTTCTTGAAATTTATTAGCATTAATATAATTGATATTGTTGTTTTTGATATTTAATACAGTCAGTGTTTCTGGTGAATTGTTACAATTTATTGTTTTACCATTTCTTTCTGCATTGCAGAAATTTCTTCTGGAATATTTGTTCATATTTCTTAGTTCATCATTTAGCAGTTTTTTTTAGTAAGAGTGCCAGGATGGTAGATACACTGGGTTTTGTTTGCTTGTTTTTAGATTTATTGGTTTTGCATTTGAAAATATCCTTATTTTACCTTCATAATTCTTTGGTGGTTTAGATAGGTGTATAATACCAGTTTGACAGTTAATTTTTCTTAGTGTTTTTGATATATCTTAAAACTTGTTTTCTGGCTTCTATTTTTGCTGTTGAGACATTTGCTGACAGAACAGTTGTCTTTTTCATATTGAAAATATGCCTTTTGTCTCTCTGCTTTTAATTACTATTTCTCTTAGGTTTTTTTTTTTTTTTACAATTTCACTGTAACACATTTATTTATCCTGCTTGGCTTTCTCTATTCTTTTTGAATCTAAAAATTCATATCTTTCATAGATCTGAAAATTCTTTGAGATTATCTCCTAAAATGCCCTATCCCATTCTTTATTTGTTCCTTCTAGATCAGATATGTATTAGGCATCTTAATAATATATTTTCTGTTAATCTTACATTCATCTTTGTCTCTCTATGCTGGATTCTTGATAATTCACTTACCTCTATCTTCCAATTTATAACTTTAGTCTTCTCCTTCATCTGATCTGTTCTTTATCCTTTACAGGCATTTTAATTTCTGTATTAATTTCTAGAATTGCTATTGTTTATTTCTATATCTGTCTGGTTGTTTTTTTTTCAATTTACTACTTGAGACAATTATAGATTCACAAGCAGTTGTAATAAATAACACACAGAAATATCACGTGCCCTTTGCCCAATTTCCCCCATAGTAAATCTTGCAAATTATAATACAGTATTATAAACAGGATATTAACATTCATATAATCCCCCAGTATTCAGATTTCTCAGTTATATGAGTATGGATTTGTCTTTAATTTTATGCAGTTTGTCACATGTTTAGGTTCATGGATCTATTACCTTAGTCAAAATAGAGAACAGTCTATCACTGTTTAAGGATCCTTTTATAACCACACCCTCCTTTCTGCCCACCCCACACCTTCTGCCTGCCACACTATCATTAATCTGTTCTCTATTTCTGCAATTTTGTCATTTGAAAAATGTTACATAAATGAAATCTTGCTGCAGGTAGCCTTGTATGGCTAGGTTTTTTGTTTTTTGTTTTTTCTCAGCATAAATTCAATTAATCCAAGCTGTTGCATGTGTCACATTTGCAATAATCATGTATATGTTTTTGTGAGTTACCTGGTAATTTTTAAATAGTCTTATTTGTTTTCTCTTATTTTTATTTTTAAAACATCTTAGGCATAGTTTTAACATACTCTATATCTAGTAATTATAAATCTGAAGTTTTTAGGAGTCTAATTATGCTGTTTGTTATCAATGTTGATTATGTTTCTGGAATCTTGTTTCCTCCTGTGACTAGTAGCTTTTTTTGAAAACTTATTTTGGCAGCTATTAATACAAAAAAATCTTTGCATGGATAGTTTAGGGATGCTTTACTCCACACAGAACTTTTATTTGCTTTTCTCAGGCTTCTTGGAGTGATACCAACCTTAAACTTTTAAGTTAGCTTCTAGAACTAGGTTTTCCTACATCTGATTTTAAGTAATATAAAATATAAACCTAAATTCACTGTTATTATGAATTTTTTTCTTTGCAATCTTCCTTTTCTGGTAAATTTCTTTTTCCTGACCCACTGTTTTCTAAGGGAAGTGCACTTTAAGTACTTTATTGAGAGGGGGTAGTATTCCAACCCCTCTACCTTGTGTGAGGCCAAGGCCTTTTCTCACATTCTTTACTGAACGCTGAAACCCAGGCTCTAAATCCCTAGTATTGGCAAATACCTTTAGGATAGTCCTGGTTGTCATTTCATCTTCATTTTTGGGCCCTGAGAATTTTTTTTTTAACTGTCACATGAGCTGAGACATTTAACTGTCACATTTTTTAAATGTCACATGCATTTAAAAGAATGGTTTTTAGTTAATTGGTTTTTCATATTACTGGATGTGAAAGTCAAGGGCATATTCAAAAATGTGGACAGTGAATTTCCAAGATGAAAAGACCATTCAATGCTCCCAAAAATCTAACTATTCACTCTTTAGATTATTAACCTTTCCCTTCATAAAAACACCTTATGAAACACTAGGATTATAAAGGATACCTGGAAAATACTAGTGTAGCTAGTGCTACAGGAATTTATAAGGGAAAAATGTGCCGAACAATGTTCTTTACATTACAATTTCAGACAAGGCAGCCAGGAAAGGCTTTATTACATGAGACTTAAGGGTAGAGTAAACTGTGAGTAGATGTGGGAATAAGTCATTTCAGCTGATTATATAAGAATTGTTCAGGTGTGAAAAAAGAAAATTTGTTCAAGGAACAAGCAGCAGAACAGCCTTTCTGCCACAGAAGGTTTCTACAGATGAATAGTAGAAGCAAGGGAAGTTTCAGCTAATATTTGAGGTTAAATAGGTGTTTTTCAGTTAGACAAGGGTGAGGAAAGGAGTAGCTAGCCCATTCTAGGCCTCTCAGAATAAGACTCAGGAACAGAAGAAAGGAACTGCATAATATGTTTATGAAAGTAGAAGTAGAATTTATTGGGGCAAGGAAATAAATAGGTTGTGTGTATAGAGGTAGAATAAAACAAAGATATCGTAGAAAGGTTAGGCAAAGACTTAAAGTTAAGTTTGGAGTTTGATTTTGGATTTTATCCAATGGGATGATAGTAAACCATATGGTATATTGATGCCAATAAGTAAAAGAAGTCCTCAGAATAATTTATATGCAACTAAATATACAAACCTAAAATAACAATGGAAATTATACCTCTTCAGATTGTGCAGGCTACAACTTACACAACTGTATGCCACAGCTATGAATTTGGGAGCCACTAAAAGATTTGATGCCAGAGAATCTAAAATGATGTATGCATTTAGGAACTACTACTCTAGTAAAGGAACAGATAATTGCAGGATTGGAGGTCATGAGATAAGTTAGAAAACCAATGCAATAATAGTCTTGGTGAGAGATACTGAATGCATGAACTAAAGTAGAAATCATGAGAATAAGAGGATAGAATTAAAATGTCAAGGGATAGAATTGATAGGATATTACCATTTAAATACAGAGAATGATGAAAAATATACTCATATTTCTAGATTGGTCAATTGGACAGACAAGATAACATTCATTAATATAATATATTTTTCTAGAAATAATGTAGGGGGTGAAAAAGGAAAACAAAATATATTTATTAACACACATGGGAGATTAGTTTGCAGAGTAAGGTGGAAATGTTGGGTCAGGTTGTGTTTGAAATGACCATGAGATACCAAGTTAACTCTAGGCTAGATAGTGAATAGAGATAGTATATTTACATCTGAAGCTCCAAAGAAATATCTGGAGTCATTTAATGGCATCTAAATGACACAGGAACATAAGAGAAAACCCAGATACAGTATGGTCAAGTTCCATCTTTGGAAAATAACAAAATTTAACAACTTGGAAGAGAAAATAAAGCCAACAAAGGAGAGTTGTGAGAAGTGGGAGAAACCCAGGAGAAAGCAGTGTCTGGAAACCAAGAAAACAAACTTTAAGGAAAAGAAATCACTGTATAAGTCAGGGTTCTCCAGAAAGACAGAACCAATAGGAGATAGTTGACAGATAGATAGGTATATAAATAGACAGAGAGACAGAGAGACAGACGGATGGATAGATAGATAGATAGATAGATAGATAGATAGATAGATACATTAGATAGTAAGAGGCAATTTATTAAGGAAATTGGCTAATGCGATTAACAAGGGTGAGAAGTCTTGCAACAGGGCATCTGTAAGCTGAAGGCCCTGGAATGCTGGTAGTGTGGTTCAGTCCAAGTCCAAAAGCCTCATCATCAGGGAAGCCAACTGTGTAATTCTTAGTCTGAGGATGAAGGCCTGAGAAGCTGAGGGACTACTGATCTAAGTCCTAGAGTCCAAAGGCCAGAGATCCTGGAGTTCTGATGTTCAAGGACAGGAAAAGACTGTCCAAGTTCCAGAAGAGTGAACTTGGACAGTGCCTTTTTTTTTCTCTTGGGCCCCCAGTCAATTGGATGGTGCCTACTCACATTGAGGGCAGATCTTCTCCACTCAGTCCACACACCTGTCTCCTCTAGGAACACCCTCAGAGACATATCCAGAAGTAATGCTTTACCATTTCTTTGTATATTCCTTAGTCCAGTCAAGTTGACACCTAAAATTAATCAGCACACCCAGGATGATCAATAGAACGAAATTCTACAAAGAAAACAAGCAAGATGAGAACCAAAATATTGGAATTTATGATTAGGATGTGTATTTCATTACAGCAAATTCAGTGGCCTACAGGGGACTGATGACTAATTGTCCAGAAAGAATAGGGTGCCATAATTATATGAAGGCATAAGCCTTGGAAAGAAGAGACCTGAATCCCTCAAGAAGAGAAAATGAAGTGAGCATGGATAAAGACAGGTTTACAAGTATGAACAGGTTTACAAGAATTCTCTCAAAAATGAGAGAATTCACAGATAGCTTCAATTATTTTAGAGAGATAGGAGGCAATTCATTGGATGAGACTTGGAGAGCTGGGGTACTGAGGTGGGGATTTAGAAGGAATAGTAAATATCTGGAGATAGCTGTTTTGGGAAATGGGGAGAGAATCAAGGACACTTTGGAATATAGAGCAATTTAGATAAAGTATAAAGCTACATGTTTGTAAAGAGCTGATCAACACAGAATTTTTTCAACTCTCAGTTATCTTGGTAAGAAAGGGAGAAGCCATGGCTATATTGATCTAAGATTGCTGATTTGAAAAGCAGATAGATGGAATGATGATTAACCAATCTAGCAAACCAAGGATTCCCTATCTAATACATTCAAAATGAATTTATCATCTTCTGCCACACACATTTCTTCTAAATCCTGCATTTCCTGTCTCAGTGAATGGCTCTACAGCCTCTCAGTAATAGAGTCATTCTTGACCCCAATATCTCTCTCTCATCCCTTTACATTCAGTCCTATCTATTACATTTTTTTTTTTTTTTACTAATACATCTATACTCTGACTTCTTTGTACCTTTGCACAGGTAGCTCCTTCTATAGTGTATTATCCCACCCTCTTTTTCACATAATTCTCACTCATCCTTTATAACCTAGTTCATATATCACTCCCTCCTGAAAACCTTCACTCATAATCCCTTTCCCTCTAATCTGGATTAGGGACTCTTCAAAGCAGAGCATTTTGGTCATACCTCTTTCAAAGCACTTAAAATTTTACAGTTATTAATTATTCTCCCCACTCTGCCCACAAGACTAAATTCTTTTAAGGCAAGATTTTGTCTTTTATTTCAAGCAACCAGTACTTAGCACAGAATTGTTTGTTGAATTAATGAATAATTATAAAATGTAGCACTAAATGGCAAAATAAAAGGTTAATAACACTTAAGAGTAACTCCACTATTGTTTAAAATGGCAGGAAGTGATTCAAAAAGGAGGACATCAGTGATGTAAAAGAAATGATATTCAGTGACAATTGTCATGATTAAATCAATGTCTCTACTAGTCATAGGTACACTATAACATTTGCACAGAAACATAGCCCAAACTGTATTTCAGAATGCTACAAGTACACCTTCATTCTGGCAGTGGCCACAAGCCACCCAATTAAAAGAATGACATCACCTTTAGCTATCATAGTACTAGCTACCATATGAGTAAGAAACAGCAAGATGAGAAAATGCCCCTTAGTCTTTGGAGCAGTCCCACACATTTTGTGAGGTAAGCACATAACACACTTGTTTCATAGTAATAAATTTAGCAACTTCTGTAACTTAAAACTAATGTTAGTATATTCGTGTTTAAAGAAATAAAACTGTTTCAGAATCTTAGTCCAAAAGATCACCCATTATTTTGTTATGAAGGAAAACATTCAAAAAGCAAAGAAATTCAGATGCCAGCTAGGAGAGTTCACATGATAACAGTACTGGCACTCAAATAAGTAATGAATGCTCCAAGTCCTCCCATGTTTAGCATGTGACTCCAATTCTACCAACCTTCCTCTTAGAATAATGTTGAAGCCTATGTATTCCATGTGAATGTCTATGTAAGTTGTTCCCTAAGTAGTTGATACAGATTCTTCTTCATATTAATACACTGTCTTGTGATATTTTAACAAATCACAGAGTAGTCAGACATTCAATACTTCTTTATTAGTAGTAAAAATATTGCCATTGTAGGAAAATAATTAACCAACCAATTCCCTTGAGCAAAATCCTTAACCTCTCTTAACAGTTTCTGATTTGTAAAATTACAATAATAATCCCTGTATTATATGACTGCTGTAAAGATTAGCTAGTGTATATGTATATATAAACCAACTATCACTCTGATTAGCACACAGTCTGTTAATCACAAGAGGTCTCTGCTGGGCCAGGCTCGGTAGCTCATGCCTGTAATCCCAGCACTTTGGGAGGCCAAGGCGGGTAGATCACCTGAGGTCAGGAGTTCGAGATCAGCCTGGCCAACATGGTGAAACCCCACCTATCTTTTGAGAATTGTCTGTAAAGAAGTTTTTCTTACAGAGCTATATTTAGTTAAAATCAGATCTAGCAGAGATAGAGATATTTTGTTATATATATTCTACTTTTCAATTATTTCCCCACAAACCATTCTTGGGATTTTTCAACTTTCAATGTAGATAAGGTATTTATATCCTACTAAGGATCACACAAATTAAAATATGAATATTATATCAAACCTCTTATTTTCAATAATAAAAATTGAATTGTCTAAGAATTCTAGTTTAACTTACTTTGCTTAATTTATAATTCATATAGATGAGGATAACAATAATTTTTAAATTATAATTTTATTATCAAAATAGATGCTATGCAGAAAAGAGTTAACACAGCAGGCCCAAGACTTCTATCCTTACAAAGCCCTGCTTGCAAGGTTGGCCCTTAGCTGGCAACTAGAAATTTAGATTTGGGGAGAATTCTCATCATTCCCTAACTGGTAAAAGTGGCTTATTATGTATAAATTATTTGTGTAAACAGTATGGTTTATGCTAGACACAAACTCCATTCAAACAGGAATTTGGAATTTTGGTGTGTGCTAGGTAGTAAGTGCCAATGGAACCAGCTCCAGTAGAAACTTTGGGCACTGAGTTTCTAATGAACCTCCTGGTAGACAACATGGTACATTCGTGGTAATAATTCACTGCTGGGGTACTTCACTGGGAGGAGCCCCTTGGAATCTTGTCCTTAGTTTCTTCCAGACTTTGCTCCATGTGACTTTTCCCCTTGCTGATTCTGCTTTGCATACTTTTGCTGTGATAAATTATATCTGTAAGTACAACTATATATTAATTTCTATGAGTCCCCGTATAAAATAAAGGAACCTTGGTGTAGTCTTGGGACCCCCAACACAGATGCCATAAAATGTCTTTAATCAAAATATCTTCAATTATTTTCCATTTTATATTGTCATGTTATTTTCATTAGGTACATCATTTAGGAATAGAGAAAAATAGGCTAAATAGTTAAGATAGACAATTATATAAATGTTGCCATCAGTAATAATATTATTAGGCAGGAGATGAAAAAGGCCAGAACAATTTTAATTTTCTCCTAGATTGTAGCCCATTTTATAAATGTAAATTTTATATTATTTGCAATAGATTATAATCTTTTAACCAAGTTACTGATAATCTTAGCAATTTTACTTTTGTATACTAGAAATTGATTTCCCTTTGGAGAATGATACTTAAGCCTAATCATTTTAATTTCATAATGGGATATATTTGTTTTAGGATGTCTTCTTTTTAGTCTTACAAAGCATAAATATATTGGCATGCATTCACTTCACAGCATGTCTTCAAATCAGAATCTACTTAAGTGAAAATTCTGAACTCTTCAAATTTTTCTCAAGTACTTCTCAATAGTATTTCCAATGGTAGGGAACTTACATTTTTTTGCAGTGTGGGCATTTTGCCAGAGTGTTGAACCTCAGTTCCATCCACTGTAAAATAAATAAAGAGAGGAATTGAAAAGAAAAACAACTGAAAACTATCCAATCTGATAAGACATTTCTGTTCCTTAAAATGTCATCAGGGATCACAACAGAAGCAATCACCTTCTCATGGTTACATGAGCTTTTCCCTCCAACACTTCTCTCCCTCTCTTAAAATATAGTTTAGGATCTTCCTCTGAAACAGTTCCCATGACTTTTCCAATGCTTTGACGCAATCTAGGTTTGCTTTACATGAATACTGAATGTAATACCGTAATTGGGGTCATCTTGTTCAGTAAGTCTCAGTTCACTAACAGGGAATAAAAACATATTTCATATATCATCAAAGTTATTTTTCCTTTAAGTATTGAAGGCTGGCCTTTCAAATACCTGAATATTTAGATTCATTACTAAAATTAAACTATTTATTTTACACAAGAAAGCCACCAAGTATGTAAACTAAACAAATTAGATATAGGTAGAACTAAAGTCAGGAACTGTTTCTTGTTGTCATTCCTTATACAATATAACAAAAACACACTGTTTAGTACAGTTTTCTTCCCTGTAAATGTAAGTAATAAATGTGCCACCTTCCTCATAGGAGTGTTATTCAGATAGCTGAAATGACTTACTGGTCGTAGATAGTTTTTGAAAGAATATGAAATATAAATTTAAAGTAAACCTTTATCCCATGAAATATATTTTGTTGACTTTATAACAATCTTCTTCTATCTTGTTTGCTTTTCTATATACCTCCTTATAAAGGGTATATTTCCTTGATAGATTTGGGGACATTTATTTAAGTACTTTGGCAGTTTGTCATCAAAACAACTTGTTTTTATTAAAATTGTTTCATTTGGGAATCTAGGCCATTAATTTTTCTCTTCAGAAAGCTCAAATTCTAGTTACAGTAGGGTTTCAACTTGTGCATATTCAAATGTTTTCCACACAATAGAAGATAGCTTTTAGAAAATATCTGATGCATATTTTTTCTTTTATGATTAGATATCAGAAAAGAACATATGAATTTAAATTTCATAGACTCCTTTCTCCTCATTTTTATTTCAAATCTCATGAAATTTAGTTAACCTTGTTATGATCTCTCTCAGTCACAACAGGAACATAGAGTCCCAAGATAAATAACAAATAAAAAAGAAAGAAAATTTCACATGAATGTTCACTCTCTTTACAAACTGATTATTTTTTAACAGCTACAAATGTCAAACCAAGGGCACTTATTTTTCAAACAAGAGCAAATATTTCTTTCCTTACTTACAATGAGAAAGTTACTTATTGTAACAAGTTGATTTATTTTAAAATTGCTCTTAAGGTAAAAATTTTTGAGTTAATGTGCTAAGGCAGATATTAATATAGATTTCTACAGAAATAATACAGAACATTAAGCAGTGGAAGAATATAGAACTATTATGAAGTGCTTTTTTATGTTTCTGTAATAGGCTTAGGATAGTTAGTGAACTTCTAATGTCATTTCAAATGTTATTTATAAATAATAAATTTAAGTTTTTCATAGTTAAAAGAGCAAACTGGTTTGAGAAGGCAATTGTGAAACCTTTGAGTCAAGAGTAACTCAAAATCCAAGACTTAAGGCTAACAGACTGACATAGGAATTCCAGTATTTTAGATGGCCCCTAAGGAGACTGTTTAGTCCAGTGTTATCATTTTATAGTGTTCTTCATTTTAGCACAAATTATGCATGATAAATCAATAACTAACAAACAGTGGAGACTTTATTCTGCAGTTCATATATTACATTGCCAGCAATCTACCATATCTTTTGTTGTTGTTGTTGTTATCTGCAAGTATTTATTTAAATGGAGCAAACTAAGAAATAAAAGCATCTATTTTTAGAGTAAGGTTCTTAGAATCTATTCAAATGAATACCAATACCTATTCTTCGGAAAATAAGTTGAGTTAGTACTGTTTTCTCATCTAAAATCTGCCTCTGGATTCTTAAAATTTTATTGCCAGACCTTAAAGTCTCATTAGACAAAAAAATAAATAAATAAATAAAATCCCTTATTTCTGTCAGAAAGAGTAAAAGCAACTTCTCTAAACTCCAATCATTTTTAGTAAAGATCTTCTAATATCTGACTTATTTCTAACTATTCTGTAACATGTAACGGATAAATTTAGTTTCCCCAAGATATATTTTGCAACTAATCTTAGAAGACTTGTAAAAAAATAAAAAAAAAACTGTATTTCCTAAAACTAATATAGTACCTTACTGAAATATGTAGATAGATAGGTATAGGCAACTGGTAACACTTTGAAATATGTTCAAGTTAAAACTATTGTCCCTTTCTGCTATGGCACCCATTTGTCCTTGTATACAGATGAAAAAAATCTGACCCTGCCTGAAGTTACTAAATTGGCCCACTTCAGGACAAAGTTTGAACGAAGTTGTGTTGGCTTTTATTGAAGAACAACAGCCCTCAGTTAGTGTTGATTGACAAAGTATCTGGATATGCCTTTCATCATCAACAGAGACCATGGGCCATTCAGAAATGTAATAATAAACTCTGCTGTTCAGTTGTGTTAAGAAATTTCTTTGCATTCATGGAGAACAAGCTGCAGGATTTATAGTCATTTCATTCTTCTGGGAAATTATTTTTAAACAATGCCCTTCAAATCACTACTTAGGCTAGATGATCTTAAAATGGTTTGGAGGATAAAAAATGTTTGGACATACAACATAAAAACTCCGTCTTAAATATATACAATGGTATATGCTAAAATTGTTAAATAATATCCTATTTTAAATTCTGTTTAATTTTTTTAATTTTAGTGATTCCCAATGAACATGGAACTCTTTACTCACAATCACCTACTATTAACCTACAAAATGAATGTGCCATTGAATACATCTTGGAAAACGCAAATCTCGCTTTTCTAAATTCATCCATAGTCCCAACTAGGCTGTGAAATGAATAATGTAAATATTGTGAATTCCTAGAAAATTTAACTTTAGCATTATAACATTGATATATTGAAAGATGTTATTATAAACAAAAGGATGCTGTGAGAATATAGAGAACTTAGTCTCTAGCTTGCATATTACTTTAGCAATTTTTTTAATTTGTTTTTTTGAGATGGAGTCTCGCTGTGTTGCCAGGCTGGGATACAGTGGTGCAATCTTGGCTCAATGCAACCTCCATCTCCTGGGTTCAAGCAATTCTTTAGCTGGGACTACAGGCACACACGACCATGCCCAGCTAATTTTTTGTATTTTTAGTAGAGACATGGTTTCACCATGTTGGCGAGGATGGTCTCCCTCTTGACCTTGTGATTTACCTGCCTCAGCCTCACAAAGTGCTGGGATTACAGGTGTGAGGCACCATGCCTGGCCTACTTTAGCATTTTTTTTTCTCAGGTTAAAATATCAAAATTAAATTATTTTTAAGTACAAGTTTTCTTTTTTTATATGATAAAAGCCTTGTCACATGCAATAGTTCTTTTATTTTAATCCTTGGGAGAATTCTTTCTCAAGAGAGAGCTCATTATTTCAGGATAAGTATTTCCTATGTGATCTTTTCAATAAAATATCTTGAATGTTTTGTCACAGATCATATTTTCCTCTTTTCTTTGACTCTGGATAACTCAGAGCTAAGATTCAGCCTAATTTTATCAACTGTATTAGACTAAATATTAGCATACTTATGTTTGACTTCAGGTTATTTTTTCTGCCCTACTTATTATTTTTCCTGATTTTTTTCACATTTGATTTTCAAACCTATTGAACTTAATGCATCTTTGTAACTTATCTCAATTGCTTTGAGCCTTGTAAGCGAAGGCTAAAACAAAGTAGGAAATAAGTAAATGAATTAATCTAGTAATTAACAGTTTGAAGGGCAAATAACATGTTATGAAGAAATCATCTCTAAATACTGTATTTTAATCCAAAACATCTTTTCGTGCTAAAGGATTAAAGTTTTAAATCATAATTACTGTGCTAATATGATAATATGATTCACTTGCCTGCACTGAAAGTTAGGTAAGGAAGAGCCAGCTTTAGAAGTTAGTCGTCTCTGGCTTGCACATTACTTTAGTAATTTTCTTTTGGGAGAAAAATAACTAAATGTATAAATTGTTTTTTAAAATAATAAAAACCATGGCACATACATATCTATCTAAACTCTCAATTTAGATCATTGTCTAGAATTCATTGCCAGATGATTCTAGAAATTAAATATAAACCTTTATAACAATTGTCTTTTTGATTGCTCTTTTTTCCTCATTCCCTTTTCTACCTTATTAGTACAGTCAATTTTCTCCCAAATTCTTTATGCTATTCTTGACCATCATCATCACTTTGCTGAAAAATAAAAGCCAAAATTGTAGCCTTGTGCTTTTTCAGGCTTGTCCGTTTGCTGTCCATTTCTCTATTAGGTTAGAAAATTTCATGAAGGCAGAGACTATGCTTCCTGTTCACCACTGTTTCCCAGCACCTACCTTAGTGCCTGGTATATATTCAATATATATTATTGAATAAATAAAATAATTTTATTTATAATATGGCTACAAGGATTATCCGTGGCAAGTATTTGGAATATAAAACAACAAGAAAGAATTCAAAGTAGCTGTGGAAGGGAGATCTCTGGAAGTAGGTTGAAACAAATCTATATAGAAGATTTTAAAATTGCTTTACTTTCAAAAATCTGTTCACATATGAAAAAGAAAATAACAAATATGCTTTATATATTTAATTTAGTTAATTCATGTAATATCTATTGGTAACTAGAGTGTGTTAGCTTATATTAAATAAAGATATACTGATTTTTATTTATTTATTTTAGAGACAGGGTTGCCGTCTATCACCCAGGCTGGAATGCAGTGGTATGAGCATAGTTTGCTGCAACCTCCAAACTCCTGACCTCAGATAATCCTCCCACCTCAACCTCTTGAGTAGCTAGGACTATAGGTGCTAATTTTTAAATTTTTTTGTGTGGAGGTGAATTCTCTCTGTGTTTCCCAGGCTAGTCTCAAACTATAGGTGCTAATTTTTTTTTTTTTTTTGAGACGGAGTTTCGCTCTTGTTACCCAGGCTGGAGTGCAATGGCGCGATCTCGGCTCACCGCAGCCTCCGCCTCCTGGGTTCAGGCAATTCTCCTGCCTCAGCCTCCTGAGTAGCTGGGATTACAGGCACGTGCCACCATGCCCAGCTGATTTTTTGTATTTTTAGTAGAGACGAGGTTTCACCATGTTGACCAGGATGGTCTCGATCTCTTGACCTCGTGATCCACCCGCCTCGGCCTCCCAAAGTGCTGGGATTACAGGCATGAGCCACCGCGCACGGCCACTAATTTTTTTAATTGTTTTTTGTGGAAGTGGGGTCTCTTCTGTGTTGCCCGAGCTAGTCTCAAACTCCTGGCCTCAAGCAGGGTATCTGGCATGGGATACTGGGATATCAGGCATGAACCACCATGCCCAGCCTATAGTGATTTTTTAAAAAGAAACTTGCTATGTATCCCCACGAAGTATATTTTCTAATTTATATACTTAGTTACTGATTTAATCAATAAAATATAAGTGTAAGAAAGAAGACTTACCTCGTCCTACTAGATTGGAAAAATCCTAGTATTTCTGGCTAAATATAGTAAATTAAATAAATGCATGCATTTCCACTTTTTCCAAACCTGACTAAAATAATAGTAAATGAATTTTGAAATGTATAATACCATAAGGATAAAAAAAGAGAGAATACAGCTTCAAATTTTTGGACAATGGAAAGCAGAATGACTTGTTGAAACTTGACTACCTACAGAGAGATTAGCCAATGACGGCAGACTGTTTCACACTGAAAGACCCAGAACCGGTGAGGTACTGCTGACCCATACTTTTAAAGGTGGAGGTTAGGGTAAGGATAAAGCAGGAGTATTACACTCCCAAGTTCACTGCAAAATTATTCATAAAAACCAAGATATGGAAACAACCCAAATCTCCATCAACAGATGAATGGATAAAGAAATGGTGGGCCGAGGCGGGTGGATCACAAGGTCAAGAGATTGAGACCATCCTGGTCAACATGGTGAAACCCCGTCTCTACTAAAACTACAAAAAATCAGCTGGGCATGGTGGCGTGTGCCTGTAATCCCAGCTACTGAGGAGGCTGAGGCAGGAGAATTGCCTGAACCCAGGAGGCAGAGGTTGCGGTGAGCCGAGATCGCGCCATTGCACTCCAGCCTGGGTAACAAGAGTGAAACTCTGTCTCAAAAAAAAAAAAAAAAAAAAGAAAGAAATTGTGGTATATGCATACAATTAAATATTATTCAGCCTTAAAAAGAAGGGAATTTTGGCCAGATGTGGTGGCTCACACCTGTAATCCCAGCACTTTTGAGAGGCCAAGGCTAGTGGATCACCTGAGGTCATGAGTTTGAGACCAGCCTAGCCAACATGTTGAAACCCTGTCTCTACTAAAAAATACAAAAATTAGCTGGATGTGGTGGCAGGCACCTGTAATGCCAGCTGCTCGGGAGGCTGAGGCAGGAGAATCATTTGAACCTGGGAGGCAGAGGTTGCAGTGAGCCAAGATTGTGCCATTGCACACCAGCCTGGGAGACAGAGCAAGAGTCCATCTCAAAAAGAAAAAAAAAAAAAAAGGGAATTTTTCCATTTGTAACAACATGTACTAATGTACTAACCTGGAAGATATTATGCTAAGTGAAATAAGCCTGACACAAGAAGACAAACACTGCATGATCATAACTATATGTGGAATGTAAAATTGTTTAATTCATAGAAGCAAGGAGTAAAATGGTGGTTGCCAGGCATTGAGGTGGGTGAGGAATGGGGAGATTTTAGTCAAAGAGCACAAAGTCTCAGTTAGGCAGGATGAATAATTGAATGTATAGTATAGTGACTATAGTTAACAACATTGTTTTATATACTTGAAATTTGCCAAGAAGGTAGATATTTAGTGTTCTTACCACAAAGACACACACACACACACACACACACACACACACACACACACACACACACAGAGTAACTATATGAGGCAATCAAAATGTTAGTTAATTTGATTGTGGTCATCATTTCACAATATATACATATATCAAAACATTAGGTTGTACACCTGAAATATACAATTTCTGCTTGTCAAGTATACCCCAATAAAGCTGGGAGAAAAACAGAAACAGAAGTATTGATTGCAAATTCTCACAAAACCAGAAAACCACCCTTCCCCAATATATTAAGAGAAGAATAATTTATTCTGTAGAGAAATTGGACTACAGAGCTTGTGGACCAGGAATACCAGGCAAAGAAGAAGGCAAGAATAAAAAGTTACTCTAAAAACAAAGGAATTAAATTAAAGTCTATTGTCTGAAAAGTGGGTAAGAGCTTCACCCCTATTACCTCTCTTATCTCCTAGAAGGCTGTCTCTCAGACATATCTCCTACAAGAGATTACAGGATCTTTCCCCAGAGAAATCTGCCCTAAAAAAAAAAAAAGACCAATTGATATTATAGCTGACAGCTTTACAAAAAAAGAAGAGGAGGAGGAGGAAGAGGACAAGGAGGCATGGAAGGATAAGGAGGAGGGAGAGGATGAGGAGGAGGAAGTTTTCACCTATCCCCTGCCTGCATGCAGAGAGACTTGAATCAGTGACTTGCTCTTAAATATAGATAAACATCTGCATAAAACTTCTATCAAAATAAAAAAACTAGAAAAAGTAGTAAAAAAAAAAAAAAAGAAAGAAAGAAAGCATGAAGAAGAGCAATATCTCAGAAAAAATATAATTAATAGCCTCAGAAAGATGAAAAAGGAATGCATAAAAAAAAATCAGAGAACAAAGGCTCTGGGAAATTAAAAATTAAGTTAGATCATCTGAAATTAAAATTTTAAATTAAGATTAGGAGATATAATGAAGCAGCTTCCCAGTAAGTAATATAAGAAACCAAAATTAAAAACAAAAAAAAAATGTAAGGGACAATAAGAGGGCCCACTGAATATCCAAATGATGAGTTCAAAAAGACCTTCACTAAGACACATCCTCATGAAATTTCAGAACACTGAAGAAAATGAAAGAGGAAAGAGAAAAAGAAGAAAAAATATGTCATATCAAAAGGATCAGGTAGCAGAATAGCAATTGATCTTCTCATCAACAATGGAACAAATACTTTAAATTTCTGGCAACCTAGAATGGTACACATAGACAAATTACAAAGTGAATGTAAGATCAGATTAAAAATTGCTTAAGAGAAAAGGAGCTCAAATATAATATTTCCCTGCATGTTTTCCCAGAAAACAAAGAGTAGACGTGCTCCATCAGAATGAAGGAATAAACCAAGAACTGTGAGGATGGCATGGGATTTAACACAGGAAAGAGATAAAAGGAATTTTAATGATGATGGTGATGGGAAGAATGACAATTGTGTCGCAAGAAGACTAAATAATAAATTCCTTGTTGCATTTAATTATAATGATAGGCATTTTATAGTTCTATATAAGAATATGAGAAGAATGAATGATTTATACATAGAAAATTAAATCCAAAGGAGGGGGCAGTTGTTTATAAATCCAAGAAAATGTTAAAAGCCATATCATACAGAAGAAAAATGTACCATATTGCTTGGTTTAGCTGTGAACGGAATTTACCTTATCATAAAAATTGTAAACACTAAGTATTAAACAAAATGTTGCAATTCGCCTGTGAGTATGAAAGCAAGGAGAGGAAAATGAGAGGGAAGGCGGTAAGAATGCTAAGTTTCCATCTTGCAGTTTACAAGTTAGTGGGTAATGCCTAAAATTGCTTAATCAAATAGAAAAAGGATAAGCAAGCAATTTAAACAGATAGAAGTCTGACCAACATTGCATAACCCCTTCTCTACTAAAAATACAAAAATTAGCCAGGTGTGGCAGCCTGCACCTATAGTCCTAGCTACTCCTCAGGAGGCTGTGGCAGAAGAATCTCTTGAACCTAGGAGGCAGAGGTGCAGTGAGCTGAGATCGCACCACTGTACTCCAGCTTGGGCAACAGAGTGGGACTTCATCTCAGTAAATAAATAAATAAATAATAGATGTGACTATCAGTAAAGCAGCTGAGTTGAAAGCATTTTGGGAACAGTAACGGGGTCAGCTAGATGAGAAGAAGTCCCATTTGACATTTAGAATTATGTACATAAAGTTCTTTCTTCTTCTTCTTCTTCTTTTTCTTTTTATTTATTTATTTATTATAATTTTTTTTAAGACGGGGTTTCACCATGTTGGTCAGGCTGGTCTTGAACTCCCAACCTCTGGTGATCTGCCTGCGTTGGCCTCCAAAGTGCATGGATTATAGGTGTGAGCCACCACGCCCAGCCAAAGTTCTTTAATAAAAGTAAAATTATAAAAAAAAAAAAAAAGCAAATAACCTACATTTCCTTAAGCTTTTCTTGTCTTAGTAACAGCAGGTTTTGTTTACAGACTCCCATGTATATACTCTGTTAAGTATTTTTCATATTCAAGTTTTAAAGAAAATCTTTTGTCTCCTATGTGGGCTGAACAATTAAAGAAAACCTGTCCTGGAGATCAAGACCATCCTGGCCAACATGGTGAAACCCCGTCTCTACTAAAAATTGAAAAATTAGCTGGGCATAGTGGCACATGCCTGTAGTCCCAGCTACTCGGGAGGCTGAGGCAGGAGAATCACTGGAACCAGGGAGATGGAGATTGCAGTTAGCCGAGATCCCGTCTCTGCATTCCAGCCTGGGCAACAGAGGGAGACTCCATCTCAAAAAAAAAAAAAAAAAAGAAAAGAAAACCTGTCCTTATTCTTCCTGACAGGATAAGTGATTATGAATTTAACTTTTAAAAAAATCAAACTAAGTTTAAGTTAGAAGTAGTAAAACAAAAACTTCTATAGCTTTTTCTCATATTGAATTACTTATACTTTCTTATTCTTTATCTAATGGTTTTATCTAATTATGGGTAACAGTGTTAATTCCCTTTGGTCCAAGAATAATTTTCAAACATCAGAAAATTTTTGATAAATTGGTTTTATCTAATTATGGGTAACAGTGTTAATTCCCTTTGGTCCAAGAATAATTTTCAAACGTCAGAAAATTTTTGATAAATTATTTTTCAAATTTTTCTTGAATCTAGATGCCATGAAGCAGATCTACTGCATGAGATTGTACACTTTGACCTCTGCTGAGCAGGTGAGAGCAGTGATAAGATCCAGCTGCTCACCAAGCCAAGGTACTCAAGGAACTAAGCCTGGGCACAATTTCTCACTGGCCTTCATAGAGAGGATCCTTTTTGCAACTGGACCAATCAGAGGATGTACCTTTTCTAAATCACAAAAGATGCTGTATATCCTAGCTGCACATCTGACTATCTTCCTAAATAAGGCTCTATTTTAATATTGCAATCAATTTGCATTTGGACAAAACCCTAAGACTATGAGCAGTAATCTGTAAGGTCATGACCTATGTTTACAGATTAATGACAAATGTCCAGTGACTTACCAGGAATGTGTTACCACAGTGGCCACACACGACCCTTGTGCCTTCTGGTTGGATTGGCAATGCAGGTTGGGCGGGTTGTTCTTCAGAAATAAGCATTACTGGGCCAAGGTTAATTATGCGTCTACTGTAAAAAGAGAAAAGAAACAAATTCACTATCCCACAAATGGATTGAAAGCAAAACCTACAACATATGGCCAAAAATATGAAATATATATTACTTGTTTTATAAATTAAGTGAATTAAATGCCAAGCTGGAGGCAAAACAGCAAAGAGTAGCAATAGTCAGTTTTTCAAAAGCAAAATATGAGTCTTTCTGTACTTGAGATAGAAACAATATATTATAACATTGGTCCTAATCAGTGGGAACCATTTAACTGCCATTTTTAAGTTTTTATAAGTTCAGATCAGAAAACAATTCTTACCCTTCCCTATCTAGGAAGCCAACTTGACTTAAGTAGAAGGCTATGTTAAAAATATTCTATATCAACAAAAACGTGTGTGCCATGAAGGCACTGAAGTGCTGGGTTACAACCAAATTTCTCTGAGCAGTGTGATATTCCTTGATGCCTATTTAATCAGAAGGGAAAAGAAAACAACAAGATTCTTCTTTCTTTTCTGTTCTCTAGTCTATCATTGGCAAGGTCTGTACATGATTTATGTAGTGGTCAAAAAGCCAGGGAGGTCACAGAAAAAAAACACAAGTAAGGCCTTTATATACATACTTGTATCTGGGTACATCCATAATGGTACTGGGCATGGACAAATAATTCCAGAATTTATTGCACATATACATTCAGCAGAAATTAGTGTAACATACAGTGAGATACACAAAAACAACCAAAACACTTGCAGATGAAGATTAATTATATCAAAAGTAAACTAACTGATTTTTTTTTCAGAGATGGGCCAGGCATGGTGTCTCATGCCTGTAATCCCAGCACTTTGGGACCACTTGAACTCAAGAGTTCAAGAACAGCCTGGGCAACATGGTGAAACCCTTTCTCTACAAAACAATACAAAAATTAGCTGGGAGTGGTGGTATGTGCGTGTAGTTCAAGCTACTCAGGAAGAGGCCATAGTAGGAGTTTTGCTTGAGTACAGAAGGCAGAGGTCACAGTGAGCCAACTCTCTGAGACTTTTCCCATTGAGACTCTGTCTTAAAAAAAAAAAAAAAAAAAAAAAAAGAGAGAGAGAGAGAGAGATGTGGTCTCACTCTGTCGCCCAGGCTGGAGTGCAGAGTCATGATCATAGCTCATTGCAGGCTTTAATCCCTAAGCCCATATCATACTCCTGCCTCAGTTTCCCAAATAACTGGGAATATAGGTGCATGCTGTCACACCTGGCTAATTTTTTGTAGCGACAGGGTCTCACTGAGTTGCTCAGGTTGGTCTTAAACTACCAGCTTCAAGCAATCCTCCCAAACTGCTGAGAATACAGGTGTGAGCCACTAGCTTGGCCTCATTATTTTTCAATAAGTTCAATGAGCCATTGATTTGTTACAGTACACGAAATACTTGCATAACACAAAGAAAACATTCATTGTTCATTTAAGAATTTTATATCCTACAAATATCTATGACTAAGTTCAAACTAAGCTTTTCATTCCTTTAACAACAAAAAAAAAAATCTAGATTATGAATGACTTTGAAAACAAAGACTCTTTCAAGAACAAAGCCTGGCACATAAAGAACCTTTAGTATATACTTGTTGAATGAACTAATTAATTAATTAATCTTTATTTCTTACCAGTTGGGTCTCGGGCATCCTATTCGTCGAGATGTGTCCTTACAGATAAGAAGACAATTACAAGGGCATCTAACATATTTCTTCCCTGTTGGAGGGTTTTTGATTGGCTGGATAAGGGAAGAAAACGTAAACACAGCAATTAACCAAAGTACAGATTGTCAAAGTTTGTGTTTAAAAAGGAATTACTTCCATTAAAACTAATGAAATGTATTGCTTTCATAACTTAAGATTTTATTTTATGATTTTTCCATAAAACATATAAAGTCAATTACTCATGTTTTGCAGTTCTTCAAGACACAGTAATCACTGGCTGACTTTTTAAAAAACTTTTCTAAAGAGAAAAAAATTAAAACGCCAGAGATAAAATTAATATTTAATTGCAGATTTCCAGAGATCAAATTTTTTTTTTTTTTTTTGAGATGGAGTTTCGCTCTTGTTACAATGGTGCGATCTTGGCTCACTGCAACCTCCGCCTCCTAGGTTCAAGCAATTCTCCTGCCTCAGCCTCCTGAGTACTGGGATTACAGGCACGCGCCACCATACCCAGCTAATTTTTTTTTTTTGTATTTTTAGTAGAGATGAGGTTTCACGAGGTCTCGATCTCTTGACCTCATGATCCACCCGCCTCAGCCTCCCAAAGTGCTGGGATTACAGGCTTGAGCCACCGCACCCAGCCCAAAATTTAATATATAAAGCCTAACTACGAAAGAAATGTATTTCAGCTAAACCAGTATATGTTTTACTGTTTTATTACTTAAAACTATAAAAATATTGTTGAAAATGTAGTTGCTCCCCAAAGCTCAATTTAAAAAAAAAAAAGGAAAGGTGTTCTTCAATCTTTTAAACATTCCTAAATTACTATCAACTAAATTAAATAAAATGTGAAACCATTTGTAAACACTTGGCACAGATGCTAATAACAAATTCGTAATCACCAAAGCCCAGAAAAACAATAGTGACATCTTACAGACATAAAATAACTTTAAATAATTTTCCACATAAATAGGACAAAGTTTACAACTGTAATGAAGTTTAGTATACAGTATTTTCATTTTAGTGAAAACCAGAATGGATGTAGTTGTGATGTGGATAGATATTGAAGTCATATATACATAACTGCCAAGCTCAGTCTAGTTTTTGAGAGTAAAAAGCCAAAAGGTATTATATTTAAATTCACCATGACATTTTCTTAAAGGGGTTAGCTTTAAACACAGGCAGGTATCCTATGATGAGAGACAGAAGAAAAAACAGAAAAAAAGAGCACCATATTTGTATCTAGCCCATATATACTTTTAAGTAACATTATTAAAGTACTTCCTTTAGAAATAAAATGTCAAATAACAATTTATGTTTTTATTAATGGAAATCTCCACTTACTGTAGCTTCATTGCAAACTGTGCACTTAACCACATGCTGGTGAAGCTTGCCATCCAAATTGATTAGTGATTGGCACACACGGCAGTTTATTACTGGAATACCACTGGCATCTGGACTGGCAATGGCTGTATATGGAGGTGGAAGTTCCGCTGAAAAGATGTTAGTCACTGAATCAGAGTCTCAGAGAAATTGCTATGGCTGGTTTGAGTATAGAAGCAATAAAAGTAAAGAAGAAACAATCAAGATTTTCCCATGTTCTTTTATTTTTCAAAGCTAACGAACTTATCCTACTTTTAGAGCATAAACGTCCGTGAGACTCTTATCAAGTAAAATAATTCTTAACTGATAAAGTCTAAATCATGTTTGCCTACATCTATCCCAATAACCCAGTTTCCTTTTACTAACCTATACTCAAAATATCACTTCATTCCTATTAGTAAATTCATACAGCCACTACTAGAAGGGTAGTGATTTATGCCTATAATAAAAATTTTACACTAGTGATCTGACTACCAGGAAATAAAAATGATGGATGAAAGCAAAGTTTAAAAATTGCTTATCTATACATACAAATTATGTAGCTGTCATGCTCTGTCTTTATACTGGAACCAGTATAATGACTGCTGGCTATGACAATAATAAAACCAGGATTTTGGAGGAAGTCAAAAAGAAACAAAAATGAACCTAAGAAAACTAAACTTCTCAGCATGGAAAAAAAATGGGAACCATGCTAATTTCAGACACACAAAAAAAATAAAGTAAATTTAACAATTTTTAGTTTCAAATTTTACCTATCATTAAAAATGTAAGAAATGCACCAAAGTGTTTATGATTAAAAAAAATGCAGTATGTGGGATTAAAAACTTCAAAAACCGTAACAACAACAACCACAAAAAGTATGGGGAAACAGATGAAACAAGAGTAGCAAAACGTTGATAACTGATGAATATAATGACATGGAAAATCATCTTTTCATACTACTTCTGTATATGTTTTAAGATTCTCATAATATGATGACACACACACACAAAGTGTTTTTTCGAGAGTCCTAATGTTGACTCAGTGAGTGACTAAAGACTAGAGGCCAAGTTTCAAAATCAAGTATCTACTAGAGTGTATATTTGTTACAAAAGTCTGAGAAAAGAAATCCTGATGTACTACTGTGGTATGGGATTTCTAAAGGAGACTGCCCAACCCCTTCCTGTAACTATTTCAACTATAGGAATAGAAGACTTTTTCAAGGTAAAGTTTTGTCTTGGGACATTTAGAAATGGCCACACTCTAACACACGATTGAAGCACAAAAGAGAACTGATATCTCAAGAGGCTTCTGTAACACTGTAAAATATAATCACAATATCTAATCATAATAAGAACTATTTTTGAAATAGAGTGTTTTTTTATCCACTGTATTAGATTCTAAACTTTGTGACATTTTAAAAAGAATTAGAGCATAAAACATTTTGGTACGTTTAAAATACACATATTTCCACCTGATCCTTGGGTTATGATATAGAATTTTTTTCAGACTGCTAAGGATTAGCAACAAGTGGTATTCATTCAAATGATTCATAAGCCAAATTTCTGCAGCAGCCAAGGTTCTGAAAGAGGCCACTTTGAAATTATGATATGCTCCCATTTCTGGGAGGCTTATAACAGAACACTGCCAAACAATGAAATTGAAAAGAAGCTGTACATGTCTTAAATTATAAAAATAGCTTTAAATCCTTGAAAAGAATTTGAGCTTGATCCAGAGTGACCTGTAATGTATTAATCAAGAAGATAAAAACAGGCTAAAGGAACAATGAGTCAACAGTATACTTAAGGCCTTACAATTTTCAGATTACTTTGTCAGATCTCAATAAAGAAGGCATTATTCTGAGGGAAAGAATATGTACCTCACTAGAAATTCAAGACACACTGGTTGGTATATAATAACGAATATTGTTTTAATAATTATTTGCAGTAACATGAATAAAAGTGCTTCCTCTCTGGCCTTTTCCTTGAGTTGTACAGAAAAATTATGTAGTTCTCTAATAATCCCAGGTCTCTATCTTACACAGAATGATAGAAAGGGAACTTAAACGCAAGACAATTTTATAAAGAAAACAAGGACATTGGGGATGAGAGGAGAAAGTGACACATTGCTACGCTACATAAAAGGATGCTCATAAGCTTTGCTCAAAGCTTCACTACACTCCTAAGCTTTGCTCAAAGAAATTTCCGAAGAAAATTTCAGAGGGTTATCTTAACAATCATTAAAAGTGCATTAGAGCCAGTAAAATCCTGTGATTTTTTTTCTTATAAGTTTGTACTACATAATTTTTACTCTGCCAAAAAAAGAAAAGCCTTCAATGACAAAAATATGCTCAAATCTACTCTTTTGGAGAGTTGGGAAGTGGAGGGACATGGACAGAACAACCAGTGAGATTATAAATCTAATATGATAGAGACTATAAGCTCCACAAGGCCAGGTGCACATCTGGCTTGTCTATAGCCACTTCACCAGCGCTGGTCATAATGCCTGGTCTGTGATGATGCTTACTAAATATGTGTTGAATAGTTGAATAAATTAATAAATCAGGGAATCACTAAAATTTATTAGACATATCTATTTCTCTTGGAAAAATAAAAGTATTACGTTGGTGCAAAAGTAACTGCGGTTTTTCCTTTCAAATGGCAAAAACCGCAATTACTTTTCCACCAACCTAGTATATTAACCCTACTTTCCTTGCAGAGGAGCTAAGGTCCTAGCAAGAGAGTGCAGCTTGATGGAAAACAAGGCTTTCTTTTATACAGAAGGCTACCCTTTCCAAATAATGCACTGAGAGAGGTGAAGTAGTCAGGAGACATTGGCCTGGCCCACCAGATAATGGAACCAATCCAAGAGATCAATAGAATGACCAATGTTGCAACCTAATTGCTACAATAAACAGTGCTTCCCAGCCTTTCATTTCAATGTTCTATCTATTACCTCAGCCTTAAACTGATTTAGACAGAGATATTTCTTGTACTTTTGGCCTCTCCCTATTTTACCCCAAGGAAACATTTACTTGTAGCTCCATCTCCTCTTATAAAGGACTTATGATTCTGGAGATTCCACAGTTAGTAAACCTACAATAATTAGATTAAGGTTATTGATTTAAATTATTGATAATTAGATCATCATAGATTACACCTATAATAATTAAATTAACTTATATTTATTCATTTTGTCTCTTTTTACTTTGGCATAATCATAGCTCACTACAGGTTGAACTCCTAGGCTTAAGTGATCTTCCCACCTCAGCTTCCTCAGTATGCCTATATTTTCACTTTAAAAGCACAGATCACCACTATCAAACCTATTTTAAATTTCTGTTCTACATTAAAAAGTTCACTGTAATCTTAGAACTTGGGATCAGTAGATATTAAAAGTCATAAAAATTTCTCATTTTGGAAGAGTCTTGTTATCTAAACAATGGTTATTTTTCTCTGTGGGGTTTGCCTAAATTAAAAAGCTTTTTCCCTCCATGTTAGCAGTATTTGTTAGTCCAGTAGTCCTTAATCCTAAAAACTCCCTCAAAGCTCCAGAATAGAACAATGTTAGAAATTCAAACAATATTTGGAATTACAAAGTCTAATTTATTTATTTTACAAAGGAGAAAACAAACCCAGAGAGTCTGACTTTTTAAGGGTTATACAGAACTTCAGCAAAGCAAAGAGCTGACTCCTGTCCTGGAGGTCTCTCCACAATTTAACAGCTGTCTCCCTAATGAAATAATGTCTTAATATAGAGAAAAGGTTTAAGGACCAATGGAGGAATTTTTTTTAGGAACAAGCAAACATTTGATAATACAGATTTCTGGAGAATGCGATCTTGGTTAAAGAGAATTAAGAGGAAGAGGAGAAGGAAGAATCAGGGTGGTGGGAAATTAAAGTATATATTTTTAAAAAGAATAGTAAAAATTTCATAGAAAAATGGACTCATAAAAGTGAGACAATGATAGCTTATGGATCATAAGGCATACATAATGATCTTTCTAAAACAACTCAAAAGGAACCATTATATTCTGTAAACCCACAAGTGATCAGATTACATTTTCCTATCACAAACATTTACCTAACTTATCTATTTTATGCCAAACAGCCCCTCTGTCTTGCTAATTCATCCTGGTGTATTAATCCGTATTTCATTTTTTTTCGCAGATACATCCTCCAGTATTTTAGATTGAAATTGTTTTGTTGGATTGCTCTGACCTTTATTATCTCAGTTATTCCTTTATGTCTCCTCAATGGCAATATTTGCCAGTTTAATTCACTTACTACATTAGTAGCGTCTATATGCAGCCCTTCAGGCTCTTGACAAACATGCTATATCAAAATTGAAAATGACATCAGCTTAAAATGAAAGCTATTTTATGATTATAAGAGAAGCAAGAAAAGTATAAAAGGTCAGCCTTTGAGGAAAGCCTGGCTTTTTTCTCCTCTAATTTTCATTGCAAGGATTCATTTTCCCTAGGATCTTCATGCAGAATGTAGATTAGGGACAGACTGAGCTTGACCACTATGGGTTAGCTGTCAAACCTCTCCAATCCAGTTCAATATAGAACAAAGGAAGACCACTTTCTGCTCCTCCCTGTCTTTGAAACCAAAGAAAACTGTTTTAGGAGACTCAAGTGCTCCCAGAACTTGATGAATTTTTCTTGGAAAAATTCATCTGGCTGGAGACAGGTTGTAAAGGAAATGTGCTAGTTATCAGGTTACTGACTCTCAGTTCCAAATCCACCGTTGGTCTCTTTTGTGATGCTGGAGCTGGAACTCTGCAAACCACATTTTGCTTTTGTCAGCTGGCTCCAGGTTATGCTCTTAATAGGCGGTGATATTGGGAGGCTGCATGGGTGGAGGAGGAATAAAGGACTTATTCCTTCTATTTGTTACCTGTTCCAAATATGCTTGCTGTTTCTCTGAACATCACCCTGGGAGTACTACTTCACCCTAAAAGCAACAGTTCTTTCCCCTAAGAACACTGAAGCCAGTTTACAGTTTGCCACATTTGCCAGAACCAGCTTCCTTGTGTAGAACCTCACATCAGTCAGCCAGTGCTCCTTCCCAAGGTATACGAAGTCTTTCTCCAGAGTTCAGAGACACCAGCACAAGCTGGCCAATAGCTTCTTCAGAAGTCATGTTTCAGTTCTGCAGAACCCCTCATCTAAGTTACTAAGTTTTAATAATTTCAATCTCTTCCCTTTGTTCTCTCAGCCCTAGTAGTGGCAGTTGCTTCTTCAAACCTTAGAGTAGTATGCTTATCTTACAGTTACCTAGTTAATAACTTTATACTTGGTTAATTATTCTTTATATTAAATTCTATTGTATGGTTTCTATCTTCTGACCAGTCCTGACTGATATATAAATTCATATCAGAAGTGATCTTAGGAAACAATTCTTCAAAAATGGAATTGGAAAAGTGGCTTAGTGAACTTGAGCTTAAATGCTATGCCAGACTCCTTACCAATGGGAAATGGGATGGTAGTAAACTATGGCACATGGGTGCCATCCTGATGAATCAGATTGTGGTATCTGTAGTTGATTGTGATATCTGTGACTCCTTCACTTGAGCATTATGGTAGTAACAATTATTATACAGACTATGATGTGGATGGATCCTTATGAATGCACTGGGCCTCTGCAGACAGTGGGAAGCTCAGGTCTTTAAATTCTCAGGTCAAGTCATGGTTAGAGAACTAGAGAATGTCTATTTCAGCCTTAAAAGTATCATTTGTAATAAAGAGAATTTATTGTTGGAAATCAAACAGAAACATTAATTGTGCAAATTGCAAAATTATAACATCAAGTAATTCTACAGCCTTACCATTTAAATCCACAGCCTTACCAAGTTTCTCATTGAAAGCTGGGGCATTGATTGCAAAGAAGTAGAACTCTAAAACTTGGAATGGGACAATCTGATTATATCCAAACAGAGCTGAAAATCTTAAACTCCTGAGTCACTCTGAGCCTCCATTGCAAGTGGAAAATATATTTCCCTCTTGTGCCTAAGGCTTCCCTTTCTGGAAAACTCTGTAGTGACCTTGCCTGAGACAGTTGCCTTACTGTCTTAACTGTTCATCTTAAAATCCACCCTCAAATCCCTTTCAGTCTAAAGATCCATAACTAAGGTCAAATCTCAACATATTTCAGAAGAGCAAATACAAAATCTAATTCAGTAAGAGGCAGCTTCTACATAAAATAATTACAATATTTTCATAATATGTATTTTCAGAAACCTGGAGAATACTTGTGAAGTGAATCCTAAGTGTGATAAACCAAAGATAATAAAACACAATAATGAATTTAGTGAGATTTTCTGAATTCAATGCTTGTTTTAAAGCTAGAAGTAGCTTTAATTATTTACTTATTGGTTGATGAGACTTGGTCTTACATTTAATGAGGCTGAGATGCTAGAATATCCCTGGCATGATGCAGAAAATGCAATCAAAGGCATAGGGAGTTAGGAATGTTGAAATGGATTTATCATGTGAAACCTGCATACTTACACCTCACTACATCCCCTTAGAAGGCCCAGAGCATACTCCCTTCACTAACGCATCAATAAATACATTATTTAGAGGAGCACATGCATCCTGCTGTGGTTTCTCTCCAATGCAGACCAGACATTACAGTATGAGATGACTCCATTGAGATGTACTGCCTGATTTCAATGGGGATTATGAAATCCTGGAGTAACAGGCTAAATAGCAGCAATTAAACACGTAATACAGGTGGGTGCATTTATTGCAAAAAGAAGTAGTGGATATTAGAATATTTTGAGGACTTTTGGTGGTGGCTAATTGAAATCAGCCTAGGATTGAAATGGATGGGGTTATCTGCAAAAATGTTCCTTGGCTGTATATGCTAGAAAAAACTCTAGGTATTTTAGCCAGCAACCCAACTTTGGTAGCCACAAGAAAGAGTCACAATCTTTCAATCAGTTTCTAACAAAAGTAGGTTCAGCATGTACTGTAAATCTTCCTTCAGACTTTCTGCAAAGAGACCTGAGGCTATTTGCAAAACTGTTTACTGGAGAAAAGAAAATACTCAGATTGTTCGGCAATTACTAGAAACTGGTGGTTCAACAGTGCTAATTCCAGAGGGACTCAAAGTGGCTATTAGGTGATAGATGACTTCTTAGCCAGATCCAACTCACAGTGGTCACAGTAGATATGGGGATCCAGTCTGAAGTTAGAAGTTTTGAATATACAATTGGAACAAATGTTCTTGGCAACCAGTAAAATTGTACCTCCACCTTGAATCTCAGTAGTTTGTGACTGCTTTGACCAATAGACTATGGCAGAAATGACATTATACTTGACTTTTGAAGCTGAGTCATAAAAGACCATATGGCTTCCACTTAGGTCATCTTGTATTCAGGCATGTCTGATAGGTTTAATAATGACCTATGTCCTAATTAAGGGATGGTAGCTAATCCAAATATGACTTTTGCTAAGCCTGGCAAAGAATTTTAGACAGAGAACTAGAACATGACTACCAAATTATATAAATTTGGAAAATGCTTTTGTTACAAAATTTTAAAATTTTAAAATAATACATTAGTTTATAAAATCCATACAGCTAATAGAAATCAGTATCCAATGGTCTAAAATGTGTCTGAAAATCTCACTTTAAGTCTCCTCACTATCATTTTTATATATATATTTTTTCTCCTCTGGATAGCCAATCTTAGCACTTAATCTCTCAAACAATAAAATGTCATATTTTAACATGCTTTCTTCCACATTCTCCCTCTATAGAAATCACATGTTCAAATGTCAAAAAATTAAGGAGCTTTCTTGTGTACTGTTTTAAAATCCGTATTATAGATTGACTAAGCCTAAATAGCTCAACAAAATATGAGAGGAAGAAAAATTTTGCCATTGACTTTAGAAGTAAATGCTTAGAATGAAATGCCCTAATCAGTCATGCAGCATATGGGAATACATTCTACAGAGAAATAAAACAGTGCATGCTAGTTGGGCTTCTGATTTTTAAAAGAGTCATGTAACATCCTGAAACTTCAATGTACTATCTTTCCCATTTCTTAAAGCATACTGGAAGGAATAGTTATTTAGATGAAAGGGATACTGGAAGTAAAAGAGAGAGAGGTAAGAAAGGATAACAAGCATGTTATCATAAAATATAAAAGCCGAGGGAAACATAATGAACCACTCCTTTGATAAACGTGGGAAACTGAGGTCCTGAGATATAAAGTAATAATTCCAAGGCCCAACAGGTAGTAACTGGCAGAGATAAGTAGCCTCAGGTCTCCCAAGCCAAACAATACCTGGTGGTAGATTTCTCTGAGACTATATAGGGAGTTAGTTATACAATACTTGCACAATGCGTCTGAAGTCCAGAAAAAGGACCCATGCCTTTTGCTTTTTTCACATTTGGTTGTTGTGGTTCTTGCAGAAGAAAAGAAACTCACTTTACAATAGCAACTGGAAAAGAAAAAATCTAGAAAAGCTCAAAAGCAACATAAACTCCTTTGCACACCTCACTACCACCAAATTTTTTTTCTAAAATAGCATAGAAACCCTCATAAAAGAACAGAAAACAGCAGGAAGAATATACTCCTTTTTAGGAATTACTAAAGGAATGCTGTTTCCAGATTATTCAATACTTCTTACTCATTATAAAAATGAAGCACAGACCAGGTGTGGTTGCACCTGTAATCTGAGCACTTTGGGAGACTGAGGTAGGTGGATCACAAGGTCAGGAGATTGAGACCATCCTGGCTAACACGGTGAAACTCCGTCTCTACTAATAATACAAAAAATTAGCCTGGCGTGGTGGCACGTGTCTATAGTCCTAGCTGATCGTGAAGCTGAGGCAGGAGAATCACTTGAACCCGGGAGGCAGAGGTTGCAGTGAGCCAAGATCACGCCACTAGACTCCATTCTGAGTGACAAGGGAGACTCCATCTCAAAAGAAAAGAAAAAAAAGAATCATAGGCTGGGCGCAGTGGTTCACACCTGTAATCCTAGCACCTTAGGAGGCCAAGGTGGGTGGATCACTTGTGGTCAGGAACTCAAGACCAGCCTGGCCAACATGGTGAAACCCCACCATGTACTAAAAATACAAAAATTAGTTGGGCATGGTTAGGGCGCCTGTAGTCCCAGCTACTCCAGAGGTTGAGGTAGGAAAGTCGCTTGAACCTGGGAGGTGGGAGTTACAGTGAGCTGAGATAATGCCACTTCATTCCAGCCTGGCCAACAGAGTGAGACTCCGTCTCAAAACAAACAAAAACACAAAACACCTGAGCACAAAGGTGTATTCAGGGTTATCTGCTTTTCCCAAAATGGAAGTATTAAGGTGTCCATTTAGAAACCTTAACATTATCACTTCCCAGATAGTTGCTTATTGCCCTCAAAGATAGTTTTGAACATCCATCCTGCTAACTTTCTTCTCCAATATCTATATCTACCTGGCTAACATTTGTATGCATTTGGCAAACCTTGCAAAATTTTAACAGAATGCTCTACCCTAAAAGTTTTACGTTCTTTAAGAATCTGCACAGTCCTTGGAAATAAACAGGAAGTTGAGAGCATCATCTCCCACCCCAGGAAAATGCTATTGTACATTTAATAAGTAAATGTTGAATGAAATTTGCTCTCTAACCCTAAGGATTTCTCAGATTCCAAATTTGTAAAACAAACTGCCTAATCCACATTTCTAATTGAACGACTAGGTGTTTCAAACTCAACATGTCTGAAACAGAATAGTGATTTCCACTATCCTTCTCCCACCTCCCACACACGTGGCCAACTCTTCTTCCTGTTTGCCTATCTCAGATATAATCTTTTACCTACCTAATTAGGTCATCTTGGGAGATTTGTTATTACTTTCTTTCCACTGACTCAACCCATCAGCAAGTTCTGTTTAACATACATCCTGACACCAACCACACCTCCATGCTTCCATCACCTGTATCCTGGTTTAGACCACTATGATCTCTTGCCTCTTCTGCTCTAACAGCATCCTGATTAATGTCATAACTTATTAGTCTGTTCTCCTCCACACAGCAACCAAGAGTGATTTTCTTAAAAAGTGAAGTGTTTTATGTCTCTCCTTTGCTCCAACCTCTCCATGGCTTCTCATTATCCTTATGACATAATCCCTTCTCCAGCAAGTGGAATAGAAATCTCTCTCAGGCTTCCCCCACCTACAACTCTCACCTCCTCTGCCTCTTCCACTTTCCCCTAAGTCACCATGCTCTAACCCACTGTCCCTTGTTTTTGTTTGTTTGTTTATTTATTTATTTATTTATTTATTTTTGAGACAGCGTCTCACTCTGTTGCATAGGCTGGAGTACAGTGGCACAATAGCAGCTTACTGCAGCCTCAAACTACTGGGCTCAAGAGATCTTCCAGCATCAGGCTCATGAGTAGCTGGGACTGCAGGCATGAGCCGCAGCGCCCAGCCTCCTCCTTGTTTTTAAAATAGTAAGTGTTATACTTGCTGTTCCCATTGCCTGGAGGACTCTTTCAGGAAACCTTCCAAAGGCTGATACAACTCATGTTTCAGGTCTCTGGGTGATTGCTATCTCTGAGTTGTCTTTCCTGGACAACCATCTGAAATATTTCCCATTCAAACAGTTACTTTCCACCTTCATAGGTTGCTTTATTTTCTTCACCCTCTGAAATTATAATGCTTACTGTATGTATCTCCCATAGGAATGTAAGCTCCAATACCTGGAATATTATAATAGGCATTCAAGTATTTCAAAGGATGACTTAATGAATGAAACATTTCTTGATTAATATTTTAAAGATGCTCAGTATAGACTGAAGGAGATATGGGCATTATAAAACAGAATAAAAGAATCCTGGAGACTGATGCCTACGGAATAATGAAAAAAGACTGTAACAGCAAATGAGCTCACCACCACACTGGAAAGCTAGAAGCAGATCTATTTCACCAATGTGTGGGCTCTATTTTTCCTTGATGAGGATATTGCCTCAGTAAAGCAAATTTTGATTCAAGAACCATTTTGAAAAAAAAAAAATCCCTTAAATGGAGCATTAGCATAGCACAACAGGCTTCTCATATTGTGCAAGACCCTGCTTGCTCAGTATCACAGCAGGTGAACACTCTACTGGGGCTTGGGAGAGCTTCAGGAAGCTGCTCTCAAACATCTGCATCTTTTTTCCTCATTGTGACAATTTGGCTTCCAGTGGGTATCTGGATCCTTGGCAAATAAAGTGATAATTTAACCTAAACTTAAAGTGCATTGTGCATGTGCTAAGACTCCCTGGATCTGTGTCATCCCTTCCTTCCAAACCACAGACAACCTTACACTCTGCAAGTATGCAGGGAGACTCAGAAATTTAAAAGACTGCCAAAATATATTCAATCTATCTAGCTCAGTAAAAGTCTAGTCTAGTGTAGAACATAGTTAAAAATGAACTACGACTTTATCTAACTTTAAACTAAGACACTATCTCTAACCTTAGATTTCTCCAGGTATAGGACAGTCACTAAAAATAAACCTTATTTACTGTAGGATTTCTAAGCACGAGAGTACATATTAAATAACATGTCTCAAAACCAGGAATCAATTTATTTTATTTTTCTACTCACTGAAAACATTTCCTCCAACAATTTCAAGTTTACATGTTTTTTTAAAAGGTGAAAAGGATATGATAATGTCTTCTAAAAAACAATTATGATAACTATGCTCCATAGAGAACCTAATTGAGTTTCAGAGCAAAGGAATATTAACCTTTTTATTGATGTCAAGCAGCTTTGAGGTCAGTTTGCAAGTAAAATAAAGTTATACTGGAATATTACATTAGATGGAAATAGATAATTGTTCAATTCTTTAAAAAGAACTTGAATATAAACAAATATAAACAACTGTCACTAAAGTCCCTAATGATCTCCATGACAGTAACTTCAAAAGACATTTTTGGTCCTTATCGTCTTTGGTCTTTCTTAAACTTTTGCATGATGTCTCCTTTCTTGAAGTATTTTCTTGTTCTTGATTCTGTGATATTATCTTCTCCTAATTTTTGTCCCACCTTACTGGCAGGTACATTCACCTTCCTCTCCCTAGTCATTAAACATGAGGGTTTTTCAAAGCTTTGTCAAGGCTCTCTCCTTTCCTTAGATTACTCTTTCTCCCTAGGTTATCTCATATGGAGCTTCTTGAACTTCTTCATACTGTGGTACAGAGAGAACATGACAGTATGTGTACGACTTCTTAGAACTGGAGGTCTCTGGGCCTGGTGTGGTGGCTCACACCTGTAATCCTAACACTTTGGGAGGCCAAGGCAGGCAAATTGCTTACACCCAGGAGTTTGACACCAGCCTGGGAAACTTGGTGAAACCCCATCCCTATAAAAAATACAAAAAATTAGACAAGTGTGGTGGCTCCTTAGGAGGCTGAGTTGGGAGGATCATTTGGGCCTGAAAGGTTGAGGCTGCAAAGAGCTATGACTACACCACTGCACTCCAGCCTGGGCAACAGAGAGAGGGGAAAAAAAAAAAAAAGAACTGGAGTGGCCTAAAAGTTTTAATCACTGCCTTAGCACATGTCTGTTTCATCACAGCACATCCTATGGCACACTGGTAGGGCCCTGGGTAGTTCTGAATCAACATCCATGTATTTAGCTATCACCAATATGCAAATAACAGACAATTATATGTATTCAGCCCAGGCCTTGTTTCTTAGTCCTAAGAAATAAAGGCTAAGAAGAGATGTGACAATTGGATCTACAGGTCCCCATTTGGTCCCAAAAGGACCTGTAGATCCAATTGTCACATCTCTTCTTAGAGATGTTGGGACCAAACAGGGACCTATAGATACAATTGTCACATCTCTTCTTGGATATTTGAAAGGATCTGTAATACTTCATGTCTAAAACTAAGTTCATTATCTGTGTTCCCCAAAACTTAGTCCTACCCTGGTGTTCTCCATCTTAGTGTAGGTAATCACAGCATGGAGTTTTATGGCCTGAACTCTAGGAGATATCCTTCTCCTTCACTCCCATGTGCAATCCATCATCAAGCCCTGTTCAATCCACCTTCTTAATGTCATCCCTTATCTCTCCATCTGTACAACGACCTGAGTCCAAGCTACCAAAATAGTTCACTTAAATTGCCTGAATTACTACAATAACCAAAGAAGTCATCTATCCCTGTCTACTCTAGCCAATCCTGTAATTCATTCTCTAATCTATAGAGTGATTTAAATAGTAATAATAAGATTTAATCCAGTCATCCCTTTGCTTATGGCAATATTCCTTAATATGACCAACAATACCCTGGATGGACTGATTCATATTCATTATTCTGGTCATCTGTTGCTGCAGAACAAGTTGCCCATATGCGATTGTAGTAAGAATTTGGCTAGGGCTGGAGTCATTTGAAGGCTTAATTGGGCTTGGCATCCAAGATGGCATCTCCCTTCAAATGTCTGAGGGGTAGTCAGGCATCTTTCTACGCGGCTAGTTTCAGGTTCCATAAAGCATGGCAGTCTCAGGGTGTTCTACTTCTTACATGACAAGTTACTTTCCCCAGAGTTTACTTTACAAAGTAAACCAAGACAAGAGCTGTAAAAGCTCTTCTGACCTAGCCTCAGCATATCTTCTACCTTATTGTAGAGTCAAAATCCAGTCATGGCATCCGCCCAGATTCAAAGGGAGGAAGCTGAATATCAGAAGACATAGTTCTTTTAAGGGGAAAGAGAGCCTTCAGAGCTCTCTCCAGTCCCATTTTGCAGCACAATCCCTATTGCTGTTTCCATTTTAGCCACGTTGGCTTTCCTTAAGTTCATTATACTTGCCATACTCCATCCTGATGATGGCTTTGCCAATACTGCTTTCTTTGCCTAAAATGTTCTTGGGTTACCCCTTTTGCCAAGTTAACTCTTTTCAACTTTCTGATTTCATTCAAGTATGAAGAAAGCCTTCCCCAACTCCCTCAACAAAATTAAAACTTAATTTATGCTCTTAAGGTATTGCATATATTTCCAGCACTGTCTTCATCCCCATTGCATTTTGCATTTGTTTGTATGATTACATAATTTATTTCTCAATACTCCTACTACACTGGAAGAAGAGCAATATCTGTTTTTCCTCTCCTACCACAGACTTTGGCTGGAATTTATTTATTTGCTGAATAATAAATAAACTAAGTAAATCAAACTGTCTTCCTCTGTATAATGAATTATTTTCCCTTTATGAATTATAGTGAAGTATATAATCCCATTACCATATTCAGTACATAATGAGACAACCCCAGATATAAACAATTTTCACAAAGAAAATCTTATAAATTCAAAGGTCATATTCTTTTGTTATATCCTACCTACAAAATTAGCAGATGTATAAAGGAATCAATTAATACATCAAAACTGTAAGTTTTGTGGTATTTCTTTCAATCTCCTTTCAAATGAGCCTAAAAATGTCTTTGATTTTAATTTCTATACCTAAACAAAAAATTTCAAGTATACTAAATGAAGCACTGTAAGCAGGGGAAGAGTGATTTCTTACTCTATGCAGGAATCCAGTACTGACAGCAGAGAACATGACACATGCCACTTAGAAACCCACATGGATTGTTAACACAGAACACACATGATTTTTCCTGTACTAAAACCAAACACACAATACTAACTGTTCTCTGATACATTGTTAATAATCTGTCTAGAAATAAACACTCCACCAACTTTCAACCTGAAATGGACTATTTTATCTTGGAAGTAGAAACTAACATCCCTGTACTTTCAAAGGTAGCAGAAAGAGCAAAAGGTTGGATTGGAGAAAATATTCATTAGTTATAGCTTTTAACTTCTTTTTTTTTTTTTTTTTTTTTTTGGGGACGGAGTTTCGCTCTTGTTACCCAGGCTGGAGTGCAATGGCGCGATCTCGGCTCACCGCAACCTCCGCCTCCTGGGTTCAGGCAATTCTCCTGCCCCAGCCCCCTGAGTAGCTGGGATTACAGGCACACGCCACCATGCCCAGCTAATTTTTTGTATTTTTAGTAGAGACGGGGTTTCACCATGTTGACCAGGATGGTCTCGATCTCTTGACCTCGTGATCCACCCGCCTCGGCCTCCCAAAGTGCTGGGATTACAGGCTTGAGCCACCGCGCCCGGCCTTTAACTTCTTTTTTTAAATAAAAGTCTGAATAATCATAAATGGCATAATGAACTAAAATTCATTATCAGAAAGTGCATTCTATTTCTGATAGAATTCTGTCAACCCTAATGGTTATCAACTACCAAACATATCTGATCTAGGGATAGAATTTTTGTACAATCTGAAATAATTCAGTCATGTGTTTATTTATTCTTTCTTCCCACTACAATATAGGCTTCATGAGGTTATGGGATTGATCACTCTTATGCCCCTAGAGCAGTGTCTGGCACATTGTGCCTTCCAATAAATTAATAAATGAATGAATAGTGGTGGTTTTCCAGAATTAGATCTTGTGTTAATACTCTTGTGTTAATAAATACATTGTAATAAATACTCATAGTATTTATTACAATGCATATTTGTTATTTATGAAGAAAAATATTCTGTCAAAAATGAAAATAAAATGCCTTTACTTCTTATTGATGCTTCTTGGTAAGTGTATGTCATATGAAATTAAGAGTTTCTCTAATTATCTAACCTGTCTTGTTCACCAATTAAGAAAAAATGTATTCTACCATAAGGCAGAAGAAGCTTTTTGCTAAATCATTGAATTTCTCTGGTTGTTAAAAGTTTTCTAGAATGACACTACTTTTTCTCAGTAGCTGAAGTGGAACGTACCCTTTTGAAGTTTGAGGAATCTTATTAGATTAAACAAATATATGGCAAACAATAAAGATGTCTACAAGCAGGTCCCTGAGTGTAACAAAATTAAAAAATAATAATTTATCCACTAGTTGAGGGCACAAAAATGGGTTATAGGACAATTACTTAAATTGAAACTTTGTCTCCTAATAAACTTTGAAATATTTTGCCATAAAAGGCTGATGTGATGAAGTTGAAACATTCATTAGTGAGTGTGAAGTCTATTGTATACAAAACAATTTAGATAACAGTAAAATATTCATATCAAATTGGCCCATTAAAGGAAATTCTCTTACCTGGTATCCTCTGATACAAGTTTAATGCTGACCGACAAACATGACTTGTAGGTTTTCTGCAGGCAAGTCTCTGTACCATATTTCTCAAGCCATGGATCACACTGAATTATCTTTTCTCAAGCCATGGATCACACTGAAAAAGATGCTAAACATCTTTTTCCTTTGTTTTGCTTATTATTAAGTGTGGATTAAGATCTAGATAATTGATTTTGAAGTTGTAAGATGTTAAATAGAAATTTTAATTACTAAGCAAGTTCAACCTGCTCTACATCAGCTCTAATTCCAGATTTGAACTTAAAAAGTTGTGTTACAAGAAACATGACCTACTTCTATTTACAAAATTATTAACTTTTGCTTCCGTGCGTTTTTAAACTTTGCTCATACTCAGCCAAAAAAAAAAAAGGAGATGCACTTAACGAACATTTGCAAGTGCCATTTTGACCAATCTTTTCACTAACCTCAGTGGTTTTTTTTAAGTCTTGCCTTCCATTTTCTTATAAGTCCTGACTCCACCTTATTTCTTTACTATAGTAATCAACTAAAAGGCTAAGAACAACGATCAATTTTAAAATAAGTCGAATAGCTTGATAGATTCCGTATTTCTCCCAATCCCATTGCCATCTCATCTTTTTTTATTCTTCTTGAGGAAAAAAACACAAATATATGTAGTATTAATGTGAGTTACTTTTTACATGTTAATTTCAATCTCACCCAGATATGTATAAAAAATATCTTATCATCCCTATCAGAAATAAGCTCCTTCCTTCTCATTCACAATTAAATCTAACACATACTCCTTAAAAGTAGGAGCAAAAAGGAAGGGCAGAAATTTCAGACATATTAGGAATATTGATTAACTGTATTCGTTTTGGATATGGCAATTCACTGAGTGAACAGAGCACTGTGGGTGAATCGTAGCAGATGCATATTGTTCAGGCTAAAGCCCTTTCAAGGACAGATGCCAAGGTGAGCAATACTCCTGGTTTCTCAGCAACGGAAAAGGATTTGTGAATGATTGTGAAAGATTTGCACCACCTCCTAGCTTCACTTAAGGGCTGCTCTGAAAACAGCTAAGCACAGCTTGGGAGTTTCATGTCACATCCTGTAGCCCTGGGTAAGAAGTGGTGAAATACAAACACTCACATACCCCACCACCACCACCACCACCACCACCACCATCACCATCACCACCAGAAAAGCCCTGCGGAGAAGCTATCAGGCAGGCGGGCTCTGCTTGGGAAGGCACAGTCAGCATCCTTCCTCAGCCCAAGCCAGAGGCTCACCTCCACCTCCAAGCTAGAGCTTTCAGGTCTTTATCCTTCTGGGCGTTTCCTTGCAAAGTAGAGGGATCTACGCTGGCCTTACCTCTGGGGCTGCTTTCTTGCAAGTACGGTGGGGCGGTGGGAGTGATATTTCCGGAGTGGGATGCTGACAGCAGAGGCGAGCGTTCGTCCACCCCGTCAGCAGCCATTACTGCGGCAGCGGCGGGGCCTGGGGAGGCTGAGCCGGGGTTGCGGCCTCGGCAGAGTGGTAGCTAGTGCTGCTGCCTCTGCTGCCGCTGCTGCCGCTGCTGCTGCCGCCTCCGGGAGGGCCCAGGATGTGTCACAAGGCAGGAGGCGGGGGGAGGGGAGGGGAGGGTGCGGGACCGGGAGGCGGCGGAAGGGAAGTGTGCTGGGAGGCTTGGCTGGGGGAGGGGAGAGGAGGGAAGGGAGAAAGAAAGAAAGGGTGGGAGGAGGGGGAGTAGAGGAGTGGGAGCCAGCTAGCCAGAGAAAGGGGGAACAAATTAGGACCAACTGGGAAACAGGAGGTAGGGAAGATGCTGAGTAACTGAAAGAGGGTCGAGAGTAAATGGGATGGTGGGGGCAAGTCCTTTTCTCTAGGAAAAACGGGTAAAAAGCAGCCTGAAAGGGGCTAGCGAAGAAGAAAGACCTGTGACTTGATTACAGGAAAACTGGAGCAAAAGCAGATTATCAAGTTTATCTCCCCTAGGGAGGAGGAGGGGCTGACTCTTTGCTGTCAAACTTTGCAGCAGTTATATAAAGAAAGCGTCTTCCTGGGGCTATCAATTCCTTCTCAAGGAGTTCTTTTTTTGTAGGAAATCAGTTTTCAACACCTGTTATCTAAGAGAAAGTAGATCTTTATGGAAGTGTCTGTTGGCATTTTCTGCTTTTCCTGATTGATTTTTTTTTAACAGGAATGTTGGCCTGACCAGTTTGGAACTCTGGTAACAGTACCTTTTTGGAACTGTGCTGTGTGTTGGCTTTTACGAGTTTCATTTTACAAAATAGGTTGCCTATTTTGGTTTTGTAGTCTATTGTCCCAGACACATATACAATAAGTAGGTTTATGAATAACGTCAAACAACTAAAAGTTTCTTGAGATAAAAGTTTTAAAATAGCTTTTTACTTGTAAAACAGAGTTCAAACAAACAAACAAAAAACCCTAAGCACTGACAAAAATTCTTTGCTTGGTCAAACAATTAAGGTTTCTGAATCTTCTGCTGGGCACATCTGCACTTCTTTATAAAACCCAGTTTTAGCAAATAACCCTTCTAACTTAATTTAGTAAGAAGCCCCATTCTCAATATTGATATCTGATCAGGTTTCTTATCCTCCACCATCCCCCACATGAGGCCTGAACACCCTGTTCTGTCTTCAGCAAGAATCCTGTTTCCTTGGTTTAGTCAGAATCCCCCTTTTCCCTCATGTTTCCTTGGTAATTTTCTATCCACTGCCCCTGTCCTGCATGCTATAAATTCCCACTTGTCCATGTTGTATTCAGAGTTGAACCTAATCTCTTCTTTAACTTGGCAAGACCCTGCTGCCATGGTCCCTATACCTGTCACTATGGTCCTGAATACAGTCTTCCCTACCATACTTTGACAAGAATCATTGAATAACTTTTTTCTTTAAAAACACAGTTCTTGCCACATTTTATCTGTTTTTCTTTTCTTTGGTGGTTTGTCTTATTTTAAAGTAGTTTACAAGTATATGAAAACAAATTAAAGTTTTGAACATGCCCGAATAAAAATGCAGTAGAAAAATAGACATGATCTAGTATGATAATTTTCCTGCAATAATTTTTTGAGTCACTCAAAAGAAACATTTATTACTCACTTACTAAGTCTAAAAGATAACTGGGACATGATCTCAGTTCTCAAGATGCCTGAGTCAAAAACAAATGGAAAATGAGGCTAGCTGTAGATTTCAGTGAGCATGAGGAAAAGCAGAGGTTAGACATATGAAACTACATCTCGAATTACATTAGAAAGTATTCTCACTCTGCTTTCCGAAGATACATTCTTTCCTCCAGAAAAATCCATTTAGGCACCAGCTGGAAATCCTAAGGGAAAATTAAATAATGATGTTTTCACTCACGCAGCATTTTTTGTGGGTCAGTAGCATCAGGATACAATACCTTATAAGGATCCCCATATGATATAAGGGCATTTATAGGTCTCCAGGAACCTGGAAAGTACAGGATCAAGATGTAGCAATTCCTGCAAAAGTGCCTATAATTTACAAAAATGAACAGCAGTGTGTTTATAGCTGCAGCCTGGAGACTATTTAGTTAAAGGAAATTATAAGAAAAATCAACAAAATCTTATACTATAGCATTCTATCATGTTACCTGTCACACTTCATTGTGACAACTCCAGCCCCAACTGACTTTCTGAGGTCAGAAACCTGTCTATCTTATTTATAACTAGATCTCCAGTATCTAGCACAATGCTTAGAACATTAGTAAGCACTCAATATTTGTCAAATAAACAATTGAGTGAATGAGCAAATCTACACAGTCCCAGAATCTTACTAAAACAAAATGTTTGGCATAAAAAGATTAAGAACATTTCTTTGCTTTTTGATGAAGATGACAGTTTTGCCATCTGACTGATCAATTTTTTTTATTCCATTATACCTTTACAACTAACTTCTTTTTTGCCCAAGTCATGATCAATATAAAGGGATTTTTTTCCTTTACTTAATTATATGATTTCTCTACTTCAGAACTCATTTGAGGCTGATGGCAGTTGTTCTTCTTACACTATAAAAGGTAGTAGATATACTGAGATTAGATTTGCAGCAATCTCAACTTCCACAAAAAGCAAAAGGCTTTTATGAGATGAGTACCACTTCATTCTAGTTTAAAGATAATACTATAGTTTATGGTTTCTCAATAGTTGTTAAATAGTACTCATCAATCCAAGGTATTTTTATGATTATGATTATGATACTTCGCCATCTCTATGAGATGAGCTAATGCGTCTATTAGAATAAAAATACTATATAAACAGAAAACATGTGGGATGTAACGCACTTAAGCTGCTGTTTCAATCATCTACTAAGTAACAAACTATATCAATACTCAGTGGCTTAAAACAACATGAGTTGTTATTTTCTATGATCCTGTAGTTGATTGGGTGGCAATTCTGTCAGACTTGCCTGAACTTTTAGGCAGCAGCATTCAGCTGGAAGGTTTGTTGGGGGCTAGGCTCAGCTGGGACATTTGGGATCACTGGGAAATTCTCTTCATGTAATCTTTATTTCAGGCTTCTTCATATACCTCGTAGCCTCAGAACAGTATTCTAAGATGATGATGGTGGAAACTAAGGGATCCCTAAGATCTATGCTCTGGTTCTGAAACATCACTTCTTATCACATTCTCCCACCATCAATAGCTTTCTCAGCCTGCCTCCTGCTCTCTTGGTGGGGGAGGGGAACAAGTATCCAGAGGCCTCTTCATAATCAAAGGAAGTCACAAGGCTGGTAGAGGAATAGATTCCACCACTTCAAGGGAAGAGTTAGCAATGTCACATTGCAAAGGGGTGTGGAACACAGGAAGGCATGATCCATTGGATATTAGACAGTCTGCCCACTGGTCGCTGTGGTTTGCATTCCCTGCAGGCAAACTACACTTATCTACTCCCAACACCCCAAAGTCCAATTTAGTCATTAAAGTCAACTTTATGTGTCTTTCACCTAAATCCAATCCAGGTGCAGTCAAAGTTCCTGGGGGATGATTCCACAGGTCTAGCTCCTTGGGTACAGCATCTGTTGATCCAGAGACCTGTGAACTAAAAGGACAAAGCACGTGCCCTTCTTCTCTCCCAGCCATCCCAACCCCCAACATTTAACAGAGGAACAGAAACAGGATAACAACTAACAGAACAAGAGGAGGGTGCATTCTGAATAGAAGGTACATAGAATACACAGGATGACAGAATTCTGAAATCCAGTTGGGCACATGTCACAAGTTGTTTTGACCCTAGAGGCAGGGAATGCTTCTTTATTAGGGCACACTCTTCTGTTGCTACTCCTTTTCCTCATCTATTCATATCCTTAGCACTTGGCCTTTCCCGCTGAGTCTGGACTTTTTCATAAGAAATGGCTCCTGTTTGCAGCTGCACAGCTTTCTCACCCTGCCTCTCCACAAAGTCAGTTGGGAGCCCAGAGACCTCTTTTCATTTTGAACTGCCTCTGTCCCTTTTAATCCAAATTGACACAACTTCCTTAGAAATGTGTGGGCTTCTCCTGTGAATTTGAATGGGGTTTCCCTCATGCTCCCAAAGCCACAAACATAAATTTTTTTTTTGAGACAGGTATTTCTCTATGTTTGAAGGCCACATTTGAGGCCCTTCAAATTCTTAGAAGCTCGTTTGCCTATTTAAGGAAGTCTCCAGGTCACTGCTTGAGTCTCTCAGAGGTCTTCAGAATGGGTTTTACAGCCATATCAATGATTTGAACTTTCTTCTGAGGCCACTTCTTACATTGAGAATCTTTTGCTAGATGAAAAACTGTCTTAAGCCCCATATATTTCCTCTAAATTCAATTGCAAACTGAAAGTTCCTACTTAGCTCATCTCTGTGGTTGGCAAAATAATGCCTCCCCGAAGATGTCCATGCTCTAATCCCCAGAACCAGTGAATATTTTATCTTACTTAGCAAAAGGGGTGTTGCAGATATGATTACAGGGTGCAGAACTTCAGATGGGAAGATTATCCTGGATGATCCATGTGAGCCAAACCTAATTATGAGTACTTAAAAGCTGAGAACCTTTCTCAGCTGTAGTGAGAGATATTCACAGGAGAGATTTAAAGTGAGAAAAGGACTCAGCCTACCATTGCTGTCTTTGAGGATGGAGGAAGGAATCAAAGAGTATGGGTGTCCTCGAGAAGGTGGGAAAGACTTTTAGCTGATAGCAGCAAGGACATATGAATGTTAGTCCTAAACCATGAAGAACTGGATTCTGCAAACAACCCAAATGAGCAAAGAAATAGATTTTCCCCTAGAACTTCTGGAAAGGTACATAGCCCTGATGACACCTTGATTTTAGCCTTTAAGCCATGATAAACTTCTGACTTACAGAACTATGAAATAATAAATTTGTATTAAGCTGCTAAATTTGTGGTAATTTTTATGGCATCAACAAAAAATGCAAACTTTCTCTTACAATACCTTATTTTACACAGCTCAAAGAAGCTAGTTATCGCTTTTAATATTTCATATGGAAATTAGTGAAATTCAACAAGTTCATTAAGACATTTTCTATTTTTCAGATAACTGCAGGCAACAGTTAATTGCCTTCTAGTCTCCAATAGCAATTTCCTCCCTACTCTTCTAGTTTCACTGTCTCCTCTCCACCCATTTCTGTATTGTTCTGTGCTTGGCCCTGAAGACAATGCCATATACTTGGTGTTTTGTTAGAGCAGTATCAATTTGCTACATTTATCTGTAGGTTTGTACTTTCAGTGCCAACTTCTATAGGATTTATCTGTTGCTTTGTACTTTTAGTACCATGTTCTGCTTTATTTATCTATTGCTTTGTAAGAATCCACCATCCTGAAACTTAGTGGATTGTCAATGTACTGTATTATTTTTGATAATCATTATGGCTAACTAGGTAGTTTTCTGCCAAGTCTCACCTGCACCCGCTTAGGCCAATGCATTCAGCTGGTGGATCAGCTGGGGACTGAGCTCAGTCAAGAAACCTGGTTGGCTGAACCTCTCTTTCCAAATGCAATTTCATCCTATTTTTCTTTATTGCATGATGGTCTCAGGACAGGGTTCTTGGAGGCCAAAGGCAGTGGCTGCGAGGCCTCATAAGTCCAAGGTTTTGGAATGCACATACTGCATTTGCCACATTCTAGTGGTCAGAAAAAGTCACATGGACAGCATATATTGAAGCAGGCAGGGGGATAAATTCAGTCTCTTGATGGAAGGTGTGGCTATGTCACTTGCAAAGGGGCACGGATGCAGAAAGGTGTGATTCATTGGGGACCTCATACAGTGATCTATCCCAGCTATGAACATGTCATTTAAGAAAAACAGAGAATAACGGAGGAGAGGTCTCCATGGAATGCCATGCTTTTGGAAATAAGTTTAATATGAAATTCTAAAGTCAATATGAGAAGTATATTTTCCAGCAGACACACTAATAATCCTGAGAGAATAAGGCCATATTCAGGAATTTAAAAGGGCACAACATTTTGCAGAAATAATGGAAGGTTGAAGGCTTAACTGCAGTCACAGAAGAGTACAGGGAGGCAGACAAAATGTTAGAGCCACTCAGCAGCCCAAAGCAGCAGTAGAGGAGCTTGGTGAAGGCTAAGGTATAGTTGTGGAATAGAACTAGAGACATCCTGTTTTCCTGTATTATTTCCAGACACTTCAGGGAAAAGAAGACCACATGGTTTCCTCTCAGCTGAGTAGTTCTTCAGAAAGAGGCATCATGAGCATTCTGTTGGTGCTGTTGCAAAAAATCTTCAAAGTTCAAACCTTTGGATTTTGTGGTCCAGAGTTCCAGTCTTTTGTGTTCTTGCCAATCCTTTAAATCCCCATTCAAATGCAAGGTTGAAATTATGTTTTCCTCTACTATAATTGCATGACCTTTTTTTTTTTTTTTGCCATGATAACATTATTTTAAAATAGTTTTTATTCTGTTTGACATATACACATAGGCAAAGACTACTTATTTCTTTGTAGCATCTTCTATCATAGCACCACATACATATCTGGTGCTCAGTAAAGGTTGTTGTTGTTTTTTTTTTCCAATTAATTAGTTCTAGGTTGCCTCTATTGTCTCAGTTTCATCAGCAAAATTGAGGTAGCTGTCCTGCATCTCACAGGATGCTAATAAGTATAAAATAAGATAAAAGCTCTAAGAGTGGAATGCAAAAGAGTGAAATGCAAAGTTCAACACAGAACATGTAACTTGAAGTTGTATGAAACTTTCCCTGTTATACAAAACATAACTAGGGTCCAAAAATGAGGATGGAGCCCCCATATACTAAATAAGCAGAACTGGCCCCTCACTAACCACAATTACCCAAATCCATATAAACAGGAGAATAGAAAAGAGGAAAATGGGAATTATTGGAGTCATGATTTTTGGCTTAGGAGGTACTGCTATGGCTTGCCCCTGCCCCTCCCCAAAAAGCCAAGTGAGACAGACTCTAAGGGAGTCACTGGCAGTCTGGGGGTATCTGCAAAAAAGGAAAATCAGCACCTCACTTTCTAGTTGTACATCAGATTAGGTCCTAGACTAGTCAGTCTTCTCAAAGTCTATGTGAACAGGAGAAAAACAACTTGAGAATGATGGCAGGGCACACAGAGAGGCCTGTGGTGCAGCTCAGCTATCAATTCTGCTTTGATGAGAGCATATAAGTTTCCGTTAGGCAAAGTGAGCACCACAAAAAATACCTGCACTTATGCCATCATGCTGACACCAACACAGAAAGCTAACTCGTTGGTGAAATAACCAGCGACAAGAGTCCATGGAATATATTAGTAAATGCAGGGCCTTGTAGGGTTAGATGAGGTGAAGCAGGACAGTGTGGTTTGGGAAGGCTTTGAAAGGACTTATATTTGTATCTCCTCTAGAAATCCAGTATTTCAGTGCCTGCCATTAAGAGAGCATTGTCAATGGACAGTCATTATTGGCCCAACAATTAGTGTAAAACACAGGAAAGAAGACTTCAGTAATGGTCCAATGAATCTTTTGGATTCCTCCTTGTGTCCGCTCACTGGAAAAGCTAGAATATACAAGAGGGAAGAAGAAGCTGAGAAGCAGAGGCAAACTATTTTGTCCCCAAGGTAGATAATGGGAAAGAAATAAAAAGAAGACCATATCCTCCTTCCCTATGTTAGGTCCCTTAAGCCACAATGCTAGAAGTTAGCCGCAAAGAGAAAATCTTCAATTTGCATAGGAAATTTGATTTTTAGACAAAGTGTTTCTGTTTCTGTTTTTGTTTTAGGCAGGGTCTCTGTCTCCCAGGTTGGAATGCAGTGGCATGATCTCAGCTCACTGCAACCTCCCCCACCCCATCCCTGGGTTCAAGTGATCCTCATACTTCAGGCTTCTAAATAGCTGGGACTACAGGCAGTGTACCACCACACCTGGATAATTATTTTTGTATTATTAGTAGATGGGGGTCTCATTATGTTGCCCAGGCTGGTCTGGAACTCCTAAGCGATCCACCTGCCTTAGGCTCCCAAATTGCTGGGATTACAGGTGTGAGCCACTTCGCCTGGCCAACAAAGTGGGTTTTTAATCTCTGAAATGGACTGGGAAATTACCGAATTTTCCCAAGATGTGATAATGTGGTAAGATATCTGCTACAGGAGACAAGGGGAATTTAAAATGGCCTTGTTAGTGGCAGTATTTCAAGAAAACTATAAACGTTTCTGATTTATTCTTCTATAAGTTCAGCTTATTTAATAACCTACAGAGAGAGAGAGAGAAAGAGAGATGACTATTACCATGAATTCATGTTCCCCTTGATTTAAACATTTTTAACTAATAAATATAAGTATTTGGTACTAAATCCTGGGGTTACAAGATGGGACAATATTGAGACAAACCATTCCTTCCTATAATGGAGTTAAATACAATTGTAAGAAGAAGTTGGGAAGATTACCAACATATACTGAAAATCTGACCACGTATCACCATTGTAACAAATTATTTTGGTCAAAAATACTTTTTGATGTTTCCAGACACCCTACACAGCTAGATTGGTATGTAAGCATTATCTTTATCTTTCTTTCTTTCTTCTTTCTCTTTTTTTCCTTCCTTCCTTCCTTCCTTTCTTCTATCTTTCTCTCTCTCTCTCTCTTTCTTTCTTCTATCTATCTCTCTCTCTCTCTCTCTCTCTTTCTTTCAGACGGAGTCTTGTTCTGTTACCAGGTTTGAGTGCTGGAGTGCAGTGGCACGATCTTGGCTCACTGCAACCTCCGCCTCCCGGGTTCAAGCGATTCTCTTGTCTCAGCCTCCTGAGTAGCTGAGACTATAGGTGCGTGCCACCACGCCCAGCTAATTTTCGTATTTTTAGTAGAGACGGGGTTTCACCATGTTGGCCAGGATGATCTCCATCTCTTGGCCTTGTGACTCACCTGCCTTGGCCTCCCAAAGTGCTGGGATTCCAGGCGTGTGCCACCGCACCCAGCCTAATTAAGCATTATCATTGCGGCCTTGAAGGATCAAGTTTCTCTGAAAAATATCTGGGTGTGTGTGTTCCTTAGGGTTAAAACAGTTTTTAAAAAGTAATCTTGTTCTTCATTAAACATTTATTTAACTTTTTGAACATTGCATTTTTCCTTCTAATAAAATTTGGCTTTGATGTATTATTCTTATAACTTAATTGCTTTGCTAGTGTTTCCAAATTAATGATCTCATCTAGACTAGTAATCCAAAAGGTTATTAGTTTAACTCAGTATATTCTCAGGATCTTTGGATAAATCTTAAGAAGACAGCCTAGGAAAAACAATATTAGTTGAGGTGGTGCAAAATAGGTTTAGTGACTCTTTGCTTTTTTTTTTTTTTTTTTGAGACGGAGTTTCGCTCTTGTTACCCAGGCTGGAGTGCAATGGCATGATCTCGGCTCACCGCAACCTCCACCTCCTGGGTTCAGGCAATTCTCCTGTCTCAGCCTCCTGAGTAGCTGGGATTACAGGCACGTGCCACCATGCCCAGCTAATGTTTTGTATTTTTAGTAGAGACGGGGTTTCACCATGTTGACCAGGATGGTCTCAATCTCTTGACCTCGTGATCCACCCGCCTTGGCCTCCCAAAGTGCTGAGATTACAGGCTTGAGCCACCATGCCCGGCCAACTCTTTGCTTTTTTAATAAACAGAGTAAACATACCTGAGACTGAATTGTGTGCCCCTCCCCTCACCATTCACATGTTAAAGCCTAATCTCCAATGTGACTATATTTAGAGATGGGACATTTAGGAGGTAATTAAGGTTAATGAGGTTATAAGAATGGGGCCCTAATCTGGTAGACAGAATGTTCTTATAAGAAGAGACACTAAAAGCTTGTTCACTCACTTACTGTCTCCACAAGCATGCATCATGGAAAGGCTACCAGCAAGTCGGGAAGAAAAGTCTCGCCCAAAACAAAAACCTGCTGGACATAGATCTTGGGCTACAGACTGTGAGAAAATTAACTTCTGTTCTTTAAACTATGCAGTCTGTGGTATTATGTTACTGCAGCTGAAGCTGACCAATAATCAACACTATCTGCAAAGAATAAGATAATTTTAAAAAACCCATTTAGCCCTTGGACACACACACTTCACAGAGAAATGTATTTGAGAACCATAGAATCATTTGATACATGTAAAAGTATTTTAGGATGAGAAACTTCCCTTTCCTATGGTTTCAGAAACCAATTGGGTAAGAAAAATAACTGTTATCTATTTGGAAATTGGTATTTCCAGCACTTCCTCCAGTGAGATACAGAATCACATTCTTATTTTATGTTTTTGATTCCATCTTGTCTGACTGTATGGCATTTAAGTCAATCATCCCAATTTATTTAACCAGTCTGCTATTTTTCAGTGTTTCAGAATTTTCATAATATTTCACTATTCATTTGGCAAATGTTTACTGAGCACCTACCCAGCATTATTTTAAGAGATACAAAATTCCTGACATTGTAACACAGGAAGATGAGCAAAATTCAATTTAACATGGTTGTATATCAGATGGAAATAAATATCATGGAAGGAAATAGGAAAGGTGAGTGGAGGGAGCACATTGCTTTTTACGTGGAGGGAATAGGATCAGCTTCACTGACACTGAAGCAGAAATGCAGATGGTGAACAGCAAAGCCCTGAAGAGGAAGCATGTTTGGTTCTTGTAGGAACAGCAGCAAAGACTGTGTAGCCTAAGGAAAGGGAGCAAGGAGAGAAGGGGTAGAAAGTAAGAGATTAGACCAGAGAAGTTTGGCATGGACTTTGATGGGGACGATGACATGGAGCCAGTTGGGTTTTTCCTCTGAGATGAGAAAATTATAGAGCTCCTAAAGGCTTTTGAAGAGTGACCTTATTTGACATAGGTGTTAAAAGGATTATGGTAACTACTATGTGAAAATTGGATTATAGGTAACAAAGGAGTGGAGGAAGAGAGAGGGATCAGATTCTGGACATATTGTGAAGCTAGATCTAACATGATTTGCTCATAAGTTGCTGTAGAATATGATAGACAGAATCAAGGAGGACTTCAATCTTTGAATAGGTTTCTGATTATTTATTCCTGATAATTTTTTTGAATTGGAAGCCTAGATCAAAGAGTATGCACATTTAAAAGTCTTTCAGGTACATATTTTCACATTGTCCTCTGAAACTTGAAAAAAACATTTTTACCTATTTTTTTTTTTGAGACGGTGTCTGAGACTATTTCTCAGCAGCATAGGAAAATAACATGGTATTATCATTGTTTTTAGTATTGACTGTTTAACAGGGAAATATGTTTTTGTGTCTTAGTTTTAATCCTTAATGATTCTGAATATTTAACATTTTTATTGGTCAATGGTATTGACCATTTTTTTTCCACTAGGAAGTTCATCATTTTATCATTTAATATTTTTAATTATAATTCTTTTTAAAATTTTACTTATTTATAAAATCCATTATCTTTTTCTCCTGGAAACTCAGAAAAACTAAATTTCTCAGCCATTCTTGCACTTAGAGGCAGTCATATGTCCAAATTTTGGCTAGTTGAAGGTCAGTGGAAGTGATGTAGACTACTTGTAGATCATGTAGGCTATGAAAACCTCCTTTGTATGATCCTCCATACTCTTTTCTACTCAAAGCTGGGTGGAAAGAAAAAACCCTAAAGGAGCCCATGGGAGTCACATGTTGAAAATGGCACAAGAAGGAAGGATCTGCCACTGAGATTTCAGGGTTTATCAATTATAGCAGCAGGTGCGTTTCCTAACTATTAAAGAAATATATTGAAACAATTATAAGAATTTCTTTATCTTCATAAATTAAATATATGGACCTTTTGCTGTATGGAGAAATTTAAAATGTTCTTCTTTGACTGGACACTGATCTACGATTCCTGGTACTGAGAGACTGACCCACTCCTCTAGCTTCCTTCTTTGAGCTAACAATTCCAAAAACAGAATGTAATGGAGTCAAATAGGTCAAATCATTCTCGCTCTCACTCTCATGATCTCGCTCACACAAAATGATTGCAATACTTTCCTAAGCCAAGCCAACAAACTGACAACATTGTAAATTTGTCATAGAAAGACTCTTTGTTTCCTATTTTCCAGAAAATACTCTGGATATTCTCCCTGTTGCAACAGGCTGCATAAAGTGCCTAATACCTGCAGTCTCAGACAATTTTGAAAGTTATAAACTGTAATAAATAAGGCAAATAGTACTTCCTAATTTATAGTTTCTCTTTCAGTTTTTTTCTGTGTTTAAAACATTCTTACTATCTACATTCTGTCTCTGTATATAATATTTCTTTATATTCTCTGTCATTTACAGCCCATGAAATCTCAAACTGTCTTCTTTTGCTGATAGAAATCCTGTCCTCATTCTTTCTTGCTTCATGTTAAGCCCAGAATACATGATACTCTTAAATTAAATGGCATCTAGATGTGTGCCATTTTACTCATTGTTCTTTCACCTTTAGTGAAAGAGTGGGTGGAGTGTTGTGTCTCACTTGGTTCCTCTCACACTTAGTGAACATTCATGCTGAAGGCTGCTCTCCCTTTTTGGTCATCTGACACTTGATATGCCTCATGTCACTCAGTCTTTCTGAGGGACACTGTCTTGATTGCCTGGACAGCTTATCACCAGCCTCACTTGTCACATTCTCACTGATCTTACCAATCACCCTAGCCACATTAGTCAACATTGACTAGCCAGACTAGCTAAAGTGATCCCACTCAGTTGTCTCTAACACTGACCTACATAATGGGAGGGAATTTTAATTTACCAATTATATATATATATATATATAATACCATTAGGAAGATGTAGTAGTTCCCTATTGCTACTATAACAAATTACCACAAACTTAGTGGTGTAAAACAATGCAAATTTGTCTTATAGTTCTGAAGGTCAGAAGTCCAAAATGGTTAACCTTGGTCACTGGGTTAAAATCAGGCTGTCAGCAATGCTGCATTCCTTTGTGGGAGATCTAGGACGGAATCCATTTTCTTACTTTTTTCTGGCATCAAGAGACCACTAGCATTCCTTACCTCCTGGACGACTCCCTCCTCCATCTTCAAAGCCATTTTGACTCTCCTGTTTTCTCATTTCACTTATAAGGCCCCTTGTGATTATTTATACAGAAAATCCAAGAAAACTTTTCATCTCAATATCTTTAACTTAATCACATCTGCAAACTCCCTTTTGCTACATACTATGATTTGAATGTGTCCCTCAAAGTTCATATGCTGAAACTTATGTGATGGTATTTCAGAGGTGATTCAGTCATGAGGGCAAAGTCCTCATGAAGATAAGGGCCCTTATAAAAGGGTTAGAGGGAGTGGGTTTATCCCTTTTTTGTTCTTCTGTTCCATCTGCCACATGAGGGCACACCATCCATTCCCTTCAGAGGACGCTGCAACAGGATGCCATCTTGCAAGAAGAGAATGGCCCTCATTGGTTACCGATTTGGTTGGCACCTTGATCTTGGAGTTTACAGCATCCAAAACTGTAAGAAGTAAATTTGTTTGTAAATAACGCAGTCACAGGTATTTTGTTATAGCAGCACAAATGAATTAAGACACTATGAAAGGTAGCATATTCACAGGTTCCAGGATTTAGTATGTGGACAACTTTGGTAGACCTTTATTCTACTTACCACAGAAGGATTTCTCCATAACACAACGGCAAGCCCCTTCCATGATTTTTCTGTGACTCTTAAATTTAGTCTAGTCATGAACCATTCTGTGCATACATTTTCTCAGATAAAAATCTCAACTATTCTTAATTTTTTTCTTAATTAACATGAGTTGGTTAATATAAAGCTTTAAAAAATCCAGAAGAAAGTAAAATATAGGGCAGGCATGAGGGCTCATGCCTGTAATTCCAGCACTTTGGGAGGCTAAGGTGGGAGGACCACTTGAAGCCAGAGGTTAAGACCAGCCCACACAATATAGAAGACGCTTCTTTACAAAAAACTTAAAATTAAGCCGAGCGAAATGACTCATGCCAGCAATCTCAGCACTTTGGGAGGCCGGGGTGGGCGGATCACTTGAGGTCAGGAGTTTGAGACCAGCCTGGCAAACATGGTGACACCCTGTCGCTACCAAAAAAATACAAAAATTAGCCAGGTGTGGTGGCAGGCACCTGTAATCCCAGCTACTTTGGAAGCTGAGTGAACCCAGGAGGCAGAAGTTGCAGTGAATCAAGATTGTGCCACTGCACTCTAGTCTGGGTGACAGAGCGAGACTCTCTCAAAAAAAAAAATAAATAAATAAATAAAATAGCTGGGTGTAGTGGCACACACCTGTGGTCTCAGCCTCTTGGGGGGCTGAGGTGGGAGGACTCACTTGAGCCCAGGAATTTGAGTTTATATTGAGCTATGATCATGCCACTGCACTGCTGGCTGGTGACGGAGCAAGAGCAAGAGCCTGTATCAAAATAATGATAATGAAAGTAAAATATATAAAAACAAAAGTGAGAACTTTATTTCACAAAAAAATATCCCCTAGATAGAAATACAAATAACTTCAACTCAGTAATGATGAGCAATAACTTTTAGTTGGGCTGAGACAAGAAAGTTGTACTTATATGTGGCTTACTTTTTGTTTCTTATAATTGAAAATATCCCTTAAAGAGAATACTACAAATTTCCATTTAAAAACATTGATTGAAATACAATATCTAAGCTCTAAACAAATATTTCTACCATTTTGTTTTCTCCTATTTCTAATTAACCAGATAATGTGAAACATAAATCAATACTGAATCAGTCAGAAAAATAATATAAAATTTTAAAATATTGGAAGTTCTTTTATTATAATAATATTAGGGAGTTTCAAATTCAACCACTAGTTGTTGTTTGTTTTTTCTAGCAGCTATTCTTGTGCTGTTTTGATTGTTACCAATAAATACTGTGGAAGAACAGAGCTCAGGCCCTTTGCACCCTCCTTTATGCACTGGCCCTCTCGTCCCACTATATGCATTTTTAATCTGTCTTTTTGTCATTCCTTTGTTGCCACTGAACTTGGAGTACCCAAGGGTGCTATGTGGGGACTGGTTCCCTATAGTTAACTTCTCAAGATTAGAAGTCATGCTTTATTCATCTTCACATTCCCACACCTAAGATAGTGCTTTGAGCAATCAATAAGTGATTTTGATGACTGAATCAAAGAGTTAGAGTCTTTTGAAAAGCTCTAAAAAGATGTCAATTAGTTTACTGCTGTACTTTTCAAAACAAATATAATGCATGTTGCTTGTGTATTCTTTTTATTACCATAAATTGAATAATTCTGCATACATTTTCCTGCATCTTGTTTTTACCTGATAATCTACTTTGGAGATATTTTCATATCAACATATAAATATTAATTACATTCTTTTTAGATTTATACTTATTCCGTTGTATGACTACACGTATTATGTCTTAAGGCTTGATTGTTCAGTCCCATCACAAGCACCAGGGAAAGGATGAGAGCTAGTGTGAAAGCTGGACTCAGAGAAGAGCTGACCTTCCATAGAGAAATATGAACCTATTGGATGACAAAAGTAAAATGTAAGGGATATAGGGGATGAGGTTAAAAGATTAATAAGAAAGTGAGGGAGAAGAATATAATAAGATAATGATACCAGGGAAACAAAGACATGACTAGAAAGGCAGAGGAAGGGAGAACCAGAAATAAAATATCATATATATGTGCATACAATTTATAAGGTAAAGGATGCTTTGTATATAAATTCTCACTTCAGAGTAAACCTTTGCAATAAATAAGTAGGACAGATAATACTATTGAGCCATAAGATATCCCACCCTACATTTCTTATCTCATTAAACATCTCTACAGGTTTATATCTAATTATATCACAATTGAGACTATTTTGCTAAAGGTATCCTAGGAAATAATAATTGGTTTGAAAGGGAAAGGTGGGGTATCAAAACTAAGCAAGAATAAAGAGAATGTATTTAAGTATAGGGCAGGCTGTAACAGGGGTTGGTTAGCACTGTCCAAATGGTCAGGAAAAACTGTAGTGTGTTCTGGATCAAATCCATACCCAAGGGCACCTAATCTAGCTGTGGAGGTACATTGGCAAGGTTATCTAGGAAGAACTGAAATTCAAATCAGAAGAGCACTGATCTAGCTGATGAGGAATTAGAAGCCAACAATTAGAGGCCCATTTCTAACCCCTGTGGATAAAGGGTTGGCATGGGCTCTGCAGATTGTTGGGTATTAGTGAAGTAGGTTTAAATTCGAGGAAGAGCAGCAGTGTTATCAGCAGAAATCAGAGCTGGGGGTGGGTGTGGCAGACACCCAGGCATAAGTAAACTGGGAAAATATAGAGGAAAGCTTGGCTTAGAGGACACAGGTTGATAAGCTCAGAATTCCTAAGCAGAGGTCAGATGATATCCTGACCATGGACCTGGTGGATACATTTTCTTTTTGTTTTTAAAAAATTCTGTTTCTGTCTTAATTATTTTTTACACACATTTACAGTTTTGCCCTGGGCAGATGGGAGAGATGCAAAGCTGAGCCATTTGGGGAAGCCAAGGATAGTCATATCTCATTTATATCTCAATTGAAAAAGTTTCTGACAATACATTGGGTTATCTTTGATAATAACACAGCTAACACATTCTAATGAAGGTGTACTACATTTTGTGAATCATCCCAGTTTATCCTCAAAGCAATCCTTGAAACAGACACTACTGCTATATACATTTTACTGAGATAGACGCTGAAACACTCATTATATTACTAGCCGTAAGTACTGGAATTGGAATCCCAACCCAAAATATCTGGTCCCACATCCTTTCTTCTAAAATATTACTGCCTGTCATATAGAGATTGCTTATGTTGAAAAGTATGAAACCATACACAGATGCTGATAGCTATGACAATCCTTTAATCTAATTATTTTTAGTCATTGTCTGCAACAACCTATCTTGTTCAATTCTATTAGGATGCTGTGCTCTGGAATATGAAAATTAGGCTGTTCACTTTTATTATTTTCTCAGCTCTACACTAATTCTCCTTCTCCTCACCCTCCCACCAAGGATATTTGTAGCTGGTCATTTATCTTAGCTGCCTCCCATCTCTTTGTTCTATTCTCTCAAAGACTTTTACCTGTTATTTGAATCATTTATTCCAGTCTCTCCATACGGGCCATTAACATAGTAAGATTCTTATCTTCGCTGAAGACACAACTTTAAAAAATAACTCATAATTAAATTGGAGTAGATCTAATACAATTAATATTTTTTCTTCTCTATGGTTAATTATAGATATGTTGTATTTTGGTAGTAAAGAATTTTACTTTTGGTTTTAAAATTTGAAAAGGAAATAGTCACTGTTCTAATAATTTTCTGCACTACTATAATAGTTGTCAAGGGTAAACTTTAAAATTTTAGTTATTGCTGCCTTAAAATAACCTTTTAGCTTGATAGTAATATTTCACATTTTCCTTTATTAAGGTCTCTGATCAAATAATTGTAAATTTTCTGATGCAGTTTTTCTAGGCAAAACTATCTTTTAAAAAATTTTTAGGAATATAGAATTTCTGTCAGAAACTGGTCTTTGGGAAACTACCTTGATCAGCCCACTAATTGTGGGTGAGGCTTTCTGGGACTGATATTAGAAGGTGGGGAAACAGAAGTCAGAAAACTATTCTTTGTGAGTAAAAGAAAAACATATTTTTTTCCCTCTGACAAAGAGATAAGACTGAGAAAGAAAGAAACAAGAGTTGAAGAAACAGCAATCAAAAAGAAAGAAAAAAAGGAGCTAGAAAGGCCAGTAATTTTGTGTGAACCAGCAGTAACAAGATAGAAAATAGAATAGAAAAACATCCCTTTCATTATCCACAAAGCAAAAAGTACACAAAAATTAACATAACAAAACAATATACTAGCTAAGATTCTTCTTAACAAAATATTTGAACTATAAAATAGCATTTTAAAAAGCCCGAACAACTGCATAGATGAGGAAATATGTTTAAGGATGTCAAGAAGGTTGGAAGAAGTTGGGGTTCTGATGAGGGTATGGCCATAAAGAGACAGTAAAAGGGAGTTTCTTTAAGGTGATGAAACAGTTCTGTGCCCTGATTTTGGGGTGGTTACACAAATCTATACATGCAGTAAAATTTATAGAGCACACAAAAAGAATGCTTGTAAAACTGATGACATCCAAATAGTCTATAGCTAATGATATTGTATCAGGGGCAATTTCGTGTGCGTGTGTGCGTGTGTGTGTGTTTTAGTTTTCAATTCAGGGGGTACATGTCCAGGTTTGTTAGATGCATATACTGTGTAATGCTGAGGTTTGGGCTTCTTTCTAGTGAACCCATCACTCAAATAGTGAACATAGTACTTAATAGGCAGTTGTGTTTTTTTTTTAATCCCTTGCCCACTTCTTCCCCTTTTTGGAATCCCCCAGGTCAATTGTTTCTATCTTTATGTCTAAGTGTGCTTATTATTTAGATCACATTTGTAAGTGAGAACATGGGTATTTGATTTTCTGTTTCTATGTTAATTCACTAAGGATAATGGCCTTCAGCTGCATCTATGTTGTTGCATAGGACATAATTTTATTCATTTTTATGGCAGCATAGCTAGTTGAAGGTTATAAAGAAACTGTATTTTTTTGACAACTTCTAAGTGAACCTAAAATAAATCAAAATATAAAGTTTTCTAAAAATGCCACATGCTAAATGACTCATGCATCAATGAAGAAATCAAAAGAGAAATTGGAAAGTACTTTGAATTGAAAGAAAATGAAAACATATCAAATTTGTGGAACACTCTAAAGCAATCCTCAAAGAAAAAATTATCCCATGAAACTGTCTATATTAGAAAGAAAAATTTCAAGTCAGCAGCCTCAGTTTCCACTTTAAAAAACTAGAAATGAAAGAGCAAATAAATCCTTAAGTTAGCAAAGGAAAGGAAATAATAAATCTAAGAGAACTGATGCATTCAGAGGGAGCATGGCTTTGACACCTTAACTTCAGACTTTAACCTTCAGAATTACAAAATAATTTCTATTGTTTTAAGCCACCCAGATTTTGATACTTTGTTACTGCAGGCTAAGAAAACTTATATAGCTGGTAAGGATCAAGCTGCTGCTGTTTCTGTTATATTATTTATAATAAGTGGATTTATTAACAGTGATCACATTTGGGGACTAGAGTTAAATTCACATATGTATTTTATTTAAAAATAATGTAATTTTAAGAATAAATATTTAAGTAAATTGTATCTGGTACAATCATTTCATGTAGTATTTTAAGGATAACTTAAATAATAAAAAATTAAAGTAACTTCTGTATAAGGATAAAACTGTGTCTGAAGAATAAGTAAATAAGAGCAGTACTAACCAGTCAAATGAGTATAACTAAAACTTTAACACTGTTAAAAATGATATAATCTTTTCACTGTTTATTTTCTATTTGATAATTTATAACTTGTGCTGAAAAAGCAAATTAAATATTGTAATTTTTAGCTTGTGTTTAGAAAATAAATTTTTCTTTAAAAAAAACTAAGAAAGTAAAGGTGGAAATCTTTGATATGTTTTTGTTTTCTATTTCCCAGTGCTTTCCATTCTTAATTCTACTTACCATGTTACTAAAAACAGGCACCACTAATTACCTAATTTCACTATAATCAAAATGCTAGAAAGAAATAAAATACCTTAATGGCACGTCTTAACGATTCCAAACCTTGATAGTGTAAACCAAAATGCATTTGAGACAGGTCTCAATCAATTTAGAATTCTATTTTGTCGCGGTTAAGTATGTGCCAGGAGAAAGAAACACAAATCCACAGGAACAATCTATGGTTCCCAGATTTTTAGAAAGATGATTTTGAGGGCTTCAGTACTTAAAGGGGGAAAGCAGGGTAGAGGGGAAAGAGAGTGGGTATGGTCACATTACTGACTCCACATATTGCAAGAGAAAAGGAGCAGGTTGGGGGATAGTCAATTATGTATTCTTCTCACTGTCAATAAATTGGCACATTACATAATGTGAACGTAGAGTATATAACTATGGAGATACCTGATCTTTTATCTGTAGCTATTAGCTTAGGAACAAAAGCAAAGCAGTTTCTTGCATGATTCAACATTCACCTTAATTTTTTCCTGTTGGCATAGTGAACTGTGGTCCTGAGATTTTATTTTTCCACAATAGGAGAATCATGATGACAATTTTTTAAAAAATTTTCTCTTACTATGATAAATGTGTGCTTTAAGTTAAAATCTGTTTTTTTTAACACAAGGAATCAAAGGTGTTACATCAATTTCTATATAAACAATAACAGTCTTACCAAGAAAATTATATTAGCCAGCATATTGTCCTTACCACTGTAACTGGTTGGAGCAGAAAGTAAGTAATTTTACCACAACAAATGATGGCTTTGATTTTCAACAGCAATTCCTATGTATTTCTTATTTGCTCTTGCTCCTCCTTGTGTAGTAAATTCTGTGTTATGATTCATTCTACCTCATCACTTATAGATTTCCAAATTCTCAGGTTCCTCCATAATCATATTTCCTTTTTCCCTTTTGTTCTATATTTATTTTCTAGTAGATACTAACTGCTTTAGCAGCCGCAAAACAATGAAGTGTCTATAATTGCAATCCCTGGTGCACTAGCAGGGAACTTTTTAAATTGGAATGGACTGTAGGGAAAACCCTACATATGTAAAGGTGACACTAAATTTATTTTCTAAAGAAAGCAAGTGAACAAACAAATCCAACTAATAGCATTTTCATTTGGCCCAAAGTACACCCAACACAGAATAGGTTATCAGGGTTGTTTATTTTTTAAAATTTATTGTCCATCATCAAACTTTTAAAAGTGATCAGTTAATATTCCTGCCTCTGTCCTAGAAAAGATGGAATGACAGGTGGGACGAGAAACCTACCACCCCAGTATATAATTTTTCTTACCCTTTGTGAAGTTCTTCATTTAAATAAATTCCTGAAATTTTACGAGATTAAAATACATCAGTAACAATCAATTCTTTTTAATAGAAATAGTCTAGAAAAGCTTAAGGTGTATTATTAGCTATGGTCATTCATTCTGTCTTGAAGAATTTTAATAAATGACTTTATTCAGCCCCAGACTGGGATATTCAGAACCATCTTTCCCTTCTTTCCTCTCTTCCTTCCTTCTTTTCCTCTTGTTCTTTCTTTAATTCTTGCCGCCTTTTTTGAGGGATTGGAGTAGAAAGATAGGCATATACGCTTGTGAGGTCTGGAATCTACTTCATATAAGGACAAGGAGAAACTGAGTAAAAAGAGAGTAATATACATGCTTTATTTGCCTGCAACTTGCGGGAAAGAGCATCAGAAGGCAGGACAGGGACTTGGAAGGGGAAGTGAGAGTACACTGAAGATAAACCCACCTCTTCTGTGTTTTTCTTCTAGGGTGGATACTGATGTACTGACAAGCAACTATCATCTTTAGCAGACTCTGAGATGATTATCTGCTTTTATTTGTCACTGATTTTACTTTCCACAGGGTATCAAGATGAGGAAACTACCTATTATCTGCTTCAAATCATGCATCACACTGAATCTTTTGGTGGCAAAGGTAGCATGGAGGTGGCACATAGCATCTGTGGTACAGGTAGGAGATTGCTAATCCTTGTTCAAGATGATGTCAATAAGCAAATAGCCAAGCATATGCTTTTCTCTTGGAGGTGCCTACTCCATGTACTCGGAAAGGTTGATTCTTCACAATTCATTAAGATCTCTGCTTACATGTTACATTCTCAAGTGGATCATCCCTGAAGATTCCCACCCCCATTCCATATACCTCATTATTCTGTTACAGTGCTCTATTGCTTTCCTACATAGTACTTAATATAATGTGAGCTTGTCTACTTTTTTGTTTACTTACATATTGACTAATACATTTATTTACTTGTTTGTTACAAGCAAATAATGTCGTTATAAGAGGAATATACCTTTTTAGCTCTCCAACATTTGCCAGTGTTTATCACAGTACCTGGATTATAGCAGTTCCTCACTAAGTATCAGTGGAAAGAAGGAATAATTTAAAATCTAAATTAAAAAAATCTAAACATGAGGCTGTAATTCTTATTGTAACTCTCAGAGATCCTAATTACTTGGTTGACATTTTGATGAAGCAGAAAGAGACGCAACATGTATTTCTGCCTCCAGATTAAGTAAATATCTTAATCTGTAAGATTAAGATATTTACTTAATATCTTCTTAAGAAGGAAAACAATTATTGTATTTATTACACTTAGTGTGCATATTTGATCTCTTAATATTAAAATAGTTCCCATCTCTTATATTTATAATACTCCTCATGTTTATCTATTGCATATCTCTTATATTTGTAAAATGCAATATCTATTACATTTATTACACTTAGTATGCATATTTGATGTCTTTTAATATTAAATAGTTCCTGCTATCTCTTATATTTGTAATACTCCTCATGTTTATTGCATATCTCTTATATTTGTAAGATAGATAAACATGAGGAGTATTAGGTCTCTTGTTTTATAACAGGTAAAGGATAGAGGATAGAGTTTCTGCTATCTCTTATATTTGTAAAACTCTTCGTGTTTATCTATACTTGAAATACCATAAAGTGCTTATGGTATTTCAGGAAATATGTAGCACAAGAGATCCAGTGAGATGCAAGACAAACCTACCTCCTTCCTAAAACTGAAAAGATATTAGTAAACAGTGGCTTGGAGTTTATTCATAATGGCATCTTAAGTTGTATTTTTTAATACACATTTTTTTGCATTCTTAGATACAAAGAATATTATTCACTTCCATAAAGAATTATGCTTTCTCCTATTTTTCTTGAAACCTGTGTCTTTTTGGCTTGTGTTTTCTTACCTTTGGTAGAAACATGGATATAAAAACAGTTCACTTTTAACTTCACTATAAAAAATAACAACTGTGCAAATGCAGCCACTGATATTTGGCTTCAGTGATAAGGAGACAACAGAGAACAGCAGGACGTGGGAACCTGCAGAAAACATGCCCCAAATAAAGGGCCTCTCTACCTCTGCTACTCTGTAATTACAATGTTTGTCAGAGTTCATGTTTTCAAGAGAAGCTAAAAGTTTAAATTTCTTTTAACATAAAATTATCTAATTTTTAAAATGTTTGGGGGCTAAGAAAAAACCAATAAAACATATGTGGCAACACTGTAGTGACAGGTCAACCAATATGATATTAGACCAGATTTAGCCCTCAAGATGGCTGATTTCCTCCATTCTATGGTGTACTTTTCATTTTCAGCAGAGAGAAACTGACCACTAACACTTGGGAATATTTAAGGGGAATAATGACTGTCATAATGACTGTCTTGCCAGTTTCTTTCATAGACCATAACAGGTACTTAAAAAATATTAGTTGAGTGGACTCACTGAATGCATAAGTCATTCACATGTCATTTTTATGGTTCAAGAATTAGAACAATTTAGTGTATGTGAAGAGATAAAATTGAACAATAAAAATCATTTACATATTTTGTAACCATAACAGTTAGCAACTTCAGGCACTTTCTCTGTGCTAGGTACCATGCAAACACTTTATCAGGATCACTCTACCGATTCCTTATAATGATCCTGTGTAGTAAGACTATAGCTATCCTTTAACTTGTCTAGAGCTGGTAAGCTGCAGAAATAGCTTACCAGCCTTATATTTCTTTTTCTTAACAAGAAAAAGAAATATAAGGCTGGGCGTGGAGGCTCATCATGCCTGTAATCCTAGCACTTTGGGAGGCCAAGGTGGGCAGATTACCTTAAGTTGGGAGTTCAAGACCAGCCTGGCCAACATGGTGAAACCCCGTCTCTACTAAAAATACCAAAAATTAAACGGGTGCAGTGGCGTGTGCCTGTAATCCTAACTACTCGGGAGGCTGAGGCAGGAGAATCCCTTGAACCTGGGAGGCAAAGGTTGTGGTGAGCTGAGATCACATCACTATACTTCAGCCTGAGCTACAGAGAGAGACTTGTCTCGTCTAAAAAAAAAAAAAAAAAAAAAAAAAAATATATATATATATATATATGTATATATAGAAACTAATTCTGACACCAAGGCCCGTCTCTTGTTATTACTTTATGTAAATTTGTATTGAGGAATAACAAGCCCACAATAAAGACCTAAGAAACAGGTAGTGTTTTGTTTTGAAAGATGACAGTAGTTTTCAAGTAGGTAACATAAAAGGACAGAAAATGGAAAATGAGAAATTTTGAAAATCCTGGGATCTATGGAGAAATTTTAGGTTCAGAAGAAACACAAGGACCCAGAATAAGAAGAAGGACCTGCCCTAAGGAAAACTAATGAAAAGCTGAGTTCTCAGAATCAGGAAAACTGCTGTGTAGGATAGTTATTTTCAATCCTGGCTGCATATTAGCGTCATTTGGGGAAGCTTTTTAAAAAAACATCTATGTGCTTGGTCCCCACAGGAGACATTTTTGAGAAGAGAGAGACCAAGATATCAGTATTAGAAATAAATCAATACAAAACTCTTCAGATGATTCCCAAGTGCAGTCAGATTAAAATTTCTGCTTTAGATTACCCAGTAACATTTACACTGAATTCCTAAGGGCTCTATAAAGTTGCCTCAAATTCTCCAAAGAGTGGGCAGGACTCCATTCCAGTCACTCCCTTCAATCTCATTAGTTATTTTATCTGTTTCATATACCAAACTTCTGCATAAGATTTCATTTGAAAAAATACTTGTGCATTAAAAATAATTCAAACAGGTTTTTAATTTTCCCATTTATCTCGGTTTACAATAGGTTAATTGACATAAAGGGGCAAATACAGAGACTTCCATAAAACATGTTGACTTCAAGAACACATTACAGTAGCTTTGTACAGAGACCAGAAAGATACTTAGGTTGATGGCACTGGAAACTAGAATGCTGCTTCAGTGCCACTCATGTTCCCCATAAATTCCCTAATCAGTAGTGGCCCTGAAATAACTGAAAAGAGAATATGAAAAATGTACTATTTATCTTTCCAATTTTTGAAACTTCTTTCAACTCTGTAAAGTTCCACTGGATGCGGAGTACCAATTTGTCATTAAGTTTCACACATAGCATTCTTTCCTGATGCCACATAAGTTTTTAGAGAAAAGTAAAAGAAAAATATATCATGAAGGAAGAAGACAAATAACTTAGCAAAATAATTTGAAAATGGGAAAATAGAAAACAAAACAGAGATTTTAAAATATTGCAACTGAAAATATTTGAAGAAAGTGTAATACAACATAAATTAAAAGACAGACTAGAAATTTGAAAGGCCAAAAGAGAAAGTTCTATAAAATAGTTCCTTTCATTTACTGATATCCTATTAGTGCAGAGGTTGACAATGGGTAAAACGTCATCACAGAGACAAGATTTATCTTCTAATTACCATTAGCTGGTTTGATGTTATAGTTGAAAAATATAATTGTATAATCTTAAGGCTGGAAGTGACTTTTAGTGTTCTTTTATCTGCCTTTATTATTACTAAGTAGTCATCTAGTTCATGCTTAATTAAAATGTTTATTAAATGACTTCTATGGGCTAAACACAGTACTAAGTAATGAGGACCCAAAGGCAAACAAGACAGATCTAGTTATTTTATGTTTCATTATATTCAAGTTCATGAAACAGAAGTCAAGTAAAAGTATTAAAAGGGGAATAAATAGGGTGCTTCCAATAGAGAATGAATGGTTAAGAATTGTGAATAATTCTAGACAGGGTGGTCAAGGGTTGATGGTGGATAAATATTTCCAGTGGTGAGAAAGCTGTATTTCCAAAAGCATTCCATTCCCTGGGGAAAAGAAAGTATGGAAGTTCAAGGCACTGAAGTCCAGAAGGGCTAAAATAGATTATATCAGATGTGGTGAGCGATGAGATTGGGCCTTGAGACCCATACTAAGGAGTATACATTTTATTGAGAACCTACTTAAGTTGAAACTCCTGAGTTGGCCTGAATTTTATAAAGTTCTTATTGTGTTATAAAGAATGAACTGGAGAGAAGCATGTTTCCATAATACAGGTGATTCAGGCTTGGATCTAGAGTGGTGCTAGTGGAACTAAAGGTAAGTGGATTGATTTGAGACATATTTAAAAATTAAGACTTAATTATTTGTTGATATTAAAGGGTAACAGAAAAAAAGTAATCAAGAATGACATCAAAGTTTCCAACATGAGTAAGTAAAAGGACAGTAGTGCCACTTATTGGCTGATTGGTTGTAGTTTATCATGTTAATTATTATTTTTTTTTCTGGGTTCAATAAAACTCAAGCTGTCTTTTGCCAAGCATGATTTTCTCTCATTCTAAAAATCATTTGTGTTTTGAGAGAAATTTAACCCACGTGTTTTTTATTTAAATAATCAAAATGGTGTTTTTTACAAGTTAGTTGATGTCAAAGAAGCTTTCTGAGCCTTTTAAAGAGAATTTTAGTCTACAAACAAGAAACAATGATTTGCCAAGTGTAAATCCATTTCTTTTTTCTTTTTTTTTTTAAGATAGAAAAAAAAAAGAAAGAAAAAAAGAATGAAGAAGAGGAAGGAAGAGGAAGATGGAGAGAGAACGGAAGTGTTGATTTATTGCTCAGGCTAGAATGCAGTCTAAAAATGGGTATTGAAAGCCTCTTTTATACCAATAATTGTGCTTAATAATGGAGACAGGAAAAAAATGAGGGAAGAAAATAACAAACAAGCAGCCAACCAATATTTCATTTAAACCTGTAAGTAGGTGTGATATGATGCTATAAGAGTGTGTATTTTGTGTATTTAAAGTGGATAGTTCTATAAATGTTTATTAAGTTTACTTGTTCTGGGTCTGAGTTCGAGTCCTGGATATCCTTGTTAATTTTCTGTCTCGCTGATCTGTTTAAAATTGATGTTGAAGTCTCCCACTATTGTTGTGTGGGAGTCTAAGTCTCTTTATAAGTCTTATGTATTTGGGTGTTCCTGTATTGGGTGCGTATGTATTTAGGATCGTTAGCTTTTCTTGTTGCGTTGATCCTTTTACTGTTATGTAATGTCCTTTGCCTCTTTTGATCTTTGTTGCTTTAAAGTCTATTTTATCAGAGGCAAGAATTGCAACTCCTGCTTTTTATTTATTTATTTTTGCTTTCCATTTGGTTGGTAAATCTCCATCCCTTTGAGTCTTTGTGTATCCTTGCATATGACATGTGTCTGGTTGCAGCATACCAATGGGTTTTGGCTGTGTCTTTTGATTGGGGGATTTAGTCAATTTAAATTTAGGATTAATAATATATGTGAATTTAATACTGCCATTTCATGTTGTTTATTTATTTTTTTGAAAAAAAAAAAGAAAGAAAGAAAAAAAAGAATAATTAAAAAAAAAAAAGAATGAAGGAGAGGAAGAAAGAGGAAGAGGAAGAGAGAGAGAGAACTGAAGTGTTGCTTTATTGCCCTGGCTAGAATGCAGTTTAAAAATGGGTATGCCAATAATTGTGCTTAAGAATGGAGACATGAAAAAAATGAGGGAAGAAAATAACAAACAAGCAGCCAACCAATATTTCATTTAAACCTGTAAGTAGGTGTGATGTGGTACTGATGAGTGTATATTTTGTGTATTTAAAGTGGATAGTTCTATAAATGTTTATTAAGTTTACTTGTTCCGGATCTGAGTTCAAGTCCTGGATATCCTTGTTAATTTTCTGTCTCATCGATCTATCTAATATTGATGTTGAAGTCTCCCACTATTATTGTGTGGGAGTCTAAGTCTCTTTATAAGTCTTATGTATCTGGGTGTTCCTGTATTGGGTGTGTATATATTTAGGATCGTTAGCTTTTCTTGTTGCATTGATCCTTTTATTATGTTAATTATATCTCAGTAAAACTGTCTTTAGAAAGCAAAAAGAAGATTCTGTCAGACAGTAATAAGGGCCATGATAGTGACAGAGCAGACAAAGTGATTGACAGTGCCTTGCAATAGGTGATATGTGGTGGATACCATTATGTAGGTTATTGTTACATGGGCATCTTTGATGAAGTGAAACATAAATTTTGATCTTAATAACAAAAAAGTCAGTTTTATAAAATTTCAGGAATGTTTTTCCCAAGTCAAGGAAGCACCTAGTGAAAACTTTTGGTGATAGGAGGGAACCTGATTTTTGTAAACACACAAAAAAAATCAATATGGCTAAAGCTCTAGCCTTGGAGTAAATGGTATCAGAGATAAATGTAGAACATATGGGGCTATCTGGGTGTGGAGTGGTGCCATCTACTTAAATTTCAAAAAGAATCCTGGAAACACATAAATTTTATTTTAAAAGAACAAAAGACTAAAGAAACCCAAAACCCAGAGAACAAATTTAGAGATGATGATATCAGTTTGGGCACATTACTTATAGTACCTGTGGAGAAATCCAAGGGGAGCCACCCAGGAGGCTGTTTTATCTATATGATCCAGTGTGATGGTTAATTTTATGTGTCAGTTTGATTGGGATACTCAGATAGCTGGTAAAACAGTGTTTCTGGAAGAATCGGTAGGCTGAGTAAAAAAGATCTGCTCTCACCAAGGTGAGCAGACATGATACAATCATAAACAACAAAGCAAGGGAAGCTCTCTTTACTTAACCTGGGACATCCATCTTCTCCAGCCCACAGACGTTGGAGCACCTGGTTTTCAGGCCTTTGGGCTGAATTGCATGATCAGTTTTCCTGGTTCTCCAGCTGGCAGACAGCATATCATATTTCTTGGCCTCCATAATAAATCTCCTCTTACATATCTATTTATATTTCTTTAGTTCCGTTTATCTGGAGAATCTAAATACACCCTAGAACTTGAGAGAAGGGTCCAGTCAGCACATAGATGTATTAATTGAAGACATGGGATGAAGTTGGCAGAAAGTATGCAGAGTGAAAATGAACCTGGGCCAGAGCCCTAAGGGACTTAGCAAATTTCAGGAAGAGATAGAAAAGTCAATAAGGAGCATCCAGAGCCAAAGAAGACTAACAAGGGAGAGGGTGTATCATAGAAGCCAAGGGAGGAGACAGGAAACACCCAATTTAACAAGGCCATCTCAGATAGCATTGACTGCTATGTAGAGAAATCAAGCAGGTTAACCAGGAAACTAAGACAGCTGGGTGGGAAGAGCACATTGTTTTTTCTTTTAATGAAGGAATGAGGGCAGGCTTCACTGTTTGAATAGAAATGTGGACAGAAGGGAGAGTCAATCGGGCAAATATTGCAGTAGATAGTGTCAAATATTGCTGAGAAGCAAGGTAAGGGCTAAAAAGTGAGAGCTATTTTGTGTGATGGGAAAATATGCAGCAGTTAAAAATGTTTTTGAAAAATAATTGACTTGGAGAAATGTCTATAATTGCAAGTGAATGAAGCAGAAATTAATATATTCTAAATTTGAATAGTAATTTAATTGACCAGAAGGACATACAGTTTTTAGGGTCTCTCTACATTGTGGGATCATAGGTGAAATGGTCTGGCTCTTTGTCCCCACCCAAATCTCATCTTGAATTGTAATCCAAATTGTAATCCCCATGTGTTGTGGGAAGAACCTCATGGGAGGTGATCAGACCATGGAGGCAGGTCCCCCATGCTGTTCTCATGATAGTGAGTTCTCCTGAGATCTGATGGTTTTATAAGGGGCTTTTCCCCTCTTCACTCTGCACTTTCTCTCTTCTGCCACCTAATGAAGGACATGTTTGCTTCCCCTTCTGCCATAATTGTGTAAGTTTCCTGAGGCCTTCCCAGCCATGCAGAGCTGTGAGTCAAATAAACCTCTTTTCCTTAGAAATTACCTACTCTTGGGTATTTCTTTATAGCAGCATGAAAACAGATAACATATATCATCATCTATATACTTTTCAAAATTTCTGCATAAATGTTTATAAAAGTAAAATAGCTTTTTCTTTTAATGTAATTTATGTTTAAAAAAACATAAAGAAGTAATATCCAAAAAGCTGCCACCCAGATATAAATACTATTAATGTTTTGGCAACTTCCAAATATTTTTTCTACACATCTCTGGATAGCATTTATTGAGCATTCACAATGTATAATGCACTGTGCTGAGAAGGCTTGTAGATGTGTAAGATTTTATGATCTAATACTATGCTGCTATTGACCTGAGATACTGCATTTCTAACAAGTTCCCAGGCAAGGCTGATGCTGTTTTTCTGAAGGCCATACTTTTCAATAAAAATGTTGTACATGAAAAGATTGTTATATGGAGGTCTGCGAAGGGAAAAACAATGCAGGGAGGGGAGAGAAAAAAGGAAACTTAAGCTTTTCTCTCCTTGAGAATCAATTGTTGTCAGATGCTTAGAATCTGTTATGTTACATTAAAACTCAATTGGGAGAGATCTGTCACCAAGTAGTTAATTGTGGCCTAATAACATACTGGGGATGAATCCACTATGAAGGCAAACTACTTCCTCATTTGAAAGGTAGCAAAATTGAAAAACTTTAGTTACTGAGTTTTTCCTATGTGCATATTCATTCTTCACCTAATGTTTTAATTCCTCTTTTTTGCCTTTTCTACATACATCCCATAGCATGTAAAGTATAATTATCTTCATGGTTGTAATTCCTAAATCATCAGTATTTGTTATAATTTCCTCTTGGACCCAAAGTTTATTTAAGAACATTAAAAAAATTCCAAGTATGTGATTCTTCAGTTTTAAAAATTATTTTCTAGGCTTTTTTTTTTTTTTTGTAATGTCATGAGTACTCTCTAGAAATTTATTAAAATTTTCTCTATATCTTAATATAAAATCATTTAGAAATGCTTCAGGATAATTTGAAAAGAATGCAAAAACAAGGTGGAAAAGTAATATATATTACACACACACATTTTAACTACTTATATTTTATCTCTTAACTTTCCATTTACTTGATTTATCAAAGGCTGTAAATATGCTGGGTTGGTGGCTCACATTTGTAATCTCAGCACTTTGGGAGGCTGAGGCAGGAGGATCATTTGAGCCTAGGAGTTGGAGGCTTCAGTGAACTATGATGTTACCACTGCATTCCAGCCTACAGAGCAAAACCCTCTTGTCTCTAAAAAAAGAAATCATAAATATTGAAGTCATAGTCCAACATAATTTTTGCTATATTCTTTAACAATACATACAGAAGGATTACAAAATAAATTTTAGGTACATAAAATGCACTAATTTAAAGGTACATGTTTTTAAATACATGTATGTCAATGTACATAAGTAAAACTATCACCCACATCAAGATATGAAACCCGTATTTTACATATTGTCATAGTAATTACCATATAGTTTGTTAAATGTTACATCCTGTATGTTTTACATAAAATGTCTTATGTTTAGATTTTGTTTAACAAAATGTTGCAATTTCTGACTTATAGTTTCCATTACCTTAAACTCTTTGATCCTTTGTTTTATACAAATGTATCTTAGGTTAGAGATTGACTTTGGACCCAATTTCAATTGTAATAGAGCTATTTAACCAGTTTATAAGTCATCTGTATTCTGTCATCTACTTTGTGCTAATTTTAATGTCTTTTTGCTATTTATTTTTTTTATTTTTTTACCACCTCCTTTCCAACCCAAAACGTTGTAATGTATCTATTCTATTTCAATGTCAAATTTACATAGATGAACTACTATACGATGCAGTAATTACTGTTTTTCCCCATGCAACATGTACATAAAATGAGGATTTATGCCCCCCTCCCAAACCAGTGATTTGGAAGTTTCTTTACAATATCAGTAGTAACATTATGGACAAACTTGCTATTTTTTTTTTTTTCCTGCTATACTTAAAAGTAAGGGAAATGAAACTGTACTGTTTTCGAATTTTGTCAGATTTGAAATTTAGAATGCTGTTACTTGTCCAATCTACAGTGACAAAGCCCTTTTACTTAGATTTAGCTTAAGAACATGCATATTTTTATCTACGATACTATATGCTAAAAATAAAACAGTATTTATCTGTCCAATATATTGAACGTGTGGCATGCCTTTCCACAGTTTAATTTTTTTTGTATTTAATTTTAATGCCCTATACATAACAATTCTTAGTTTTAATGCATACCATTAATTCTTGCGTACCATTAATTCTTTCATACAATTGCCACTCTATTCTTATTTTAATTCAGGTTCTCTGTTAGCTGCAGTAAATCATTCAGCAAAATTTTCAGGGAAGGTTCTTGGTTGTTATACTTTCCTAACCTCTGTATATCTAAGAATGTCTTCCAGTTTCCTTTGTAAATAAATGATAACTTGCAGGGTATATAATTCTTGGCTCAAAATTATTTTCCCTTAAAACTCTGTAGATATTGTTACATTGTCTTCTGGCATTTAGAATTGCAAGAGAAAAATCTGAGGTCAGCCTGACTTTTGCCCCTTTGTAGGTAACCTGCTTTCTCTGTCCAGATGCTTGTAAATTTTTCTCTTTATCTTTAAGAAATGTCATCAGGATATGTCTAGGTGTTGCTTTCTTTTTTATAAAAATTTAAAGGTACCCTGTGAGCGTTTTCCATTTGTAGATCTAGTTCGTTCTTCAATTCTGGAAAATTTTTTTCAATTAGATCCTTAATAATTGTTTCAGCTCTACATGCTCTGTCCCCAGTTTCAGGTATTTTCTTATTATGCGTAGATTGTATCTCCTTGACCAGCCCTCTAGATCTTTTTCTCCTCTTAATTTCTGTTCCTCTTTTCTCCGTATTCGGTGACAATCTGTCTTGTTTTACACTTACTTCAGTAATTCGATTTTGTGGCCAATTCAGCCTGCGCTTTTTAACTCTCTCAACTTCCTGGTATTTTCCAAGCGTTTTGACAGTACCCTCTTTATCATCGCGCATAGGTTTTTAAGCCTCTGCATCTATGAGTCTCAATCCTTCCTATATCTTCTATTTCCAAATCTACATCCGTTTCAACCGGAGGCATTTTTTCGATTACTCAGCGCTGTTCCTTTCTTCTGAGGGGCAGTATTACGACTTTGGAAACAAACAGAATTTAATTCTACACGGCCCAAAACAGCCCAAAGATTCCCATTGATAATTATCGACGGATTTATTAAAACGCTTTATTTTTCTTTCTCACCTTTTCAGTTACTTTTCTTAGAAACTGGGACCAAAGTCAAAGATTAAAGGAGGTGTTCTGAAGCATGGCATAAAATAGACGTTGAAAACGATTCCTGTTACGTCATCTCTAACGCGCCTCACTGTCACGGCTAAGAGCCTGGCGCGTAGCTTTATGGCAGAAGGGGCTCTAGCGCTCTAGTTAAATCGGAGGCTGCAAACGCCGCTTTACCGCTCGCAGTCTGGTTCCGCCCCTGCCGCCCCGCCCATCACGGCGGAGTCACGGTAGTGCGCACGCGTAGCACCTCATTCCGTTTTCTCCTGTTCGTAGTGGCTCGGCTTAGATTCGTTGCCGCCTTGAAGGCGGGGCTGGGACCCAGCAGTAGCCAATGGAGCCCCGGGTGAGGGTTGAGGGGTGGAAGGCGACTAGTAGCCGGTGGTGCAGGTTTCTCCCAGAGTGTGTGCTGGGGTACCTGGTCGTCATGGAGGCGGTCTTGACCGAAGAGCTTGATGAGGAAGAGCAGCTGGTGAGAAGGCATCGCAAAGAGAAGAAGGAGTTGCAGGGTGAGGGGGAAGGAAGTGGGAATCTGGAAGCCGCCCCTACCCGGGGAAGGGCGCGTGGCGGGTCGGTGCTGGGGAATCTTAAGGCATGACTGATCTGGATCACCCTAGACTTCCCCTAGTAGCAAGTGTCCTCTTCTCTCCCCCTTCCCCGCCCCGTCGGCTCTTTAATTCCCCAGACTTCAGAGGCTTCCCCTTCTGAGGCCTGCCGCTTGCCCCCTACCCTGGGCCGCCGCCTTGGTGCCAGTGTCTGAAAATACCTTGAAACCGAGATCTTGGACCCAGACTTGTCCCCTCTCAAACTCTCTATGCCTCCCTTTTCTATACCTGCCCCAGTTACCGATATTTGGCTCTAATGGTTGTATTTTGAATGGCCTCGCCTCAGTTTAGGTGGCCTAAAAAGGATACCTGAAAGATTTAAAACTTGCTACAGTCAGGTTTTTTTCCTCCTCTTATCTCACGAAACAACTGAAACATAGTAAAGATTATGTTAATGAAGTGTGTGTGTGTGTGTGTGTGTGTGTGTGTGTGTGTCTCAGCTTCATCAGGCCGCTTCTCTCTTTATAGCTGTCTGTTATGTGATGACTCTTGCTTCCATAATTACTTTTTCTCTACCTTTCTCCACTTACCATCCCCTTATTGATTCCTGTTTTTCATCTCTTTTTACTCTTGGGTGTCTGACTTAACGATTTTGATGGCTTTTCAGCCAAAATTCAGGGTATGAAGAATGCTGTTCCCAAGAATGACAAGAAAAGGAGGAAGCAACTCACTGAAGATGTGGCTAAGTTGGAAAAAGAAATGGAACAGAAGCATAGAGAAGAACTGGAGCAATTGAAGCTGACTATTAAGGAGAATAAGGTATGTGAAATGTTTGTCGTTGCCTACACCATTTGAAAACAGCTGTGCACTTCTGTTAAACTGCTTATTATCTAAAATCATGAAGTTGGTAGGGAAATGAAATCACTTAGTTATGCTTATGCATCACTTCTCATTAAGATTTTTGTGACCGCCGGGCGCGGTGGCTCAAGCCTGTAATCCCAGCACTTTGGGAGGCCGAGGCGGGTGGATCACGAGGTCAAGAGATCGAGACCATCCTGGTCAACATGGTGAAACCCCGTCTCTACTAAAAATACAAAAAATTAGCTGGGCATGGTGGCGCATGCCTGTAATCCCAGCTACTCAGGAGGCTGAGGCAGGAGAGCTGCCTGAACCCAGAAGGTGGAGGTTGCGGTGAGCCGAGATCGCGCCATTGCACTCCAGCCTGGGTAACATGAGTGAAACTCCGTCTCAAAAAAAAAGATTTTTGTGACCAGGTTCACAGGGCAGTGTGTTTTTATAAGGGAGATGAACCAAGAAAGTGCTGTACTTCTTTTACCTATTTACTTGCCTAGAAGATGAAGTTGGCACCAAATGAAAGTTGGAAGACCACACATCTGATCCCAGAATTGCAACTGAGTGGGACTGTAGCCTGAGCAATGTGACTTAATCTTTCTGAGCTCAATTTTCCCACACGTATAATACAATACAAATATTTCTGCTGTCTAAGCACAGATTTTTGTAAGAATCAAGAAAATGAACGTGAAGTCATTTTTAAATTATAAAAGTGCTTTATAAACAAGTTTTAATTGAAATTTTATGTTTTTTGGGTAAGTTGGAGCATCCTTTCATCATTTTAACTAATATTTATTTTATCGTTGGAACTAATATATATGTGCCAAGCACGTTGTTTTATATGTATTATCTCATTAAACCTCAGTAACATAATGTGAGGTATTACCTATGAGGTAAGTGTAAATAATCCCATTTTTCAAGTAGGAAAGAGGCTTAAAGAGATTAAGAACTTTGTCCAGAAGTCATAACAGCTGTTAATTGCCAAAACCAGCATTCCAAATGAGAACTATCTTACTCCAGGAAGTGAATACTGAATTCTGTCATAGCTTTGTGTAGTGTGGTATTCATTGTATAGGTTTTGGATGTAAAGGGGCCATATAGACTCCACAGCCTCACTCCATCTATGATAGTTAGAAAGTTCTTATGTCTATGCAAAATCTTATCTGCCATACTTAAATTTTATTTGGTTCATTTTGGTTTGCCTTTGACAAGTACAGCTTGTCTTTGCTAATTTACAATGGTCTTTACATTAAATATAGTCTAAATTTCCCAACTTTCTTTGCCCTTAATATACTTCATCTCTAGGTAACAAGGCATGATACTCCAGGTGTTAAATTGTGTCATGACAGTTGTGGTGTTCCTAATTGTCTTCCAATCTTTTCTATTAGTGAGATAATTTTGTTTGCTTTCGCAGACCTTTCAGTTTTAAGGTTTCTTTCCCAGGTTTCCAAGGACAAAAATGTTTGATTCGTAAGCTACGTGGGGTCCTATTGGTTTTTTTTTCTGAATACTACCAAAACTCATGCCATAGCTTTTTTGTTTTTCAGTTGCATCTCTGTTATCTTGCCTATTGTCAATATAGTTGTTTGTAAATTTTAGCAGATTCCTCTGAAGAATCACAAGATTCCTAATTTGACTAAAGCTGATAACCATTTTTTGAAGTCTCTATCTAATTTTAATATTTTGACCATTCGTGATATAGCCTTTGGAGACTCTGTCTCTGTGTATTAAAGGCCTTGAGTTGTTCTATGTATGTGTTATACTAAAAACTAGCTTAACTTATAGTAATATTAGCTACTCATCTTTATAGTTAAAAGTCCAACATCTTTATTTTACTCTAGCAAACACATACTAGTGATTTGAGTATTAGGATTGCTTATAATATCAAATGATATTATAAATTAAATATATTTTCTGCCTGCAGTTATCAGCTTGTAGATGGAAAAGGGTAGGGTAGGATAAGCTCAATACTAGGATCAAGGATTAGTACTCATCAAGTTCTGGCTAATTAAGATGGAAAAGGGCTTCTCCTGCCACATTGAGGTTATGCATGTAAATAATGAACTGAGCCAGCATGGGACCTTTATCTTATATATACTATCAGTAGTCAGAGAAAAGCAGAGTAGAGTGCTGAATGAGTTGGCACTTACAGGAGGTACAGTATTGCATTGAGATTAATGGAGTAGGCATTCTAAGAAAGAAGGAAGGCATGCAGGGATGAGCATGATCTTTGAATGGTTGTAAGAAAACTTCTTGGGAACTTGTCAAATTTTTCCATAAAAATAGAGACAGGAGACAAAACATGTTATCTAAAACAGTGTCTACTGCTGTTCAAATTTGAAATGCGGGATTAGATATATTTATGATTTTCAATAATTTAAAAAGTATTTTTCATTGACTTGTTAATGCTTTTTGTTTCCTTCAGATAGATTCTGTTGCTGTTAACATTTCAAACTTGGTACTTGAGAATCAGCCACCTCGGATATCTAAAGCACAAAAGAGACGGGTATGAAAGTCATGTCACCAAGTTTATAAGTTAGTGCTGTGTGTTCAATACTATCTTAGGTACTATCTTTGGTCTTGTTATAGGAAAAAAAAAAAAAAAAAAAAAAAAAAAAAAAAAAAAGATGCAGTTGCTTGTCAACAGACTTGAACTAACACTTATTAAGCACCTGCTGTGTGTCACATACTATGCTAAGCTGCTTATATGAAATCTCAGTTAGTCCTGACAATAATCACGTGAAGTAGGATCTTTTATCCCATTTTATGGAGAAGAAAATGGTCCTAAGAGAATATAAAATAACATATTCAGGATGCAGTTCTCATAGGAAAGTGAAGCTGGGAATGAGAGTAGTTTATATTATCCCAGATTTAAAAATTCAGAATGTGGGCCGAGATGATATGATGTACAACCCTGGCTAAGAACTATACCATTGGGTGAGAAATAAAGATTTGAACCTAGAAGTTAACACATGTAGGTACACAAAATTCTTAGAGAATTGTGTAGGTATCTATATAATGATTAATTATGAAAATTTAGAGAAGGGAATGTTCTAAATAATGGGTTGGAATTTGAAAGAAATATTATTTAGATAGGATATTCCAGATAGGAGAAACAGCATGCACAAAACAAATGTGAGGATAATATATTGCATTATTGAGGAGCTATATGGAAACTGATTTATTGGAAGTAGCCAGTTCATATCAGCATTATGGAAATGAGATTAGATAGGTAAGTCCCTTGAATTTGAAAAAAAAAAAAAATGAATAAATTCAGTCTTTTTAGTCATGAGTATTATTTTATTAGCACTCGATGTTTTCTATTGTTTAAATGCATAATTTTAAACTAGTTTTGCATCTTATGACATAGTATGTAATTTAGTAGAGCATGGAGTTTAGTGTCAAACAGATGAGGTTTTAATTTCATTTACTATTATACTTTGGGTAAGGTTCTTTAAGCCTCAGTTTCACATCTATAAAATGGGGGCAAGTGATAGCTACTTCATAAGGTACTTCATTTTGAATATTAAATAATGTATTATTTCCAAAGCCCTTAACACAGGCCTGTAGAATTAATGAGTCAACAAATGATAGTATTGTTTACTATGTTAAGTAGTGCATAGTATGCCTCTTAAAAAATTAAACCTAAAAACAATGTCTTTTTTTGTTTGAAAGTTGATGAAATGCTCATAGTCAAACATTTCTCACTGTTGTATAAAATTTTATTCTTGAGTAAATATAATTCTGATTTTTGTAGATTCATAAATTTTAGATCTCATGGAATCTTAGAGATTGTTTGCTTATGATATGCACTTTTGTGATGCTCTCACAATTGTCATGTAGATTCTATAGATTAAAAAGGAAGGGCGAAATTTTTGCATGCCAGTAGCATAACAACACCGACTTAGTAATTGATAACATCTTACAATAGCCTAACTAATTCTGGAAAACATAAGGGCACAAGTTCTTCCTGTCTTTATCAAAACTTGTTCCCCCACAGCTGGATCTCTGACAACAAAACAAACAGAATGAAAACTCCCTTGCCTTTCTCAAAAATTTTGTTACTTTTCCCCTAAAATACTGCACAACTGAAAATGTACCTTTGTCAGCTATCCTCTTAAAACATTTAGTATCTTTTATAGTCAGCTGCTTTAATACTTGGCAGAAAAAATGTCCAAGTCATGCTTTTACATTGTTATGTTAATGGAATTTTAGAACAGAAAACATTAAACATTTATAACATTTGAGAAAATGGAACCTGAAGTCAGGATGCACAATCAGGTGTTAGATAATTTGGTACCTCCTGTTTTGCAGAAGCACCAAGGAATGAAAAGTCAGTTAATTTATGATGTTTATCTTTGGGAAAGATACAACTCTCGAAGAAAAACAAAACTTTATACAGATTTACTGTAAGAATGTTGTGGAATATTTTAGAGCATATCTTATTTTTAGTCTGGAAAAACATAGTGTTTTATTTAATTCAAAAAACTTAGAAGGTTTTTGATAAGATAGAAAGAGTCTAAAATACAACTTAGAAGTGCTGGTTTCTAAAAATATGAAATTTGAGAACTGGAATGAGATTGAGTTCTTTATTTTACAAATGAGAAAGCAGATATCCAGGTTATCGCAATAGTACACTAAAACTTTGATACAAACCCAGGACGGGTGTCCAGCTCTTAATATTCTCTTTGAGTTGTCTTTGCTATATTACTATATCAACATGACTCTAGTTTTATCTACTATATATTTATGATTTACTTGCTGTTATCACCTTTTATACATTTTTATTAGAACTTACTGGTACAATTCTATCTCCAGTACTATAGCTGTAGAAACCAAAGTGCTTAGTGGTTTTGGGAAACTATGCATTGCTGGAAAAAGAATCCAGTGAATTTCTTATCTAGTGCTCTGAAAAGGAAACTCAGTTGTTTTGTTCTACTGAAGCAAAGCATGAAGGGAAAAAATGAAATGATTAGGATTCATATTTTAGAGGCTTAAACAGTTTTACAGATAGGATAAAGTGCCACTCTTCCAGTAAATAGTACATGACATCATTAACTCCAGCTCCCATCTGCTCCAACTTTTATTCTGATTCAGGTGCCTGGATAGAAGGAGCTCTCTGTGTTGTCCTTGGTCCCTGCTCTGCTCTTACCAGCTGTGTGGCCTTTGGAAATCTTTCTTCGTGCTGTTTCCTCAGAAGAGGAAAATGAGGGGTTTTGGATTAGATGATATCTAAGGTGCTTATTCTTCCTCTCCCCTCTGAAACTTTTTTAGTCTTTTATAAAGTAATAGTGCCATCTTGTGTTTTAAGATTTTATGCCTCTGTGATCCACAGTTCTAGGTGTGTAGTGAAATAAATTTGTTCCTGTTACTTATATTACAGAATTGGGAGGTAAAACCTTGAATAGGCTATGTTTTATTAGGGAGATGTTGCTGGTTTTGATTCAGGTAGCTTATAAATCACTTTAGGTTCATCTAGCATGGCACATAACGGCAAGTAGTACAAGTATATGACAATAAGTTTGATTGAAACTTGCCTTCCCATTCACTTTTGTTTCAAGGAGGAATTAGAGCTAGAGGTATGGAAGCCTTTACCTTTTTCTAGTCTTGGCTTACCAAATCCTTCACTGAAGCTTATTACTAATATCAAGATTTATATAACTTAGTTTGTTTTTATTCTTAAATTATAAAGCAGTTTCCCTTTGAGTGTACAAACAAAATATATGGTAGAGAATTAGAAAGATGCAGAAAAACATACAGACATACACACACACACCCCCCCCCCAAAATAAAATTTATTTTGGAATCCCGTCATCCAGAGAAAAGAACTGTATTTTGCATATATTCTAGTTTCTTTTTAGTACTATGTTAAGTGTAGACTTACTGCATACTAACTATATGCCTATCTTTTTTGCCTCCGATTTCATCTCTTGACACTTTTTTTCTGGCACTCTAGCTCTATGAACTGTTTTTAGCTACGAAACATATAGTGCTTTCTGGCTTTTGATCATTACTAGTCCATCTGTCAGGAATTTTTTCACTTCCTTCTTCCCCAGTCTTCCCTCCACACCTCCAGTCTATTCTTTATGTCACAGATCTCTCATTGCCTTCACCCCACTCCATCCTAGCATATGTTTCCATGGTAGGAGCTCTGCAGACATTTGAGTAAGGAAGGCAAATTGCAGAATGTGACATATGATACCATTTTTATTAAAAATTTGCACGTTTCAAGAGTATACTATATTTATGAAAATGAATAGAAAAGCAATCTAGAAGGATACATACCAAACCTAGACCAAGCACTGGATGGCAGTGGTTTTAGGGGGAACTTTATCTGTTATATTTTATTTTTTGTAAAATATTTGTTAATTAAATGTATGCATATACATACATTTTAAAATGCTAGATAAAAATAGTGTCTGCCTGTACCCTTCTAAAGGCTGTGTCATCTTAACATGTTACTGGTGGAGTGATAAGAAGGCTGGATTAGCCTGGGCTTTAATATAATAACAATGTGCTTGAAGGCCTAGGATAGCTCAGTCTTAAGATAATACTTTGAAATCAGTAAGTAAAGTTTTTAGAAACTTGGCATGTAGTTTTTAAATAGACTTCAAAGAAGAACTAGAGGGCTCTCTTAATGTCCAGTATAGAGCAAGGTGTAGGAAACACACAGATGAGTAAGATAGCAGGCCCTTACAGGAGCTCACCTTGTAGAAAATTCTTTAAACAATGAGATGATCAATGTGATAGTGCTTGTGGGAGAAGGGAGAAAGACACCAAAAAGTTTTGAGACCTTTACATCTCCATTCCCTTAATAAATGAGAATTAGTCGTAATCATTATGAATTAACTTTCCTGCATTCTCCTTTTCTTAGGAAAAGAAAGCTGCATTGGAAAAGGAGCGAGAAGAACGGATAGCTGAAGCTGAAATTGAAAACTTAACAGGAGCCAGACACATGGAAAGTGAAAAACTTGCTCAGATATTGGCAGCTAGACAGTTAGAAATTAAACAGATTCCATCGGATGGCCACTGTATGTATAGAGCCATTGAAGATCAACTGAAGGAAAAGGATTGTGCTCTGACTGTGATTGCCTTAAGAAGTCAGACCGCTGAGTATATGCAAAGCCATGTGGATGACTTTCTGCCATTTTTAACAAACCCTAATACAGGAGATATGTATACTCCAGGTAATTTATTTTTCTTTACTACTTTTCATTGTTGCTGTTGTTGTTTTTTAAATAAAGTGCTTCCTAGCACTGAGCGTAAGAAGAGCCCATATGATCCTTATGAGGAAAAACATCACAAGATTTAGGCAGGATTATTTTATGTACTTTAATAGATGTTGGTATATTTTTCTTTATTAAGATTTTTAAATTAGTTATTTTGTAATTAGAATATGTTAATCATTTTATGTAAGATAAAATAGGAATAAGATTAATCATTTTTGAAAAGTAAGTTTATATTTGATGAAGTTAAGTATTGAGGAAGATAAGCTTGAAGAAGTACATATACGGTCTGAAGACCATAAGGAGAGAATGACTAGGAAAACTATTTCCTCCTTTTATCCTATACTTTGGGAATTTTACTTTTATTCTCAATAAGCTATAATTACGAAGATTAGTATTCAAGTAAAATTTGATTTTGCAAAACCAAAACAAATGAATTAATAACCTGCTTTGTTATGTATAGTACTTTCCACAGTTAAAATATTTATGATGAAGTAAAAAGTATACAACTAGCAGATGAGGAAGAGAGCAAGTAAAAATCTGAACAGGTTTTGGAGGAGTAAAGAATGGAATAAAGGACTGTTAGTCCTTGAGAGAAGGTGGCAGGTTTGGCAGTGTCCATTGGGAGCAAGTCATATGGCCAAAATGGGTTGGAGAGAGAAAGGTTAAGGCTGACTTTCCTTTAGTGGAGTCTGCCCTCCGTGGAGGGAAGGTAGAGAGTGATGCAGAATGGATAAGAATGAGCATTGGCAATCAAGTATGTCTCCTTTAGTGTGTATGGCCTGTGGTATCTGTTGATAGATCTCAAGAATGACTTAGGCATATTTAATTCTGTAGCAAATTAATTTCCCATAGATGGCATATTGGAAATGTTAGCTTATCTCTTGCTGTTTTAGGTCATTGCTGTTTTCTAATTAAACAGAACTTGCTATGGGACATAAAACTCATTTTTCCATGTATCTTGATATATGCTGAGGCAATGTGATAAATGACTTTTCTGTCATTAATCTCCCAAATGATTACCAAATCATTGAAATCCCCCAATTGCACTAGTTGTAGGGCATAGAGAAGGTGGCAGTTCAGTATGCTGAGTCAGAGAAAAACACAAAAGACTTAATTATCTTCATTTATTCAACCAATATTAATTGAAGGCCACTGCACAGCACTATCCTAGGCACTGTTCTGAACACTGAAGATTTAACAGGGAATGAGACAAACACGAGACATATTTTTCTTTTAGATGTCCATAATTTCTTTCCCTCTATCTTTGTGGGAAGGATAATTGTTTACCATTTTAACATGCTACATAAAAAGGTGTATTCACAAAATATATCCATTGTAAATTTAGTGACTAGGTCTTTTACTTCTCAGGGTTGATCTGAAAAGCCCTTTCCTTAGCTAGAACTGATATTTATGCAAATAATGTAAGTGCTCCCAAAATAACAAGTGGAGGCGCTGTTTGATGCTATCTCTGGGGAAGGAATTTCAACTAATCTGTACTTTTACTCAGATTTTCTTCGTACATTTTCCAGAGTCTTACAGTGAACCTGATTATACAGGGACTACATTTTTTTTTTTTTTTTTTTTTTTTTGGTCTTACATGTATTCCTTTGGATGCAGGTTTGGGCTTCATAACACAGGTCAAGATAGTGAATATGGTGGCAATTTTGGGAGTCATTGCTTGGGGTAGAGTGAGGTAGGCTTGTTAGGTAGAGAAGGTATCTGGGACTCTGACGGAAGAAATAAAGCAGGAATGAACTGCTTTATTCTTGGATGAAAATGTGGTAGAAAGTTGGGGTGAATTAAATTTGGATTTGGGAGGTGGATTAGATTATGGGGGATACTGGTAAAGAAGGAGAATGTTCATAACTTGGGCATTTTTGTCAGAAATTGTGGGAACTATAAAAGGGATCTTGTAACATAAGTTACAAAAAATTATTAAATGCTGTATTCTGACCTATTCTCTACAGAAGAGTTTCAGAAGTACTGTGATGATATTGTAAACACAGCCGCATGGGGAGGTCAGCTTGAGGTAAGTTTGTAGTTACGCATAGTGATTGTGGGTTGTTAAATTATTTCTGAATCCCCTCTGTAGTTTTAAGATGTTTCTCAGCTGATCCCAATTTCTCTTTGAAGATTCGTTTTTTTATATATTTGCTATTCTCAACTGAAAAAGAAATAGGTAGTTAACATCATTAGGTCTGTGATTAAAGTATGTGGATTGAAGCACTATTTCATTTTAAAAAGCTCAGTGTTAGATCTATTTGTTGGAGGTACATCTGTGTAAGTCTTTTCATTGCGATGCTGCTACTGGCAATACATTTGATTTTCTGCACTTAGGAAAGTGAAGACTTTACTGAAGTAAAGTAAAATTTACCGTAGTAGCTCAACTGATCAAAGTGACTATTGGAAAAATATATTTTTTACATCAGAAGTGAAAAAGACATTTTTATATGAAATTATAGCCCAAATCATACCACAGCATATGTATTAAAATTGTGTTTTCAATTCCTAATCGATTGTGACTGACTTACTTGAAAGTAGTAGTTGATGCAATAAATTCATATGTAAGAAAACAGTATGTTCAGTCACTTATAGAAAGTTACCAAGATTTCTTTTTAGCTCTAATTTTAAAAAATCTTACTGTTAACTTTGTTTTGTTAAAATAAAATAGTTAAGTAGACCAGATGGTGATGAAGCAGCCTGGGTATTAGACAGGATAAGAAGTAAAGTCCTAGGTTCAGGTCCTGGCATTTCCTTCCACCTCTCTGTTTTGTGGCCACAGGGGTGTCAGCCATCCTGCCAAGCTTAAGTTTCTTGATTACTGTATGGCCATAATAAACCCTCTCTGTGTACTCAGTTGAGCATTTTTGAACATTAAGTAAGGCAGAGAGTACCTGCATAAAAGTTTGTAAGCTGAAGTACCAGATGGATGAACCTACATGGTGCAATTAGTAATATATAATGAAGATTTAATTATCATGAATAGTCTGTGGCTCTAAATAATTCACTTTAAGAACTGCTTCATTTGAAGATGTGACATGAATGTTGCCCCCGAATCTTTTTCTTAGTAGTGCTGTGTATGTGCATCTCCACCAGAGGGAACTCTATCCATTAGCTTTATATGCCTCTGAAACTCAGAAGTTTTCATAGTAGCTTTGTTACTACATTAGGAATAGTTAAAAATGCTTGAACTTTCTTATAACGATCACTCATATGAGTATTAGAGATTAAATCAACTCTATTTGAACTAAGAAAAGCCTTTTAAAACATCTTTTGAAGGATAATTACTCATACAGTTTTTTCATCTCTGAATTCATTTGAAGTAAAAGTTGCAGTTTTCACAATAGGGTACATTTAAGTTATTAAAGAGAAAATCATTCTATGATTCCTGAAGTTAGAAGGGATGGTGGGATTTCCAGAGTTTGGTTTATGCTAGTTTCTTAAAAATGTTATATTAGATATAAGAAAAATGTGCTTCAAAGGAACATTTTTGATTTGCTACCATGCAGCAGAGCCCTTTCCATATTTTTAAAGTAATTTCTTACATTCTTCAAAACCTCAGGAAGGGCTATGTTCATTGATGGAATGTTCCTGTAATGGGGCAAGTACATATCCCATAGTGCTCCATAGATCACGGCATTATGATTTTTCTCTTCTTTTTGAGACAGAGTCTCACTCTGTCGCCCAGGCTGGAGTGCAGTGATGCTATTGATAATTGCTCCATGTAGTCTCAATCTCCCAGGCTTAAGTGATCCTCCCACTCCTGAGTAGCTGGGACTACAGGCATGCACCATTATGCCTGGCTACTTTTTGTGTTTTTTGTAGAAACAGAGTCTCATTGTGTTGCTCAGTCTGGTCTAAAACGCTTGAGCTCAAGTGAGTTTAGGGCACCTTAGCCCCCTGAAGTGCTGGGATTACAGGCATGAGCCACCACCACCAGCTGACACTATGATTGAAAACTGTTAATGATTAATTTGTTTATGAACTTGGACTCTAGAATCAAAGTTCTTCAGGTCTGTGCAGGCCATTTAATTTGCTAATGCTTGACTTTGACAAGTCTCATAACCCTTTTTTGCCTCAGGTGCTAAGTCTTTAAAATAATAGTACCTATTCCATAAAGTTATTGAGAGGATTAAAGGAATTAATACACATAAAGTACTTAAAGTACATGAGTGCTTTGTCATAATGTCTTTTTTTTTTTTTTTTTTTTTTGAGACAGGGTCTCACTCTGTCACCTTAGTTGGAGTGCAGTGGCATGACCTTGGCTCACCGTAACCTCTGCCTCCCGGGCTCAAGTGATCCATCACTTCCAGTTAATTTTTGTATTTTTCTGTAGAGACGGTTTAACGATGTTGCCCAGGCTGGTCTCGAATGCCTGGACTCAAGGGATCTGCCTGCCTTGGCCTCCCAAAGTGCAGAATTATAGGTGTGAGCCACTGTGCCTGGCCATAATTGTAATAAGTCTTAAAACATGTTAGCATTAATGTTCATTATTCACCATTATTCATCTGGCTTTAGGCTCTAGTTTTCTATTGTATGGTATAAAATTACTTAAAATTGTATATCTTAATGAGATGGAAATTTGTTGATAGGGCAGTATAATTCATATACATATTTCATTCTATTCTTGCTTTGAAAATTATAGAACAGTGGTTATCAACAGTGTTTGTAGCTTAGAATCATCTGAAAAACTTAAAAAAAGAAATATATATGTTATTCTTCCCTTCTACCCATTTTCTCACATTGTAATTGATTTGATCTAATGCTTAAGCAATGGTATTTTAAAAATATTTTTGTTAGGGACATTTTCAAGCATATTCAAAAGTAGAGACTAATATAATATACCTAATCTACCCATTGCCCCTTTTCATTAACAGTGGCATTGATATTTTTTTACAAAGCTTTTGTGCAGGCAGCGCTTGAGCAGTCTCTGCATTTGATTTAATAAATACAAGGTTATCATCCCTAATCTGAAAATTTGAAATCTGAAATGCTCCCAAATCAAATTTTTTGAGGGCTGACATGACATCACAAGTGGAAAATTCTACACTTAACTTTATGTGACAGGTCACAGGTTCACTACTTAATTTCATGCACAAAATTATTTAAAATGTAGTATAAAACTGCCTTCCTGTTATATGTGTAAGATATGTATGAAACATGAATGAATTTTGTGTTTAGACTTGAGTTCCATCCCCAAGATAGCTCATGTAATACATACAAATATTCCCAAATTGGAAAAAAAAATTCAAAATATAAAACAGTTCTGGTTTCAGGCATTTAAGATGAAGGATAGTCAACCTGGATTATATTTATTTATTCAACAAATATTTATTAAGTGCCCACTATATACCAGGCTCTCTGTGTATAGTAGTGAACAGAGCATATCCCTGCTCTGACTGGTTGCCCATTCACACATACTTCAGTAGTTTACTATCTGAATATGATGTACATTTTTATTTTCCTTACTCATACTTTTTTTTCTTCCTGTAGCTAAGAGCTCTGTCTCACATTTTACAAACACCAATAGAGATAATACAGGCAGATTCTCCTCCCATTATAGTTGGTGAAGAATATTCACAAAAACCACTAATACTTGTGTAAGTACCTAGATATTTTTACTGTTTTATTTTTCACAATTAAGACAAAAAGGAATATAAAAATTTTAGAATATATATGTTAAAATATATGACTTAGATAATTTTTTAAACCTGTAGTGATGTATTCTTGTGTGTGAGTTAAGAATAAAGTCATTTCTAAAGGTTACAAAATTTTAGGGCTAGTTTGTATACTGTCCTGGTTTGACATTAGTAGTGCTAAAAGTTTCAACAAGTGTAAAAGTTGAAATATATTCATGTTACCTGTTTATTCCTTAGATCTTTTTTCTTCATTTTATGAAAATATCTTACATGATTGAGAAATCTCTTCTGAAATACAGCATGCAGGGTTTGCTATTGGCTTTAGTATTTTTTAGCTAAACCTATTAAGGTAGTCATCAATGGCTAAGACTTAGGTGACAATTTAAGCTTATTGAGCCCTCAGCATCTAAGCCTTTTCATTTTACCCCCAGTGATTGAACCAGATCTTGGTGACTGCTACCACTTTGCAAATGACGTTGAACTCTTAATTAATATGTCCACGTAGTCTATTGAGTGATACCCATGTGGACTGAGTCATGCAGAATCATTGGTTTATATATACATAATAAGCATGTGTGTGTGTGTGTGTGTATGTGTGTGTGTATATATATATATATATATATGAGAAAGATATATGTATATATGTATATATATGTATGTATGTGTGTGTATATATATATATTTATACACATACACACACACACACACACATGCACAGTAAATTACTTTGATCAAAACTCATTTCATCAAAACTACTCATTTCTTTTTTTTAATTTCAGATATATGAGACATGCATATGGCTTAGGAGAACATTATAATTCTGTTACACGGTTGGTAAACATAGCTACTGAAAATTGCAGCTAATTTATCCAATGTTGTACAATTATGTTTTAATACAGTGTGCTGAGCTGAGTATTTCTACCAAGTGTTGGGTTATTCTAAATGCTACTGAAAAACACAACTACCTTAAATCAGTTTTATGGCAAACTACTAACAGATGTTTTTAGAAATATGTCAGATATAAACTTTAACCAGTGTCTTCTTAGTGGAATTTTTAAAACTTGTAAGTCCATTGTGGAGAACATCATTCATAGACAAAGATGGTACCCTATTTGCTGATACTTTCATTTATATAGGATCCTGGACATTCTGTTTTGTGTTGGAACAAATTTTCAATGTTTGTAATTCTCCCCTTTCTCCCTGTTACTAAAAACTTTCAAAATAATCATTTCAATGTAATTTGTCTTGAAAAAGTTTACCCAATATCTTTGTCATTGCAATAATGTAGTATGGTGATGGCCAATTTAATTAATGCCTATAAAATGAACTTGATTGTTGTAACCATGGTATTGATGAGATTAATGCAGTGAAGCTTTATTATTAATATATATAGCATTATCAAAGCATAGCTAAGAAGCTGCCTTTGATAATTAAGAATTTTGAAATATTTATTTAGATGGGATTCAGTTTTCTAAAGAAGTGAGACAAATTTAAAGGTAAATAGGTATTCTCTCTCAAATTTAAACCTCTAAAGAATTAGAGATTAGTTTTTATTTGTGTATAACTTAAAAAAGACCTAATAGATTACTATCTTTTTAATACATTTATTATTCATTGGTGTTTTTTTAAGCACCGGACTGGAGATAGTACCATCATCTCTTGATTTCTTTCACAACTACACATTTTTATATTTCCTTTTGTGTTTTCTACTTTGCTTTCCTTGAAGGAACAAGTATTTTATGGCCTTTACCTTGTACAATTTTAGGGAGTAGCGGTGTAAAAGGTCTAAGGCCACATTTACTTGAAATTCTTCCTCTTTTCTAATTTGTCTTACAAGATATCTCCCTTTTTGCTTCATTCTCTAGGATTTGAAGATAACCTTTGACACTTATTTTTATTTGCCTTATTAATGTCACCTTTCTTTCAACTCAAATATTTGAGAATTTTTATGTCATATACACAAAGTTGAAAGCCACTGTTTGGGAGCCAAGACTTATATACAGTTGTGTTCCATGTGAATGGTTTATCTAGCCCAGATTTCAGGTTACTTATAACAGTATTCTTTCTAAGAGCATATATATATATATATATATATATACAAATGTCTGTCATAATTTATGTAAGGAAGTATTATGAAAATGAGACCTTTTTGGTTTGATATATTTTTTCCAAATTAGAGATATAACTAGTAAGATTTAGCATTGTTTACAGCATTTGAATTTTTGCTCTGTGACTACAACTAATTTTTATAAGTAAATACTGGGTTTATAATATGGAAAATAGGGTGTCAGTCTTTTCACATGCCCATCAGGTAACAATGTGGGAAGCTGGCAGGGTCCTTGATAGCAAGTAAGTACTTCCTGAAGGCTTTCCAGTTCAAAAGATTACAAGCCATTCTGCCTACTAAACAAAATATATTCTGAAGGATGCCTGTTTTGTAACCCTTGATCTACATTTTTTGGCGTCTGAAATTTAATTATAAAACACTAAATGGTTTGGGTTTATTTTGAAGTAATCTGTTACTTTAAAATTAGGAAGTAATAAAACAAGATATTATGAAACCCAGTATTATAAATGTTATCTACATCTAAAGTACTCTAAAATAAGTTATTGGCAGCTTTATTCTTTTTTTTCCTTTATAAGAGTTAGAATTAGGCCGGGCGCGGTGGCTCAAGCCTGTAATCCCAGCACTTTGGGAGGCCGAGGCGGGTGGATCACGAGGTCAAGAGATCGAGACCATCCTGGTCAACATGGTGAAACCCTGTCTCTACA